>NC_064646.1:265143419-265768419 GCF_023864345.2 Schistocerca serialis cubense
TCAACCTGCCCACGCTTGCCTGTTAGCCAGGCAGGCAAACAGCTGCACGTTTCAACAGAACAGGCAGGCTGCTTTACTTCCATCCAAGCCTGGCTATGTCCGATATAAGCAGGCTTGAGTCTTGCTTGCCTGAGCAGCGTCTTCCAGCAGTGCTACGCTACGTGGCCGTTTATACTGTATGCTTAAGTTGCAGTGTTTTGAGTAGGTTTCGGAATTTGATGAAAAGTCTTTTTTTATCTGAAGCATTACAAGAAGAGGCTCACTGGGTCACTGTTGGCCAGAAAATGGTGGATTTTATTTGTCCATTTTTTCTTTTCGGCGTATTTCGTTCTTATTTATTTATTTGGACATAAAAGGTTTTCTCTGAAGCTTGAACCTCTTTCGACTAATACTGGGTATTCTCGATTCGAGCCACCATCAGGTCACCTCTAATGCAAGTTTTCCGGAATAAGCAGAAGCATCTCTGAGAGTCGATTTCCTTTCCACCTAAAAACCTGAAGATGTCTCTTGTACTGCAACGGCAACTAAGCTAAGATTTTCCAAGTCTAGTTTCTGCAGCCTTTGTGTGTTTAAGCCAAAAATGACTTGAATATATCAATATTAATTACTTTTTTCAGGAAGTGTAATGCGGCTGTGCTGAATACATTCTAGGTGGCCAAAATAGTTCATTCTAAATTCCCCATACGCTTTGTACCAAGACGAAATTCGTTTTTCATATTATATTAGTCTAAAAAGTAAATATGTGAAAGAAGACGCTTTTCTTTCACACGTAGCTTTCTTCGCACTGATGTACATACCACCAGAATATGGTTTTCAATGCCCACTGAGCCATTTTTTTTCTTACTTCTGTCAGTGATTGCCCTAAATTTAGAAAGCCATTGTACTGCTAAGTGGTCTCAAGTCCCTAGCACGTATTTCCACACACTTGTAGCCATATAGTTTTTGTCTTCTTTCAAAATATTTATGGGGTGAGGAAACTGCTGGTCAAATCTACAAACATGTCGTAACACGCTCGAGATTCCCGAATGAATGTTTAGTAGCTTTTTATAGAATTTGGATTGCGACATACCAACCGACTGATTTGAAAAAAATGGTTCAAATGGCTCTGAGCACTATGGGACTCAACTGCTGAGGTCATTAGTCCCCTAGAACTTAGAACTAGTTAAACCTAACTAACCTAAGGACATCACAAACATCCATGCCCGAGGCAGGATTCGAACCTGCGACCGCAGCGGTCTTGCGGTTCCAGACTGCAGCGCCTTTAACCGCACGGCCACTTCGGCCGGCGACTGATTTGAAGCTGTCTCATAAACAACGAAAACATTTCCCCTGCTTGCCTTGTATTCTACTTCGTGACTGGTGAATATTCCCCAGTTCTTAATTTCTCCTCAATCTCCTTTAAGTTTGGTTTGTTCATTTTGCTGCTCCCACCGTTATGATTAATGAGCTTTAGTGAAATTACTTACGCATACATGTACCTGGCCATTTTGTAGTCACGTTTGATTGATAGCGCAACCTGTTGTCATGTGTAGCAGGCATGATGGGCCCCGTGAAGCTTGTCAGGCTTGCGGAAATTCAAGCAGGCCTGCTTTAACCACTGTGCTTCAGTACAAATGTAATCTCGTTTCTCCGTTGCGGCAGGTTGAGCTGCTTTAATGGTTGCGGCGGAGACAATTGTTCGCGTACCGCCGTGGCTAAAATATACCGTGCATGGCAAGATGTAACTATTCAAAACCGCGCCGAGGCAACTGTGGTTGAATTGACAGCCTTCAGATCTGTGTGATTTACCGTGAAACCGAAGTTTAACGAGTTTTTTTTTAATATTCATGTGGATGACTTCACACTTTTCATTATTTAGACAACTGGCGCATCCCGCACCATATTGACATCGTGTCGAAATAATTTTGCAATTGGTTTTGGTCTTCTGATGACGGCAAATGACAGTATCATATACAAACAATCTAAGATGTCTGCTCAGTTTGTCTCCCAAACCGTTAATATATCCTAGATTAGGAACTGCAGAGAGCCTACAAGATTTCCTTTAGGGACGATAGATCTTACTTCTTTCCGTTTTACTCGATAACTTTGCCTTAGCTACTACGAACTGTGATCTTCTGACAAGAAATCACAAATCAAGTCGCAAAACTGAAACGAATTTCGCAGCCACGCAATTTGATTAGGAGTCGCCTGTGAGTAACTTTTTCGAAAGCCTTCTGGAAATATAGAAATACTGAATCAATTTGAGATCCCCTGTCAATAGTGCTCACTTCTTCGTGAGAATAAACAGCTAGTTGTGTTTCACAAGAACGATATATTCTGAATCCTGCTAACTTTGTGTCAACAGATCTTTTTATCGAGGTAATTCATAATTTTCGAAAACGTTACATGTTCCAAAATCCTACTGCAAATCGACATCAGCAATATGGCTGTAAAATTCATCGTATTCCTTTCTTTAGTATTGATTCAGGATCATCACAGAACACTACGAGTAAGGAGATATGCGTGGATATTTCAGCTGCTGTAGAACAATTACCTTCTGAAAGAAACGGTGTGGAGCGTAGTAATTACAGAAGCACTTCCTCTCTATACTACGCACAGAATAACTCCTAAACATACATATAAGTAAGATAGACAATTGCGTAAAGGAATGTCAGATTGAATCAAGATCGGAAAGAGGAATTCTGTTTCAATTTTGCGAATGGTCCTTAAAATTAGAATAGAAGTGAACAGAAAGAATATGGTCTGGCTTTCATAGTTTGGGAAAGGTTTTACCCTGATAAATTAGAAAATCGTACTGTCATGTACGAAGGAGGTACGGATTAATTAGAATGTTAACCTGTAATGGAAATAACAGTAACATCAGTCCACACAAATAACTGTAAATCGTAGATGGAGTAGCAAAAACCAGAAAAGGCACTGTATAAGAGAGGGCTGTTAAGTTTCACCGTACTTGTTTTATAAATTTAGTGAGGAATTAACTGAAACGTTAAAACGAAACTGAAAAAAAGATAAATGCAGAGTCAATAGAATGCATAGAATTCACACATTAACATTGCTCTGTTTGCAGATTCACAGAAGGACATAAACAGGTCGCTCGACACTCCTTTGGTGGAATTTGCCGACCTTTCGGTGCAGGAGCAGCCGCAAGACTAAATTGGTGTCGAAAGTACATTTTTAGTGCCCAACAAAGGTGTGTGGGTGTCACCGAGGATGTTACCAAAATGAGGGGTCTGAGAGGGACCCTTTGCCGTTGTATTCACGCACATGATAATGTTGCACCCCACCGCGTGATCAGCCATAGGGGGGCGCGGAACTGAAGCGCTGAAAAAGAAAAGCATAAAACACCTCTGAAGCTTCGGATCACGTTCAAATTTCATCGCAGGAGAGCTTCTGTAAAGTTTGGAAGGTAGGAGACGAGATACTGGCAGAAGTAGAGCTGTGAGACCGGGCGCGAGTCGTGCATCGGTAGCTCAGTTGGTAGAGCACTTGCCCGCGAAAGGCAAAGGTCCCGAGTTCGAGTCTCGGTCGGGCACACAGTTTTAATCTGCCAGGAAGTTTCATATCAGCGCACACTCCGCTGCAGAGTGAAAATCTCATTCTGGAAGAGTTGAAATGTTGGTGAGATGGGGGTGTGATGTCCTTCCCATCATGTGACATATCCATGATGGCGTTGGGCAGCGTTATGATCAGATTTGGCGCCAATGTGACATCATTAACCCACCTTATACCGGTACGTCACATTAACCTCTGAGCAGTGGCCTTTTTCTCGCATTTTCCGACCCCTTGCTGTTTGAAGCGTCGCTGAGCCCGAGTATGATGTAGCAGGGCGTCATGCTTTTTCACTATTACAGAGGAAGGCTATCGGCATCTTTGAGCCAAATTTCAAACTAATACATCTGAATGGAAGACAATTACGGTGTTTCCAAAAAGTGATCCTTGAATTTTGTTGAGCAGAGTGCAGTAGTTCAGCAATTAAAATGTAATAGATGCAACTCAAAATAGACTGGAATGACTGCAGGAAATGATAACATTAGGACATCGGGGCATTGAAGATTGAATGTACCCACTCCACACATGCAAAACATCTAAATTTGTACTATTGTTATATCAAGTCCCATGTAAATGTTTTTAAAATGGTTCAAATGACTGAGCACTATGGGTCTTAACATCTGTGGTCATCAGTCCCCTAGCCGGCCGGGGTGGCCGAGCGGTTCTAGGCGCTTCAGTCTGGTACCGCGCGACCGCTACGGTCGCAGGTTCGAATCCTGCCTCGGGCATGGATGTGTGTGATGTCCTTAAGTTAGTTAGGTTTAAGTAGTTCTAAGTTCTAGGGGACTGATGACCTCAGAAGTTAAGTCCCATAGTGCTCAGAGCCATTTAATTTTCATCAGTCCCCTAGAGCTTAGACCTACTTAAACCTAACTAACCTAAGGACATCACACACATCCTTGCCTGAGGCAGGATTCTAACTTGAGAGCGTAGCGGTCGCGCGGTTCCATACTGTAGCGCCTAGAACCGCTCGGCCACTGCGGCCGGCCAGGAAGGCAGACTAAGATTTAACGTTCAGTTGATAATGAGGTCGTTACACACGGAGCACAAGCTTTGATTGTTTCGAGGATGGGGAAGGAAATCGGCCGTGCCCTTTCGAAGTGACCATTTCGCCAATTGCACGGAGAGATTTAGGGAAATAACTGAATACCTAAATCAGATTGCTAGGGACACGGATTTTAGTTGTCGTCCCCCCCCCCCCCTTCCCCAATCCGAATGCACTGTGTTAAGTGTTAACTATGGCGCCAATTCGCTTGGTATCTAACTGGAAAAAACCACCACTGCATAGGACAAAAAAAGACGTGAAAGTCTTATACCATAATAACGAAAGAAAGAGAATGGTCTGCGTCAGGAGGACTATTTCGTACAGAGGGCAATAAATAAAAATGAAAATATTGTCAATGCTCAAAAAGCAATAAGAGGAGCACAATATTCCCACTAATTCAATAACAAAAGGAGACAGTCCCACTGATTTACGTCTTACCACTGAAAAAAAATGTAATTAGTAAAATAAAAAAGTTAAATGTTCTCTCTCTTTCTCTCTCTCTCTCTCTCTCTCTCTCTCTCTCTCTCTCTCTCTCTCTCTATATATATATATATATATATATATATATATATATATATATATATATATATATCCCTCCCTCCCTCCCTCCCTCTCTCCCTCCCCCCCCCCACACACACACACACGCCCCCAGTGCTGCATCACACATCCCCTTACTCTCCCTCCCCACTCCAATATTCCACTCCACTGACAGCCTCCACGACTCCTATGATCCCTCAGTCAACCCCACAGCAAGGACTTGTTCAATGTACAAGAAGAAAGGTCATGTGCGAGTACAATGAAACACATAACTGTGACATACTATCAATTTGAAGGCTGTCTGCGTTCATTCCTGCGTCTACACAAGAACCAATAAATACACGAAAAGAATAGGAAAGATAATAGTAAGTGAAAATCACAATCATGTAATTTTAACTAGCACGATAATTTAAATGTGCTGCGAGCAATGACTATATTTCATTCTGTAGACTACTGATCTTGCCTAATATGAGTAGCTGAAATATGTTTGGTTAAATACAGATAAAAATTTGGTTCCGAAATACGGTAATATTTCTTTTTATCCACATGATGAAGATAATTGGAGAAAACAAATGACAAGAAATAAAGAAATATACTAGACAGCGGAGCGGGGGAGGGGGAGGGGGGCCGAGAGACATATTTTTAGGTAATAAGATCACGGTGCAAAAGCAGTGGGACATTTTTGACTTACCAGAGGGCGGCAAGGATGACCTCGGGGCTTTGTGGCGCTTGTACCTCTAAGCTATTATCGTTATTTTACGCTTGGATCGGCTTTTGACAGTTGCAGTGCACCGGCACTGCAGCGGACCTATCTCTGCGAATAACGTAACGCTATTTTGTGAACGTTTCTGTGGCAACATCTCAGCAGTATTGCCACAGCTCTCTAGGCAGCTACTGCTTTCGCCTGCAGCCGTTAGCGCTTTGCAATTGAAAGTTGGTAACAGTGCTGCAGCTGTCAGGGCAGGGACCTTCTTACGTCAGGTCGACTATAGCTAAACGAGTTATCGAGCTATAATGTGAATAAAATGATTGCACGATGAAAACCAGCAGCCTTCCCCAAGCTTCTGACACTGCAGCACCCAGGTAAATTTCTGGAGGCATGGCACCCGATCTGCAAGTCAATGATGTTTCCAGGCTGACTGATCACTGAAGCGTTTGTTGTTCTATGGAAGACCAGCTAAACAGAGGGTTCTACTTGCTCTTTTCGGATTCTATTTAAAATCTGTAGTCTCGAGGAAAACAGCCAACTGAAGAAAGGAACGCTTCTTTATAAAGGACCATTACAGTATTTCGGGTTGCCAGGTTCTGGCCACTTAACAGGTATAGAAGTATGAAACCGGAATTTGGTTGTTGTTTGAAACTGATAAGCAATATTTTATTCAGAATAATCTCCATTGCTGTTTACACATTTCTCCCACATCTCTGGCAGGCTATGAATGCCATGCAAAAAAAAAAAAAAAAAAAAAAGAAATCTCCTTTTAAAGCGAACTAGTCAGCGAGCCATTTTCGTACATTTTCTAACGAGTTGAAGCGTTGTTCAGCGCGAGAGGGTGTCCCAGTGATGCAAATGGATGATAATCGGACGGAGCCAAGTCTAGACAATAAGCCGCATGCCCTAGTATTTCCCTACTGAACGCCTCGATCGTTTCCCTGACCCGTTTTTCTGTGTGTGGATGGGGCTTCATCATGGAGCAACATGAGTTTGTGTTGCCTTTTTCCATATACCGGTCGTTTTTCACGAAGTGCTCGATTTAAATCGATCATTTGCTATTGGAAGCCATCAATGTTAACGCTTTCACCAAGTTTTAGCAGCTCATAATACACTCCTGGAAATTGAACTAAGAACACCGTGAATTCATTGTCCCAGGAAGGGGAAACTTTATTGACACATTCCTGGGGTCAGATACATCACATGATCACACTGACAGAACCATAGGCACATAGACACAGGCAACAGAGCATGCACAATGTCGGCACTAGTACAGTGTATATCCACCTTTCGCAGCAATGCAGGCTGCTATTCTCCCATGGAGACGATCGTAGAGATGCTGGATGTAGTCCTGTGGAACGGCTTGCCATGCCATTTCCACCTGGCGCCTCAGTTGGACCAGCGTTCGTGCTGGACGTGCAGACCGCGTGAGACGACGCTTCATCCACTCCCAAACATGCTCACTGGGGTACAGATCCGGAGATCTTGCTGGCCAGGGTAGTTGACTTACACCTTCTAGAGCACGTTGGGTGGCACGGGATACATGCGGACGTGCATTGTCCTGTTGGAACAGCAAGTTCCCTTGCCGGTCTAGGAATGGTAGAACGATGGGTTCGATGACGGTTTGGATGTACCGTGCACTATTCAGTGTCCCCTCGACGATCACCAGTGGTGTACGGCCAGTGTAGGAGATCGCTCCCCACACCATGATGCCGGGTGTTGGCCCTGTGTGCCTCGGTCGTATGCAGTCCTGATTGTGGCGCTCACCTGCACGGCGCCAAACACGCATACGACCATCATTGGCACCAAGGCAGAAGTGACTCTCATCGCTGAAGACGACACGTCCCCATTCGTCCCTCCATCCACGCCTGTCGCGACACCACTGGAGGCGGGCTGCACGATGTTGGGGCGTGAGCGGAAGACGGCCTAACGGTGTGCGGGACCGTAGCCCAGCTTCATGGAGACGGTTGCGAATGGTCCTCGCCGATACCCCAGGAGCAACAGTGTCCCTAATTTGCTGGGAAGTGACGGTGCGGTCCCCTACGGCACTGCGTAGGATCCTACGGTCTTGGCGTGCATCCGTGCGTCGCTGCGGTCCGGTCCCAGGTCGACGGGCACGTGCACCTTCCGCCGACCACTGGCGACAACATCGATGGACTGTGGAGACCTCACGCCCCACGTGTTGAGCAATTCGGCGGTACGTCCACCCGGCCTCCCGCATGCCCACTATACGCCCTCGCTCAAAGTCCGTCAACTGCACATACGGTTCACGTCCACGCTGTCGCGGCATGCTACCAGTGTTAAAGACTGCGATGGAGCTCCGTATGCCACGGCAAACTGGCTGACACTGACGGCGGCGGTGCACAAATGCTGCGCAGCTAGCGCCATTCGACGGCCAACACCGCGGTTCCTGGTGTGTCCGCTGTGCCGTGCGTGTGATCATTGCTTGTACAGCCCTCTCGCAGTGTCCGGAGCAAGTATGGTGGGTCTGACACACCGGTGTCAATGTGTTCTTTTTTCCATTTCCAGGAGTGTAGATGACAACCTTCTGATTCCACCAAGTACACTCTTCTTTCCAAAGCGATTCGGTCTTGCAGTGGATCTCCATGGTTTTCCTGGATTCGCCCATGATTTACGACGCTTAGGATTCTCAAAATATATCCATTTTTTATCACCTGTCACTATTCGATGGGCCGGCCGGATTGGCCTACGGTTCTAGGCGCTACAGTCTGGAACCGCGAGACCGCTACGGTCGCAGGTTCGAATCCTGCCTCGGGCATGGATGCGTGTGATGTCCTTATGTTAGTAAGGTTTAAGTAGTTCTAAGTTCTAGGGGACTGATGACCTCAGAAGTTGAGTCCCATGGTGCTCAGAGCCATTGGAACCATTTTGAACCATTTGAACCATTTTTGAACTATTAGATAGAGAAACGACATTCTTTTGTGGAATGAGATTTTCACTCTGCAGCGGAGTGTGCCCTGATATGAAACGAGATACTGGCAGAAGTAAAGCTGTGAGTACCGGGCGTGAGTCGTGCTTCGGTAGCTCAGATGGAGTAGTTGGCCTTTGGCTGTGCTGCGGTGAGGACGCGCTGTTTGTGTTCCTGCCGCGGAGCGAGCGCTCGTGTTGTTTACATAGTACTCGGCCGTTTCGCGCGTGCCGTACTCAGCATATAGATCACTATGGCGCACCAATACAGAAAATCGACGCTCAAATTTACGTTCCGCAATGAATTTGCACGGCCCAAAGCACTCGAAGTCGAACGATTTCTACGCGAAGAAGTTAAAATCCCAGCGAGCGACATTCTCGGCATTCACTTGTCCATTGTGAGCAGTATCGTATATGTGAAGATCATCAACGACGCAACATGTGAACGGATCCTTCGGGACACGAAACAGGGCCTCCGTTTCTGCCATGCTGATGGCAATGTGGGGACTGTGCACGTCGATTATTCTGGCATGGGACTTCGCACGATCAGAATTTTCGAACTTCCTTTCGAACTACCGGCGGAGGACGTCGTGACAGTGCTGCGCCCCTACGGCACGGTCCATGATCATATTGCGGAAAAATGGACGCAATTCCAGACATATCCTGTGCTGAACGGCGTCCGCCAGGTCCGAATCGAACTTAAACGACATGTCCCTTCATATCTGACTATCGGTGGCTGCCGTGCCATCGTCATCTACGATGGGCAACCGAAGACCTGCTCTGGTTGTGGGAAGGAGGGACACCTCAGATCAGAATGTATGCAACGTCGCATCACTCAACTGCCGCCGGCTGAAGCGGACCCGCCATCGCAGCCGACGCTGCTTCCTGTGACTTATGCAGCAGCCCTCACGACAGCTACCACTTCACCACGACAGCCGACATCCACTGCTGTGTCGCGGCTCCATGCTCTAATACAGGGCGACGATGCCACACCCGTTCCACAAGCTACGGATTCAACTCCGATGCCGCCGCCTCCGTCGACGGATAACAACATACAGGAAGATAGCATGGCCGTCGATTCGCTTATTGTGCCTACGGCTGCCTTTGTGCCGCAACGTCGTGAATCTTTGCCATCGTCTGACGCAGAAGAACACACCAGGAAGCAACGCTCTCCGAAGCGACGGAAGCGGAGGCGTAGAGCAACTTCCGAACGGGATGCGACACCGCCTCCAGAGGATGACGATTCCACCTTCAATGACGACGCTACCACAGAGGCAACCGCCATTTGCTGCAGTGTGGCACCATCGAACGATACTGAGGACCAACCACATATATCTACAGTGGCACAATCGGATGCCGAGATGCAGGACAGATGCTGCCCACCACCTTCTGGAGTGCAAGCACCAATGCCGTGTCCTAAGGACGCTAGGGAAGCCGATCTTGCTTTCAGTTCCCCGACGTGGGCGGATGACCACGACGACGAAGGAACCATGCAAGTTACGCCAACAGGGCCCACGGCGTTGGCGCCGGCTCTCTAGAACAGCCTGCAGGTGAGGTTTGGGGGGATGCGGAGGTGTCAATACAGTCAGAAGCGTCATAGGTAATTCCAGTCTTAATGAATAACTTAACACCTGCGGTTCGTCAACAAGCTTATCGTATCGCCACGCTTAACCTCAACACGATACGAACGGCAGTGAAGATCCAGTTGCTGCGTGAGATGCTTCGTTCTTCGGATGTTGACATTGCCCTGTTGCAAGAAGTATATATAGCGGCCCTCCCCGTTTTCTACGGTTATGTGACATATGTGTCACCGGCGGACCGGAATGGCAGCGGTACGGCAATACTAGTGCGCGACGGCATTGCCATCGAAGAAGTGACTTACCTTCCGTCAGGAAGGGGGCTGGCGATCACAGCACTGGGCACGCGCATCATTAACATTTACGCTCCATCAGGAACTGACCAACGCCGCGAACGATCGCTGTTCTACTCGGAGGATATCGCCCCCCTCTTCATCAGCCGCGTCGATCAATATATCTTCGGCGGCGACTTTAACTGTGTGCTCCACCCCAAAGACCAAGTCCCACATTTCTCGACTTGTCAAGAACTTCGGCTCCTGGTTCGAGACCTGCTTCTTACCGACACGTGGGAGACAGTGCACGGTGACCGTCCCGGGCCGACATACCTTACTAGTCACTCAGCCAGTCGCTTAGACCGCATTTATGTCTCACGAGCTCTAGCGCCGGGAGTATTGGACGCCGAACGTTGGCCGCTTGCCTTCTCCGATCATAGCGCTTTCATATGCACACTCACTCTACAACAGCAGCGGATATGGCGCAGCCGAGGACCCTGGAAGCTGAATGTGGCACATCTTCAAGCCCCTGAATGCCGTCAGATTATCGCCAACACTTGCCTGGATTGCGAACGTTGTCTTCCCCGATACCCATCGACTCTAGCATGGTGGGTGGACTGTGCAAAACCAGCTTTTCGGCGTGTGCTAACACAATTCGGAAAAGATACCGCAGCTTGGCATCGTCTCACATTGGACTTTTATTACACGATGCTTCGCGAACTCGACAGCCAACCACCATCTCCAAACCGACAAATGGAAAGCCGCCGAATTAAAGGTAAAATATTGTGTCTTACGAGGAAACGTTTGGAGGGGGTCGTAGTGCGATCGCGACGTCAAGACCGAGTGGAAGGAGAAAACCCGTCTATGCATCACATCGTGCTCGACAGCCGCTGACGCCGACAGCAGCTGATCACGGACCTCGTATTGCCGGGTGGTAGGGTCGTAATGACTCAGGCGGCGGTTACAGAAGCCTTCGCAGATCACTATCGCCGGTTTTACGACGATGTGAATACAGAGGACGAGGGAGCGGACGATCACGACATACTGCAGCACGTGTCGCACACCCTCGACAACGCAGCAGCGGCGACGCTTTTAGGTGGAATTACACGAGACGACATCGAGGACGCGCTTAACAAGGGAGCACTCAACAAATCTCCCGGGCCAGACGGACTGCCGCTCGAGTTTTATCGTACTTTCCGCGATCTCATGATGCCCCGATGGATCATCATGTACCAAGAACTGATGACCCCTGGTTCCCACGTGCCACCTGCATTCGTGGAAGGTCTCCTTATACCGATACACAAGCCTTCCAGAGGTCGGACGGTCGAGGACTACAGGCCCATTACAATGCTTAACTCGGACTATAAAATCTTCGCCCGATTACTCGCCAACCGCATAAAGAAGGTTCTGCCCCTGCTCCTCTCAATGGAGCAAACGACACAGGGCGGAGTGACCAACATGCAAACGGCAACCAGTGAATGCAGGGATTTAATAGCCATCGCCACATCCTGTCGCCTTCGAGCTGCTCTGATCTCTATTGATTTCGACCACGCCTTCGACAGAGTTCACCACAAGTTCCTTCTGTCCGTAATGGCCCGCATGGGCTTCCCGCCTGACTTTATCGACATCTTTCAGCGCCTTTTCCGTGGAGCTGCATCCCGTGTACTGGTGAATGGACGGATTGCGGGTCCCTTTCCGATCCGACGGTCAGTTCGCCAAGGATGCCCACTCTCCATGATTCTTTACGCGATCGCACTCGAACCACTTGTCGGAGGGTTGAAAAACAGGCTCTCGGGCATTTCATTGAGGGATCATACCTTTCAGTGCCGAATATATGCTGATGACCTTCTATTACTTGTCCGATCTGATGACGAGGTACGCTCGGTGATACAATGGGTCAATCGCTATGGTTTGGCAGCGGGCAGCCTCATGAATGTGGCCAAGTCGGCAGCGATGCCGATTGGGAGAGGTCTACAGGAGGACGCTTTAGCCCCACTCCCACTAGTTAACAAGATCCGGTTCTTGGGCATAACATTTACACAGGATGTGCGCCGCACAGCTGCCATGAACTATGCACGATTACTACAGGCAATACGCACAGAAGTTCGCCGGAACTTACTTCGACGGATGGACCTATTACAGCGTGTGGAATACCTCAACCTTCACGTGGCGACTAAGATGATCCACATGGCCCAGGTCCTACCGATATCGACAGCGATGGCACACAGACTGCAAGCAGCGTTTGGATATTACCTTACCGCCGGACACCTATTCAAAGTCCGCTACGAAACACTCACCCTCCCTCCGCTTGATGGCGGACTGGGACTTATAAATGTACGAGCGAGGGCTACAGCATTATACTTGTGCACAATGATGAAATTGTGGACCCACCAAGATGCTTCCCTTACGGGTCGTTTGTTAGAGGAACTGCTGCCGGCGTCTCTTATGCCACCTGTCACGGTTGCACACATTACACCCTCACTCTCGCACCTCTCGGCATTTATTCTTGAGTATAGTTACGTGCACCCAGACCTTCCCAACACTCGCACTCCCAAGGCGAGAGACTTTTACAGACTGCTGCTAAGGTCCACACCTCGCAATGTGATTGAGAGGAAGAGCCCTACGACCCTATGGCCTGCAGTGTGGAGAGCGGTCCAGAAGTCGTTCCTCCCCACGCGGGTACGAGCCGCGTGGTACCAGGTGGTGAACGGGAAGATTGTAACACGACAAAGGCTGCACGCTATTGGGATGGCGGATTCCCCCCTTTGCCCACGTTGCCACCTCGTGGATACTGACGAACACCGTTTAACATGTGGATCGGCGTTAGAGGTATGGCTGCTAGTGCAGAAGATCCTCGCCTGCTACCTCCGTATCGCGCCTCGCACAATTGAGCCACGGCTCCTCCTTTGTCCGGAGGATACTTATTTCCCACCTGCGAAGACTCACGCTCTCACATGGTTTAAAGGCATGTCCATATACTACTTCTTTCGAGATGATGAGAAGATGGTGCTTGATTACTGGCAATTTCTCCAGGACAGTCATAGCACACTTGAGTGTACATCCCGATACCGACAACTATTTGCGAACTATTTGCGCAGTGTCTTCGATAACCCCCCTCACAGTTGGGGAGTACCGGGCAGAGGATGACCGCCTTCATGGGGCTCCACACGCTGCGTAATGTTGTACCAATTTGGAACATGGAATCTGTACGCAGACGGGCCATGTACATGGAATGGCGTGCGGGATTTGGTTACTTTTTTCTTTCTTTATTCTCTATCATCACAGTCTTGGTTCCAAATTCTATTTCATAGTATAGAAGGAACTCTTGTTCTGTTGTTGCTACGGAAGTACATTCTAATTTTGTTTGTCAAAAAAAGTCGATAGAGCACTTGCCTGCGAAAGGCAAAATAAAATAAAAATTGGGTAGCGTTCAAGCCCCGTAATCACTGGATCGCTGGATCGAGTCCCGTTCGTCACTCTTTTATTTCTAACACAATTTTCTTTACTAGTTACAATTGATAAAATGGGAAAAATACATGTAATCGGATGAACTTTGGATAAATTTACAATGTTATTAAAAAAAAATAAAAAAAATAAAAAAATAAAAAAAATGGGAAAAAAAGTCGGTAGAGCATGAGACTCTTAATCTCAGGGTCGTGGGTTCGTGCCCCACGCTGGGCGAATATTTTTAATTCTTGTCGTCTCATTTTGAAGTCATGATGATACTATAGAGTATCGTCTGTTCACTAAAAACAACGATAATTCAAAAGGGAACCTTAAAAAAAAAAAAAAAAAGCGTGTTCGGTTAGAGCGTTAGCTACCCTTTGTAATGAAATAACTGAGCGAACGGATCAACGAATAAACTGAACGGGTGTCATCGGACGTTCGCCCTGAACAAATTCAACGAACAATATAGAACAAAGTGATTTATTTTTAAAGTGGTTGGCGTTCAACCCCCGTAATCGCTGGATCGAGTTTCGTTCGACAGTTTTTTTTTTTTTCAACGCAGTCATTTTCTTTACTATTTATGTTCCAATTGATATAATGGGAAAAATACGTGTAATCGGATGAACTTTTATTAAATTTACAATGTAATTTTGCAGTCTATTAATTTTTATTATCCCAAATAATATAATATTCATAACTATCGACTAGTAAACGCCCAAACGCATAAATGAAACTGAAAATGTATGCTTGTCGGTGTCTTCAAAATTGTTCGTATAAAAAAAAAAAAAAAAAAAAAAAAAAAGATGGTAGAGCACTTGCCCGCGAAAGGCAAAGGTCCCGAGTTCGAGTCTCGGTCGGGCACACAGTTTTAATCTGCCAGGAAGTTTCGACATTCTTTTGTATCTAGAGCGAGCAGCATTTTACAAGTGGTCTTTCGATTTGCTTGCTATCTTTCATTCAGTTCATGCGGAAACCATTTTCCCACTTTCTGCACCTTTCACATAGCTTTCAACCAAAGAGAAACGGCTTTCTGCGTCACGTTCCATTGCTCCGCAGGTTCCTGTTGAGTTTGAGTATCATCTTCATCCAATAAGGCCTGAAATTCGTTGTCTTCGAACTTTTTCGGTCATTTCCCGCGCTCGTCATTTCTCACGTCAAAATCACTACGTTTGAATTTTTTTAACCACTCGAAACACTGCGTTTCCCCAAGAGCATGTTCGCCGAAAGCTTCGACAAACATTCCATGCGATTCTGTAGCAGTTTTCTTCAAATGATAACAGAAAACCAATGCTGTCCGCAAATCGTTCTTCGTAGGCATAAAACTCGACATGTTTACGGGTTAGAAACACATACCGATGTTTGGAACTTGGGTTACTGTGTGTTGACACTTGTCGTCAGCCGTTACAGGAAGCAGATGGCACTGGAGACATGGTCTCACGGGCCATGCACTGACGGCTATTCACCATGTGTAGGGCAATTCCGGTTTCAATCTTCTACGTCTGGTACTTTTTACCGTCTGCTTCAATTCACCCTGTGCAGTAGGGTAGGATTTTATCCCACAACTACACTACTGGCCATTAAAATTGCTACACCACGAAGATGACGTGCTACAGACGCGAAATTTAACCGACAGGAAGAAGATGCTGTGATATGCAAATGATTAGGTTTTCAGAGCATTCACACAAGGTTGGCGCCGGTGGCGACACCTACAACGTGCTGACATGAGGAAATTTTCCAACCGATTTCTCATACACAAACAGCAGTTGACCGGCGTTGCCTGGTGAAACGTTGTTGTGATGTCTCGTGTGAGGAGGAGAAATGCGTACGTTTCTGACTTTCATAAAAGTCGGATTGTAGCCTATCGCGATTGCGGTTTATCGTATCGCGACATGGCTGCTCGCGTTGGTTGACGTCTAATGACTGTTAGCAGAATATGGAATCGGTGGGTTCAGGAGGGTGATACGGATCGCCGTGCTGGATCCCAACGGCCTCGTATCACTAGCAGTCGAGATGACAGGCATCTTATCCGCATGGCTGTAACGGATCTTGCAGCCACGTCTCGATCACTGGGCCAACTGATGGGGACGTTTGCAAGACAAAAACCATCTGCACGAACAGTTCGACGACGTTTGCAGCAGCATGGACTATCAGCACCGAGACCATGGCTGCGGTTGCCCTTGACGCTGCTTCACAGACAGGAGCGCCTGCGATGGTGTACTCAACGACGAACCTGGGTGCACGAATGGCAAAACGTCATTTTTTTCGGATGAATACAGGTTCTGTTTACAGCATCATGATGGTCGCATCCGTGTTTGGCGACATCGCGGTGAACGCACATTGGAAGCGTGCATTCGTCATCGTCATACTGCCGTATCACCCGGCGTGATGGTTGGGGTGCCATTGCTTACACGTCTCGGTCACCTCTCGTTCGCATTGACGGAACTGTGAACAGTGGACGTTACATTTCAGATGTGTTACGAACCGTGGCTCTACCCTTCATTCGATCCCTGCGAAACCCTACATTTCAGTAGGATAATGCACGACCGCATGTTGCAGGTCCTGTACGGGCCTTTCTGGATACAGAAAATATTCGACTGCTGCCCTGGCCAGCACATTCTCCAAATCTCTCACTAACTGAAAACGTGTGCTCAATGGTGGAAGAGCAACTGGCTTGTCACAATACGCCAGTCACTACTCTTGATGAACTATGGTGTCGTGTTGAAGCTGCATGGGCAGCTGTACCTGTACACGGCATCCAAGCTCTGTTTGACTCAATGCTCAGGCTTATCAAGGCCGTTATTACGGCCAGAGGTGGTTGTTCTGGGTACTGATTTCTCAGTATCTCTGCACCCAAATTGCGTGAAAATGTAATAACACGTCAGTTCTAGTACAATATATTCGTGCAATGAATATCCGTTTATCATCTGATTTCTTCTTGGTGTAGCAATTTTAATGGCCAGTAGTGTACTTGGTTTCAATGAAAAAAGCCGTCTCATCTCAGTGGTAGTGTGTAACTTGTTATTACCAGAATGTGCAAACTCTCAAATATCAGGAAAAAAAACTCCTGTACCTGTAGGATGCCCTTTAAATACAAATGAAATAAATATTGAATTTTTCGCATTCATTATGAAGTAGGAATTCTTTTTATAAATTTTTAGCCTGAGTTGTTCATCTTAATCACCTCCATGAGGTTATGGAATAGAAGACTTATATCACAGCGCTTTAGAGTGTAGCATCACAAGAGGACCTCTTGTTGGAGATGGGTTTGAGTGTTAAAGAATTACAGCAGATTGGCCGAACATTTGTGCTCAGCTCGTTTCCTGGATACCGGTCACTTTGAACAGGACCACAGAGCCTGGAGCGTGGGTTGGTAATACAGAACAAGTGCATAAAGCAGGTGCAGCGCTAACTGTTCTCGGCGTGTTATTAAACGACGTCCTGCTAAATAGTTCGCATACGAGTTTATGCGAAAGAAAGAGAGGGGGAGGAGTTGGTGCGACGAGAGAATGGCGTAAAATAGGATAAAACCGCTGAGCTGTTCTGGAATCGGCGAAACTCCGGCCGCTCGTCAGCGCACCGTGATATTTCATAGCCCGAATGTGTTTAACCACGCACCCGCATTACGCTTTCAAATGGTGGTCCGTATTCACGAGCTATTTGTTTCTGTTAGCGGTAATGCAAAGTGTTTCACTTATTCATCCAAACAATAGTCTGCTGTTTCTAAAATAGCCGTGCATCGTAGTAATGGCACTGCTCATGTTCGGTAACAAGCTACTTTATTTGCGAGGGCCCCTGTATTCGTGTGTGTGTGTGTGTGTGTGTGTGTGTGTGTGTGTGTGTGTGTGTGTGTATGAGAGAGGGACAGAGTGCTGTTGTGAATAACGTGTCCCGAATCAATGTTCAGATGTCGGTAAATGTGGTTGCTCGAAGCGACGCGGATTTCTGACGGCCGCTGGTCGACAATTATTCCGAACTGTGCTAAATGAGAAATTTTTATGGGTCCACGGGACTGACAGAAAGACATTTTTCGTTATTATCCATCAGAGGGTTTGAGCCCTTTATACAGGTTCGTACAACAGGTGAGCCTTGGACTGTAGGAAAAGCAGAAAAGAAGAGAATCGAAACTCTTGAGATGTGGTCTGTCTGACTGCCACTCCCTGACGAAATGCATTTTATAAGTCTCAAATAAAATCAGCAAACCTCTTAGTGTTACCCGAAGTGGTACGTTGCTGATCTCCGTTTAATGCTTGGAAAAGAAAGAAGCTAAGCAGATAGCAGCTTGTGAAATGCCCAGAAAGCTTTCTGCTGTAAAAAGGATTGACAGGTTTCTTACGTCTTCGTGTATTCATTTAAATAACAACCTTGGTTCTTCAGTTACGACGTATTTATTACGTTCTCCATCTGTTAATACACGCAAGACCGCCACTGCACGTCACTTCAGTCACACACCTGTTCTCACACACGTCTCTGAACAAAGTCTACTCATATACTGCTTAAAAAATTGAATACGGTGAGGTTACAAAGGAAATAACAATAAGTCATTACATGAATGTAGTTAACTTTGTTCCTTAACTCAATTTTTATTAGACATTAACTAGTCTATACTAACAACGTAGTTGATCTCCGATCTGAATTTTTATACTCAAAATTTTTTATCTTTCTGTTATGTATTGTTACAAGCTTTTTTGTCTGATATCATTGGAAGAATTAAATGTTTCGTTAATCAGTTACTTCAGAAAAAATGTATTACAATATAGAAAATTTCCATAATAAAGAAATATATCAGTAACAGACAAATCACACAAAATTTTGGTGAGTAGTCGTCATTTAAATGCAGGCACAGTTCTCAAAACCGTTTTATGTTCATACATACAGTGAGTCCAAAAAGTATTCGTCTTTCTGCATATCTTTTAGAAAACAAAGTGTGCGTAACATGAAAAGAAATGTATACAAAATATAAAGAGCCAGTAACCTAAGAAGTACCTCCGTAAGTCATTTTTGCTGTAAAGCAAGGAAAGAAATACATTCAAATCGACAGCATGGTTAACAAAATTAGAAGATGTAATACAATAGCTAGTTCATAAAGTATTCGTCCACCATCTGAACTTGCCGAAATTCTGCGCGCAGTGATTAAACTATAACGCTGACCCACGGCACACACTAGAGTCAACCTGCGCGGCCCCACTCTATCGCCTGTTGTGATTTTGAACAGCGCCGATACAACGCAATTAGCGTCATGGGCCGTAAGGGTAGTGAACCGACGCTGATCGAAAGGAAACTTACTCTGCGCTTACATAATGAGTACAAATCTTCTTACGAGATTGCTAAAGTAGTCGGTAGACCTAGATCAATGGTTCAATCGATAATAGATCGATTTTGCGCAACAAAATCATTAAGAAACCAACCACGTACCGGACACCCTCAATCTTCGACTGATGCAGACGTGAGATTTGTCATGAGGGAAATGAAGAAGAAACCTAAAATCAGCGCTCCTTGGTTGGCTGAGGAGGTAGAGTCTAGGGAAAAGAAGGTATGTGCCAACACAATCAGAAATACCTTCAAAACGTATGGGTATCACGGCCGGGTAGCGGGCAAGAAATTTTGGGTCAGTGAACAGAATCGAAAGAAACGTCTTCATTTTGCGATGTAATAGAGATTCAAAGAGGCAGACTTCCGGAATAGAGTAATATTTTCTGATGAGAGTAAATATAACGTATTCCGGTCGGATGGCAGGCGAATGGTGTGGCGTAAGAAGAATACGGAGATCTTGCCACGCAATCTTGTGCCTACGGTTAAACACAGTGGCTTGTTGATGGTATGGGGCTGTATGAGAGTTGCAGGTGTTCGAAAATTACATTTCATAGAAGGTACAATGGGTCACCATATGTATATCAACATTTTAAAGGAAATCTCAACCCCAGCACCGAAAAATTAGGTCTGCAAGGAAATTACATTTTTCAACGAGATAAAGACCCAAAGCATTCGGCTCTAAATACAAGGCTGTGGCTCCTTTAAAATACCCCAAATCATCTTAACACCGCTCCTCAGAGCCCAGAAGTTAATCCTATCGAACACCTTTGCAAAGCACTGGAAGATAGCATCAGGAGAAGACACATTTCTAACAAGAGAGACCTAAAAGAAGTACTTCAAGATGAATGGGACAAAATTCCAGCTTCTCTGACGGCACACTTGGTCAAGTCGATGCCCAGACGACTACGATCAGTAATAGCTGCAAAGGGAAAGCCCAGTAATATTAATCTTTGTAATTGAAATCATATTTTCAGATTGTAAGTAAAAAAAAATGAGTGGACGAATACTTTTTGAAGTAGCTCTTGAATAAATTTTCCATTTTGTCAAATTTGTCATCGCTGTGGGTGTATTTATGTCCTTGTCCATCAATAAAAATGACTTACCAAGGTTCGTTTCATATCACTGGATGTTCACATTTTATGTTTCCTTCCTTTCACGTGACATATACGTAGTTTTTTTTTTTTTAAATTACAACTAGACGAATACCTTTTGGACTCACTGTAGATGTATACTTAATATAAATACCTACGCAGTGATTTTACAGCGTCCGACCAGGCCTCGGAAGGGCTCACTATAACCGACCGCCGTGTTATCCTTAGCCGATAGGTGTGACTGGATGCGAATTTGGAGGGGCATGTGGTCAGCACACCGCTCTCTTAGCAGCTGGCAGTTTTCGTGTCCGGAGCCGCGACTTCTCAGTCAAGTATGTCCTCAATTGGCCACCCAAGGGCTTTGTGCGCCCTACATGCAAACAGCACTAGCTAGGCCCGGATGGTCACCCATCCAAGCGCTACCGAAGGCCAGCAGCGCTAAACTCCGTGAAACGATGTTACCACTGCAGTAAGGCCCTTCTAGGTGAAGAGCAAAGAAATATCGACCTTGTACGTCGTATTTGTGATACAGGTTACCATGTTACATACGATGGTGACGTATCGGGTTTCGTACTAAAGATGAATGTGAGCATTCTCCCATTTCATTACATGTCACAGAAGGACGCTGAAAATGAAATATAATGGTAATAGAACAAATGAGGAGGTTGTGTTGTAATATCACTTTCATGAAGTGGTATTCTGCACAGGCATTTTTCGAACCGACGAATGATGATCGGCACTATAAAATATTTATTTTCGTAACGAATTAGGTAATCTACTGTTTGGATGTATGTATGTTCTATTTACGTGCATGTATCATGAGGTGGATAGATGCAGCGTATCTGCAAGCCAGGACGAGAAAAACATCGTACCACGATCGCGGCACCTACTGGTCAGGTGTTGATTCATGCCTTGGAGATATGGTGCGAGCCATGCAGGAAGAGTGGCAATGAAAATGCCTATAACGTCACAGGAACAAGAGAAAACTTATTATATAGAGCTCTCGATTGAAATCTATTAATTAAGACTGACCGTATTTGGACATAGAATTATACAGGGTGATTCAAAAAGAATACCACAACTTTAAAAATGTGTATTTAATGAAAGAAACATAATATAACCTTCTGTTATACATCATTACAAAGAGTATTAAAAAGGTTTTTTTCACTCAAAAACAAGTTCAGAGATGTTCAATGTGGCCCCCTCCAGACACTCGAGCAATATCAACCTGATACTCCAACTCATTCCACACTCTCTGTAGCATATCAGGCGTAACAGTTTGGATAGCTGCTGTTATTTCTCGTTTCAAATCATCAGTAGTGGCTGGGAGAGGTGGCCGAAACACCATATCCTTAACATACCCCCATAAGAAAAAATCGCAGGGGGTAAGATCAGGGCTTCTTGGAGGCCGTCCAGAACTTTTCCCTTTGCACAAACACCCATTCTCTGTAAATTGTTTATACGAACGTTTAATACACCACCTATCAGGAGGTTTAACACCATACTTCATTCGAAATGCACGCTGAACAACTGTCGTCGATTCACTTCTGCCGTACTCAATAACACAAAAAGCTTTCTGTTGAGCGGTCGCCATCTTAGCATCAACTGACGCTGACGCCTAGTCAACAGCGCCTCAAGCGAACAAATGTACAACTAAATGAAACTTTATAGCTCCCTTAATTCGCCGACAGATAGTGCTTAGCTCTGCCTTTTGTCGTTGCAGAGTTTTAAATTCCTAAAATTGTGGTATTCTTTTTGAATCACCCTGTATATTAATACCTTGAGCTGCAGACGGGCGTTGATATATATCAATGGGGACAGGTGAAAATGTGTGCCCCGACCGGGACTCGAACCCGGGATCTTCTGCTTACATGGCAGACGCTCTATCCATCTGAGCCACCGAGGACACAGAGGACAGTGAGACTGCAGGTGCTGAAGGCATTAATATATAATTCTAATTTCTTTCTATACGGCTGCAGGTCATCAATGGTGTCTGTTCTTTTGGACATGTGCGAAAGAACAGACACCATATCCATATAAGTACGTAGTTCTGGCGATACCGGCCATGACCTTCTTCTTCTGTGCGGATGCACGCATATTACCCGAACTCTTACGGTACTTGGTAAGAATCTCTTCCACGAGTAATGAGTGTGTTGTGTAGGGACACTACGAATGTAGTGTGTGGACATGTAAGGTGAGAATGTGGCTCTCGCGGGAGGCGTGCGTGAGATAGTCCCTGCAGTCGCACTATCCTCTGTGTCGTCGGTGGCTCAGATGGACGCAGTCGGCTTTCAGCCGTGATACCGTGCGGACGGGCTCGGCGCGCCGGGCAGTGCTCCGCAGAAGATGTTGTTCACCCGCTAGCGCGCGGTCGCGTCGTTGTATTGCCGTATAGTACCTGTACCGACCCGACATGGCGTTCTCATATCGAAAAGCTACAATCAAACTGACGTTCAACGCATCGTACACGAGACCGAAGGCCCATGAAATTGAACGGTTTCTACGAGACATCGGGCACATAGAACCACAAGAACTGATAGGAATTCATCTGTCTGTTGTAACCAGCACAGTGTACCTCAAACTGATTGACGAATCGGCCTGCGACAGATTACTCCAACGCTCTGCAAACGACTTTCGCTTCTATCACGCAGACGGTAACGTGAGCGTGGTAGGAGTTGACCATGCTGGTCTGGGGATGCGTACCGTGCGCATCTTTGAACTACCGTTCGAAGTTCCTGCCAACCTAGTCGTTGATGCGCTGCGGCCATACGGCACAGTTCTGAGCCACACAGAGGAGAAATGGAACACATTCGAAACGTACCCTGTCCGAGGCACGTTCCATCATACATTTTCGTTGGTGGCTGCCGCGCAATTGTTATATATGATGGACAACCGAGGACCAGCTCGGGCTGCGGCCAGGAGGGCCATGTTAGAACTGAGTGTCTGCAGCGCCGCCTCGTTCAGATGCCCCGCAATGAACTTCCCCAACGATCCACTATGACATCTCTCCCGCTAACATATGTGGAGGCGCCACGACATGATGTGATGGATGATCAAAACCTGCTGCCTCCTCAAGCCGCTGCCAGCTCCGTTGGAGAGTCAGCGCCGTCGACGAAGCCGCAGCCCAACGGTGCAGAGGTTCCTACAGCCTCTGCCCACCGCAGCGTCGTGGGCACCCAGCCACCGTCACTGTCGGGATCGGACACAGGGGTTCCTAGTGACCGAGACTGTGTCGAGCCCCGACCTCCAGTGGATATCGAATCTCGGACCCGAAAGCAAAAATCACCCAAGCGACACAAGAAGAGGCGATTGTCAACTGAAGAACAGGACAGGGATGTGAAGCCGGTGGAAGACATCGACTTCGTTGACTCGTCCACAATTGCAACGGACTCCAGTGGCATCATGCACCAGAAGGTGCCTGAAGACAAGGAACACTCTCCTAAATCTGGTGGCCCAGAAAACGAGGCGCATCGCGTCGACTCCCAAAATGTGGCCTCCTGTGAAAGCGACCAGCCCCCAATGACATCACAATCGTCTATTGGTGATTGGGCAGACGATATGGAGGCAGATGATGCACAGCAAACATCGATATCTCCACCAGAGCCCATGGCTGACATTGAGCCCGGAGGGCTCTGCCAGTCAGGGACTCATACGGCACAGTAATGCATAGCATGCAGCTGGATGGCTCTGTGGAGTGTGAGATCACTGTGGGCTTGCACCGGCTCACTGCCTCCGCCATCTGATATGTCTCAGTCATACTGTGTGGGAACAGTCAATGTAAATGGTGTCCACTCCACTGTGAAGACCTGCATGTTACACGACATGATCAGAGCGGCAGACTTGGACATTGCCCTTCTCCAGGAGGTCCGTCCCGAGCTGCGTTTAGACCTATATGGCTACACCACGTACAGCCTACCCGTAGGTGATGGTGCAGGAGGAACGGCCATCCTTGAGATGGCATAGACGCGACGGACGCGACGTACTTGCCGAACGGGCGAGGCATCGCATTCACACTTGGCGCAGTGCGCCTCATTAACGTCTACGCTCCCTCCGGTAATTCGCGCCGTGGTGACAGGCATGTCTTCTATTCGGAGGAGGTAGCCCCACTTTTGCAAGGAAATATGGACCATTACATAGTGGGCGGCGATTTTAACAGTGTTCTGCGGCCCGAGGACCAGATACCGCATCACGTCCCATGCCCGGCTCTACAAGCATTGATACGTGACCTCGCGCTCCACGACACATGGCTCTTACATCATGGGACCCAGAGTGGATATACGCACTTTACCAGCCATTCTGCCAGTCGTCTGGACCGGATATACGTCTCGCGTGCCCTCCGCACAGCAACCCGTGATGCAGAACTCTGGCCGACGGCCTTCACGGACCATCTCGCGTACATCTGCACTGTCACCTTACCCCGACAACTCACAAGACGCAGCAGGGGCCCGTGGACGCTGAACGTCTCCCTCCTTCGCGAGGAAGCGTGTCGGCGAGCAGTCACTGACACGTGGCGTCGATGTATCAGGCGCCTGCCCATGTATGCTTCCACGTTGCTGTGGTGGCTGGGATGTGTCAAACCTGCACTCCGAAAGACCTTGATGGCCTACGGGCGTGACAGATCGAACTGGCAAAGGGCAACATCGGAATTTTACTATATAGCGTTACGTGAGCTGGCGACGCAACCGCCGTCTCCCGAACGTCAGATGTCCGTACAACGCATCAAAGCTCGTCTACTTAGCATCAGGACCGAGCAGCTCGAAGGTTTCCGCATCCGTGCGCGAGTGCAAGACTGTATCCCCAACGAAACAGCGTCTGTGTATCACATTGTGCGCGAGAGGCGCCACCGCAAACGTCAGCTCATTACGGCGGTGAGCACGGAGGAGGGCGGCCGCGCAGTGACACAAACGGACATCGCGCACACGTTCGCCAGACACTATGGGACCTTGTACATGGAAGATCCGCGAAATGTACGTGATTATGACGAGCTGTTGCACGATTTTCCCGCCCCTCGGGACGTGGCACCCGATGATAGTCTGCTGTTGCCCATTACACCCGACGAGCTGACATCGGCCTTGGCACGTGGAGCACCGAACAAGTCGCCTGGACCGGACGGTTTACCCCTGGAATTCTACCGCACTTTTTACCACCTTATGGGTGACAAGTAGCTCCAAATGTTTCAAGACCTGATCCGCCCTGATTTCACTGTTCCCACAGAATTCACAGAAGGCATCTTGATCCCAGTACCGAAACCGAATGGTGATTGTAGGTGGCAGGACTTTCGCCCACTCACACTCCTCAACAACGACTACAAGATCTTCGCCCGTATTCTCCGCGCGCGTCTCCACACCGCTATGGGGAAAGCCATCCACACCGATCAGACATGTTTAGGTGGTGTCAGCAACATTCATACGGCGTTAGGAGCATACCGCGACGTAATTGCTTTGACGGCGGCCTGCAAAATACGAGGCGCCCTTGTCGCCGTAGATTTTGACCACGCATTCGGCCGCGTCGACCACGGCTTCTTACGCGCAGTTTTGCAATACATGGGCCTCTCTCCGTAGTCTGCATAGGTGGTCCTTCTGGTCCACGGAGCGCGCTCCCACATGATGGTCAACGGTTATCAGTCTGGTCACATTGTTGTTGGACGGTCAGTGCGACAAGGGTGCCCCCTGTCGGGTATATTATTTGCTGCAGCGCTTGAACCAGCTTTACATGGTCTACGACAGCAATTAACTGGTATCTCCTTGCGGGACGTGACCTTTCGTTGTGGTGCATTCGCCGACGACGTGGTGTTCCTGGCCAGATCAGAGGATGAAATGCATATGGCGCTACAGTGGCTACGCCAGTACGGGGCGGTCGCTGGGAGCGTCATCAACGTGAAGAAGACAAAATACATGGATGTCGGAGGGGGCGCTTTCCCACACAGCGGCGGTGCCCTTTGACAAGATGCCCGTACTCAAGTGTTTAGGAGTGCAATTCTACAGCAATGTCCGCCGCACGGCGGCGGCTACGTACCGCCGGCTCCTACACCAGACACGTGCTCTGCTGCAGGACAACAAACTGCGTCGCTTGAATATGCTCCTCAGAACACGTTATGTCAACACCTATCTTGTCTCAAAACTGAACTATTTTGCGCATATCCTTCCCTTGATGGCTACGATGGCCGACAGATTTCAAGCAGCATATGGACATTTCGTAAGCACCGGTCTTGTTTTTAAAGTCCGATACGCCACCCTGACACTGCCGCAGCGGGCGTGCGGTATCGGTTTAATTCAGGTATATAACCGTGCGCGATCGCTTTATCTCAACACTTTGCGTCGCACATGGACCTCTGCCCACGCCACTCTGACGGGCACCCTGATAGCGGAAGTGGCACCACACTCTCTGCATCCCCCGGTTTCTGTAGGACACATTTCATCGGCACTCACCCACATCAGAGAGTTCGTGATTGACTTCAGCTACTTACGGTCAGAATTTCCGACGACACGGAAGCCCAGCACAAAAGACTATTATCGCCTCTATCAACAGCAGCAACCTGTAAATACGGTCACCCACAGACATCCTGAAGTTGCCTGGAACACGGTGTGGCGAGCGGTACACACGCCTTTTCTACCTACGACGGTGCGTTCATTGTGGTACGTGGTTGTGAATGGGAAGTTCGCTACTCGTCAGAGGCTACATTCCATACATCTGACGACCCCTTGTGTCCGACATGCTCAGTCGCTGACTCGGATGCACACCGTCTGACGTGTGCCGCGACCAGCGAGTGCTGGCTACTGATGCAGCGCATGCTGGCATTACTCTTGCGGCGATTGCCAGAGTCTAACTCCCCTGATGACGTATTGCACCCCGACGGCGTATACTTTCGATCAACCGGAGCGAACGCCGTTAACTGGCTAAAAGGCATGGCCGTTTACTACATATTTTGCGATGCTCCCAGAGGCACACTCGACTTTTGGTCCCTATTGATGACGACACATGCAGCTTTCAGCCGCCACTCGAAGTACAGAACCCGTTTCGCAAACTATTTAGGTTCATTATTTGCGGATCCTCCTGCTCACTGGGGCGTTCCGGGTATGAGACGCTGAAAATGAAGAAGAATCCTGGAGCATATTGATCCTCTACGGACGGAATATGGGGGAACCCCTCCCAACAGACGAGAAGACGACTCGGACGCTCGGCTACGGCAGTTGTGGGATCTTTCTTTGTAATGAAACGAAAATAAAACTATAATACAAAAAAAATGTTATAAAAATTAAAGAAATAAATAAATAAAACACCATCGACAAACCCATTGCATCCTCTTCCTGATCCTTCGACCCGTGAACTCGAACACGTTGCTTGGGCGTGGCGGCGGGATGGCCAGGCTTCGGGTGTCGATCCCTGCCCTAGCCGTCTTCCTGCTCCTGCAGCGGTTCATTAGATAAAAAAAATGGATAGAGCGTCTACCATGTAAGCAGGAGATACCGGGTTCGAGGCCCGGTCGGGCACACATTTTCACCTGTCCCCGTTGATATACGAGGGCAGTTCAATAAGTAATGCAACACATTTTTTTTCTCGGCCAATTTTGGTTGAAAAAACCGGAAATTTCTTGTGGAATATTTTCAAACATTCCCGCTTCGTCTCGTATAGTTTCATTGACTTCCGACAGGTGGCAGCGCTGTACGGAGCTGTTAAAATGGTGTCTGTAACGGATGTGCGTTGCAAACAACAGGCAGTGATAGAGTTTCTTTTGGCGGAAAACCAGGGCATCTCAGATATTCATAGGCGCTTGCAGAATGTCTACTGTGATCTGGCAGTGGACAAAAGCACGGTGAGTCGTTGGGCAAATCGTGTGTCATCATCGCCGCAAGGTCAAGCAAGACTGTCTGATCTCCCGCGTGCGGGCCGGCCATGCACAGCTGTGTCTCCTGCAATGGCGGAGCGCGCGAACACACTCGTTCGAGATGATCGACGGATCACCATCAAACAACTCAGTGCTCAACTTGACATCTCTGTTGGTAGTGCTGTCACAATTGTTCACCAGTTGGGATATTCAAAGGTTTGTTCCCGCTGGGTCCCTCGTTGTCTAACCGAACACCATAAAGAGCAAAGGAGAACCATCTGTGCGGAATTGCTTGCTGTTCATGTGGCTGTGGGTGACAATTTCTTGTCAAAGATTGTTACAGGCGATGAAACATGGGTTCAACATTTCGAACCTGAAACAAAACGGCAATCAATGGAGTGGCGCCACACCCACTCCCCTACCAAGAAAAAGTTTAAAGCCATACCCTCAGCCGGTAAAGTCATGGTTACAGTCTTCTGGGACGCTGAAGGGGTTATTCTGTTCGATGTCCTTCCCCATGGTCAAACGATCAACTCTGAAGTGTATTGTACTACTCTTCAGAAATTGAAGAAACGACTTCAGCGTGTTCGTAGGCACAAAAATCTGAACGAACTTCTCCTTCTTCATGACAACGCAAGACCTCACACAAGTCTTCGCACCCGAGAGGAGCTCACAAAACTTCAGTGGACTGTTCTTCCTCATGCACCCTACAGCCCCGATCTCGCACCGTCGGATTTCCATATGTTTGGCCCAATGAAGGACGCAATCCGTGGGAGGCACTACGCGGATGATGAAGAAGTTACTGATGCAGTACGACGTTGGCTCCGACATCGACCAGTGGAATGGTACCGTGCAGGCATACAGGCCCTCATTTCAAGGTGGCGTAAGGCCGTAGCATTGAATGGAGATTACGTTGAAAAATAGTGTTGTGTAGCTAAAAGATTGGGGAATAACCTGGTGTATTTCAATGCTGAATAAAACAACCCCTGTTTCAGAAAAAAAATGTGTTGCGTTACTTATTGAACTGCCCTCGTATATCAACGCCTGTCAGCAGCTGAAGGTATTAATATATAATTCTAATTTCGTTCTAGATGGCTGCAGTTTTGCTTTAGGAAAGGTAAGGGCATCAGAGAGGCAATTCATGTCCGAAAGAATAGACACCACATCCATATAAGTATATGTATTTGGACTTTGTCCTTATGAATGTTTTTGCGATGTTCCGAATAATGTAACGCAGAGTTATTGGAAACAAGAACAATTATTGGAGAGAAGAACAATAAACGAAGCGTTGTGAATCAAAAGCCTCGCATTTGTTTCGAGAATTGGGTGATGGCCTTCTACTCCTAACTTGCAGCGGTAACTGCAATACTTCGAAAAAAGTAGCTCGATCAGAACAGGTTGGAGAGCGTGCTGAAATAGTAAGGTGATCAGGCTTGACTAATAGGAAATCTTAGCTCCCGATCAGACTAGACTTTGCCACTCAGTTCCACGGTAAAGGACCAGTGCAACACCTTAAGTTTCTTCGGAGACTCGGCATAGAAACGTATATGTGGAAGACAGAAGCTGAAAGAGCAGATAGGATGATGAAACATGTGTTAAGAAGTCAGTGATTAACTAGAGGGAACCGTAAAGAGCAAAAACTGCAGGGGAAGACAGAGACTGGAACATATCCAACAAGTAATCGAATGCGTTGGATTAAAGCGCTAATGACGCGATAGAAAAAGAAACGAGACGACATAGAAGAGATAGAGGATCCAGTATTAGACTCAGAATTTACAAGGGCTTTAGAAGACTTAAGATCAAATAAGGCAGAAGAGATAGATAACATTTCATCAGAATTTCTAATATCTTTGGGAAACATGGCAACAAAACGATCATTCACGTTGGTGTTTAAAATATATGAGACTGGCGGTATACCATCTAACTTTCGGGAAAACATCATCCACACAATTCTGAACATGGCAACAGCCGACAAGTCCGAGAATTACCGCGTAATCAGCTTAACAGCTCATGCATCCTACTTGCTGACGACAATAATATACAGAACAATGGAAAAGAGAGTTGAGGATGTGTTAGACGGCGATCAATTTGGCTTTAGAAAAGTTAAAGACACCAGAGAGGCAATTCTGAAGTTGCGGTTGATAATGAAAGCAAGATTAAAGGAAAATCTAGACACGTTCATAGGATTTGTCGTCCTGGAAAAAGCGTTCGACAATGTCAGATGGTGCAAGATGTTCGAAGTTCTGTGAAAAATAAGTGCAAGCTATGGGGAAAGACGGGTAACATCCATTATTTACAGGAGCCAGGAGGGAACAGTAAGAGTGCAAGACCAAGAACGAAGTGTTCGGATTGAAAAGGCTGTAGGACGAGCATGTAGTCTTTCGCTCCTACTGTTCAGTCTATACATCGAAGAAGGAATGATGAAAATAAAAGTTTAAACGTGCAATTAAAATTCAAGTTGAAAGCATATCAGTGATAATGTTCACTGATGACATGCTATCCCCAGTCAAAGTGAAGAAGAATTATAGGATCTTTTGAGCGAAATTAGCAGTTTTTATGTAGCCAGATGATCTAACTTCTGCCAATCTTTAACGATATCTCAACGTAAAAATTGTCACATGTCTAAGAAATATTTTATTAAGTCACGCTCCTTGATATATCATGTTATTAATTTTGTAGTCAGGCCTGGTGGTCTAGCGCTAAAACACGTACCTGGAAACCGAGAGATCGTGGGATCGAATTCCGGTCGTACCTCGGAAATTTTCTCTCCATCTGTGATCTAACCATCACCTCTCAACGATATAACGAGGAACGACACATGCTTCGGATTCCATGTTAAAGTGTAGGTCCCCTTTCCCTGCTTGGATAACTGTGATAGATAAGGGAAAAGGCAAGCAGCCAAATTGACCTCAAATCGAAAGACATGCACTCAGACATTAACCCGCACGAAATTATTGTTGTTATTAATTCCGTGTGTTCTTATTCTTTATTGAAAATCAAGTTGCAGTGTGCTATGAATAGTCTTGTTTGTTATTTTTCCTAATAACAGGTTACCGAGCGCAAGCTTCGCTGCCTTTGGTTTAATATATTCTCTCACATAATAAAATATTTACATGTCTCGTATTTTGAATATTTCATTCCCATGCAATGTGTTTATTCTCATACATGGGCACGGAAGTTGCTTTGGAAGAAACGTCACATTCAGAGATCGTTGAATTCCAGTCGTGATTCCGTAATAATTTAAACAGAATTTTGCGGATCTCTCATCTTCCTTTATTAGTCCATGAAATACGTCTTGCATTTTTCTACACAAATAAAAGAAATGGACTACTTTAAACAACATACTGCACCGAAACTCAGTGCTTCGCAACAGAAATTTGCACAATCTGTATGACTTTTTTACTTTGCCAGAGGCGAGATGCGAATGTTCATTTAATTTTACACGTTTGCGTACTTCTTTGAGACAAAGAACATTTATTTTGTTAATGTATGAAGGTGAATTGCGCAGAACATCGTAACATCGCATCAGGGATTTGTCGTCGTTGCTGTCTGTCGTACCTCGAGGGGGTTGATGACCGACTCTGCTCTAATACAGCAGCATACAGCAATCTTCCTCTGCTCGGCCACGTCGCCTGTCCGCTACGCATAAAAGGGGGAAGTATCAGCTGTCAGAGAGTAAGACGCAATATTACGAAAAACGAAACTTGACATCATGTCAGCAGTTTGAAACATTTATGAATTAACAATTCCACCTGTTGTCAAAAAAATGGTTCAAATGGCTCTGAGCACTATGGGACTTAACATATGTGGTCATCAGTCCCCTAGAACTTAGAACTACTTAAACCTAACTAACCTAAGGACATCACACACATCCATGCCCGAGGCAGGATTCGAACCTGCGACCGTAGCAGTCGCGCGGTACCGGACTGCGCGCCTAGAACCGCTAGACCACCGCGGCCGGCCCACCTGTTGTCATTGAGAGAATAGGGAACGAGAGTCAGTGTCATTATCTTATTGGTACTGCACTATCTAGGTTTACGTATTCCGAGGTTTCGCTAAATCGATTGAGGACATTACCGAAATGCTTCCTTCGTAAACACCGCTACCGATTTCGTTTCTCACACTTATCCGTTCCAGTTTTGTGTTTCTTCTGTAGTAGTATTGGTGGTCGTGGTGATAGTAATAGTTTTATTCAGCTGTAGATCTCTATTACGAGGCTATTGGACTTGTGCTGGCATTACATTTAAAGGACGACACTATTCATTCATGTCTCACTCCGAGTCACTGCACGCTCTACGCACACTGCACACGTATTGTTTCTTAACGCTATACAGGCACTACCAGCTGACGTCAGGCCCATTTTTTGCACCTCAGTTTTCCATTTGCTAGTCTGAAAAACTGAGGCAGCACCTATGTACAAAGAGTGAGATGTAGAGCTCAGAAAGAAAATAAGATGTTAGTATTAAGCGTTGCATAGCTTTGGGAGTAACGTTTTCCAGAACAGAGAAAAGGAAGGAAAAAAATACAGTGCGATAGTGTTATGTGGAAAGATAGATGTTTTGTTATCGTTATTGCTACTTGTTTGTGTAACATTTTTTTACCAATCCCCTACTCTTTGTTATCTAAGTAATCCTTAAACGTATAGAAGATTCTTGTTGTCATGAAAAAGTAGGCTAAATAGTATGCTAACGGGGACACCACCGCCAGACACTGTTTCTGTGGATAAATATCATCACTGAGCGTCACATAGTTATACTGTAGAACTAAATCGAACAGTTTTAGGACATAATTGAGTTCATCATTCGGTCTACCACTCTGATATCTTAGGTTGTAGCCAAGAATTTCCTGAACCTGACCTACCGGAGTAGTAGTATGTATGTTTTGGACATAGGGAGAAACAAAATGTGCACCCAGAGGTATGACTAAGTTGGATAGTTACTCAAATAACCCCTAATATGCACAAAGATCAGCCAGTACATTGTGACCACCTAACTAATAGTCGGTGTCCACTTTTGGCACGGATAACAGCGGTGACGCGTCGTAGCATAGAAGTAACGGGGCCTTGGTAGATCGCTGGATGGAGTGGGCACTATATCTGCACACGCAACTCATATAGATCCCGAAAGGGGCGGGGGGGCCGATGAGCTCTGACGCCAAGTTCAATCACATCCCAGATGTGTTCCATCGGGTTCAGATCTGGCGAGTTGGAGGCCAGCGCGTCAATTGGAACTCACCACAGTGTTCCCTGAACCGCTCCATCACACTCCTGACCTTGTGACTTGGCGCATTATCTTGTCGAAAAACGCCACTGTCGTCGAGAAATATAATCGTCACGAAGGGATGAACGTGGTCTCCAACCAGTGTATGATACTCCTTGGCTCTCATGGAGCTGTGCACGAGCTCCACTGGAACCATACATGCCAACATGAATATTCCCCAGAGCCTAATGGACCCGCCGCCAGCTTGTCTCCATCCCACAATACAGGTGTCAAGGAGGTGTTCTCGTGGAAGACGACTGATTCGCGCCCTCCCATCGGCATGATGAGGAAGGTATCGGGATTCATCAGACCATATAACGTTCTGCCACTCCACTAACGTCCAGTGCCGATGGCCACATGCCCATTCCAGTCATAGTTGCCAATGTCGTGGTGTTAACATTGGCACATGCATGTTTCGTCAGCTGATGGGGCCCATCACTAGGAGTGTTCGGTGCTGTGTGTGTTCAATTGTTGTAACCTGGCCAACATTAAAGTCTGATGTTAGTTGTGCCAGAGTTCGCCACCTGCCCCATTTTACCAGTCTGTCCAGCCTGCGGCATATGACATCTGTAATGAGGGGTGGCCCACAACCCCGCGACGTCTGGACGTGGTTTCACGTCAGTTTCGTCACGTGTCAAAGACAATCATCACAGCACGCCTTGAAGACCCGACAAGTCGTGCAATTTCCGAAAAAATTCGTGCCGAACCTCCAGACGATCACAATCTGCCTTCGATCAAACTCAGATAGATCGCTTGCCTTTCTTATTTTACACACAGACAGCAAGCTCACTGGTAGTTCATGCTGTGGTGTCACCGCCAGACACCACACTTGCTAGGTGGTAGCTTTAAATCGGCCGCGGTCCATTAGTACATGTCGGACCCGCGTGTCGCCACTGTGTGATCGCAGACCGAGCGCCACCACAAGGCAGGTCTCGAGATACGGACTAGCACTCGCCCCAGTTGTACGGACGACATTGCTAGCGACTACACTGACGAAGCATCGCTCATTAGCCGAGCAGATAGTTAGAATAGCCTTCAGCTAAGTCCATGGCTACGACCTAGCAAGGCGCCATTAGCCTTACATAGCAATTGATAATTATCGTCTAAAGCATGTCTCAACAAGAACGATGTATACAACAAGGATGGATTAAAGTTAAGTATTCCCAAAGCAACGAACTTTTCTTTATAGCATTCGTTGAGCGTCCTGTTTCAGACTTCACGATATTCTGCGTGAGCTTATAGCGTGCATATCGGCCCCCTCAAAATAACACTGTGTCGGCACTTCTGTCGACACATCACACGCACCGTACGCGTATCTGACTAGCAGTCAGGGTTTATATCGATAGTAGGTCAGTGGTTGTAATGTTCTGGCTGATCAATATTTACTGAAGTACACAAGATGTTTGTAATACTGGCTCCAGTACCTGGCGGGCAGTTTTTCAGAATGATAAGTCCTTCCCGTGTGAATTAACAATGGGCCTAAGAGACATATTTTCTTTACGTATCTTACACATTGCCTGTAATATGGGTGGAGCTAGATTCCTGGAAACCATGTTATTTTTTCTAAAAGAATTTGGACGAAATTTAGTGGCATTAAAGACTTTTTTAAAACAAGCCAAATACTTAGTAGTGAGGTCTGCCAAACATTTTACAGTTTGATTATCAGCAAAAAATTTCTGCACCTTCTGCATGTGCTGATTCTCACTCAAAATTACCGCTGTTCTCCTTTGTAAACCTGAATAATTAATGCCTGATTATCTTCAAGCTTCTTGCTTATATTGTTAATGTCTTCAGTTCGAAGTGGAGAGCAAACGCCAGAGCAGGAAATGGAAACAGCCCAGATCTATAGCCAAAAAGAAATTCACGAGTCAGTCCTCAGCAGGAAAAATGATGCTCACTGTTCTTAGAGACATTCAAGGCCAATCTTGAAACGTTATCTGAAAAAGGAGACGACGGTGACAACCGATGTGATATGCCTTATCGACTATTTTTGTTAATTCCTGTAACTCCCTTTGTGGAACATAGGGCTGCAAAAAAAATCCGCCATTTTGTTCTGTCTTCTGATAATATTTCCACTTCTACCCATCCTATTCCCTGCTATTGACCTTCTGCTTCAACTGATCGTCTCCATGTAATTTTCGACCTGCCTCTTCTCCGTCGTCCCTGTGGACGCAACACAATGTTTCTTTTGTGATAGCAGAAGAGCCAACACCGTGTTAAGAGTGGAGGCCGAAATGCACGCGTTTTAGCTCACGCAGGCTGGCGTGAGGAGGGAAAAACTATACTGACGTGAGGTCTGGAACATGACAAGGAATGAGAATTCAGAAAGCGGACGTAATTAGTTTGATACTTAACTTTAATTCAATTAATGATGAACGTCGCTCTTGACGGTAGATGATTCACAATATTATCTGTTCGTAATACATTCTTGAAGTAATTATAGTAACTGAATATGGCGCATTGCTAGGTCGTAGCAAATGACGTAGCTGAAGGCTATGCTAAACCGTCGTCTCTGCAAATGAGAGCGTATGTAGACAATGAACCATCGCTAGCAAAGTCGGCTGTACAACTGGGGCGAGTGCTATGGAGTCTCTCTAGACCTGCCGTGTGGCGGCGCTCGGTCTGCAATCACTGATAGTGGTGACACGCGGGTCCGACATATAATAACGGCCCGCGGCCGATTTAAAGGCTACCACCTAGCAAGTGTTGTGTCTGGCGATGACACCACAGTTTCCTTCAAAATACGTTCATTAAAACCATCACCACTTCGTGCTCCTTATCTGCAGCTGAGTTGGCTTCTGGTTGGTTCTTTTCCAGGGTGTTTCATTGGAGATGACATTTGGCGATCATATCCCCAGGATGTTCCTCAGATATCTGTTGCTGAATTTCTGCAGCTTATGGACTGGCTAATTTGTCGCTTTCTGTGTTTCACATCCACACAGAAGCACAGATTTGACATTACTTTCAAATATTCGCTGTTTGGTCCTTAATGTTATTTCCTTTGACCTCGAGATAGAGCGGAGAACCGTAAAAGCGTCTTTGGCTTTGTTGACGCGGCTGTTGAAGTCCTCTGTTGCACCACAATATGGTGTAACCATGCTTCCAAGATAACAAAACGTATCCACCCTTTCGATTCCTGGCTCCCAAGCTTAAACTCGGCGGTATTTTTATCACTTGCTGGCAAGTCTTTTGTTTTTTGGGCATTAATTTTCAAACCGACTTTCTTCGCCACAGATTTAGGATCTTCAAGTATTTCTTTCATGTCGTTGAGGCTGTGGGATAGAAGGCAAAGGTTATCAGCAAAATCTAGGTCTTGTAGGTGTGGTCCTTTGCTCAATATGCCTTGCAACGTCTGAAAGCCTGCATTTCGAAACAAGCTGTGTTCTTTTCTTTCCCTTTTTTCCTTAAAAATTTCTCACGTCTTCATATAGCAGCCCATGTTATTCAAACTCTTAAGAATATCCATTTCGAGATGTTGGAACATTCTGTGTACAGTCCTGATATCGCCCCATCAGATTTCCACGTAAAGATGATTTAAGAGGAGGTCGGTTCACCTTCGATGAAGAGGCGAAAGTAGCGACGTATACGTGACCTGCTACTCTTTTTGGGGTGGGGGGTGGTGGGGGAGGGGGGTACTGGAAAGCTAGTGAAACGATGAACCTATTGCATTGAAAATCTGGGTGACAATGTTGAAAAATGATGACACTGAAAATTTTTTGTCTGTTGTTGAAATGAACTAGGACGTTGTGCAGATTGTTTTCGACTTACCCTCGTGTATTTGATATACTAAGGTCTTGCCACCTTGTGCGGTCTTTTTTTCCCTCCCTATGTTCCTGCCTATGATGAAAGGAACGTGCCCCCTGAGGTGTGCTGCCCACACACACACACACACACACACGTCATGACGTACAGGGAACCGAGCACTAGCACCGATAAAAATCCCATTAATGGCTGCTGGCGAGATAGGTATGCTAATGTCTCCGGCGATGGCTATCGAAGAGGGCGCCCTTGACAGCGGGAGAGGGTGGGTTGCCGGACAAGTTGGCAGCACTGCGAGCACCTGCCACCTCATTTACACAGGAACTACTAGCGGGAGCTCACCGCGCATGCGCCGCAGTGTTAATAACGGCCAGCAGGTGCGTAATGGCTGCCGCCGAGAGCGGGTGTGCCACCTTTACTGGCCACTCCCTGAAGCCAAAGTTGCTCCCGTACAGTATCTGTCACTCTGCCTCGAGCAGCTCGAAGTAGCTGCAAAGGGTTCTTGTAAATGATAGGGGTGTTCAGAAAGTCTCTCCGCAGTGCCGTATGATTGTTCGCCTGCCTGGGTTACTTGCCTTCAAGTGGACTCTCCCAACATTCCACTGTTTCGTTTATCTCAGCCAGCGTGAGTAGTATCGTTGGTGTGTGTCGTTACGTGTTGACGTGAACGTTTAAGTTTAGTTCCTTTGTTCTTTTGTTTCGTTTTTGTCTTCGTTAACCATTGAAGAACGTGTATTTTTAGTCGAACAAGTCTTGAAAGCTGGCGCTAAATACACAGTTTCAGTTCGTCAAACATTTAATTCAGTTTTTCTGAAGACAACACTCCCACATAGCGATACTGTGCGAGATTTGATTAACAAATTTCGAAGTACGGGTACAGTGAGAGATGCACCGAGGAGTGGTCGTCCTAGCGTTATGTCTGAGGATAGACTACTCGATATTTCCGATAAAATGTCCATGAGTCCGAACAAGTCAGTAAGAAAAAACACCCAGGAAACCGATGTTAGTGTCGGAAGGGCTCACGCAGCTGTAAGGAAAAAATTAGAACTTTTCCCATACAAAGTGACAGTACTGCAAGAACTAAAAAAAAGTGATGATGGCAAGAGACCGCATTATTGACAATGGTTCAAAAATTTCGTTCAGCAAAATGGAAGGGATATTCTTAATGAAGGTTTTTCACTGATGAGGCGTGGTTTCATTTATCCGGGTACATGCACTCGCAAAGTTCTCGTATGTGGAGTACTGCAATTCCATTGTGTATTCATGAGAAACCACTTCATTCTGTGAAAATGGGAGTTTGGACTGCAATTTCTAGACGTCGGGTTGTGGGTCCCATATTTTACAACGAAACAATAAACGCACAACGATACTGCAATGATATTCTGTACCCATTCATAGGAGAACTTGTGTTAAGTGGAATACTGAACGGTTATTCTCAACAAGATGGTGCAACCGCGCATACAGCTCGCTTTTCAGTGTCACTGCTTGCTGATGTTTTTGGTGATTCACAGGGACTTGGGCCTCCACGATCGCCTGACCTATCACCTCTTGACTTTTTCTTGTGAGTTGCAGCGAAAGCAACTGTCCATAAAAACCGTCCAAAATCCATCTATGAACTGAAAACTGCAATATCGACTTCCACTGCTTCTGTTACAGGGGAAATGTTACAGCTTGTCTTTGGAAACGTGATTAGACGAATTGAATTGAGTATTCAACAACAGGGGGGATACTTTCAACATTTAAGGTGAAAATTTGTAAGTAAAAATGAATATTTAATAAAGTAATAACTTGTATTTCACTGAGTTTCATTTCGGTATATTCACTGCGGCATACGCCACGCGCGACTAACACTCATACGGCTCTGCGGAGAGACTTCATGAATACCCCGCATTTCATCGTAAAGAAAATACATCAGTAGATATAGTCTGCCTCACATGGAAAAGAAAACCCGTTCTAACGGTGTCCAATCGAAAAGTTCACCTTAACTTCTGCTACGTGAAGAATGAAACAGAGAGAGATGTATAACAGACTTTTTTAACGAACTTTCTGAGGCCACTGCCGTATGGTACTGCACATGACATCGTTTATATCATTCTAAAATATGTGTCACTTCAGATGAAATTTTAGTCTAACGTTGATCGACTACGAACGTAATTTAACGCTAGAACAAGGAAGAATTTACAAGTTTTAAACTGCGATGACTTATTCTGATCTTTATTTAGCGTAATACAACACATTTGAAGCTTTTAGATTTTTAATAATTTTTAATTTGATTTGAAATCAAGCGTTTCCCTATATGTGCAGTATAATTTCGTCATCGCAGATTTTACCGTCAGTGTAGTGCTACGAGATGCCTGTTTAGGTTGAAAAAACGCTGAATTTGTTGCGGGACCTCGTGGAACATTTTCACTTCACCATTTCAGCCCCTGTAGTTTCATAAGTTTAGGTACGTGGCGGCGCTATAAGCGGCCTTCAAAATTCCTTCTCTAACTGAGGTGCGTACCAAGCACAGAGCTGTCATTGAGTTGCTTTTGGCCAGAAAACAGAGCATTGCAGATATTCATAGGCGCCTGTGGAATGTCTGCGGAGACCTAGCAGAATGAAATAGCACAGTGAATCATCCCCACGAGGTCGCGCAAACTTCTGATCTTTCGCGTGCTGGCCAGCCGCACACAGCTCCGGCTCCCGCAGTGTTAGAACGTGCCGATACTCTCACTCGAGGTGACAGACGAATCACAGTCAAACATGTCGCTGCTCAACTGTATATCTCTGTTGGTAGTGCTGACATACTCTTCCACCAGTTGCGTACTGAAAGGTCTGTGGCCGCTGGGTTCCTCGCTGTTTAACAGAAGACCATAAAGGCCGGTCGTTGTGGCCGGGCTATTCTAGGCGCTTCAGCCTGGAACCCCGCTGCTGCTACGGTCGCAGGTTCGAATCCTGCCTCGGGCATGGATGTGAGTGATGTCCTAAGGTTAGTTAGGTTTAAATAGTTCTTGAGCAAGCAGTAAAGGAAACAAAAGAAAAATTTGGAGTAGGTATTAAAATCCATGGAGAAGAAATAAATACTTTGAGGTTCGCCGATGACATTGTAATTCTGTCAGAGACAGCAAAGGACTTGGAAGAGCAGTTGAACGGAACGGACAGTGTCTTGAAAGGAGGGTATAAGATGAACATCAACAAAAGCAAAACGAGGATCATGGAATGTAGTCGAATTAAGTCGGGTGATGCTGAGGGAATTAGATTAGGAAATGAGACCCTTAAAATAGTAAATGCGTTTTGCTATTTGGGGAGCAAAATAACTGATGATGGTCGAAGTAGAGAGGATATAAAATGTAGACTGGCAATGGCAAGGAAAGCGTTTCTGAAGAAGAGGAATTTGTTAACATCGAGTATAGATTTAAGTGTGAGGAAGTCGTTTCTGAAAGTATTTGTATGGAGTGTAGCCATGTATGGAAGTGAAACATGGACGATAAATAGTTTGGGTAGGAAGAGAATAGAAGCTTTCGAAATGTGGTGCTACAGAAGAATGCTGAAGATTAGATGGGTAGATCACATAACTATTGAGGAGGTATTGAATAGAATTGGAGAGAAGAGAAATTTGTGGCACAACTTGACTAGAAGAAGGGATCGGTTGGTAGGGCATGTTCTGAGGCATCAAGGGATCGCAAATTTAGCATTAGAGGGCAGCGTGGAGGGTAAAAATCGTATAGGGAGACCAAGAGATGAATACATTCAGCAGATTCAGAAGGATGTAGGTTGCAGTAAGTACTGGGAGATGAAGAAGCTTGCACAGGATAGAGTAGCATGGAGAGCTGTATCAAACCAGTCTCAGGACTGAGGACCACAACATCAACAACAGTTTTAAGTCTAGGGGACTGATGACCTCAGCTGTTGAGTCCATAGTGCTCAGAGCCATTTCAACCATTTTTTAGACTTGGGTGGACCTGTCTATCTGTCTCTCATCTCGAGAAAATGGATCCTGTGTTCCGCGCTCACTCCCGATCTCACGCCCGCGAAAATGAAATACAATATCCATCACATCTCCTGCACCGCTCGAGACATCGAAACAAGGTTTTGGCGAATGATGTAAATTTTTTAAGAGTTAGCGACAGCTAGTGAAACAAGAGTTCTGTAGTATGAAAAAAAAACATGAAATTTCTTCTCTTATGGTACTGCAAACCGACACAGCGAGGTTTTTCGTAAGCTATTGAGCTCTCTGGTTGCCAGTTAATTGTTTAATGAGACACTCCGTTTGAAAATTCTTCGTAATAGCTGCTGTAAGATGAGATTGTGCAAACTATACTGTGTTTTTGGTAAAAGACGTACAATTAAACCCATCAGCGAGAAAAATGTGGCCGTTACTCATAAATGGTGATGCTACTTCGAATGAGAAAAGGTTAGCAATTCACACAAAAATAAGTCGCCAGTTCTGTTGTAACTCTGGTTGAGTCCACGTAACCCATCGTATTTTTGACACTGAACGACTGGAATGGAAACTTAGCAAAGGATTTTATTCCGTCTGCATCTGAGCAGTATTAAAATAATGACGAGTGTACCATATGCCAGAAGCCGGTTACTCACCTACGGCTTGCCAGACTGACAATGTGTGATTCGCGAATAAAATAGTTCTTAAGTAAACAACTGATCCGTCGCGCAACATAATGGTCAGAGTATTGTCAGCAGCTGAGAGTATTGCGCGCGACACGAATGAGGAAACTAGCTTTCTGTGCTTTGTGCGAGAAGAGTCCATGTCGTTCAAAAAACGTTGTCAAGAAAGTACATCTGCCTTTGTCAACAATACATTTCAACGAATTAAATATATCAAATCACCTCACTCTTTCACGATACTCATACTTTAGGAATAATACCACCCATTTTTTCGTTTGTGTAGCCTGTTGTATAATTAGTTTATTTATGCTGATAATGTGTATGCATCCACTGAAGCACTTTTTCTCGTCACGGCGAGCCAGTTAGAACATTGTTACTCGTGAGGGCTTCTTCACTATTTCTAGCTTGCAGTGGAAATGTGATGTCTACATACACATAGTATAATTTCTCTTATTATATCCATATCCAAGCAATGATAGTGAAACTTACGTACTTCATATCTTGGGACGCTTTTTCCCAGGAGCACAAGGGTTATACCTGTGCAAATTACGCCTTTTCGACTTTTTGCAACAGATCGAAGAGATACGTCACCATAACAAGGCCCCTGGGGTAGACAACATTCCATTAGAACTACTGACACCCTTGGGAGATTCAGTCCTGACAAAACCCTACCATCTGGTGAGCAAGATGTATGAGACAGGCGAAATACCCTCAGACTTCAAGAAGAATATAATAATTCCAATCCCAAAGAAAGCAGGTGTTGACAGATGTGAAAATTACCGAACTATCAGTTTAATAAGTCACAGCTGCAAAATACTAACGCGAATTCTTTGCAGACGAATGGAAAAACTGATAGAAGCCGACCTCGGGGAACATCAATTTGGATGCCGTAGAAATGGTGGAACACATGAGGCAATACTGACCCTACGACTGATCTTAGAAGAAAGATTAAGGAAAGGCAAGCCTACGTTTCTAGCGTTTGTAGACTTAGAGAAAGCTTTTGACAGTGTTGATTTGAATACTCTCTTTCAAATTCTGAAGGTGGCAGGGGTAAAATACAGGGAGCGAAAGGCTATTTACAATTTGTACAGAAACCAGATGGCAGTTATAAGAGTTGATGGACATGAAAGGGAAGCAGTGGTTGGGAAGGTGGTGAGACAGGGTTGTAACCTATACCCGATGTTATTCAATCTGTATATTGAGCAAGCAACGAAGGAAACAAAAGAAAAGTTCGGAGTAGGCATCAAAATCCATGGAGAAGAAATAAAAACTTTGTGGTTCGCCGATGACATTGTAATTCTGTCAGAGAGAGCAAAGGACTTGGAAGAGCAGCTGGGACAGTGTCTTGAAAGGAGGGTATAAGATGAACATCAACAAAAGCAAAACGAGGATAATGGAATGTAGTCGAATTAAGTCGGGTGATGCTGAGGGAATTAGATTAGGAAATGACACACTTGAAGTAGTAAAGGAGTTTTGCTATTTGGGGAGCAAAATAACTGATGATGGTCGAAGTAGAGAGGATATAAAATGAAGACTGGCAATGGGAAGGAAAGCGTTTCTGAAGAAGAGAAATTTGTTAACATCGAGTATAGACTTAAGTGTCAGGAAGGCGTTTCTGAAAGTATTTGTATGGTGTGTAGCCATGTGTGGAAGTGAAACATGGACAATAAATAGTTTGGAAAAGAAGAGAATAGAAGCTTTTGAAATGTGGTGCTACAGAAGAATGCTGAAGATTAGATGGGTAGATCACATAACTAATCAGGAGGTATTGAATAGAAGTGGGGAAAAGAGGAGCTTGTGGCACAACTTGACTAGAAGAAGGGATCGGTTGGTAGGACATGTCCTGAGACATCGAGGGATCACCAATTTAGTATTGGAGGGCAGCGTGGACGGTAAAAATCGTAGAGGTAGACCAAGAGATGAATACACGAAGCAGATTCAGAAGGTAGGTACTGGGAAATGAAGAAGCTTGCACAGGATAGAGTAGCATGGAGAGCTGCATCAAACCAGTCTCAGGACTGAAGACCACAACAACAACGTCACCATAACTGGCAGCAAGTAGATTACCTTCTTTTACTTTTCTGCCTTGCTTCTAGATCACATGATTTTATAATATTCCTTACGTTCTTATAAAATTACCCAGAAATAGGTTTTCTTAATGTTTTTCATAAATTTACGGAGATAATCGACTTTGAAGTTTTTCGAGGGACTATTGCACATAGTAGACAGACAAACTCACCATAAATGTATATCTGTATTCATGCTGTACAAGATTAGTAATTAACTGCAGTTTATGGGTCGCCGGTTCAAGTCTTTTTTTTTTCTCGTTCAATCTGAAATACCTACATTTCACAATTGTAAAATTCATCATCATTTGTATTAATAATGCACGTCTTCTTGTTCCTAGTTACATACTTAACGCGAAATTCCTGTTTTTATTGCAAATATAAATTCTTAGTTAACGGTATTTTATGAAAGACTGTTGATAAAGGTTACTTAAATTAAGAAAACATAACAGTTTAATTGTTTAGCAAAAGTGAAAAACCAATTACTCTTTATTTGGACTATGTTCATTGTCTTATCCCAGAGTTGTAGAAAAGTGTCTTAGGAACGTTGAAAGCAATCGTTTTCGCAACACCGAGCACACCATACAAATGCTGCATCTTTACATTTGCCACTATACCATTACAATATGGACCCAACAGATCTGATCTGGAGCCAACTTAAGGGATTTGGCCCGAGAAGTAACAAGACTGTTAAAGCTGCCAGACGTACTGGAACAAACGCACGCAGCTTTTTCACATGTCGCTACCGACCGCTGGCGGGATATAGAACGGCACGTCATAAAAGAAGAGGCGAAAATGCGGCGCCTGTTTGGCTTCGTGGATTCTGTTGTTGATCGACTCGTTATCAACGTAGCAGGTAGCGGTTCCAGAACTGAAACGTATTTCTCTGATTCGGATAAGGAAGGAGCTAAGAGGTTACCCGACGAGGACTGTAATTAATACCTTTATTACAGTATTCAATGGAGTGGCCGTGCGGTTCTAGGCGCTACAGTCTGGAGCCGAGCGACCGCTACGGTCGCAGGTTCGAATCCTGCCTCGAACATGAATGTGTGTGATGTCCTTAGGTTATTCAGGTTTAATTAGTTCTAAGTTCTAGGCGACTGATGACCTCAGAAGTTAAGTTGCATAGCGCTCGGAGCCATTTGAGCCAGAATTCAACAGTACGGTGAAATCCCTGCAGTACGCTTTTGCATCACACATAGCTCGCTCAGAAAAAATTCCGTATGTTTAAGTTAGGAATTTTCATCACTGTTATTTGTAATTAGAATACTGTGTTAGGTGAGAACGAGAACATTTTATGCTTCCGTCTGGTCACCTAGGTAACGCGCGGTAGTGCTGGAGTTTTGGCGGATATTATTTTATTCTTTTTTTAAATTAAAAGACATTCACGCTATATTGTTTCTTTCTTTGCTTCTTTTTACATTACTGGCCATTAAAATTGCTACACCACGAAGATGACGTGCTTCAGACGCGAAATTCAACCGACAGGAAGAATATGCTGTGATGTGCAAATGATTAGCTTTTCAGAGCATTCACAGAAGGTTGGCGCCGGTGGCGACACCTACAACGTGCTGACATGACGAAAGTTTCCAACCGATTTCTCATACACAAACAGCAGTTGACTGGCGTTGCCTGGTGAAACGTTGTTGTGATGCCTCGTGTAAAGAGGAGAAATGCATACCATCACGTTTCCGACTTTGATAAAGGTCGGATTGTAGCCTATCGCGATTGCGGTTTATCATATCGAGACATTGCTGCTCGCGTTGGTCGAGATCCAATGACTGTCAGCAGAATATGGAATCGGTGGGTTCAGGAGGGTAATACGGAACGCCGTGCTGGATCCCAACGGCCTCGTATCACTAGCAGTCGAGATGACAGGCATCTTATCCGCATGGCTGTAACGGATCGTGCAGCCACGTCTCGATCCCTGAGTCAACAGATGGGGACGTTTGCAAGACAACAACCATCTGCACGAACAGTTCGACGACTTTTGCAGCAGCATGGACTATCAGCTCGGAGACCATGGCTTCGGTTAACCTTGACGCTGCATCACAGAGAGGAACGCCTGCGATGGTGTACTCAACGACGAACCGGGGTGCACGAATGGCAAAACGTCATTTTTTCGGATGAATCCAGGTTCTGTTTACAGCATAATGATGGTCACATCCGTGTTTGGTGACATCGCAGTGAACGCACAATGGAAGCGTGTATTCGTCATCGCCATACTGGCGTATCACCCGGCGTGGTGGTATGGGGTGCCATTGGTTAGACGTCTCGGTTACCTCTTGTTCGCATTGACGGCACTTTGAACAGTGGACGTTACATTTCAGATGTGTTACGACCCGTGGCTCTGCCCTTCATTCTATCCGTGCGAAACCCTACATTTCAGCACGACCGCATGTTGCAGGTCCTGTACGGGCCTTTCTGGATACAGAAAATGTTCGACTGCTGCCCTGGCCAGCACATTCTCCACGTCTGGTCAATGGTGGTCGAGCAACTGGCTCGTCACAATACGCCAGTCACTACTCTTGATGAACTGTGGTACCGTGTTGAAGTTGCATGGGCAGCTGTACCTGTACACGCCATCCAAGCTCAATCCCACGTCCGACCATCCTGATTTAGGTTTTCCGTGATTTCCCTAAATCGCTCCAGGCAAATGCCGGGATGGTTCCTTTCAAAGGGCACGGCCGACTTCCTTCCCCAATCCGATGAGACCGATGACCTAGCTGTCTGGTCTGCTTCCCCCAAAAAAAAGCAACCCATCCAAGCTCTGTTAGACTCAATGCCCAGGCGTGTCAAGGCCATTATTACGGCCGGAGATGGTTGTTCTGGGTACTGATTACTCAGGATCTATGCACCTAAATTGCGTGAAAACGTAATCACATGACAGTTCTGGTATAATATATTTGTCCTAGGAATACCCGTTTATCATCTGCATTTCTTCTTGGTATAGCAATTTTAATGGGCAGTAGTGTACGTCTGAACTGCAAATGCTCACACCATTGAGGGATAGTTGCACCTCTGGCTGGCCAGTGCTGTCAAAGTTTAATGCGCAGGTACAGCTGTTGTCCCGCGTTATCGCTCAGTATATTTTCGCGTGACACAGCATACAACGTACCCTTATGTGTCGTGCTTGACTGTACTGGTCACAGCTTGGCCTCCACTCCGTGTGAAACGAAACCCAATGAGATTCAAGCAAATGCGGAAGAATACCCGCTGTAATGTTTACACCGGGTTTATTCTTCTGGTTAACAGAGTATTGGAGCCTCACAGCCTCGTCCACTCCGGCGTCAGAGCGCCTGGGGCAGCCGGCAGTCGTGTAGAGCTGGGCTGCCCCTGAATCTCACTCAGTGCGCGCCGCCATCAGATAAGCTGCGCTACGTCACGAGCGCGGTAGCACTGATGAGATACGGGTGCGGGCACTGCCTGCTGCCTGAGGCCTACAGCCGCCTCCCCAGCTCGAAACAAAGGCGGCGCCGCGCTGGAAGTGCAGCCGGGTCGCACTACCGACACCTGCGTACCAGCCTGCTCCGCAAATGGACACACGTCACGAACGCCACAGTCCACCTGCAACACATGACACCGTGACATTATTCTGCTGAACTCACCGCACTTTTCACAAATCCGAGACGACTACGAGCGGGCGGATCTGTGACAAATCGGTTGTTTTAGATGAAAACTAATGTGTTCGTCATAACTTAAAATATGCGCAATTAAAATCGGTTTTGATGTAAGGTAGCAGAGACCTAATGTCATTTCATGAAATAGTCTCAGATTATCCGTCGCATTCCACATCGATCTTTCTACCTGTATTTATAAGGGGAAATAAAAAAGTTTCCATTTCCAGAATAAGATTTTCACTCTGCAGCGGAGTGTGCGCTGATATGAAACTTCCTGGCAGATTAAATCTGTGTGCCGGACCGAGACTCGAACTCGGGACCTTTGCCTTTCGCGGGCAAGTGCTCTTCCAACTGAGCTACACAGATGTGGTGTCTATATGGGAAAGTTCTTTCATTTTACCGCTACCATACCGTCCACATTTTGATCGAAACCAAGTCGTTACTGCTTTCCACTATTCTTCATAGCGTATGTCTTTTATCTGTTCATTATCAAGCCATACTCCGCACTGGCACTCAGTAATTTCATCTTCTTTTCTTTGATGAAGAAATCATTGCGCAGCCGACATTTTCAGATTGACGAAGTTGCAATTTTCGAGCTGGGACCTTTCCGGAACAGCCAAAACGCAGACTTCTAAACCAATGTCTCAACTAAATCGTCCGTCGTTGGGAAAAATGTGTCCCATTGAAAGCCGAATATATGGAGAAGGACCAACACCATCATGATCACATACGGGTTTCTTCGAGGAGATAATTAAAACTTACATATTCCGTGAGGTGGCTGAATTCTGATCTACTTCTATGAGTAGTTCGATGACGCCCTTATCATGATGCTATTCTCTAAAATGTGAAAATTAATGCTCACGATTCCATTGAAAAAGCGATCTGACCATAATTAATTAAAGACATGGTTACAATAGCACAAACACTTGTGTAAATATGCACAAAGGTAAATGAAGTTGCACAGCTATGTATCAGAGAACCAGTAATAGATGGGGCTAAATACTCATTAAGTCCTACCCAGAAATCATATAAGGTTGGTTTCAGCTTATAGCCAAAAGTAGTGCTATGAAGATGTTTCTTCGTGATTTCAATGATTAAACTTGGGCTCAAAAAGATTTATCGCCGAAATACTTCGTCAGACCAATGGGATCAAGACATAATTCAAATGCAAAATTAGGAAATACTATGGACAAACTGAGATGCCTCCCAACCATGCGCCATGTACGCCACAAAATATCTCACTATTATATGAAGAAATACACAGCAATCTGCATTCAGGAACGGCGTCCAAAACTTACATTGAAGCACATGTAAAACAATCATGCACAGAGCAATATATTCACTGCTAATGTTTTGAAATTGCTGCTACGATAGAAGTATTTGATTATTCATACATACTAACTTATCAATTTTGGGCCAAATATTTTAGCAACATGCGTTGTCAAGATGGCGGCACCCCGGCAGCTATCTATCTTTTTCAAGAATAGATGAATGGCTTAGGAAGAGCAAAATAATTAACAGGAATACTGGTTATAGTTGCTATTTTGTTCTCAAATTGTGGAGAAATACAGGTTGGTCCATTGATAGTGACCGGGACAAATATCTCATGAAATAAGCGTCAAACGAAAAACTACAAAGAACGAAACTTGTCTAGCTTGAAGGGGGAAACCAGATGGCGATATGGCTGGCCCGCTAGATGGTGCTGCCATAGGTCAAACGGATATCAACTGCGTTTTTTAAAATAGGACCCCCATTTTTTATTACATATTTGTGTAGTACGTCAAGAAATATGAATGTTTCAGTTGGACCACTTTTTTCGCTTTGTGATAGATAGCGCTGTAATAGTCACAAACGTATAAGTACGTGGTATCAAGTAACATTCCGCCAGTGCGCACGGTATTTGCTTCGTGATACATTACCCGTCTTAAAATGGACCGTTTACCAATTGCGGTAAAGGTCGAAGTCGTGTTGATGTATGGCTATTGTCATCAAAATGTCCAACGGGCGTGTGCTATGTATGCTGCCCGGTGTCCTGAAGGACAACATCTTAATGTCCGGACCGTCCGCCGGATAATCACGTTATTTAAGGAAACAGGAAGTGTTCAGCCACATGTTAAACGTCAACCACGACCTGTAACAAATGATTATGCCCAAGTGGGTGTTTTAGCGACTGTCGCGGCTCATCCGCACTTCAGTAGCAGACAAAGAGCGCGATAATCGGGAATCTCAAAAACGTCGGTGTTGAGAATGCTACATCAACATCGATTGCACCCGTACCATATATCTAAGCACCAGGAATTGCATGGCGACGACTTTGTACGTCGTGTACAGTTCTGCCACTGGACACGAGAGAAATTACGGGACGATGACAGATTTTTTGTACGTGTTCTATTTAGCGACGAAGCGTTATTCACTTAGAGCGGTAACGTAAACCGGCATAATATGCACTATTGGCCAACGGAAAATCCACGATGGCTGCGACAAGTGGAACATCAGCGACCTTGGCGGGTTAATGTATGGTGCGGCTTTATGGGAGGCAGGATAATTGGCGCCCAGTTTATCGATGGCAGTCTAAATGTTGCAATGTATGCTGATTTCCTACGTAATGTTCTACCGATGTTACTACAAGAAGTTTCACTGCATGACAGAATGGCAATGTACTTCCAACTTGATGGATGTCCCGCACATAGCTGGCGTGCGGTTGAAGCGGTATTGAATAGCATATTTCATTACAGGTGGATTGGTCCTCGAAACACCATACCATGGCCGGCACGTTCACCGGATCTGACGTCCCCAGATTTCTTTCTGTGGGGAAAGTTGAAGGATATTTGCTATCGTGATCCACCGACAACGCCTGACAACATGCGTCAGCGCATTTTCAATGCATGTGCGAACATTAAGGAAGGCGAACTACTCGCTGTTGAGAGGAATGTCGTTGCACGTATTGCCAAATGCATTGAGGTTGACGGACATCATTTTGAGCATTTAGTGCATTAATGTGGTATTTACAGGTAATCACGCTGTAACAGCATGCGTTCTCAGAAATAAGTTCACAAAGGTACATGTATCACATTGGAACAACCGAAATAAAATGTTCAAATGTACCTACGTTGTGTATTTTAATTTAAAAATCCTACCTGTTACCAACTGTTCGTCTAAAATTGTGAGCCATATGTTTGTAATCATCCCTGCCTTAGCGTAGAATGATTTAGAGAAATCACGGAGAACCTAAATCGGCAGCCCAATATATTTTCGGGAAGTGTTGACTCAAAACACATAGATATATATATTTGAAGAATGTCATATTGCCGCCTTGAGCTGCTGGTAAAATAAGTATTGCAACACATTTTTTTTTCTGAAACAGGGGTTGTTTTATTCAGCATTGAAATACACCAGGTTATTCCCCAATCTTTTAGCTACACAACACTATTTTTCAACGTAATCTCCATTCAATGCTACGGCCTTACGCCACCTTGAAATGAGGGCCTGTATGCCTGCACGGTACCATTCCACTGGTCGATGTCGGAGCCAACGTCGTACTGCATCAATAACTTCTTCATCATCCGCGTAGTGCCTCCCACGGATTGCGTCCTTCATTGGGCCAAACATATGGAAATCCGACGGTGCGAGATCGGGGCTGTAGGGTGCATGAGGAAGAACAGTCCACTGAAGTTTTGTGAGCTCCTCTCGGGTGCGAAGACTTGTGTGAGGTCTTGCGTTGTCATGAAGAAGGAGAAGTTCGTTCAGATTTTTGTGCCTACGAACACGCTGAAGTCGTTTCTCCAATTTCTGAAGAGTAGCACAATACACTTCAGAGTTGATCTTTTGACCATGGGGAAGGACATCGAACAGAATAACCCCTTCAGCGTCCCAGAAGACTGTAACCGTGACTACCGGCTGAGGGTATGGCTTTAAACTTTTTCTTGGTAGGGGAGTGGGTGTGGCGCCACTCCATTGATTGCCGTTTTGTTTCAGGTTCGAAGTGATGAACCCATGTTTCATCGCCTGTAATAATCTTTGATAAGAAATTGTCACCCTCAGCCACATGACGAGCAAGCAATTCCGCACAGATGGTTCTCCTTTGCTCTTTATGGTGTTCGGTTAGACAACGAGGGACCCAGCGGGAACAAACCTTTGAATATCCCAACTGGTGAACAATTGTGACAGCACTACCAACAGAGATGTCAAGTTGAGCACTGAGTTGTTGGATGGTGATCCGTCGATCATCTCGAACGAGTGTGTTCGCACGCTCCGCCATTGCAGGAGTCACAGCTGTGCACGGCCGGCCCGCACGCGGGAGATCAGACAGTCTTGCTTGACCTTGCGGCGATGATGACACACGCTTTGCCCAACGACTCACCGTGCTTTTGTCCACTGCCAGATCACCGTAGACATTCTGCAAGCGCCTATGAATATCTGAGATGCCCTGGTTTTCCGCCAAAAGAAACTCGATCACTGCCCGTTGTTTGCAACGCACATCCGTTACAGACGCCATTTTAACAGCTCCGTACAGCGCTGCCACCTGTCGGAAGTCAATGAAACTATACGAGACGAAGCGGGAATGTTTGAAAATATTCCACAAGAAATTTCCGGTTTTTTCAACCAAAATTGGCCGAGAAAAAAAATGTGTTGCATTACTTATTGAACTGCCCTCGTACGTTATTTACACAACCAGTTTCAGTCATCTGACTGTCATTAGGTTCATAAAAGTAGAGCAGCATCATGTTAGACGAAATATAGCATCGTTATCGTCAGGTGATAAAACCATAAATAATACGCTGTCAACATATTGTAATAGTGCCTACGCTCCATAGCGCAGTTTTTATACACTGACAACATAATTTGTATTACGATATGATGACAGTATACTATTTATGATTTTATGACCTGACGAAGACGATTTTATATTTCGCCTGAATGATGCTGTGAATTTTTGAATCAGGATCGTAGGACGCCGACTTCAAACGTCGTCTTTCCGAATGCCCATCCATTGTGCTAACCGCTGCGCTCCCTCTGACGGCCCCGAAGGCGCAAACACACTTCAGCGGTTCCACAAGAAGATGACTCAAAGAGTTTGCACGACTGATCGGAGCTGACCATTGGGTCTCCTTGCAGACGGCTGCAAAGATTTTTCCGCGATTGCAGAAAGTAACGAATTGTAGGTAAAAATGGAAATGCAGTTTAACGCGCACCTTTCAAAGTCAGCGGGTGCCCCTAGTATGTCACACAGAGGAATAGGATGCACCATGGACAGTGGCAGCCAGCATTCTGCTTCAGCCACACTCAGAGCAGCAGCCAAACGCGCGTCTTCTTCATCTGGTACTTCATCTCCTTTCTTCCTAGGCTAAAGCGTGGTTCCTTCTGTACCCCTCAGTCCACCGTGAGGTTGTCGCCCCATCTTTTCCTTAGACGGCCAATATTTCTTTCGCCAGCTGGTGAGTGAGTTGTTACGCTTTTCACAATCTTCCGTTCATCCATCCTGTCTGTGTCTTCATTCCATTCATGGTTTCTTTTATGTACCCACTCATTAATGGGGTCCATTTTACATCTTTTGCTAATGCTTTCGCTTCTGTAATGTTTCCATAAGGTGAAGTTCAACTGCCGTAAAGTATTTTATAAAATGCATTTTAATCATCAACTACACTCCTGGAAATGGAAAAAAGAACACATTGACACCGGTGTGTCAGACCCACCATACTTGCTCCGGACACTGCGAGAGGGCTGTACAAGCAATGATCACACGCACGGCACAGCGGACACACCAGGAACCGCGGTGTTGGCCGTCGAATGGCGCTAGCTGCGCAGCATTTGTGCACCGCCGCCGTCAGTGTCAGCCAGTTTGCCGTGGCATACGGAGCTCCATCGCAGTCTTTAACACTGGTAGCATGCCGCGACAGCGTGGACGTGAACCGTATGTGCAGTTGACGGACTTTGAGCGAGGGCGTATAGTGGGCATGCGGGAGGCCGGGTGGACGTACCGCCGAATTGCTCAACACGTGGGGCGTGAGGTCTCCACAGTACATCGATGTTGTCGCCAGTGGTCGGCGGAAGGTGCACGTGCCCGTCGACCTGGGACCGGACCGCAGCGACGCACGGATGCACGCCAAGACCGTAGGATCCTACACAGTGCCGTAGGGGACCGCACCGCCACTTCCCAGCAAATTAGGGACACTGTTGCTCCTGGGGTATCGGCGAGGACCATTCGCAACCGTCTCCATGAAGCTGGGCTACGGTCCCGCACACCGTTAGGCCGTCTTCCGCTCACGCCCCAACATCGTGCAGCCCGCCTCCAGTGGTGTCGCGACAGGCGTGAATGGAGGGACGAATGGAGACGTGTCGTCTTCAGCGATGAGAGTCGCTTCTGCCTTGGTGCCAATGATGGTCGTATGCGTGTTTGGCGCCGTGCAGGTGAGCGCCACAATCAGGACTTCATACGACCGAGGCACACAGGACCAACACCCGGCATCATGGTGTGGGGAGCGATCTCCTACACTGGCCGTACACCACTGGTGATCGTCGAGGGGACACTGAATAGTGCACGGTACATCCAAACCGTCATCGAACCCATCGTTCTACCATTCCTAGACCGGCAAGGGAACTTGCTGTTCCAACAGGACAATGCACGTCCGCATGTATCCCGTGCCACCCAACGTGCTCTAGAAGGTGTAAGTCAACTACCCTGGCCAGCAAGATCTCCGGATCTGTCCCCCATTGAGCATGTTTGGGACTGGATGAAGCGTCGTCTCACGCGGTCTGCACGTCCAGCACGAACGCTGGTCCAACTGAGGCGCCAGGTGGAAATGGCATGGCAAGCCGTTCCACAGGACTACATCCAGCATCTCTACGATCGTCTCCATGGGAGAATAGCAGCCTGCATTGCTGCGAAAGGTGGATATACACTGTACTAGTGCCGACATTGTGCATGCTCTGTTGCCTGTGTCTATGTGCCTGTGGTTCTGTCAGTGTGATCATGTGATGTATCTGACCCCAGGAATGTGTCAATAAAGTTTCCCCTTCCTGGGACAATGAATTCACGGTGTTCTTATTTCAATTTCCAGGAGTGTATTTATTGTCCCGTTAGTCATCTACCGGTTTCGGTTATTAACCATCTTCCAGGATGATCTCTCTTTATCTGTCAATGTCACTCCTGTAATCCTTCGCAGAATTTTGATTTCCGTAGCTACCAAAAGTTTTTTTTCTTTGTGATGTTTCAGGTCTAGTCTCAGCTGCGTATGTCATAAATGATCTTGCTATTAGTTTCTATATTGTTGCCTTTGTATCTTTTCCTATATGCTTATTTTTCCAAATAATATCATTGTGGCTTTGTTGGCTTTTGTTACTCGTTGTCTAACTTCGATTTAGACATTTCCTCTGCTGGAGAGATCAGTCCCAAGATATTTAAATGTCGTCACCTATTGAATCATTTTTCCATCCACTTCGGGTTTGCATCTAATTGGTATCACAGATGTCCTAAATTTGGTTTTTTGATTGGATATGACCATATTCAGGTTTTTAGATGCCAAGTTAATTGTATGTGAAAGTTTCTGTAGGTTATCTTCACTGGCGTTTTGTCAAACTCAGCAGAACTGAATCGTCAGCATAACAGACGATTTTTATTTCTTCGCCGCGCATTCTATAACCTTTACCAGCAGTTGCCTTCTTTATCACCTCATTCATGTCTACCTTAAAATGCAGTGGGCTCAAAGAGTCACCTTGTGCAATGCAGCTGGAACCAATTTTTGCCTTCATGTAATTGTTGGACTAAATGCCTTCCGTTGTTTGTATTAAGTTGGGGGGAACCCCCCCCCCCCCTCCTCCAATGTAGAGCAGGTTTAAAAAATCTGCTGACTGAATCCTTTCTAAAGCCTTCAGATCGATAAAACGTAGATAAGCTGTTGTATTCAATGGACTTCTGAACGTCCTGTCTAAGAATGAATACTGCATCTGTGCATGACCAATCCAATCTAACACCGTATTGCTTCTCTGCAACGGTTGTAATGTTTTTTAATGTACACTGAAGCGGCAAAGAAATTGGTATAGGCATGGGTATTCAAATATAGAGATATGTAAACAGGCAGAATATGGTGCTGCTGTCGGCAACACCTACATAAGCCAAGTTTCTGGCTCAGTTGTTAGACCGGTTACTGCTGCTACAATGGCGGGTTATCAAGATTTAAGTGAGTTTGACGTGGTGTTATAGTCGGCGCACGAGCGATGGGACACAGCACCTCCGAGGTGGCGATGAAGTGGGAATTTTCGTGGACGACCGTTTCATGAGTGTAACGTGAATATCAGGAATTGGGTAAGACATCTCCGACATCGCTGCAGCCAGAGAAAGATCCTGCAAGAACGGGATAAACGACGACTGAAGAGAATCATTCAACGTGACAGAAGAGCAATCCTTTCGCAAACTGCTGCAGATTTCAACGCTGGGCGTGTCAGCGAGCGAACCATTCAACGAAACATCATCGATGTAGGCTCTAGGAGCCGAAGCCCCATCCGCGTATTCTTGATGACTGCACGACACAAAGCTTTACGCCTATCCTGGGCCCGTCAGCACCGACAATGGACTGTTGGTGAATGTAAACATGTTGCCTGGTCGGACGAGTCTCGCTTGAAATTATATCAAATGAATGGACGTGTACGGGTATGGACACAAACTCGTGAATCCATGGATCCCGCATATCAGCAAGGGACTGTTGAAACTGGTGTAGGCTCTGTGATGGTGTGGGGCGTGTGCAGTTGGAGTGAGAGGGGACCACTGATACGTCTAGATACAAGTGTGACAGATGTCCACTGTGCATTCCGACGGACTTGGACAATTCCAGCAAGACAATGCGACACCCCACACGCCCAGAATTGTTACAAGTGGCTCCAGGAACATTTCCGCTGGCCACCAAACGTCCCGGACTTGAACATTATTGAGCATATCTGGGATTCCTTGCAACTCATACGGATTTATGGACAGTCCTGTAGGATTCATGGTGTCAACTCCCTCCATTACTACTTCAGACATTAGTCGAGTCCATGCCACGCCGTGTCGCACCGCTTCTGCGATCTCGCGGGGCCCTACACGATATTAAGCAGGTGTAACAATTTCTTTGGCTCTCCAGTGTATTTTCTATTATTTTTGTTATGAGTTTAAGAAGTGAACACAGTAGATTTTATCCCTGTATATTTCGAGGGGTCTTTCTTATCTCCTTTTTTGTACATGAGAATTGTAATACTAGTTTTCCAATCATTCGGAATTTTATTACCATTTATAATATTGTTGACCAACTTGGTTAGTTGTTCAGTTAGTGGATATCCTCCATACTTCAATAGACAGTTGGTAATGCTGTTTTCCCCTGCAGACGTCCTATTTTTTATGAGACTCAGAGCTTCTTGCACCTGTGCACGTGAAACTCTTACTTGTGTATACTGATCTCTCTTCATTTTGTCCGCGGCTCGTGGTCTTGCGGTAGCGTTTTCCCCCTCGCACGGGGTACCGGGTTCGATTCCCGGCGGGGTCAGGGATTTTCTCTGCCTCGAGATGACTGGGTGTTGTGTGTCGTTCATCATCATTTCATCCTCATTCACTCGCAAGTCGCCGTAGTGGCGTTAAAGAATTTGGGGAGCGGCGGCCGAACCGCCCCGCGAGGGGTCTCCCGGCCACCAATGCCATACGCTCATTATTATTCTCTTCATTTTCTGTTTTTTTTCCCTAATACGCGTGAGAAAACAGAAGACCTCTGAGGCAGAAAGGCGAACAGTGTAGCAGTATCAGCCGCTGTCCGGTCGGGCCAGTAGGCAGACTCAACCAGGGAGTGGAACGGGGAAGAGGCAAACGAATCGATAGCTGCGGCTCAACAGGTACGCCGTGGAGGGTCGCAGATAAATCACACGGCTCGGCCTGGGCGGGTCCGCGATCTTTATCTGCGGCAATCACGGGCGACAGGGCCGGACAGACGCAGACGCCGTGGCTCCCGGAGACCTCCGGCTTGTGGTGTGTCGCTGATTAATTCCCACGAGGACGCATCTGGACAGCCGTCAGTCGCGTCCCGTTCTTCCCATCAGATAACGGCGAGTGGGAAGAAGGGTCCTGCCGTCGCATCGCGCTGTCTCGGTGAGCGGAAGGGTGCCAGCGCTTCCGCAGAGCAAACATACTCTGAGGTGATGCAAGTCATGAGACAGCGATAAGCAAGTACACAGATTATGGTAGTATCGCATACACAAGGTATGAAAGGTTGGTTGGTTGTTTTGGGGAAGGAGACCAGACAGCGTGGTCATCGGTCTCATCGGATTAGGGAAGGATGGGGAAGGAAGTCGGCCGTGCCCTTTCAGAGGAACCATCCCGGCATTGCCCTGGAGTGATTTAGGGAAATCACGGAAAACCTAAATCAGGATGGCCGGACGCGGGATTGAACCGTCGTCCTCCCGAATGCGAGTCCAGTGTCTAACCACTGCGCCACCTCGCTCGGTGGTATGAAAGGGCAGTGCATTGGCGGTGCTGACATTTGTACTCACGTGATTCATGATAAAAGGTTTCCGACGTGACGATGGCCGCGCGACGGAAATTGACAGACATTGTATGCAGAATGGTAGTTGGGAGTTAGACGCAAGGGACATTCCACTTCGGAAATCGTTAGGGAATTCGATACTCCGAAATTCACCTTGTGAAGGATGTGCCGAGAGCACCAGACTTCAGACATTACCTCTCACCACAGACAACGCAATAGCCGACGGCCTCCACTTAACGACCGAGACAGCGGCATATGTGTTGCGTCGTCAGTGCTAACAGGTAAGCAACACTACTTGAAATAACCGCAGAAATCAATGTGGAACTTGCGACGACGTATCCGTGAGGGCAGTGCGACGAAATTTGGCTTTGAGGGCTACGGCAGCAGACGAACAACACAAGTGGCTTTGCTAAGAGAACGACATCGCTTGCAGCGCCCCTCCGGGGCTTGTGGCCATATCGGTTGGACTCTGGTCTACTGCAAAACAGCCGCCTGGTCAGGTGGGTCCTGATTTCAGTTGGTAAGAAAAATCAGGGTTTGGGCGTCATTGGCCGGGAGGCCCCTTACGGGGCAGGTTGTGCCGCCTTGATGCAGGTCTTATTACATTCGACGCCGCATTGGGCGACCTGCTCACTGGATGGGGATGAAATGATGATGAAGACAACACTACACCCAGTCCCTGAGCGGAGAAAATCCCCGACCCAGCCGGGAATCGAACCCGGGCCCCTTAGGACGGCAGTCCGTCACGCTGACCATTTATTTTTATTTTTTTTTCGTGTGTGTTTGGTCGTTGCTGACGTCACATGTGATCCCTTCAGGTTCGTTTGTTGGTCGTTTCACTCAGTTTTTTTATTGCAGAGGCCAACCAGCTCTCTGACCGAACATGCTGAGCTACCCTGCCGGCGACCATTCAGCTATTGGGGCAGACAGTTGGTAAGAACTGATGGTAGGTATCGAGTGTAGCGTAGACCCCACGGAGCCAAATTGTCAACAGAGCACTGTGTGCAAGCTGGTGGTGGCTCCATAATGGTGTGGTCACTGGTTACATGGTATGGACTGGATCCTCAGATCCAACTCAACCGATCATTGATTGGAAATGGTTATGTTCGGCAAATTGGAGACCATTTGCGGCCATTCATAGACATGACGTTCCTAATCAACGATGGAATTTTTATGGATGACATTGCGCTGTCACGGGGCCACAACTGTTCACGATTGGTTCTAGAACATTCTGGACATTGCGTGCTAATGATTTGGCTACTTAAATTATGGGACGTAATCGAGAGGTCGGTTCGTACACAGAGATCTGCACCAGCAGCACTTCCGCAGTTGTTCACGACTATGGAGGCAGCGTGGCTCATTTCTGCAGGAGATTTGAAACGATTTGTTGAGTCCATGCCACGTCAAGTTGCAGCACTACGCAGGAAAAAGGAGGTCCGACACCTTATTAGCATGTATGAATGACTTTTGTCACCTCAGTGTATTACACAGTGAGAAGTTGTATCAGCTAGTAGGCACGGATAGAAAATTATCGGTTTTGCCGCGTCAGAATCGGATAAAACGCCAATCTTATGATGACAGCCTCCACTATAGTCTTGAGGGGCTAAGTCTGACTGTCTTGGATCTGGTGAGGCTCCCACTTTTATGCCCAGAGGTTGGCACCTGATTGGCTGAATTACATCACAGAGATGGAGCGTTCTGAGGTAGAGACCTCTGCGACCCTAAATTACATTTGCACTTTCTTTCCAGCGTCGCTTACAGTATCACCTTTACATTAGGCTGTTAGCTATAAGAACCCTTCCTCTGTGTTCTTTCTTTATCAGGTGCGTTCCTCCATGCATTGCCAGTGTCTTTATTAATGTTGTCGTCCAAGTAGTTAGGTGCGCGATCAAGACTTCTCCTTTGTTCAGACACAAACTTATGTTTATTGAACAGGTTGTTCTCACCCACGTCTCATTTTTCGACGGAAGTCCCGCTATTATAAACTTCTGCAGGAAAAGGAAAGCAAGAGCCAAAATCGGAAGATCTGCAATGGATTGCAGACTTCGCATTTTAAACAGAGTTAACTGCAGACTTCCCTCAGTAAGGCATTTTAAAATGAGTAACATTTTATGGCTAAGGTGGATGCATTTATAAAGAAAATCTCATTGTGGAAGGACAACTTCTGATAAGGAACACTGTCCATTTTCGTAAACTCACTACCGTCAAAGAAAACGCGAATATAAACGATTATCGTGCACGTAAAATCTGGACCGAGCTGTAAAATTAGTTTTGTGTTGTTTCTGTTTCATAGAGGTAAACTATCTAAATTTAAAAGTTGTTTTCGTATGAGTGACATGTCCTGCTGTGACAGGGAAAGAAGGGAACCAGCGGAAAAATGGTGCTATCGGATCACAATATGCTCCTTCTTAAAAGAGACTATGACTGCATCATTATACCTTCCTCAGCACCTTTAAAAATTTTCCCAAAAGTTTTGGTACGCGAAGATATTCGTTCATTTTTATGCTGAGATAGGAGAAGACAGCGGCTATGGGAAAGAGCTGGGAAAGTAATAAATACTGGAAGATAGTAGACAGAGGTTGTGGCGTAGAAAGAGTGATGAGGCAATGTTAGTGTGAGAGAAAGAAAGGGGCACGGTGGCAGTGGAACATAGTTGACAGTGATAGAAAAGTGCTAGGGAAAGAGTGAAGAAGACTGTGCCAGTGGAAGGGAAATAAGAGATGTGGAAATGGGTGAGAGCCAGTGACAGTGACAGAGTCTATGACAGTAACGACGAGGAGGAGGAGTTGGTTGGGTTGCTTGGGGGAGGAGACCAGACAGCGAGGTCATCGGTCTCATCAGAGTAGGGAAGGACGGAGAAGGAAGTCGGCCGTGCCCTTTCAAAGGAACCATCTCGGCATTTGCCTGGAGCGATTTAGGGAAATCACGGAAAACCTAAATCAGGATGGCCGGACGCGGGATTGAACCGTCGTCCTCCCGAATGCGAGTCCAGTGTTCTAGCCACTGCACGAGGAGGAGGAGGAGGAGGAGGAGGAGGAGAGAGAGAGAGAGAGAGAGAGAGAGAGAGAGAGAGAGCAGCAGTGGGAAGGAACGATAATGATGAGAAAAGACAGCAGCAGTGGGAAGAAACGACTGAGACAGGAGCAATAGGAGAGAGCAAGACGGAGAGAGAGATAGTGAGAGGAGACAGTAGTGGCAGGGTAGAACAAAGGAAACTATGGCTGAGAGACAGGAGACAGTGACATTTTGAGAGAGACGCAAGGAGATAATAAGAAGTAGGGCTGAATGAGTGAGAATGGACAAGTGGGTGTTGATGAGTATGAGCAACTTTACAAATGGCTCTGAGCACTATGCGACTTAACTTCTGAGGTCATCAGTCGCCTAGAACTTAGAACTAATTAAACCTAACTAACCTAAGGACATCACACACATCCATGCCCGAGGCAGGATTCAAACCTGCGACCGTAGCGGTCGCGCGGTTCCCGACTGTAGCGCCTAGAACCGCACGGCCACTCCGGCCGGCTAGCAACTTTACAAATGGTTCAAATGGCTCTGAGCCCTATGGGACAACTTCTGAGGTCATCAGTCCCCTAGAACTTAGAACTACTTAAACCTAACTAACCTAAGGACATCACACACATCCATGCCGGAGGTAGGATTCGAATCTGCGACCATAGCAACTTTACAGCGAGGGATTAGTGGGTGATAGCGAGTTACAGTTAGGGGAGTTTGTGGGGGTGAGAGGTGAGCTGTATGTAAAACAGAATGTGAATATGTTCACATGCCAAAAATTTTGGGAAAATTTTGAAAGGTAATGAAAAAGGTAGAATGAGGGTGCTACCCCACTTCTCAGTCAGAGTCCTTTAAGACAGCATATTAGACATTTTTGTGCTCGGATAGGAACATTTTCTCCACTGCTTCAAATACGTATTCGCACCATGCCATCATTTGTTGCTGTTCTATATTTACAACTGAACCTTCACTTGTTATAGACTGTGTTGTTGTGCAGTGCGCGATGGTGACTTAAATTAAACGCGTTGTTCTTTCGTTAAACTTAAAACAGTCAATTGAATAAAGGCAATGGTGGGTCAAGCGTAGCTAGGGAAAATTAAGTTGGAAATGCAGCAGTATCGGTCATTAAAAGGAAGAGTGAGGTCATTACAGAAGTAGTTTAGTTAGGAGTGAAGATGAAAGGTTGTATATTTAAAGAAAAGGGAGGGGGGATTAAGACACTGCAGTTTAAAAGATGGTTCGCGCAGCTACTTAAATCAAATAAATGGCCCTTTGATGTGTGACGAAGCTTTTGGGATGGAAAGAGAGGGACAACATAGAGCTTAAAACGACTAACAGCTTCCTTATGCGTTTCAAGTCAAGGCATGGAATTACGAAATCAGACGTTCTGAGTGAAATGATCCCATTTGATACAGAAACAGCTGAACATTGTAAATGATCGCTTATTCAAAACTTGTGGTAATCAAACACCGCCTCCATTCCTTTCCACCCCACCTTCAATCCGTACAGTTGTATCGAATAATCGGTGATCTGTTGTATTCCTCTCTGTTGGGGTCATCTTGTCCGCGGCCAATCGTTTGAGCCCATTGGAACTGGTTAGTGTACGCTGGCCAATATAGGAAACATTTTGTGAAACGGTTGATCGGTACAGCTAGAAAGAAGGCAGGCAGACTGCAGTTTAGCGTCCCAGCGAAGACGGGTTCATTCGAGAAGGAGCATATGTTGGATTGAGGAATAATGGGGCAGGAAATCGCTTGTTTCCTTTTTTCAAAGCAATCAGCGCGGCACTTGCCTTAACCGATATAGGGAAACGACGGAAAACGTAAACCTGTACCTTTAATTCCTTCATGTATAAATGGAAGGAATGACTGTGGGTTGCCGATTACTTCCGGAAAACAGATATGCAACAGCCGTAAATTTATGGAAAATTTTTTATTACTCAACGTTTCGGTGCTTCCTTAGCACCAAGTTCAGCCCCCCATTCACGAAACGAGAGAAGCCATTCCGTCGTCGAGGTTACTAAAGGCACCACTATACCTAACTGGCTTCCGTAGATATCTTCACAGTAGAGTAAGCACAAATGACTGTGTGGCTTACGTCGTTTCGGGGCCTGAAGATCCTGCCAGTGACACACCGAAACTGGTTGAGTACTAAAATTCTTTCAGAAATTTACGGCTTTCGGATGTCTTTTTGCTGCAGGCAAGTTTGCTTGGTCGGACGGGGATTTGAACCGCTGTCCTCTCGGTCTAATATCTTTACCACAGTGCCATCCCACCCTGTAGTACCCCAGAACTAGTCTACATCAACACGGCAAAACTAAACATTCTTACACGTATGATTCTTCTCTCTCTCTCTCTCTCTCTCTCTCTCTCACACACACACACACACACACACACACACACACACACATACATATATATATATACTTCTCTCAAACCCTACTGTCAAAGTAAGTCCATAATACATAAAACAAGGTGGTGAAACATCTGAACGTTTCGTAAATGTAATACAGTTTTCGAAGCATCATGACGATGTGGAAACCGCAAAAAGAAAAAAAAGAAAGATTACGTACTCCCGTCCTACCATTCACTAAGTCACAAAGCCCATCATAAGTATTATGTTCGCACGACCACTAAGAAGAAACATTTTCCAAACCATTTAAGTGGCAACAGCGTAAAACAAAAAGATTAAAAGATAATTAAGTAGCAGTGTTCACCAGTTGTACTGCAGACTATATACAACTACACGACCATCAGTGCGTGCTATTAAGACCTATATTTTGTTAAAATGGTATGGATACAATTACTAAAACCCGAAAACAGTATATACTAACATAAAATGTCCTCATGTTATTCGACAGAAAGTGAAATGAATCCACAGACGATAGTGAAGCCATATGGAAATCTTTATGGGTGAAAAAGGAAACAGTTGAGTCCTTTGAAAGACGTCCTATTCGACATCGTCTGTACCACTATTTATTATAATTTCCACGATTTGAGTTTCGACGTAAGTCCAATTTCAAGTGGTTACGGGTTTTCAAAATACAGAATTCAACATTAAAACAAAACAAAACAAAAAAAATTGAGCATCTGTGATTCGTGGTAGCGTTCGTCTTGTACACGATGGTTGTGTAACGGATGGGATTAAAACGCCTAAACCAAATTTGTGGCCGGCCAGGGTGGCCGAGCCGTTCTAGGCGCTACAGTCTGGAACCACGAGACCGCTACGGTCGCCGGTTCGAATCCTGCCTGCCAAAACAAAACAAAAAAAAAATTGAGCATCTGTGATTCGTGTCAGCGTTCGTCTTGTACACGATGGGTGTGTAACGGATGGGATTAAAACGCCTAAACCAAATTTGTGGCCGGCCAGGGTGGCCGAGCGGTTCTAGGCGCTACAGTCTGGAACCACGAGACCGCTACGGTCGCCGGTTCGAATCCTGCCTCGGGCATGGATGTGTGTGATTTCCTTAGGTTAGTTAGATTTAAGTAGTTCTAAGTTCTAGGGGAGTGATGACATCAGAAGTTAAGTCCAATAGTGCTCAGAGCCATTTGAACCATTCTTTGAAAAGCAGCGGCAACTCTCGCCGTGTGCGGGCGGGCATTATCTTGCTGAAATGTGAACCCAGTATGAATTGTCATGTAGGGCAACAAAACCGGGTGTAGACATTCGTCGGCGTACCGCTGACCTATAAGGGTTCCGTGGATGACAACAAAAGGGGTCATGCTATGAAAACAAATGACACCGCAGACCATCGCCCCTGGTTGTTGGGCCGTACGGCTGTACGGCAGGTTGCTATCTCACCATACCTGAGGCGTCTCCATATTACGTCTTCGCCGGTCATCGAAGCGCAATTCGAATTAGGGCTCATCACTGAAGACCACTCCTATCAATGAGATTCCAGGCTGGACACCTGTCTGGTGATGCTCCGGACAGAGGTGGGTTATTAACCTAACTGGACGCTCTCAGTACAGCCCAACAGTCAGGAGTGATGGTCTTGGATCGATTTCATTTCATAGCAGGACCTCTTTGGTTGTCACCCGCGGCACCCTTACAGTACAGCGGTTCGTCGACGATATTGGTGCCCGATTTTGTTACCCTTCATGGCAAACCATTTTGGGCTTACATTTCAGAATGATGACACCCACACCCACATGTCAAGAGTTTCTACTGCTTGTCTTCGTGCTTGACAAACCCTACCTTGGCTATCGAGATACTCGGATCTCTCCGCAGTTGAAAACATTTGGAGCCCTATGGGCAAAGCCCTCCAACCAGCTCAGGATTTTGTCTAACGATTCAATTGGACATAATTTGGCACGATATGTCTCAGGACATCAAATATCTCTATAAATCAGTGCCAATTCGAGTATCTGCTTGCATGAGGGCCACAGATGGCCCAACGCGTTACTGACTTGCTCATTTTGAGAAGCTCTTTATCTTGAGTAAATCATTCAATTTTTCTAAAATTGTACAAATGTGTTTGCCTGTACATGTACATCACATCGTCCTATTTCCGTCCTACTTGTATACTTCCTTCGTGATGTGTCATTTCTCTGTCTTACAGTGTACTTTGTAACTATGAAAGCTAACCAGTTAACACATCATTGCTCTGCGCGCTAAGTCTCTAAGCGTAGATACGTGGTTAGTTTCTTTTTTCTCTTTTTTTCTCGCATTCTAAAATCTATTACCCTCTAACGTGCCCCGTGGAAGGTTAACTTAAGCTGTTAGCAGGTAATCGGATTCAGTATGGCCGCCTTCCGACCCGATTACGAGATTAGTCTTCTGGCGGAAAATAGCTCACACACACACACACACACACACACACACACACACACACAGGTGCGTGTGCCAGCTATTAGCGGTTCCTGGAACGGCCTGCGGAAAATTGTGTATGTAGGTTCGTGGCAGGGGGTTTGGAAAGTGAGGGGGTAGAAGGCGATCCGACAACGGAGCGCGCCCACGCAATAATAAGGATGCCCTAAATCACCGGCGACGTGATTGCTTATTGCGGGACGGGCCCGTATTGTCCCACTGGCGACGTTATCAGATGGACGGAGTGGGATTCGACGTGAAGGCAGCGTAGTGCTTTCCTGTTCGAATTAGATGGCCCGCGATGAGACGAGCCGTCAGAAGCCAGACACGGCGTCGGAGACATTCGAACAGCAGTAGCGCGTCTTGCGGCGCCGTAATGGGCGACGTTCTTGGGCCATTGTCAGCGGGTGATTGCTACCGGATAAAGGCTGCCAGACCGCTGGAAGGAACGCCGATGCGACGAGACCCGACCGCGGACAAAGGCCTCGCCACTGTGCCGCGAAACCCTACAAAACACTCGCTCGTATTGTCGGCATCTGACGCACAGCATTGTCCTCCGCTGCTCCAGCTGACAGTATTCCCGCGAAAGATTAATGTGTCCATTATGGTACTGCACCAATTGTCGGCGGAAACGTGTACGCATCGACCAAATGTGCAACCTCTCAGAAACCGGCCATTGGATCTTAGCGAGAAAGGGCTGTCAGGTCAGCGCTGACAAAATGTGACTGAGCGGGTGCGCGTCCATCTTAATGTCTATTATTTGACTGCTGTAGTTCCAGTAATATAAATACTGTCGTGGCCGCACCTGTAATCAGCCCTCATTGTTTTTTTTTTTTAAGTCATACAAACACACTGCCTTAACACATAATGTGAATCACTCGGGATGGGAAGAGCAAACCAAATGAAACATTACAGGTTCAGAGGGTAACTGATGTTATTTCACTGATTTCAATATCGACTCAAATTTGAAATGAAATTGGCAGTTCGAGTCCACTTAATAGTGTGACGTTGCACCCGATTTGGCCTGAACGCATGCACTGAATCGGTTTTATCCTCTTCTGAGACAAGCCTGAAAGGTCCCTGTTGGATTCCTTTCATGTTAATTTTTTAAAACTGTTGTCATTTACGGTATATATTCCACTTCTGAATTTACTGTGGTGTTTCTGACTATCTGGGAGGAGACTGAGCAGTGGAACATGTTACTTTTACACATAATGAAAAACGATCTGTCACACTACTACACTTTAAAACACAGTTTATATGTAATTCATGTCACACAGTCTCACACAGAACCTACATCCGCTTTCTTTTATATACTGTATATGATAAGATACTGTCATCCCCCTTCCCTGCTGTGTGAAAGGATGAATGAGCAAATGTATTTCTAGTTGTATGCTTGATGGTAGCAGACAAGCCTGTCTGCTAGAGAACAGTAGGACTAGCGTCAGAACAGGTAGCTACGCTTTCTAAAAGCAGAGAGGTTTCTATTCTTAGTGTGGTCCTGTCCGTCCCTTGTCATGTTGGTATAGGAAGCTGCCTCTCTGGTCACTTCCGTTTGTATCTGTTAAGCACGCTCGGTAGGGGCCTAGGTCAGTCTGTCCACGGCGAGCGTCTGAAGTGGTAAGATCTCCGGCTAAGCGCGTGTCTGCTAAGTCCGTAGGACAATGGATTTCTTAAGTTCAGCCTAACTGAAAATTTAATCACCTTTATTTCAGGTTTAGATCTAAAATATGTTATCTTAAATTGCAACGTAGTGTAATTCGAGTGTGAAGTTCAGAATATCTTCCGGTAGTAGCTTTGTCACTACTTTGTGAGTAAAGTGGAACCAGGTGTTGATGATCCATAACTCTAACTAAAATCATCGATCTTAAATGCGAATGTGCGCGAGATTATAACATCTCGTCTTGACAATATTTTTCAATATAGCAACTTTTCTTTATGTTTAACCCACGTGGGGTGTACTTTGTGAGACCAGTACCACGTGCTTATACAATTGTTTGACCTATCAGGTTAATAGTAAGACGATAGTAACCAGTTCGAGGTTTTTCTTTTGTAATTTGTCATTCGATGTAATTTATTTTAATTATCAAAATTATGGTGGAATTACGCACTTTGTGTAAATCAAGTTGACCACGTGTAGCATGTTTTGTAATCATCAAAGCAGCCCTCAGCTATTCTTTTCGGGAAGATTTCACAGAGAATTAGTATGAATTTAGTATACCAGTGTGTGGTAATTTCATGACGGGCAGAACTGCGCTACGAACGTAACTTCTTTGGGTGAAAATTGAATCGGTTGGTTGTGGTTAATTTCCTCTTGGATATGTTTCAATGTTCTTCGCGTGTTATTTTTTGAATGCAGTGTTGTATGCAGTGTCCCAATCTTGGCTCCATATTTGATGTGTTCCGTAAGATTACAAACTCACATTTTCACAATCCTAAATAAGGCACCAGTTTAGTTATGAATCAAGTTTAATATGCTGAAAATTTAACGGAACAATGATCAATGTTAAAATAAATGTCTAAATATAAACTGATTTATTTCTTTTTATTTAAATTCTATTTTTATATATAAATCACCGGTTGTCGTAAAATGACTATTAAAAGATTATAATTAATGTTAGTCTGAAACTTCCTGGCAGATTAAAACTGTGTGTCCGACCGAGACTTGAAATCGGGACCTTTGCCTTTCGCGGGCCAGTGCTCTACCATCTGAGCTACCGAAGCACGACTCACGCCCGGTACTCACAGCTTCAGTTCTGCCAGTATGTTAGTCTGGTTGGCAATTTGGTAAACTAGAGACTAGATACCTGGTGAAACAGTTGCTCAGTAATGCAAGGTTAACTTCCCCAGATAGCTCACAGCTTGTAACCCGCTTTTACTGTCTTGAATATCAGTACCGCTTTCAGAACAAATTAATGCAACAACATTACAAGCTTGGTGTAATTGGCCCGTTATGTCGTCGATACTGGCCCTGGGACAGAGTTGACATCCACGCCGGTCCAACATATTTGTGCATTTGCATCGGTGACATAACTGGGAATGTTGTGGTAAGTTCTATGGGACCAAACTGCCTAGGTCATCGGTCCCTAGGCTTACACACTAGTTTATTTAACGTAAACTATCTTACGCTAAGAACAACACACACACCCATGCCCGAGGGAGAACTCGAACCTCCGACGGGGGGAGCAGCGATAATCGTGGCAAGGCGGCTGAAACCACGCGGCTACCCACCGCGCGGCTGGCGTAGCGGGGGATCTTGCTGGCCACGTCACTCAGAGAGTACATAGATACGCGTGCCGTATGTGGACGAGCATTGTACTGTTGAAAAATGGCCCCACGAGACTGTTGTATGAAAGGTGACACATATGAGGATGTAGGATGTCCATGACGTACCGTTTTGCCGTCCCCCTAATAACTATCAGCCGTGACCTGAAGTCGTATACGGTGGTACACCACACCATGGCCAAAACTTCAGAGAGAACATAGACACACGTTCCATAGTGACAAACAAAAACACCAACAGCCGTCCTTACGATTTTACGCTTCTGGCCATTAAAATTGCTACACCAAGAAGAAATGCAGATGATAAACGGGTATTCATTGGACAAACATATTATACTAGAACTGACATGTGATTACATTTTCACGCAATTTGGGTGCATAGATCCTGAGAAATAAGTACCCAGAACAACCACCTCTGGCCGTAATAACGGCCTTGACACGCCTGGGCATTGAGTCGAACATAGCTTGGATGGCGTGTACAGGTACAGCTGCCCATGCAGCTTCAACACGATACCACAGTTCATCAAGAGTAGTGGCTGGCGTATTGTGACGAGCCAATTGCTCGGCCACCATTGACCAGACGTTTTCAATTGGTGAGAGATGTGGAGAATGTGCCGGCCAGGGCAGCAGTCGAACATTTACTGTATCCAGAAAGGCCCGTACAGGGCCTGCAACATGCGGATGTGCATTATCCTGCTGAAGTGTAGGGTTTCGCAGGGATCGAATGAAGGGTAGAGCCACGGGTCGTAACACATCTGAAATGTAACGTCCGCTATTCAGAGTGCCATCAATACGAACAAGAGGTGACCGAGACGTGTAACCAATGATACCCCATACCATCACTCCGGGTGATACGCCAGTATAGCAATGACGAATGCACGCTTCCAATGTCCGTTCACCGCGATGTCGCCAAACACGCATACGACCATCATGATGCTGTAAACAGAACCTGGATTCATCCGAAATAATGACGTTTTGCCATTCGTGCACCCAGGTTCGTCGTTCAGTACACCATCGCAGGCGGTCATGTCTGTGATGAAGCGTCAAAGGTAACCGCAGCCATGGTCTCCGAGCTGATACTCCATGCTGCTGCAAACGTGATCGAACTGTTCGTCCAGAGGGTTGTTGTCTTGCAAACGTCCCCATCTGTTGACTCAGACGTGGCTGCACGATCCATTACAGCCATGCGGATAAGATGCCTGCCATCTCGACTGCTAGTGATACGAGGCTGTTTGGGTCCAGCACGGCGATCCGTATTACCTTCCCAAACCCACCGATTCCATATTCTGCTAACAGTCATTGGATATCGACCAACGCGAGCTGCAATGTCACGATACGATAAACCGCAGTCGTGATAGGCTACAATTCGACCTTTATCAAAGTCGGAAACGTGATGGTGCGCATTTCTCCTCCTAACACGAGGCATCACAAAAACGTTTCACCAAGCAACGCCGGTTAACTGCTGTTTGTGTATGAGAAATCGGTTGGAAACTTTCCTCTTGTCAGCACGTTGTAGGTGTCGGCACCGGCGTCAACCTTGTGTGAATGATGTGAATGCTCTGAAAAGCTAATCATTTGCACATTACAGCATCTTCTTCCTGTCGGTTAAATTTTGCGTATGTAGCACGTCATCTTCGTGGTGTAGAAATTTTAATGGCCAGTAGTGTATTTTATTTTGTCGCTACCAGTTTCAACGCTTCAGTGCGTCATCTTCAGGCTGTTTTTGATGCGGTACAGGTCGATATGATCCCCGTGCATAACACATCAGTTGCCAACATTACTGGATACGCAGATAATGTGTCACCACTCCAACCATAATGAATTTAAAATATTATTAGGACCAAAATCATTTAATGGGAATAAACTTTTTTCCCTTTAAACCCAAACTTATTAAAAGAGCAGAAAAAAGAACAACTGAGATAAGAAATCTAACCTGAAAATGATAAATTTATTCTCAACATTTGATCCATCTACTAACACCTTTAACTTATCATTAAATTGAACTAGAACATTTCTGGGGCTATTATTAATCGCATCAGTATTTTGACTTACACCGTCACTAATTAATATCATCTGAAATAAACTACGCTTAACCTTACATAGTGAATTTAAAACATTATTAGCGCCAAAGTCATTCAATGGAACAACATTTATCTTTATCTCAATTTTCTTATATATTATTAAATAATTTCATAGGATTGTTCCCCTATATTTTTACTAGAGCAAGCCATTTAGCATTAACATTTGCAATTGCTTCACCTATATGATTAAGATTTATACTATTAGGATGAATCAACCACACTAATCACATATTCACACACCTTCTCCCGCAAGGGACCCCGCCCGCACTAGTATCATTTACAGTATTCATTGAAACAGTTAGAAATGTTGGCAGTTGATGGTTGGAGTGCTGACACATTATCTACGTATCCAGTAATGCTGGCAGCTGATGTGTTATGCAGGGGGATCATATCAACCTGTACCGCATCAAAAACAGCCTGAAGATAACGCACTGAAGCGTTGAAAGTGATAGCGACAAAATAAAATTATAAGGACGGCTGCAAGTGTTTTTATTTGTCACGATAGAAAACGGTCGTCGTCCCAGAGACCTCCTGCTAAAAGGATGGACATCCAAAAACTTGTGCCATATGTGGACAAGCATTGTTGTGTTGAAAAGTGGAACCACGATTCTGAAGCATGAGATGTAGCACATGAGGACGCAGCACGTCCGTAATATTCTACTGCGCCTTTAGTCAGTAGTAGCCGTGACCTGAAGCCATATGCGATGGCTTCCCGCACTATGAGGGTAGAAGTAAAAACCGCTACGCCTCTCCAAAACTTTGGAGGAGCGGGACCTCTCCACAGGTCGGTGCTATAATCGCCAACGACGGTCAGGCAGGAGAGTGTAGAACCGTGATTCGTCGCTGAGCACAATGCGACGCCTTCAGACCGGTAATTCTCCAGAGCAGCTACTGCTGGTCTCGGACCTACGGTGTGCGATGACACAGAATGTTCCGTGGTGAAAATTACTTATGTAAGTCTGCAGGATTTCGTGGCCGTTGCCACCTACGTTAAAATCTTCTGGGTTGTTGGGCCGCGTCACATTTCTTCAAAGAATCGACGTTTTTACCTCTCCTCTGGGGCGTTGTTCAGGTTCTTTCGGTGTTCACTGTAGATTGGACACCACAAGATCCCGAAGGTGATCTCAGCAGACGGGTCGAAACGTCGATTCTTTGAAGAAATATGACGCGGCCTAATAACCCGGATGATTTTAACTTCTGTAAATTACTTGTTCTCGGATGTCCGACACAGGCGTGAATGGGTTACAATGTGCTTGTGCACAGTATGGCAGTCCTCCCTCGAGGTGGTCAGACCGAAACCTTGAATATGCCTGCCTTCAAGTTCCCATACAGTCCAGCATCGTGTCACTGTCGCACTTAAACGCACCACAAATCTGAATACTGCACGATTCGACTAGTCGGCCAAATGGAGACCAAAAATGGGGCCCTCTTCAAACTCTGTCAGGTGCTAATAACGCTGTTTCACAGAAATTTGACAGCATCTGCCTGTCCTTCTCAGTGAGCACTCAGCATCTGACATTGTTCACACCCATTGTGTACCCTACCACGCCTGGTAACAACACTAAACACGAACTACACTAATCCACTCTGGTGGCCGTTCAACTTTTCACACAGAATTGCAACTGTTTGTCATTTACTTACATACCGATGGCGTGTACTTATACGAAGTTACATCGACATCCTACCACTTCTCTTTCTTCGTTAGGCAGTATATTTTAAAAATATAGAACAAAGCGGGAAAATCACTTCTACAATAACGAAACAGTCGAAACGCGTGTAAGTACTACTACATATGCTAGCGAGCGATATGGCTCTATGCTCTTCGAACCACTGTAGCATGATTCTTACCCTGCGACAGGGACAGGTACTCTGGCAAAGAAGGGTGGTTAGGCAAAGATTTGAACCACACTCCAAGAATACATTACCGAATTCTTAACAACTACACAGCCTCGTACGGTATACGCATCTGAAGGAGCAAGCGTATTGTAAACACGAATGAATGAATAAATAAATCCCCTGAGAAGTGCGCCGGGAACCTGGACGGTTTATCCAGACGGGTCACCAGGGAGCGGTAGCTCCCCCAGTGGGCGAAGTCCCAGGTCACCGTCTTACACTGCAGACAGCGGGAGCAACCATTTGCAGGCATCTATTATGTATCAGCGCGCCTCAAAGGCCGCGGGGCCGTTCCATTTGCGCCCCCTTTCTCTCCCCTCCCCACCCCTGCTGATTTATGGGACGGCGTTAACTGTGTCTCCGCTACTGCGTGACGGCGCCCGCTTTGCCTCTCGACTCCTCCCCCGCAGTATGCCCGTGAAAGGCGCGCAAAAGTTCTGCCAGGCATTCCTCGGAGAGAGAAACGATCCAGCCGAGACAAACGCGTTCTTTTCCCAATAGGGATTCCGTAGGATTCGTTTAGAATACCAACAACCCTGGCCACGAGCATTACATCAGTATCTGGTCAAAAGTGTCCGGACACTATTAGTGGACATCAGTGTGGAGTGTGTCCACCCTTCGACATTGTGACGACTTGAACCCTGCCCTGGAAACTTTCAATAAAGTTTCTGAATGTCTGTGGAGGAATGGCATACCAGTCTCCCTCAGGCGCCGTAACTACACTCTTGCCCATAAATGAAGGATAATGCTGATGCATGGTGAAACAACTCTCTGGTGGGCGGTTTGAAGATTTAAATCACCTAGGGGTACGGCCTCGAGGTGCATCTGCCCTGCAGTCGTCGCACGGTGGCGCTGGCAGCAGTCCACATACGCAGAGGTGTGTTGGTGCATGATCAACCACGGTGCAGCGAGTAACTTTGCAGACGTTTTCAGACGGGTTGATGGTGACTGTGTGTTGAAAATGGCTCAAAGAACACATATTCATGACGTTATGAGGGGTAGAATACCAGGGGGACTGGAGGCTAGTCAGACACAGCAGGTCGTAGCACGGGCCCTCCGTGTGCCACAAAGTATGATCTGAAGATTATGGCAACGATTCCAGCAGACAGGAAATGTGTCCAGGTGCTGAAGTACAGGACGTCCACAGTGTACAGCACCACAAGAAGACCGATATCTCACCATCAGTGCCCGCAGACGGCCAGGGAGTACTACAGGTAGTCTTGTTCGGGACCTTACTGCAGCCACTGGAACAGTTGTCTCCAGACACACAGTCTACAGACCACTAAACAGACATGGTTTATTCGTCCGGAATTCCACTGACCGCTGGTTACAGGAGAGCCCATAAAGCCTGGTGTCAAGAACACAACACATGGTCATTGGAGCAATGGTTCCAGGTTATGTTCACGGACGAGTCCAGGTATAGTCTGAACAGTGATTCACGTCGGGTATATCATCTGTATAATTACCGAACTATCAGATTAATATGCGACAGCTGCAAAATACTAACACGAATTCTTTACAGACGAATTGAAAAACTGGTAGAAGCGGACCTCGGGGAAGATCAGTTTGGATTCCGCAGAAATGTTGGAACACGTGAGGCAATACTGACCTTACGACTTATCTTAGAAGAAAGATTAAGGAAAGGCAAACCTACATTTCTAGCATTTGTAGACTTAGAGAAAGCTTTTGACAATGTTGACTGGAATACTCTCTTTGAAATTCTAAAGGTGGCAGGGGTAAAATACAGGGAGCGAAAGACTATTTACAATTTGTACAGAAACCAGATGGCAGTTATAAGAGTCGAGGGACATGAAAGGGAAGCAGTGGTTGGGAAGGGAGTAAGACAGGGTTGTAGCCTCTCCCCGATGTTGTTCAATCTGTATATTGAGCAAGCAGTAAAGGAAACAAAAGAAAAATTCGGAGTAGGTATTAAAATTCATGGAGAAGAAATAAAAACTTTGAGGTTCGCCGATGACATTGTAATTCTGTCAGAGACAGCAAAGGACTTGGAAGAGCAGTTGAATGGAATGGACAGTGTCTTGAAAGGAGGATATAAGATGAACATCAACAAAAGCAAAACGAGGATAATGGAATGTATTCGAATTAAGTCGGGTGATGCTGAGGGAATTAGATTAGGAACAGAGACACTTAAAGTAGTAAAGGAGTTTTGCTATTTGGGGAGCAAAATAACTGATGATGGTCGAAGTAGAGAGGATATAAAATGTAGACTGGCAATGGCAAGGAAAGCGTTTCTGAAGAAGAGAAATTTGTTAACATCGAGTATAGATTTAAGTGTCAGGAAGGCATTTTTGAAAGTATTTGTATGGAGTGTAGCCATGTATGGAAGTGAAACATGGACGATAAATAGTTTGGACAAGAAGAGAATAGAAGCTTTCGAAATGTGGTGCTACAGAAGAATGCTGAAGATTAGATGGGTAGATCACATAACTAATGAGGAAGTATTGAATAGGATTGGGGAGAAGAGAAGTTTGTGGCGCAACTTGACCAAAAGAAGGGATCGGTTGGTAGGACATGTTCTGAGGCATCAAGGGATCACCAATTTAGTATTGGAGGGCAGCGTGGAGGGTAAAAATCGTAGAGGGAGACCAAGAGATGAATACACTAAGCAGATTCAGAAGGATGTAGGTTGCAGTAGGTACTGGGAGATGAAAAAGCTTGCACAGGATAGAGTAGCATGGAGAGCTGCATCAAACCAGTCTCAGGACTGAAGACCACAACAACAACAACAACAACAACATATCATCTGGCCTGAACCAGGAACCAGATACCGACCTCTTAATGTCCTTGAAATGTACCTGTATGGAGGTCGTGGTTCGATGGTGTGGAGTGGGATTATGATTGGTGCACGTACACCCCTGCATGTCTTTGACAGAGGAACTGTAACAGGTCAGTTGTATCGGGACATCATTTTGCACCAGTATGTCCGCCTTTTCAGGGGTGCAGTGGGTCCCACCTTCCTCCTGTTGGATGATAACGCACGGCCCCACCGAGCTGCCATCGTGGAGGAGTACCTTGAAATAGAATATATCAGGCAAATAGAGTGGCCCTCCTGTTCTTCAGACCTAAACCCCATCGAGCGCATCTGGGATGCTCTCGACGTATCGCTGCGCGTGTTCAAACCCCTACGACACTTCAGGAGCTCCGATAGGCACTCGTGCAAGAATGGAAGGCTATACCCCAGCAGCTGCTCGACCACCTGATCCAGAGTGTGCCAACCCGTTGTGCGGCCTGTGTACGTGTGCATGGTGATCATATCCCATATTGATGTCGGGGTATATGCACAGGAAACAGTGGCGTTTTGAAGCACATGTGCTTCGGAACGGTTTTCTCAACTTATCACCAATACCGTGGACTTGCAGATCTATGTGTGTGTGTTCCCTATGTGCCTATGCGATTAGCGCCAGTTTTGCGTAGTGCCACACATTCTGCAATTTTCCTTAATTTATGAGCATGAGTGTAGATAAGGCTATGATGTTAGAGGCTGGAGTGAACTCTACGTTTTAACTCACCGTAAACTTTCTTGTTTTACTCCTTGACGACAGCAGAAGCCGGTGGCGTGGAGCAGGCCGCTCTGAAGAGACGTGTCTAACACGCATCCCATTCATCCTCAACAGCCGAAACCAAAGACATAGCAATGTTGCTCTCTGGGATTTGGAGTGAAGTCGACGTTCTAACTCATCTCGAAGGTGTTCCACTGGGTTCAGGTAGGGACTCTGTGCATGCCAGTCCATTGCAGGAGTGTACTGTCCGCAAACCTTTCCTGACAGATACTGCTTCATGACAGGGTACACTGCCACATTGATAATGAAAATGGTCTCTGAACCGTTCCTCTACTATACGCAGTACACAATGCTGTAACATGTGATCATGTCCCATTCTGTAACACCATGTCGTCTGTACTTTACTGTTGACACTACACATGACGGCCAAAACCAAAGCCATCCTTAGGAATGACACTGGATAAAGCGTGATTCGACACTCCACTTACTTCCATTCAACCACTGTTAAGTGGCATCGCCTTTTACACCACCTCAAGCGCCACTTTGGATTGGTTACAGATACGCGTGGCTTATGAGGAGCTGCACGAGCATTGTAAAAGTCTCTTTCGAACTTCCTAAGCACGCTCAATGATATAGTTGTACTTCTGGTAGCACTTTTGAACTCAAAAGTGATTCCTTTCGCTGTTTTCGTGTGATTTCTTACAACCACCCACCGCAGTGTCCGATCGTTGGTGTGCGTCGGTAGCTGATGTCTGCCTAGTCTTGATTTACCTGTGGTTGTTTTTTTCCATATCCGCACAACAGTCGAGTCGCCAACAGTCGAACTGGGCAACTTAAGAAGAGTTGAAATATATCTGTTACCAGGTGAGATCCAATGAGCAGTCCACGTTCAAAGTCACTGAGCTCTTCTGAAGGACCTACACTCCTGGAAATTGAAATAAGAACACCGTGAATTCATTGTCCCAGGAAGGGGAAACTTTATTGACACATTCCTGGGGTCAGATACATCACACTGACAGAACCACAGACACATAGACACAGGCAACAGAGTATGCACAATGTCGGCACTAGTACAGTGTATATCCACCTTTCGCAGCAATGCAGGCTGCTATTCTCCCATGGAGACGATCGTAGAGATGCTGGATGTAGTCCTGTGGAACGGCTTGCCATGCCATTTCCACCTGGCGCCTCAGTTGGACCAGCGTTCGTGCTGGACGTGCAGACCGCGTGAGATGACGCTTCATCCAGTCCCAAACATGCTCAATGGGGGACAGATCCGGAGATCTTGCTGGCCAGGGTAGTTGACTTACACCTTCTAGAGCACGTTGGGTGGCACGGGATACATGCGGACGTGCATTGTCCTGTTGGAACAGCAAGTTCCCTTGCCGGTCTAGGAATGGTAGAACGATGGGTTCGATGACGGTTTGGATGTACCGTGCACTATTCAGTGTCCCCTCGACGATCACCAGTGGTGTACGGCCAGTGTAGGAGATCGCTCCCCACACCATGATGCCGGGTGTTGGCCCTGTGTGCCTCGGTCGTATGCAGTCCTGATTGTGGCGCTCACCTGCACGGCGCCAAACACGCATACGACCATCATTGGCACCAAGGCAGAAGCGACTCTCATCGCTGAAGACGACACGTCTCCATTCGTCCCTCCATTCACGCCTGTCGCGACACCACTGGAGGCGGGCTGCACGATGTTGGGGCGTGAGCGGAAGACGGCCTAACGGTGTGCGGGACCGTAGCCCAGCTTCATGGAGACGGTTGCGAATGGTCCTCGCCGATACCCCAGGAGCAACAGTGTCCCTAATTTGCTGGGAAGTGGCGGTGCGGTCCCCTACGGCACTGCGTAGGATCCTACGGTCTTGGCGTGCATCCGTGCGTCGCTGCGGTCCGGTCCCAGGTCGACGGGCACGTGCACCTTCCGCCGACCACTGGCGACAACATCGATGTACTGTGGAGACCTCACGCCCCACGTGTTGAGCAATTCGGCGGTACGTCCACCCGGCCTCCCGCATGCCCACTATACGCCCTCGCTCAAAGTCCGTCAACTGCACATACGGTTCACGTCCAAGCTGTCGCGGCATGCTACCAGTGTTAAAGACTGCGATGGAGCTCCGTATGCCACGGCAAACTGGCTGACACTGACGGCGGCGGTGCACAAATGCTGCGCAGCTAGCGCCATTCGGCGGCCAACACCGCGGTTCCTGGTGTGTCCGCTGTGCCGTGCGTGTGATCATTGCTTGTACAGCCCTCTCGCAGTGTCCGGAGCAAGTATGGTGGGTCTGACACACCGGTGTCAATGTGTTCTTTTTTCCATTTCCAGGAGTGTATTTTGGTCTTACTGCTTCTCTATTGATAACACAATACTCCCCATCCTCTTTTATACTGGCGGATCCGCCTGTCGTGACATGTAGTGGTCAATTTCGCACTACATAGGAGTGTCCGGATACCTTTGGCCAGATAGTGTATACCTCGCAAGACACCTTACAGTATGTGATGGATACTTCTGGTACCACTGTCGTTTAGTCTTTTCATTCGCATATGGCACGTGGGAAGAATAAGTGTCATTAAGCCTCTGTTTGGTTTATAATTGCTCCGATTTTCTCGTCATGGCGCTTTCATAGACTATCTACGAGGAAGTACATTGATGAACGTACGCTCTTGGACTCTGCAAGGTAAACCTCTCGGCAATGCACAAACAGCTTCCTTGTTCCTTCTGCCACTGAAGTTTGTTTGGTATATTCATAACGCTTTCACGCCGACTAAACGATCCCGTGACGAAACGCGCCACTCTTCGTTGGGTATCCCTACCTCTTGCGTTAGTCTAATTTGGTAGGCGTCTCACACTGCTGACCAATACTCAAGAATTGGTCTTGTAACTAATTTGTCAGTCACTTCTTTTGTTTAAGATTACCCCCATGAATCTCAGCCTGGCGTCTACTTTTGCTACAGTTAGTGGACAGTCCACTTTAGTATTCATAAATAAGCAATTTGAAAATTATGTCAAGCAAAACGGTACAATACGTGAGAAAACAAGTCCCTATACACCACAGTAGAATGGCCGAATTGAACGAGAAAACAGATCCATTGCTGAGTGTGCAAGCACCATGTTATTAAGTACTGACATGTCCGAATTGTAAACTGTACTCCATATATCTTAAATCGCATATAAAGCAGACGACAATACTCAAGAATTGGTCTTATAACAAATTTGTCAGCCACTTTTCTTGCTTAAGATTATCCCCATGAATTTCAGCCTCGCGTCTACTTTTGCTACGATTAGTGGACATTCCACTTTAGTAGCTCCGATATTTTAGGCACTTTATTACTGTTTTCAGTGATTTATTGGCGGCAGTGCAATCGAACAATATTGGTAGTCTTCGTCTATTAACGTCACAACACGAGGCATTTTTTGACAATCAGTGTCAGCTGCCAGTCCCGGATGCATTTATTTACGCAAAGTTTCAGCTGGCAATCCGTGCACCAGTTTTCGAGCCCCATCAGTTCTCGGAGCGCTTTTCTGTCCTTTTTCTGCCATTGCAACCTTCCTGTTGCCACAGCGTAGTACAAAAATAGATCCCGAAACTCCTGGCGTTATCGACTAAATCATATAAAATCATATAAACAGCGACTGTTCTGTAACACTCCCTTGGGGTACTCCAACAACTTGCATGTGTTGGTTTTGTCTCGTTAAGAACGACATGTTTACTGTCTGCTGGAAAGCGAATCTAGTCAAAGATCTGGTCCGACGCTTTGCAAGCTCGTGTTCTGTCTATTTAACTCCTTGTGTTACTTTCTTAATAGTCTGGAAATGTGAGCAGGTTCAAGTAGATGTAGGTTGCAATAGTCAAGCAGAAATGCAACAGTTAGGCAGAGATGAAGTTCCTTTCACAGAAAACATTAGGATAGAGTGCTGCATCTAGACCGTCTCCGAACTGAAAATCACCTAGCTAAAAGGGTACAAAATTTAAGATTCAAATGGCTCTGTGCACTATGGGACTTAACAGCTATGGTCATCAGTCCCCTAGAACTTAGAACTACTTAAACCTAACCAACCTAAGGACATCACACAACACCCAGTCATCACGAGGCAGAGAAAATCCCTAACCCCGCCGGGAATCGAACCCGGGAACCCGGGCGCGGGAAGCGAGAACACTACCACACGACCACGAGCTGCGGACACTTAAGATTCAATGATAACACTGCTATCCTCTGTAAAAATGGGGAAGTACTGTAAGATGTGTGGAACGGGTCTACCGATCGTAGAATACGGACAGACAGCAAACGAAAGATTGGAGAAAGTACTGGAAAACAGTATAAATGAGATTTTGGATCAAAATAGGTGACCATGTAGTAGAACAACTCATAGTGAGCCAAGGAAAGAGGACATAAGTAGCAGATTTGCGCAAGCAAAGGCAGCATACATTGTCAGAAGTTCAACTAGACTGTCTAGTCATATTAACGTGACCCCCTGTCAAAAGCCTGAATCACCACCTTTTCTGTGCTGACCTCTGCGAAACGTGCAGGAAGAGAGTCAGTGAAATTGTCAGAGGTACTGGCAGGGATGTGGAGCCAGGGCGAGTCCATGTCCTGGCCAGCTGCGCTTGGTTTCCCCACTTAAGATGCATGGCGCGTACAGCCCTATCTAGGAGGTTCCGCAGATTCTCTAATGGGTTTAAACCCGGGAAGTTTAGTGGCTAGACGAATGCAGTAAGTTCGTACTGGTGCTCTTCGAAGCTTGCGCACACACTCCGGGCTGTGTGACACGTTGCATTGTCCTGCTGGTAGATACCATCATGCAGAGGAAAAGCATCTGCTTTGATTGGTGGACATGGTCCCCAAGGAAAAATGGGTGCTTGCGATTCTAGGCGCTTCAGTCTGGAACCGAGCGACCGCTACGGTCGCTGGTTCGAATCCTGCCTCGGGCTTGGATGTGTGTGATGTCCTTAGGTTGGTTAGGTTAAAGTAGTTCTAAGTTCTAGGGGACTGATGACCTCAGATGTTAAGTCCCATAGTGCTCAGAGCCATTTGAACCACTCTACCTTCCAGAATGACGTAATCATCCAGGTAATGCCACTGAAACGTTCCCCAGACCATAATGCTTTCAGACATTTCACGCCATACAAGCCAACTGCCATTTGTTCGATGGAGCATAAAATGTGGTTCATCTCGAAAGCCGCCTGTTATCACACAGTGGACATCCGGTTGTGGAACCGCTGTGCAAATTCCAGCCTATGTTGCTGATGAAGAGCATTCAGCATGCTCTCTCAGCTTCTCACGTCGATGGACGTAACGACAAAAGCAACTAGGCTTTACAGGAGCAGTGTCCAAGGGGATGTCTTGAAAGAGATATATATACAGGTTGTCTCTCCTAAGGAGTCGTGAGGCGCATTTTCTCAGGCGTTTCGGCTGATGTTTGCAGTTTCGTTTCTGCCCTGTGTATATGGAGTCAGCCCAGATAACTACTGCTCGTCACGTCTTGCATGCCACGTCTAGTATCAACAAAGAGTTTCGGTTCGTTTTCCATTATATAAAAAAAACTGCTTTTGAATCAGTATTTTTTTTGCATGCCCGTTCGGTAGAGCACTCTTAAGTTACTCTAGTGGGACATTCGTTTTATCGATACATATAAACATGGACATATAAACGTGTAAAATAAACAGCAGTACGGCTGCGACTCAGCAGTGCTGCATGCATGGTATTGGGAGTCATCTCGGACCAGGGCAGTATGGGGTATCGGTTGTTTTTTGATTGCACTGTCCGTGTTAATACGGGTATCGATAAAACAAATATCCCACTAATCTGTGGAATAGGCTCGTGGAATATCGCTTTAGAAATACTCTGTACAGCGAAAGAAACTGACGCTTTGCATCGACACTCGTCGTCGCGTGAAAGACATGAGGAACACTATTTGTTTACGCTGACTCCAACCACACAATGCAAAACCGATATTGCAGATATCTGCTGACACACCAAAGAAAATGGCTCTAAGCACTATGGGACTTAACATCTGAGGTCATCAGTCCCCTAGAACTTAGAACTACTTAAACATAACTAACCTAAGGACATCACACACATCCATGCCCGAGGCACGATTCGAACCTACGACCGTAGCAGCAGCGCGGTTCCAGACTGAAGCGCCTAGAACCGCTCAATCACAGCGGCCGGCCACTCTTATGATAGACACCCAGTATACAAGGGGCGATCAAAAAGTTTCCGTCTGAAGGCGTTGCTGCAGCGTATGTGCAACGTCGCGCGTCTCCGATGTGGGTGTATAAGCACCGACATGTAGGCGAAGCACTAGTAAGGCGTCCGTGCTTTCCCTACGCGCATGCGGTAATTGTGGAAACTTGAAATATGGCGAATTATTACCAAATGCGTACGAACAGTACTAACATGCTGTTATTCTTTTCTGGGCTGTCGAAACACATACACCGGTAAACATCCATCGGAGAATGAAGAAAATGTATGGGGCAGCATGTTTGTCGAAAACTAGCTGCGACAAAGCGTGTTGCTGCTTCGTGATAGCACACGTCCTCATGTCGCAAATACCGTGACGCAGAAGTTAAGCCGGCGTAAGTGGGAGACACTCGAGCACCCGCCCACGTGATTATCACGCCTTCGGTTTCTTGAAAAAGAACTTGAAGGGTCGACGGTTCTTGTGGCATGAGGACATGCAGCAGGCAGTTACAGACGTGTCACACACCAGGACATGTGCTTTACCAATGGCTACCTTCAGTCAGATGCGTCAGTGTGATCATTCCTCAGTGCTCGTGGCTATATTGCCTGATTACCATACCGATTCTAGGCTTTATGGCCTTCGAACGGAGTCTTTTAGATGACCCCTTACAATAAAACAAAATCAGGGAATCGCGTTATTGGGCGGAAGACCCCATCTTACTTTTTAACACCACTTCGCCGAATTCCGCAACTTTGTGATGAGCAGCAGTTGAAATGGTTAGGACAACATTAACACAAATACCCAGCCCCCAAGCGAAGAAAACTCCTGACCCTGCTGGAAAACGAACACGAGAAGGAGAGGCAACGACGTTGACAGTTTGACCACAAGCTACAGACGCTCTGTAACCAGGTTTTCTATAACCGAGGCTAATTGACCACCAGTCGTGACACCGTCAGTCTGGTTAAAACATCCTCCAAAAGATACGATGATGTTAAGAGTTAAATAAATCGAGATCATGTTTCCCATCTGTTTCAATGTCTCGATTTGCCAAGAATTTCCCATCTGTTTCAATGTCTCGATTTGCCAAGAATACTGTGATTACTTTTGTATCCCATCTGGGTAGGCGGTGCATGAGTCTGCTCCTGGAACTGCTTCTGTAATATAGGCCGAGAGTGAAGGAAGTGAGTAGGAGCAGGAGAGGAGAAGCACTTCGGTACTGCAGGTAACTTTAACACTTTTAATAAAAAACACAAGTAAATATCAAATGAATACATTGGCTAGGATGAGCATGAAGGTGTGAAGCCGAAGTCCATGTGTAATCCTGTGAAGTTAGGATGACTTCTCTGTGTAATCTCAAAACTAGCAAATACTCGTTGCTGTCCAAACTTTAACTGAGCTTAACTAATACAAAGTCTCAAAAGCAAGCTAGCCCACTCGGTAGTAGAAGCGATATTTCTAGGCCGTCTGCTCTGGATGAAATGCCCAGAATGCTGAGCTCCACAGCGTCGGCCAGGGGGCGCTGTTGTCGGCGTAGTTCGTCTTCTCTCGTCGTGCCAACCTACGAGAGCGTGCACCTACGTTGTGGCACCGTAACTATCGACGCGACAGTTACCATGAAGAAAGGATACGTTACAGTATTAAATACGCATGCACACTACTGGCGATTAAAATTGTTACACCACGAAGATGACGTGCGGTCGGCCGAGTGGCCGTGCGGTTCTAGGCGCTACAGTCTGGAGCCGAGCGACCGCTACGGTCGCAGGTTCGAATCCTGCTTCGGGCATGGATGTGTGTCATGTCCTTAGGTTAGTTAGGTTTAAGTAGTTCTAAGTTCTAGGCGACTGATGACCTCAGAAGTTACGTCGCATAGTGCTCAGAGCCATTTGAGCCATTTGAAGATGACGTGCTACAGACGCGAAATTTAACCGACAGGAAGAAAATTCTGTGATGTGCAAATGATTAGCTTTTCAGAGCATTCACACAAGGTTGGCGCCAGTGGTGACACCTACAACATGAGGACATGAGGAAAGATTCCAACCGATTTCTCATACACAAACAGCAGTTGATCCTCGTTGCCTGGTGAAACGTTGTTGTGATGCCTCGAGTAGGGAGCAGAAATGTGTAGCATCACGTTTCCGACTTTGATAAAGGTCGGATTGTAGCCTATTGCGATTGCGGTTTATCGTATCGCGACATTGCTGCTCGCGTTGGTCGAGATCCAATGACTGTTAGCAGAATATATAATCTGTGTCTTCAGGAGGGTAATAACGGAACGCCGTGCTGGGTCCCAACGGCCTCGTATCACTAGCAGTCGAGATGACAGGCATCTTATCCGCTTGGCTGTAACGGATGTGCAGCCACATCTCAGTCCCTGAGTCAACGCATGGGGACGTTTGCAAGACAACAACCATCTGCACGAACAGTTCGACGACCTTTCCAGCAGCATGGACTATCAGCTCGGAGACCATGGCTGCGGTTACCCTTGACGCTGCATCACAGACAGAAGCGCCTGCGATGGTGTGCTCAACGACGAACCTGGGTGCACGAATGGCAAAACGTCATTTTTTCGGATGAATCTAGGTTCTGTTTACAGCATCATGAGGGTCGCATCCGTGTTTAGCGACATCGCGGTGAACGCTCATTGGAAGCGCGTATTCGTCATCACCATACTGGCGTATCACCCGGCGTGATGGTATAGGGTGCCATTGGTTATACATCTCAGTCACGTCATGTTCGCATTGACGGCACTTTGAACAGTGGACGTTACATTTCAAATGTGTTACGACCCGTGGCTGTATCCTTCATTCGATCCCCGTGAAACCCTGCATTTCAGCAGGATAAAGCACGACCGCATGTTGCAAGTCCTGTACGGTCCGTTCTGAATACAGAAAATGTTCGACTGCCGCCCTGGCCAGCACATTCTCCAGATCTCTCACCAATTGAAAACGTCTGGTCAATGGTGGCCAATCAACTGGTTCGTCACAATACGCCAGTCACTACTCTTGATGAACTGTGGTATGGTGTTGAAGCTGCATGGGCAGCTGTACCTGTACACGCCATCCAAGCTCTGTTTGACTCAATGCCCAGGCGTATCAAGGCCGTTATTACGGCCAGAGGTGGTTGTTCTGGGTACTGATTTCTCAGTATCTATGCACCCAAATTGCGAAAAAATGTAATCACATGTCAGTTCTGGCATAATATATTTGTCCAATGAATACCCGTTTATCATCTGCATTTCTTCTTGGTGTAGCAATTTTAATGGCCAGTTGTGTATATCACTCGTTACGCGATCGGGTTGGTAACGTTGCAGACTTCGCCAGGCTCGCTGGAGACGAACACGGTGTGACGCGAGCAATCGCTCACCGGCATTCGCTTCTAAAGAATTTCCGAAAGTCACTCACAAATCTTTCTGTTTACAGACATGTGACGGGAGTAGAATAGATCCTTTAAGGGAACTTCCTCTGCGGAGAATCCGGACAAGGGTATCGTCGACAAAGCGTTAGTCGAGTCGGCACCAGCGTGTGATTTTTCGTCACTGTGCGGACGACTGGACTGTTTGCCGGACGCGTCGGTGTAAGGCGGCAGGTGTTCGGAACAAACGCGACGCGACACGGCCATCCGCCACGGCAGGAAGGGCATTATTTCTGGACACGGCGTACGCCATAAATCAACAGCGCGAGGGTGATGGAAAGACAGGGGAGGGGGAAGGGAGGCAGGTGACGTTGCGGGAACTGCAGGGAGGGGAGGCAGGAAGGAGCGAGTGCAGCCACGGACAACCTCTAGTCTGTTGCGCAAAGACACGCGTATTGAGAACGCTGCGGTCTCAAAGCTCTGTCTGTACCCCTGGTGGATTCCAGGCACGGATCCATGTGGAGAATCACGGGGGTCATAAACTCTCTCCTACCCTCTCAGAGAAAAGCAGACACACCATATTAACCACTCATGTAAGGAAATTACTTTGGTGTGCAAAATTTGAGGGCGAGTCATTTTCGCATGAAGCTGCAGTGCAGAGACTTTTTCTCCAGCCTACAACAAGGCGTGCAGCAAGAACAACTGCTACCCTATCCAGCCTTTCTGACAACGTGAGAGCGTCATAACAAAATACATTTTACACTGAAGAGCCAAAGAAATTGGTACACCTGCCTAATATCGTGTAGAGACTCCGCAAGCACACGACGTGGCATGGACTCGACTAATTTCTGAATCAGTGCTGGAGGGAATTGACACCGTGAATCGTGCAGGGCTGTCCATAAATCCGTAAGAGTACTAGGGTGTGGAGATCTGTTCTGAACAGCACGTTGCAAGGCATCCCAGATATGCTTAATAATGTTGTTGTCGGGGGAGTTTGGTGGCCAGTGAAATTGTTTAAACTCAAAAAAGTGTTCCTGGAGCAACTCTGTAGCAATTCTGGACGTGTGGGGTGTCGCATTGTCCTGCGGAATTGCCCAAGTCAGTCGGAATGCACAATGGACATAAATGGATGCTTATGTACGTGTCACCTGTCAGACTCATATCAACGAGGTGCAACAATAAGGTAATGAGACTTGCAAGATGTGACAACCCTGCAGGCTCCCATAGGCACAATATCTTTGATCTTGGTTTATAAGCTGCTTCTAGTCCAAGCGGCACATCGATGCAACTGCTCAGTCGTGAGTTGTGCTGTAATAAGTTAGCATGTGTTTGTGTCTCTTGTCACCGAAATGGAAGCGCATAATATTGCGCAACGGTATGCCATTTCTTTTTGCGTAAAATTGGGTGAAAACATGATGACAACTTACGGTAAGCTTCAGAGGGCTTTTGGAGAGGAGGTTATGTTAAGAGCTCAAGTTTTTCGTTGGCATAAAATGTTTAGTAAAGGCAGAACAAATGTGGAAGATGAAGATCGCAGTGGACGACCATCAACCTCACAGACAGATGTCAGCTTGGCCATGGTGCGTGAACTCGTGCGATCTGATTGTAGATTATCTGTGAAAATGATTGCAGAAGAGCCGAACATCAATCGAGAAACGGTTCGTCTAATAATAACAGTAGATCTTGGTATGCGAAAAATTTGTGCAAAAATGGTCCCATACTGCTCTGTCGGTACAGCAATTTTTAACCTCAAAACAAATTTCAGTACTACTACAGCCACCTTATTCAGCAGATATCGCTCTGTGCGAATTTTTTTCTATTTCCAAGAGTCAAAACGGCGGTCAAGGAACACCATTTTGAAACAACGCAAGACGTCCAAAAAGCTGTGACGAGGGTCTTTGAGGATATTACAGAAGATAAATTACAGAAATGGCAGAAGCGCTGGGAAAAGTGTGTTCAATCAGAAGTGGTAAAAGTTCAAGGCAATCGTAAAATGCGTTTTAGACTTTTAGACAGGTACGTGCCGAGTAAAACTGTGAGGGACGGGAAAAACCCATCGTGGTACAACAACAAAGTTAGGAAACAACTGCGAAAGCAAAGAGAGCTTCACTCCAAGTTTAAACGCAGACAAAACCTCTCAGACAAACAGAAGCTAAACAATGTCAAAGTTGGCGTAAGGAGGGCTATGCCTGAAGCGTTCAGTGCATTCGAAAGTAAAATTCTATGTACCGACTTGACAGAAAATCCTAGGAAGTTCTGGTCTTACGTTAAATCAGTAAGTGGCTCGAGACAGCATATCCAGACACTCCGGGATGACGATGGCATTGAAACAGAGGATGACACGCGTAAAGCTGAAATACTAAACACCTTTTTCCAAAGCTGTTTCACAGAGGAAGACCGCACTGCAGATCCTTCTCTAAATCCTCGCACAAACGAAAAAATGGCTGACATCGAAATAAGTGTCCAAGGAATAGAAAAGCAACTGGAATCACTCAACAGAGGAAAGTCCACTGGACCTGACGGGATACCAATTCGATTCTACACAGAGTACGCGAAAGAACTTGCCCCCCTTCTAACAGCCGTGTACCGCAAGTCTCTAGAGGAACGGAAGGTTCCAAATGATTGGAAAAGAGCACAGGTAGTCCCAGTCTTCAAGAAGGGTCGTCGAGCAGATGCGCAAAACTATAGACCTATATCTCTGACGCCGATCTGTTGTAGAATTTTAGAACATGTTTTTTGCTCGAGTATCTTTTTCTTGACTTCCGGAAGGCGTTCGATACAGTTCCGCACTATCGCCTGATAAACAAAGTAAGTGACAACGGAATATCAGACCAGCTGTGTGGCTGGATTGAAGAGTTTTTAGCAAACAGAACACAGCATGTTGTTATCAATGGAGAGCCGTCTACAGACGTTAAAGTAACCTGTGGCGTGCCACAGGGGAGTGTTATGGGACCATTGCTTTTCACATTATATATAAATGACCTAGTAGATAGTGTCGGAAGTTCCATGCGGCTTTTCGCGGATGATGCTGTAGTATACAGAGAAGTTGCAGCATTAGAAAATTGTAGCGAAATGCAGGAAGATCTGCAGTGGATAGGCACTTAGTGCTGGGAGTGGCAACTGACCCTTAACATAGACAAATGTAATGTATTGCGAATACATAGAAAGAAGGATCCTTTATTGTATGATTATATGATAGCGGAACAAACACTGGTAGCAGTTACTTCTGTAAAATATCTGGGAGTATGCGTGCGGAACGATTTGAAGTGGAATGATCATATAAAATTAATTGTTGGTAAGGCGGGTACCAGGTTGAGATTCATTGGGAGAGTCCTTAGAAAATGTAGTCCATCAACAAAGGAGGTGGCTTACAAAACACTCGTTCGACCTATACTTGAGTATTGCTCATCAGTGTGGGATCCGTACCAGATCGGGTTGACGGAGGAGATAGAGAAGATCCAAAGAAGAGCGGCGCGTTTCGTCACAGGGTTATTTGGTAACCGTGATAGCGTTACGGAGATGTTTAACAAACTCAAGTGGCAGACTCTGCAAGAGAGGCGCTCTGCATCGCAGTGTAGCTTGCTCGCCAGGTTTCGAGAGGGTGCTTTCTGGATGAGGTATCGAATATATTGCTTCCCCCTACTTATACCTCCCGAGGAGATCACGAATGTAAAATTAGAGAGATTAGAGCCCGCACGGAGGCTTTCAGACAGTCGTTCTTCCCGCGAACCATACGCGACTGGAACAAGAGAGGGAGGTAATGACAGTGGCACGTAAAGTGCCCTCCGCCACACAGCGTTGGGTGGCTTGCGGAGTATAAATGTAGATGTAGATGTAGAAGGGAACTACTTTGAAGGAGACAACACTAAACTTGACTAAAATGGTAAGCAAATTCTTTTTTTCACGTAAGTCTCATTACTTCATTGTCACATCTCGTAGACGTATCAGGGGTCCCACATCGCTCCAACAGCACATGCCCCACACCATTAGACAGTATCCACCAGCTTGATCAGTCTCTTGCTGACATGCAGGGTCCATGGATTCATGAGGTTATCTCCATACCCGTACATGTCCATCCGCTCGGTACAATCTGGAACGAGACTCGTCCGACCAGGCAACGTGTTTCCAATCATCAAGAGTCTAATGTCGGTGTTGACGGGCGAGACGTAAAGCTTTATTTCGTGCAGTCATCAAGGTCTACGAGTGGGCCTTCGGCTCCGAAAGCCCACATCGATGATGTTTCGTTGAATGGTTCGCACACTGATACTTGTTGATGGCCCAGCATTGAAATCGGCAGCAATTTGCGGAAGGGTTGCCCTTCTGTGATGATGAACGGTTCTCTTTAGTCGTTGTTGGTTCCGCTCTTAAGTATCTTTCTCCGGTTACAGCGATGTCGGAGATTTGAGGTTTTACCGGAATTCTGATATTCACAGTACACTCGCGAAATGGTTGTGCGGGAAAATACCCGCTTCATCGCTACTTCGAAGATGCTGTGTCCCATCGCTCGAGCTCCGACTATAACACCACGTGCAAACTCACTTAAATCTTGATAACCTGCCATTGTAGCAGCAGTAACCGATGTAACAACTGCGCCAGACACTTGTTTTCTTATACAGCCGTCGCCGACCGCAGCACAGTATTCTACCTGTTAAGATATCTCTTTATTTGAATGCGCAAGCATATACCGGTTTGTGTGGCGCTTCAGTGCACTTTTATGACATATTCGAAGTACACACGTGTTCGCGAATCATTTGAAATATCGGATAGGTCGATCCGATTAATATTCAGAATGACGATGAAATTAACGTCAGATAAATCATAGCAAACTGATTTTCCGCAGCAGTCAGATATCACCCCAGACTCGCCTAACTGTGAAACGCCCCCTTAGAAAACTTTGTGAATGGCTGTGCTGATAAACCTCTTACATTATTTGCTTTTCAAACAGCTGAGCAAAACTGAACGTACTCAGACATTACTCTGTTTACTTATTCTGATCAACACTAAACTGACACACAATATTTTTAGCGCAACGCAATCTGATTTTTAATAATCCCTACAAAAGAATGGTCCTGACTAACAATAACCTATACCTTTCATGAATCACTTACCTCACAAAAATCTTCATTACTCGAACTACTGCAATACAGCGAGCGCTAATACTGTCAGGTAAATAAAAGATTCTAACTACTGAAGTCACTAACTACTGATAGGCATAGTTAGCAAATGAAAAATTTTGATAAAGAACAAACAATGTATTTACCTTAATAGTGTTCAAAAGTCATAATATATATATCAGTTCATGATATCCAGTATTACAGATTTACTCTCTCTGATGGACAGACGTCCAGATCATCCGCTCTCAAAACTCCGCCATCTCTCTTCCCACATCCACCACTGCTGGCGGCTCACCTCCAACTGCGCAACGCTACGCGCTGTTCACATCCAGCTGCCCAACAACAATAGCAAACAACAATGCAAACCAGCCACAGACTGCACTCAGCACAACCAGTGATTTTCATACAGAGCGCTACGTGGCGTTACCAATATAAAAACCTAAACAGCCTCTGGTCTCATGGGGAGCGGGGCTTTTGACGGGTGGACGCACTAATGTCGCTACATGGTGAATTTTTGAGCATGCTAGGACATTATTTCTTACAGGAGCACATAATCACAAATTCACAGTTCACTTTCAAACAGTTTGTTTGCAGATTCATGTTCACTAGAATGTTGACAAGAAGAAGGGACCGGTTGGTAGGACATGTTCTGAGGCATGAAGGGATCACAAATTTAGTATTGGAGGGCAGCGTGGAGGGTAAAAATCGTAGAGGGAGACCAAGAGATGAATACACTAAGCAGATTCAGAAGGATGTAGGTTGCAGTAAGTACTGGGAAATGAAGAAGCTTGCACAGGATAGAGTAGCATGGAGAGCTGCATCAAACCAGTCTCAGGACTGAAGACAACAACAACAACAACAACAACAACAGAATGTTTTAGTTTCTATCATCATCCAAGATGCTTATCGAGGTGGGTTTAAAAATGAATGTGCGCAACGGAAAATAATAATCGCTAAAATGATGATTTGGCCCTGTGTGACTACCCCCTGAAGCAGATCTTAGGATCTCTTAATGCTTTTTTTAACATATAAATTACAATCTAAACATAAATGAATGATGAAGGCAACTTTCTTTCTTTATTTCTTTCACTGGTGCCATGTCCCGCACTGACGCAGGGTCGGCATTGTTAGGAACGGATTTGGCAAGGTTAGTGTGAAGGGGTGGGCAGATGCCCTTTCTGCCACCACCCTGTACACCTCGGGACGGAATGAGTGTACCCCATCTGTCTGTGTCTAGTGTAATTCATGGAATAGTACGAATGTATTCAGATGTCTGCGAGTCGTGTAACTGAGGCGGAACGTGGGGACCAGCCTGGTATTCACGTAGCAGGATGTGGAAAACCGCCTAAAAACCACATCCGGGTTTGGCCGGCACACCGGCCGTCGTCGGTAATCCGCCTGGCGGATTCAGGGCCAGCGCGCCTACCCGAGTCCAGGAAGCAGCGCATTAGAACTCTCGGCTAACCTGGCGGGTGATGAAGGCAACTAATACTACTAAATGATAAACGTAATTGTTAAATATATATTTATTATAGATTAAAATGAACGCTTTAAGTACAATTTTCTATATTTCCTAAGTAAAATTATTAATCAATTGTCCTACTCTGCCCTTAGTATGACTGTGCAGTCTAATATCACTAACGCGAAATGACTGACATCATCTACGTACCAAACACTAGAAGACACTACATTCAAAGATGATCTACGGTGGTGTGGAACCTCAGTGGAAATAAACTAACGTGATCACAGCTGTTTAGCTTTTATAGCCGTAATAAGCCGAAGGAATTTGCCATATCACCGTATGTACTGCGTCCGGTGCCTCTAAGTGATGGTTCTCGTACTCGTCTGCGACGATGGAAGAACTCCAGCCACAAATAAACTCTTTCAAACACTAGGACGGCAGAAGGCGGTTCTCTGACTAATATACTCTAATGCTGTCTTCTCCTCTCTGTGTTCTATAGACTAGAAACGCGAACTTCCAGCCACAAGGACGGAGTTCAGATAACGCCTCAACGTAAGTATAGGCAGAAGAAGTGCTCTCAATTAGTGAACGCTGCGTACTCAGTGAAGACTTCCAACTCGGAGGTGAAATCCAAAATTCTACAGTTTCGCAACAGGGCAGTGCCTAACTGTTCTAACTATAAACTCTCCTGAGAGCAAAGACAGCAAGTCCGTCTGTACCAACAAAGTTGATACCGAGCGACCGTCATATATGGGCACTCACAACGGAATACCTCGCCTGTCAACTGCCGTGGACTGGCTTCCGAGCAAGGCTCGGCTCCCCACCCCAGTAATTCCGAAAACGAATCATATTCCCGAAACCACGGTACATTCTCCCTTTCTGCAGATTCTTCCGAACGCCGACCAACCACATTTTAGTCTTTTGTCGTCTAGCACGGAAAGTTTGCGAGGAAAAACCTATACTCGCTTCTGAGTAAAAATCCTTGGAAATAACCCAGCCTGCGTGGTTTCCGCGGTGCCGCTTCTTCGTTCCCCTCACCTGCATCCAAGATTTCCAGAGTTCCCGGTTATCCCGGGTCCTGCTACAATAGCGGCCGGCCGTCACCGTGTTGTGCTCAAGAGCTCAGGTGCCACGACGTCCATCTGGCTACTTCCTGTTTTTAAGCAGGACCAACACCTGTGCGGGCCTTCCACCCAGAGCTTGAGTTCTGCCTGGCGTTTCATCTCCACTGGCGTTCCAACCTCTACTACTATAGGGAATCATTCATTACGCCATTCTGATAATGAAGACAATCCATCACCTTTCATGCAATAAGCGTTAAAATTATTTACAAGGCGTACGTGACAATGTCAGTGTTGTGTCGGTAGCTGGGCCGACACCGTGAAGTTGAGATGGCTGAAAATGAACGCTAGACTAACGCTGTAGCCGATAGGGCACGCAAGGCTAACGCCGACGGGCGTGAAGTCTGGAACATGAGAACTTATAAATGAATAAGAAGAAAAGTATGTAGATGCTTATTACTTATCTTTTTATTAGTCCTTGGAATACATCTCTCTTGAATACTCGTAAGCTATAGGCACTGATACAAATGGCGCCTTGCTAGTTCGTAGCCATTAACTTAGCTGATGGCTATTCTGTCTCTCGGCTAATGAGAGAGAAAGGCTTCGTACATCTGGTCGGTAACTAGGTTCTCGTACAACTGGGGCGAGTGCTCTCTCGTATCACGAGACCTGCCTTGGTGGTGGCGCTAGGTCTGCGATTACACAGTGGCGACACGCGGGTCCGACATGTACTAAATGGACCGCGGCCGATTTAAGCTACCACCTAGCAAGTGCGGTGTCTGGCGGTGACACCACATTCCTCCCCCGCAAATCGGCGAACGGTCGTGTGATAAGGCTTCCGCCCGCCGTGGGGAGGACCACATGTTGACGTATGCGATGAGGTGGGGAGCCTAACAACAGGCGAGGCTGTGCCACCCGCACCCGGCCATTCGGTCCGAGGGGAGCTAGGAAACGCCTGAAAAACTAGTCCAGGGTGCACGTCAACATGCGGTGTATGCGCCCGTAAAGAGACAGGAGTGACCGAAGGATCAACCTCCATTGCGTCGGGGTAGCCGACGCGCGATGACGTCATGTGGTCCGGAGCGGGCGGGAGTTCCATGGCGGAGGACAGCTGGTCACGGGAAGCGATCGGCGGCGCGTGACCCTGGGAGGCGCTTGGCGGCTGCAACGAAGCGTCGAATGCGGGCGGCGCCGGCGGGAGAACAAGCGGCGGCGGCGGCGGCTGCTGCTGCTGCGGCGGCGGCGGCGCGTCGCCATGGGGCAAAATGGAAGGCATCGTCGGTAACACCTGGGGATGAGGCGAGCCAGTAGATGGGTCCCCAGGGCGCTGACCGGACGGCACCGTCGCTGAAAGCAGACGGGGAGCGGCAGAACCCGAGCGACGACAGAGGCGCAGCTGATTGAGATGCCGACGCACCTCACCAGAGGCCCCCAAAACCAAATACATCGCGCGGCCGAGGCAGCGAAGAATGCGCCCTGCGAGCCAACGCCGTGAACCTCGATAGTTGCGATAAAATACAACGTTGCCTGGAGCAAAAGCAGGAATCTGCCGCTGCACAGGAACCTGATGCGGCGGATGCAACAAAGACATCAAGGTGCGATGAGGACGACCGTGGAGCAACTCAGCCGGCGAGCGACCATCTCGGGGCTGAGAGCGATACGAAGACAAAAAGAGCAACAATGCGTCCTCCCGAGAATGCGACTCTTTCAATTTCAACATCTGTGACTTGAAAGTCCGGACCATTCGTTCAGCGGCACCGTTGGACTGAGGCGAAAACGGCGCGGATGTCAGATGTTGAATACCATTGGCCCGGCAGAATGACTGAAATTCTGCGGACATGAATTGTGGGCCATTGTCGGAAACAATAGTCTGCGGAAGACCTTCAATGCAAAAGATAGCAGACAACGCTTGGATGGTGGCGGAGGACGTCGTGGAAGACATCCGGACAACAAAAGGAAAATTACTGAAGGCGTCAACCAGATCCAACCATCGAGCATTCCAGAATGGACCAGCAAAATCAATGTGCAAGCGTTCCAAGGGGAAGTGGCTTTTGGCCACGCAAAGACTTTCCGCGGCGGTGCGGACTGTTGTTCGGCACACGCCGGGCACGAAGAACACATATTCGTAATCGCAGCATCGATTCCGAACCAAGTACAGTGCTGACGAGCAAGTTGTTTCGTTCGCACTATACCCCAATGTCCTTGGTGAAGAAGCCGTAAAACAGAGGACTGTAACGAACGTGGGACCACGACTCTGGACTGATCATTATCAGAACGCAACAACAAAACACCCCGTCGAACAAAAAGTCTCTCCTTGTGAGCAAAAAATCGGCGAACCAACGGATCCTCGATCCGAGACTTTGACAAAGGCCATTGCGTAGCAACAAAACGTAAAACAGTAGCAAGGACAGGGTCAGCAGCTGTGGCTGTAGCGACACGACGAAAATCAATCGGAAACGATTCGACCACTTCATCGGTTTCCGAATCAATGAACATGCAAGCAAGTTCGGAAGAATCGAATGCTTTATCCTCAGCAACAGGCAAACGGGACAACGCATCGGCGTTTCCGTGCTTAGCAGTGGACCGATACAAGATATCGTAGCGGTACTGCGAGAGGAAAATAGACCAGCGAATGAATTTCTGCGCTGTACGCGGAGGTACAGGCTTGGTCGGATGAAAAAGCGATGTCAAAGGTTTGTGGTCTGTGATGATGGTAAAGTGACGACCATACAAGAAATCATGGAACTTAGTAACACCAAACACGAGAGCCAAAGCTTCTTTCTCTATCTGTGAATAATTTATTTGCGCAGACGAGAGCAATTTGGACGCAAAGGCAATAGGGCGATCATGGGAGCCAACTTTGTGCGCAAACACAGCACCGATCCCGAAATCCGATGCATCTACCATCAACAAAAGGGGTTTCTGGGGATCGAATGGCGTAAGGCAAGTATTAGAAAGCAACGCCGATTTCAACTGGCGAAAGGCGCGTTCACATTCCGTCGTCCAGACGAACGGAACACCTGTACGACGGACGCGATGAAGCGGAGCTGAAATGAAAGAGGCATTGCGCACATTCACTCACACCTCGTGATTCTACATTGTGCAATGTTCTTGCGACCTCCTGACGCAATGCGTGGGGAACATTGCGCGCTCTGAAAAATTTCGGTTGCGCGTTTCCTTCAGGTCTAAATGTGCTTCATTGTTTTTAGCGCAACCTAAGCCCGGTGCAAAAATGTCTGCAAATTCGTCACACAGCCGAGAAACACTGTCTGTAGGCACAGTCTGATTCACTGATAGGACCTGATTTACAATAGACATGTTAAACAACTGAAATAAATCTAGACCAAACAAATTCACTGCAGAAGAAGAACGAAGAACGTAAAATGACACAAGTTTTGTTTGTCCCTTGTATGTTGCAAGAAGGCTGCACTGTCCTAACACAGGAATTTTCTGTCCGGAATATGTAGTTAGCTTAACATTTGCGGAACGCAACGGAGGTTTGCCCAGTTGTTTGTACGTGTCGTGATTGAGCAATGAAACTGCAGCTCCTGTATCGAGCTGGAATGGTATCACTTTGCCTTCAAAGTCTAAGTCCACAAAAAGTTTATTGTTCTGCTGACGACAAGAGCGACTGTTTTGTGCAATTGGAACAGACACTGGTACAGAATCACTTGCTAATTGACGTGATTTCCGGCGACGTCGACGCACAGTTTGTGTGGGACGATCACAGTCACTGTTAGAGAAAGTGTCACTGGACGAAGTGGAATTAACGACATGAATGTCCATAGGCGAAGGTCCACGAGCCTGAGTGTCCTTGGTTCGATTCCGGCGCGAAGCAAAGGGCCTGGAATGATTGTGATTGTCTGATCTGAGCTTTTTCTGGCAAACACTTTGAACATGTCCTTTCTTATTGCAGAAAAAGCAAATAGCTTGGCGTGACGGGCAATGTTCACGCGAATGTCTAGTAGCACACCGCGGGCATGATTTCACTACATTTGTGGGCTGGCGCGGCACACGTGGCTTAGCGCGCGGCGGCAGCTGCGTTTGTTTGTGCGATGGCAGTTGACCGGGCCGCGCAGCGCGTCCAGCGGGCCGGTTAATGTTACACACGGCTGGCGAAGTTTCAAAAGATACCTGAGCACAGTCAAGTGTGTCCTGTCTATCCAATATGTCTATCACTTGTTGAAGGGAGGGATTAACTAGTTTCAAAATTTGCTCCCGTATGCGAACATCAGAAACGTTCTGTGCAATTGCATCACGCACCATTGTATCTGAATAAGAAAGACCACAGTCACATTCAAAGGCACAGTCCCTAGTAAGTCCTTGCAATGTTGCTACCCACTCCCTATTAGTTTGACCGGCCGTACGTTTTGTACGAAAAAACGTATACCGTTTTGCAACCACATTAACTGTTTCTTTGAAATAGGCATCTAATGCAGACAAAATTTCCTCGTAGGACAGAGTTGCTACGTCGCGTCGGGGAAACAATTTCACTATCACACGGTATGTGGACACATCGACACAAGAAAGCAAAAACGGCTGCCGCTCTTTACCTTGAATTCTGTAGGCTGCGAGATGAAAGTTGAACTGGCGAGACCACTCGTGCCAGGTCTCATCGGCTGCCACGTATGGTCGAAAGGGAGGTGCAACAGCGTTTAGTGGCAGCGGTAGCGAAGAAGCGGCGGCGGCCGCATCGGTTTGAATGGTACGTTGACCCTGGACGAGCTGTCCAAGGGCATCCAGTAACGCCTGCGTCTGCTGATTCTGCAAGCGATAAAATTCGGACAGTACATCTGGAGAATGTGGCGAAGCCATGACACAATTAAATGTAAGCAATCAGAAAACACTTTAAATCGTCGCCAATGTCACAAACGAATTAATACAAACTCTTTTGCTCGTCGCCAATGTTGTGTCGGTAGCTGGGCCGACACCGTGAAGTTGAGATGGCTGAAAATGAACGCTAGACTAACGCTGTAGCCGATAGGGCACGTAAGGCTAACGCCGACGGGCGTCAAGTCTGGAACATGAGAACTTATAAATGAATAAGAAGAAAAGTATGTAGATGCTTATTACTTATCTTTTTATTAGTCCTTGGAATACATCTCTCTTGAATACTCGTAAGCTATAGGCACTGATACAAATGGCGCCTTGCTAGTTCGTAGCCATTAACTTAGCTGAGGGCTATTCTGTCTCTCGGCTAATGAGAGAGAAAGGCTTCGTACATCTGGTCGGTAACTAGGTTCTCGTACAACTGGGGCGAGTGCTCTCTCGTATCACGAGACCTGCCTTGGTGGTGGCGCTAGGTCTGCGATTACACAGTGGCGACACGCGGGTCCGACATGTACTAAATGGACCGCGGCCGATTTAAGCTACCACCTAGCAAGTGTGGTGTCTGGCGGTGACACCACAGTCAGTCTCCTTGCAGATTCCTAATTGTAGTTGATACCTAATTGTAGTTGTAGTTCACGGCAAAGTATGTGGATGAGTGCTTGTAAGGTGCAAAATTATAGCCACCTTACAATCACATACTTTCAACCATGTGGGCTTCAGTCCGAAGGGTTGTTTAATGCAGTTGGCAGTGCAAATCTACCCTGTGCAAATCTCTTCATCTCTGCATAACGACTGAAACCTGCGCTCACTTGATTCTTCGAAAACCAATACACAATTCGTGTGCTATAAAACAAAACACATGGGTGCACATTGGAAATTCATTTTGTAGCCGAACGAAACTGGTTTGCAATGCAGTGCAACATTTGTGACTGTGAAAATACAAACGTCCTTGAGAATGTATTTCATTGCAAGGTAATTACTAATACAAATGCACCAGATGGACGTTTTACGTAAGTTGCATTCCGACACAAATACGTAGCGCAACCATCTAGTTAAACGTTAGTAATTTGTAAATAATGGTTTATCCTAGGGCGTCTCACAGGAAACCAGTGTGTAGTCTGTATTGATGAAAGCATGAAAAAACCATATGTTGCTGAACTGTACAAAAATTCGAAACCGGTGCAGAACTTTTTCAATAAAGTAACTTAATACCAGTTTGTGGCTGGTTGCTGCACATAATCAACAATTTATATAACGGTCACGATCTCCAACCATGTCTATATATGACAAAATTGCATTAAGTGGAAATGTATATCTGATGGTATAGATAGGATCTTTCACGTTTACACGCAGCATCTTAAAACAACTTCAATAGTCAAATGTCACATCTGGTGGATACACAATGAAAATTATGTGCACAGTTGACAAGAATTGGATAATATTCATGCAGGAAATAAAGTATTTATCATACAATGAGCGAATTCCTTCTTAGACACCTGGTTTGCCATAATGTCGATGTCTCAGTGAAGTGCAACGTTCTTTGATGTAAATGATGAAGACTCCAGTTTTATTATTAAACACTTGGATATGTAAACATGATTGACACGATAACATTATCTTCTTAAAAAAGGAATATACGACGATACTGGGCACTATGCACTGTAGATTGAGTAGTTTGGCTCGAACCCCCACGTTCTATGGAACGAAAATATGTATATTTGTTACACTCAACACTCAGCTTAATTGAGCGGCCCAGAGATGAGGCTGGTCTCAAATGTTTGGCAACGTTTTTCGTAATAGGGTGCCAGCTCACAACTGTCGGAAACTCAATTTTCAAGCTGAAATAAAATATAAAAAAGACAATGCAGACAGGTATTTCGGTGAAATTTAAAAATATTTAGTCACTCACATTGATTTATAATTTGAACAAGTACTTTATTTCTATTTTTCCACGCATAATCTTCAATACATTAGCTAAACACATAAAATACAGTCTGAGGGGCTTTTACATAAGGGAGCCGTTAATAACTGATGCGACAACATTTCATTATAAAATTCGTATGTCTCGATCACGGCACTCGACAGTCTGTTTACAACTCACTGTTGTCTGCTGTTCTAAACCATTATATTGCGCTCAACTTTATCGTTTTCTAACGTCGCTACGTACATAATTGTCCCCGATCGTGGCTACCAACCCAGTACTACCCTCAGATGGGCAGCACGTCCGGCTTATAGCATCGCTCAGCTACGGTCGGAGGTTCAAATCCTGTCTCAGGCATGGATGTGTGTGATGTTCTAGGGTTAGTTAGGTTTTAGTAGTTCTAAGTTCTAGGGGACTGATGACCTCAGATGTTCAGTCCCATAGTGCTTAGAGCCAAAAATGTTCAAATGTGTGTGAAATCTTATGGGACTTAACTGCTAGGGTCATCAGTCCCTAAGCTTACACACTACTTAACCTAAATTATCCTAAGGACAAACACACACCCTGCCCGAGGGTGGACTCAAACCTCCGCCGGGACCAGCCTCACAGTCCGTGACTGCAGCGCCTTAGACCGTTCGGCTAGCTTAGAGCCATTTGAACCATTTGAGCATCGCTCAGACTCAACTGCCCTCAAAGATGGCCGCCCTATGCACCCTCGAAACGACTGCCTAACTCAAAACAATGTTTGACAAAAAAATTTCGAATATTCTAAAACAAAACAAAAAAACACATATGATACATTGAAAAATACGGAAAATTTCTGGTCAGTAACAATCTAAAGTCCAACTTTTTTGTATCTGCCACCGTTTTTCCACAAATAATGTTCTTGTGGCGTAATTTGCTTTTCCCGGATTTTTGATACTAAACATAAATAAACAAATAAAAATACATACTTAATTACTCACCTACCTCTTTAAACTTTAGACTGTTGCCACTAATTTCGTCTCTTCAAGTTTATTTATTACCAAAAACACAGTTTCTCTGAGTCGCATCGCATATTCCGACCTCTCATTCAAAAATGGTATATATTCTGCTCAATCGGCTAAGATTGCTCGATGCAGCTCTACTAGCCGCATCCGTAAACACGTTGCCATAATAATCGGCGAAAGTATTGCTGAGATATTAGCTTTTGAACTTTCATAAATTTAAAATTTTTAGGACGACAATAACTTTTAAACTATTATATATTTTTGTGGCATGTCTAGATAATTTAGCTTTACATGTTTTTCTGTCGATGAGTGCCAACTCGCACCTCCGTGTCTCTCTTAGTTTTCTTTTTATCAGTTTTTCGCTGGCGTAAAAATTCCTCCAAACACGAAAATACTGCCATACGCGCCCCTGCTATGCTTCCTCTCGGATTTTTCCAAGGCCGCGTAAACGCTAGCCGCTCGAGACGACCCCGTAGCAACCGCCAGCCACGTTCTCTGAGGCGGGAAACTGCCGCTCTAATCTCTCTCCCCCCCCCCCCCCCCCCACACAGCTTGTATGCTCGCAAACAATGTGCATTGTCGCACTTCATAAGGTCTAAGAGCTGTTACGGTATATTGATAATTTTTACTTATGGACCGTCTGACAGCAACTGAATAAAATACAATTTTAGTGCCATACGCGTTTCGCCTTTATTTTCTGCAAGGCATCATCAGTGGCAGATTTCGTGGAAAATTTCTTAGATATTACGCTCCTGTTGCATTTTTGGTGTCGTTCATAGTGCTGTGGAGTGTGGGAAAAAACCACAAATTGTCATTCATAAAAAGAAGAACAACACCAAAAATGCAACAGGATCGTAATATGTAAGAAATTGTCCACGCAATCTGCCACTGACGATGCCTTGCAGAAAATAAAGGCGAAACGCGTATGGCTCTAAAATTGTGTTTTATTCAGTTTCTGTCAGACGGTCCATATGCAAAAATGATCAATATACCGTAATATTACACGCAACTGAGGAAGACAGGACTACAAAAGTTGAAGATGTCAGTAAGAGCTATGTTTAAAATACAGCTTTGTTCTTATAAGCCACTTTGAGAAACGAATGTATTCTTAAAGTGAAACTGGTATTTTAGCAGTGTACGTTGCTACAGCTCACTTGAGAATGGCATAATATGCTGGGATCGCGATTTAGTTACTATCCCGGAGGAAAATGTTGTTCTTTGTAAAATATTGCATGACCGTGGACGCAGGTAAACAGAAGATAATGCAAAGAGAGTCACAGAAGCAATCCAGAACAGAGTAATGAAGAAGATTTTAGATCCAAACTATACAGAAGAAAGAATATACGGAGAAAACAAGGAAATTCAAAAGCGTACCAACGTAAATGAGAAAAAACGCGAGCCAAAATGCTATGGGCGTATTAAAGGAATATAACCAACCAGATCTTGTCAGATTGTGGGATTCTACGAAATTCGCAGTAAAACTCAAATGTAATCCAATAAAATAGATCGCCACAATAACAAACGATTTGTAAGATGTAGATAGCCAAATTTGAGATACCAGATGGAGAAATCATTAACAGAAAATTCACGACTGGGCTGCTTGCTTGCAAGCAAAACCCAAGAAGACGGGAACAATTTGAACTGACGATGGTGAAAGTAATATGTGCACAAGGACGAGCTAAAATAAAGCTCCGAAAATGCCCTTTGTGTACATCGCGTGGTCCAGTAGATCCCAACGCGAACAATTATAAAAGTAGCCTCAGTGCCCACAAGCGTCGTATATCCAGTTGTGAAATTTCATTCTTTCATGTATCACACTCTTGCAGGTTTCTAGTAAAAGTCACTTTGTCAGTCGTAAGACATATGCCTGCACTTGGAACAGTGTTGGTTATTTTAGTATTCTCTCCCGGTGGCAGTCCCACGATGCCGTCTGAATGCGTTGTTCTGGACGTGGGGCCGTGGGGCCACAACGGGCCAGCGGGTATTCAAAATTTTAAGCCGGCTAATGGACACGGCTGCCCCCTGTCCATAGCTCCGACGAGAGATACCGGGCCGGCCGGAGTGGCCGTGCGGTTCTAGGCGCTGCAGTCTGGAACCGAGCGACCGCTACGGTCGCAGGTTCGAATCCTGCCTCGGGCATGGATGTGTGTGATGTCCTTAGGTTAGTTAGGTTTAATTAGTTCTAAGTTCTAGGCGACTGATGACCTCAGAAGTTAAGTCGCATAGTGCTCAGAGCCATTTGAACCATTTAGAGATACCGGGAGTGACCGTCAGCAGGTCTGTCAAGCACAGCTACACCTCGTAGGGGCAGAAACTACACACAGGAGGAGAGACAGTGGATGACATCTACATCTACATCTACATTTATACTCTGCAAGCCACCTAACGGTGTGTGGCGGAGGGCACTTTACGTGCCACTGTCATTACCTCCTTTTCCTGTTCCAGTCGCGTATGGTTCCCGGGAAGAACAACTGCCGGAAAGCCTCCGTGCGCGCTCGAATCTCTCTAATTTTACATTCGTGATCTCCTCAGGAGGTATAGGTAGGGGGAAGCAATATATTCGATACCTCACCCCGAAACGCACCCTCTCGAAACCCGGTCAGCAAGCTACACCGCGATGCAGAGCGCCTCTCTTGCAGAGTCTGCCACTTGAGTTTGCTAAACATCTCCGTAACGCTATCACACTTACCGAATAACCCTGTGACGAAACGAGCCGCTCTTCTTTGGATCTTCTCTATCTCCTCTGTCAACCCGACCTGCTACGGATCCCACGCTGATGAGCAATACTCAAGTACAGGTCGAACGAGTGTTTTGTAAGCCACCTCCTTTGTTGATGGACTCTCTCAGTCAATCCCAACCTGGCACCCGCCGTACCAACAATTAATTTTATATGATTAATCCACTTCAGACCGTTCCGTAAGCCTACTCCCAGATATTTTACAGAAGGAACTGCTACCAGTGTTTGTTCCGCTATCATATAATCATACAATAAAGGATCCTTCTTTCTATGTATTCGCAATACATTACATTTGTCTATGTTAAGGGTCAGTTACCACCCCCTGCACCAAGCGCCTATCCGCTGCAGATCTTCCTGCATTTCGCTGCAGTTTTCTAATGCTGCAACTTTCTGTATACTACAGCATCATCCGCGAAAAGCCGCATGGAACTTCCGACACTATCTACTAGGTCATTTATATATTTTGTGAAAAGCAATGGTCCCATAACACTCCCCTGTGGCACGCCAGAGGTTACTTTAACGTCTGTAGACGTCTCTCCATTGATAACAACATGCTGTGTTCTGTTTGCTAAAAACTCTTCAATCCAGCCACACAGCTGGTCTGATATTCCGTAGGCTCTTACTTTGTTTATCAGGCGACAGTGCGGAACTGTATCGAACGCCTTTCGGAAGTCAAGGAAAATGGCACCTACCTGGGCGCCTGTATCTAATATTTTCTGGGTCTCATGAACAAATAAAGCGAGGTGGGTCTCACACAATCGCTGTTTCCGGAATCCATGTTGATTCGTACATAGTAGATTCTGGGTTTCCAGAAATTACATGATACGCGAGCAAAAAACATGTTCTAAAATTCTGCAACAGATCGACGTCAGAGATATAGACCTATAGTTTTGTGCATCTGCTCGACGACCCTTCTTGGAAACTGGAACTACCTGTGCTCTTTTCCAATCATTTGGAACCTTCCGCTCTTCTCGTCATACTGTACCAACGAGGCAAACCCATATTTTTTTTTTTTTGGTCATCAGTGTACTGACTGGTTTGATGCGGCCCGCCACGAATTCCTTTCCTGTGCTAACCTCTTCATCTCAGAGTAGCACTTGCAACCTACGTCCTCAATTATTTGCTTGACGTATTCCAATCTCTGTCTTCCTCTACAGTTTTTGCCCTCTACAGCTCCCTCTAGTACCATGGAAGTCATTCCCTCATGTCTTAGCGGATGACCTATTATCCTGTCCCTTCTCCTTATCAGTGTTTTCCACATATTCCTTTCCTCTCCGATTCTGCGTAGAACCTCCTCATTCCTTACCTTATCAGTCCACCTAATTTTCAACATTCGTCTATAGCACCACATCTCAAATGCTTCGATTCTCTTCTGTTCCGGTTTTCCCACAGTCCATGTTTCACTACCATACAATGCTGTACTCCAGACGTACATCCTCAGAAATTTCTACCTCAAATTAAGGCCGGTATTTGATATTAGTAGACTTGTTTTACTGAACGCATAACTTAACACGCCTTGTAAACGTCATTCTGTGCGTGATGGTGTGCAAGAAGTGAACAACAGATATACTGAAAGATAGATAGGACGCTGTGGTCCACAGGAATGGCCAGCAAGGTCACGTGATTTAACAACAGTAGCTTACTTGTTACGGGGATACCTGAAGAATAGTATTTGTGTCATCAAATCCATATGACTCAAACGGTGTGTCAAAGAGCCTTGTTGCTTCGTGATATCACCAACTTCCCAGCTCGTCCACGGGTCGTTTAGAAGGTGCACTGAGTTGTGCGTTCAGGAAAGTGGGCAGTTGTTCGAACACGTTACTTAAATCAACATTGCATCACGAGAACATTCAACTCAACACATTGAGTTATGTACAACATGTTGCATCCAACTCTATAAGTTACAAAATTTCTAGTTATCTGACTAAAATCGATAGAAATCTGATTTAAATTGATCTGAACATAATAGCTTTAAGAACATCGACCACATTGTAGAAAGAAATTAGATTCTGTTCAAGAAATTGCATGTTGCTATAACACTGTAAAAAAGAACTAAGTAACTCTGCAGAAAGAGCAACATTTCTTGATTTTACCTGTATAAATAAATATTCATTCCATTCACCGCCTTTTAAGACACAAAGAAAAATCTTATATAAAAAACCTTGCCTGAAACATCCCCTATGTTATGGCTAGTTATGTATCAGTGGGAATATTTATCCCGCTCTCATGCCTGTTTATCATTGAGCAAGCTTTTTTTTTTTAATTTATGGCCCTCTGTGTGGAATACTCGTCCTATGGAGTGAGCATGTTGACCATTTTGTTATTCGAGAATGAATTTCGATATGTTATTATTATAAAAGTAACAAGAGGAGAAAGCGAATAGGTGGCGAGAATATGGAATGGGATGGAAAACACTTGTCTCACGACGTGATTGAGGAAGAACTGGAAGTCGATATGGAAGACATAGGGGATTCACTGTTGGAGTCAAGGTTTAATAGAGCTTTGGAGGGTGGGCGATCAAATAAGACAGAACTGATAGGTAACATCTCTTCGGAATTTCTGAAATCATTGAGGGATGTGCTATGTAAGGGAATATACAAATTGGTGTGAAGAATGTAGGAGACTGGATATAGACCAGTAGACTATCATCCTCACAATGCCGAAGACGGCAAGGGTAGATAATTGCGAGAACTATTGCATAATTAGCTTAACAGCTAATGCATCCAAGCTGCTAACAAGAATAATATAAAGAAGAATGGAGAAGAAAACAGCGTATGTAATAGATGACGATCATTTCGTCTTTCGCAAAGGTAAGAGCAGAAGAGAGGCGGTCCTGACAATGGCAACACTTCAGAAAAATCAGAACTCGTTCATAGACTCTATAGACCTGGAAAAAGCAGTCGTCAGTATAAGGTAGTGCAAGACGTTCGACGTTCTGAGAGAACTAGGATTATCCTATAGGGAAACACGGGTAATATACAATATGTACATGTGCCAAGAGGAAACAATAATAATAGAAGACCAATGACGAACGTCTGGAATTCAGAAGAGTGTAAGACAGAGATGCAATCCCATCCCAACTGTTCAATCTATACATCGAAGAAGCAATGATGGAAATAAAAGTTCAAAAGCGGGAATGAAATTCACGGTAAAAGGGTATCAGTGGAAAGATTCGCTGATGATATTGCTATCCACAGCGAAGTGAAGAAGAATTACAGGACCTGCTAAATGGAATGAGCAGTGTAATGAGTCAGAAAATGAACTGAGGAAAATCGAAGAAAGATGAAAGTAATGAGGAATAGCTGAAATGACATTAGCAACAAGCTTAACATCAAAACTGGTGACCAGGAAGTAGACAAAGATGAGGATGGATTCCCGGCCGGGTTGGGGATTTTCTCTGTCCGGGGACTGGGTGTTTGTGTTTTCCTCATCATTTTTCATCATCATCATTCGTGACAATGACTAGACTGGATCATGTAAAAATTGGACTGTGTAAACATCGGGACTTTTTATGGGCGCTGATGACCGCGCAGTTGAGTGTCCCACAAACCAAACGGCGCTGATGACCGCGCAGTTGAGTGTCCCACAAACCAAACAACATCATCAACACTACTTTGGAAGCAAAATAACCCACGATGGACGAAGCAAGGAGGACATAAAAAGCAGAATAATACATGAAAAGAGAGGATTTCTATCTAAGAAAAGTCTGTTGGTACCAAACGTAGCCGGCAGGAGTGGCCACGCGGTTCTAGCCGCTACAGTCTGGAACCACACGACCGCTACGGTCGCAGGTTCGAATCCTGCCTCGGGCATGGATGTGTGTGATGTCCAGTTTAAGAAGTTCTAAGTTCTAGGGGACTGATGACCACAGCAGTTAAGTCCCATAGTGTCCAGAGCCATTTGAACCATTTGGTACCAAACATAGGCCTTAATTTGAGGAAGAAATTTCTGAGAATATGTGGAGCACGTCATTGTATTGTAGTGGGGAGAGCGGAACAGAAGGGAACTGAACTGTTTTAGATTTCGTGCTACAGAAGAACGTTGAAAATCAGGGGAAATGGTAAGGATCGAGGAGGTTCTCACCGGAGTCGTCGATGTAAGGAACATATGGAACAGCCCTGACAAGGAGGAGCAAAAGGATGATTGGACTTCTATTAAGACAACAGGGATGACTGCCATGGTACTAAAGGGAGCTGTAGAGGTAAAAAGTGTAGGGGAAGACAGAGATCCAGCAAATAATTGAGGCTGTATAGCGCAAGTGGTGCTCAGAGATGACGAGCTTGGCACAAGAGAGGAAATCGTGGCGAGCCGCACCAAACAAGTCGAAAGACTGTTTTTGTGGTCTTCAGTCCAGAGACTGGTTTCATGCAGCTCTCCATGCTACTCTATCCTGTGCAGGCTTCTTCATCTCCCAGTACCTACTGCAACCTACATCCTTCTGAATCTGTTTAGTGTATTTATCTCTTGGCCTCCCTCTACAATTTTTACCTCCACGCTGCCGTTCAATACTAAATTGGTGATCCCTTGATGCCTCAGACTATGCCCTACCAACCAATTCCTTCTTCTAGTCAAGTTGTGCCACAAATTTCTCTTCTCTCTAATTCTATTCAATACCTCCTCATTAGTCATGTGATCTACCCATCTAACCTTCAGCATACTTCTGTAGCACCACATTTCGAAAGCTTCTATTCTCTTTTTGTCTAAACTATTTATTGTCCACGTTTCACTTCCATACATGGCTACGCTCCATACAAATACTTTCAGAAACGATTTCCTGACACTTAAATCTATACTCGATGTCAACAAATTTCTCTTCTTTAGAAACGCTTTCCTTGCCATTGGCAGTCTACATTTTATATCCTCTCTACTTCGACCATCATCAGTTATTTTGCTCCCCAAATAGCAAAACTCCTTCACTACTTTAAGTGTCTCATTTCCTAATCTAATTCCCCCAGCATCACCCGATTTAATTCGACTACATTCCATTATCCTCGTTTTGCTTTTGTTGATGTTCATCTTATATCCTCCTTTCAAGACACTGTCCATTCCGTTCAGCTGCTCTTCCAGGTCCTTTGCTGTCTCTGACAGAATTACAATGTCATCGGCGAACCTCAAAGTTTTAATTTCTTCTCCATGGATTTTAATTCCTACTACAAATTTTTTTTCCTTCCTTTACTGCTTGCTCAATATACAAATTGAATAACATCGGGGATAGGCTACAAACCTGTCTCACTCCCTTTCGAACCACTGCTTCCCTTTCATGCCCCTCAACTCTTTTAACTGCCATCTGGTTTCTGTACAAATTGTAAATAGCCTTTCGCTCCCTGTATTTTACCCCTGCCACCTTCAGAATTTGAAACAGAGTATTCCAGTCAACATTCGAAAGACTGATGACTTCATAAAAAAAAAAGTTCGTACTCGCGCAACACACATTCACAATCCTGAAGTACACGACAAAGAAAAAGAAACAAAGAAATGCCAAAGAAAAAGTTCGTCTGTAAAGTGACCCAAAAGGTGCCGAGAGAATATGGGACACGTGCTGGTGACACGACCCTCAAGCTTGCCACCCTCTGGTTAATTCAGCTTTGTAGTCGGTCGCCGGTGGAAACCGGGTAAAAAATGTCCAGCCGCAACAAAAACTGAGCAGAGCTGGGCTCCCACCCACCACCACGACCCTCACCCACCCCTGCGGCTGTGGGTTCGCTCTGATTTATTTTAGCATTAGCGTTCAAAACAATTAGGGGCGGTGGGCGGGAGCAGAGAATAATGTTTTATAACATCCGATTAAAAGGTTTTCTGCTAATGTTAACTGAAAGCCTTTCGCTACCAGAAAGGTATATTATTTTTGCGGCACGCTGCTCCGCTTCAGCCCCCCCCCCCCCCTTTCCGCGCCACAGTCCGTTATACTGCCGGCCATTGTCCGCCAGGCGTGCTGCGTTCGTTTCCGCTGTACAACACACGGGTGCGCGCCAGTTCCTGCAGCTTGCTTTGTTCGCGAATGTCAGTGTGGTGTGTGTGTGTGTGTGTGTGTGTGTGTGTGTGTGTGTGTGCTGCGCACAGGACGGACAGGTATTAACCGAGGATGGAGGTGGGAAGCGGATGGAGGGAGAAAGGCTTCTGGCTAAAATAAAATATTTGTGAAAATGCTGACAACCTGGGTGAAGCGCCAGCAGACCGTTCCGCCAGACAAATTATCCGCCAGTTACTCTACAGTCCATTTTTTCCGGTCACGTGACGGCCGCGGCCTCGTTAGATGTGTTATCGCTCCAGATTCTTCTCGAAGATAGAGTGCAAAGACGGAGTCCTCCTTTCCGTCTGTGTCTTCCTGCTGCTCCTATTTCTTGTCCTGTCTCTGTCCTGGGCAGTGGCGATACAAGGGAAGCACCACAGATCGAAGTGCTAGAACAAATAAAAGATCCTTTTAAAATCGAGACATTGTGTTTGTTCTACCATGGATCATCTCATAAATCTGTAAAACTGCATTTTGTATAGTCCATGTTTGAAGGTTAAGTACTCTCTCTCTCTCTCTCTCTCTCTCTCTCTCTCTCTCTCTCTCTCTCGTTTAGTCGATTCCGATTCTCCGTGACCCCATGAACTAAGACACGCCAATTTCTTCTATTTTCTCCTTCATACTTTCAAGGTTGTAATCCATTATTTCTGTGATGCCATTGATTCATCTCATCCTCTACCGCCCTCTTCTCCTTCTGCCTTTCAACTTTCCAAGCATTAATGTCTTTCTTAGCGAATCATGTCGTCCATTAATGTGCCCAGATTATGATTATGATGATGTTTGGATTGTGGGGCGCTCAACTGCGCGTTTATAAGCGCCCGTACATACTCCCAACCTTTACTCAGCCCAATTTCGCCACTCGCATGAATGATGATGAAATGATGAGGACAACACAAACACCCAGTCATCTCGAGGCAGGTGAAAATCCCTGAACCCGCCGCGAATCGAATCCGGGACCCCGTGCTCGGGAAGCGAGAACGCGACCGCGAGGTGCCCACACTAGGTCAGTATTTATTGCAGTAGCAAGCCTTCCAAGCAGCAACCTGGTTTTATTTGCTGTAATTCTGACCTAATCCTTCTCTTTACGGTCCGTGGAACTCCAACACCGCAATTCAATGGTGTCTTTTCACGCCGTTCATCCTTTCTTATGCTCCAGGTCTCACATCCGTACATCAAAACAAGACCATAGCCCTTAATATACAGATATTTGTTTTTAAAGTTACGTCTCTACTCCTTAAAACGTTAGCAGTGTTGAACGTTGCCGTTCTACCAAGTAACAAGCGTCCCTTGATTTCGTGGCTGCAGTCATCTATCAGCAGAAATCTGGGAGCCGAGATAACTGAACACAGAAACTAGTTTTTTCTCCTCCTATATGCCATGAAATGATAGATGTAGCTGTGGCAACAACAACAACAAAAACGACAACTACCACTACTACAGCAGCTCCATCTATCCAAGGATTACAGAACCACAGATTACTGAAGAAAAACTGCTGTGTAACAGACAATCGAAAATTGGAAACGGGGAATACTGAAAGTGCTAAAATTAGATATTTTCATTTCTTTTTCTGTAAACTGGTGACGGTGCGATGGCTAACAACTTGAGATGTGTTGGAAGTACGAGAGAAGTCTCCTTCGATTACAAAATGCCTGCACCAGATTTAGTGGTGTGTAAATTCGTTTGTTGGTGACATGAGGAACCGTGAATGTTTCGAGTATGTCTGACTGTGATATTAAACGTGTTATAACCTGTTTGTTGCTCGCTTTCCTACAACCAGAAAAGAGCTGCACATTTTAATTCATTTCAGTTACTCCCGACATGAATATTTTGTGCCTAGTGCTTTATGGTGGAAAGGCACGATTAGAAACATAAAGCATAATACTGAGCTAAGAATACAAGGAAGCCGTATGTAACAAACAGAGGGACACCTGGTGCTCATAAAGAACCACCGCAACATGATAGTAGCTGAATTAACTGCATATTGTGCAGCACAATGAAATAAAACAGAATATCCTATAATTTTAGGGTTCAAACTGCATATTCTTCCAGTCCTGCGAAATATTTCTTGTTTTCCATTGACCAATAAAATAAATGCTTATAAAAAGGAGGAGACATTAGCTATAGTCGATTTTCGAGAAGCGAAATTCATAGAATTTTAATTCTCGTTGTGTCAGTGGTGCTAATATAGCATTCTTTGTTGTTGTTGTTGTTGTGGTCTTCAGTCTGAAGAGCAGTTTGATGCAGCTCTCGAGTATGCTGTTCTATCCTGTGCAAGCCCCTTCATCTCCGAATAACTACTGCAACCTACATCCATCTGAATCCGCTTGCCCGTCTAATCTTCACCATTCTTCTGAGCACCACATTTGAAACGCGTCTGTACTCTTTTTGTCTAAACAGTTTATTGCTCGTGTTTCACTTCGAAACTCTACGCAAATACATCCAGAAAAGACTTCTTAACTCTTAAATCTGTATTCGATGTTAATAAATTTCTCTTCTTCAGAAAGGCTTTTCTTGCCATTGTCAGTCTACATTTTATATCCTCTATACTTCGGCCATCATCAAATATTTTGCTGCTCAAATAGCAAAACTCATCTTCTACTTTTAGTGTCTCGTTTCCTAATCTAATTCATTACCTTATTTAATTCGACTACGTCCAATTATCCTTCGTTTGCTTTTGCTGATATTGATCTTATATCCTCCTGTCAAGACACTGTAAATTCCGCTCAGCTGCTCTTCCAAGTCCTTTGATGTCTCTGACGGAATTACAATTGCATCGGGAATTGTCAGCGTGTTAATTACCAATTTATTACAGTTTTGCATCACCTTTGTTGCAGGATGTTACAAATGACGTGAAACTATCATAATTTGTATTTTTCGAATAAAATAATTTGTTATGTGAATCTGTCATTTTTTTCCTGGTTCCTTAAACTTCGAGATTTGGCACTTTCAAAGTTCAAATGGTTCAAATGGCTCTGAGTACTATGGGACTTAACAGCTGTGGTCATCAGTCCCCTAGAACTTAGAACTACTTAAACCTAACTAACCTAAGGACATCACACACATCCATGCCCGAGGCAGGATTCGAACCTGCGACCGTAGCGGTCACGCGGTTCCAGACTGAAGCGCCTAGAACCGCACGGCCACACCGGCCGGCCACTTTCAAAGTATCACAGTCTGCAGTTATTACGACCATTAGATTCACAAGTTTCATAAACAAATTATAGCTTACCAAAATGCTAAACATATGCATGAAACAATTTAATTTCAGTGTACAAAGTACCAGTAGTGTCGTTAGAAGCGCACAGTGGTTGCTTTGGAGCAAGGTGAATGGTACCAACCTTATCGTCGTGCATCCTCAGACGTAACAAAAAGTGCGGACCACACTCTGTCGACAACGATGCTTGATGAGGTGTCTCATTAGCACGCTGCACAAAAGATTAGTCATCCCCCAAACCCCAACCTCTCTTGTGCCAACCTTTTCATCTCAGAGTATAAACTGCAACCTGCGTCCTCAGTTATTTGTCGGACGTTTTCCAATCTCTCGTCCGTCTACAGTTATTCCCTGATATCTCAACAGATGTCCTATCGTCCTGTCACTTCTTCTTGTCTATGTTTTCTATATGTTCCTTTCCTTGCCAATTTTGTGGAGAGCCTTCTCATTCCTTACTATATCAGTCTACTTAATTTTCAACGTTCTTCTGGAGCACCTGATCTCAATGGCTGCGATTCTCTTCTGTTCCCGTTTTCCCACAGTCCATGCCTCACTGCCTCACAGTGCTGTGCTCCAGTTGTACATTCTCAGGAATTTCTTCCTCAGATTGTACCTATGTTTGATACTGGCAGACTTCCCTTGGCCAGGACTGCCCTTTTTGACAGTGACAGTCTGATTTTTGTGTCCTCCTTGTTCCGTCCGTCTTGGGTTATTTTGCTCCCTAGGTATCAGAATTCCTTCACTCCATTTACGTCGTGATTACCAATAATGATGTTAAGTTTCTCGCTGTTCTCATTTCTGCTACTTCTCATTACTTTCGTCTTTCTTCTACATGCTCTTAATCCATATTGTGTACCCATTAGACTATCCATTCACTTCAACAGATCCTGTAATTCTTCTTCACTTTCACTGAGTATATCAATGCCATCAGCGAATTTTGTAACTCAGTTTCTTTGACCCTCAATTTTAATCCCATTCTTTAACCTTTGTTCTATTTTCGTCATTGCTTCTTCGATGTATAGACTGAACAGTAGGGGCGAAAGACTACATCCCTGCATTTGAATTCGTCCTTGGTCTTCCAGCCTTGTTATTGATAGTAACTTCAAACCGCCGAGGAAGAAAAACGAAAAGTTAATACGGATACCTCATACCTAGTTGACGCCATTCACTGATGACGTCGTAGAACTACCAAATTCCAGGGATCATTATTACTACGTTTCACCTGATGTTCTGCATAGTTTGGGATATTTTGTATGGGTTTAAGACGTACCGGGTGATCAAAAAGTCAGTATACATTTGAAAACTTAATAAACCACGGAATAATGTAGATAGAGAGGTAAAAATTGACGCACATGCTTGGAATGACATGGGGTTTTATTAGAACAAAAAAAAAAATCAAAATTCACAAAATGGCCGACAGATGGCGCTGGACATCAAAACGTCCGTGACTGCGCATGACAATCGTGTATAAAAGGAGCTGTAATGAGAGAGAGAATCAGATGCGCCAGCAGTCGCAGCATGTTGACGTTACCTGAAAAGGCGCTTTTAATGAAGCTGTATTATCAGAATGGGGAATGTGCTAGTTCAGCGTTAAGATCCTATCGCCATAGGAAGGGGATTCGAACGGGTAAAGGTCCGTTGACAAATGCAGCTGTGGCGAAAATTGATTTCGAAGTGCGAAGCCACGGGTTGTTTAGATGATAGACCCTGTAGTGGCCGACTGAGCACAAGGTGTAATGCTGCTGAGACAGTTCAGGAAGAAATGGAGACTGTAGCGGGTTCGTCTATGCACGGGGAAGTCAGCGTTCGTGCAGTCGCACGTCGCACCGGCATTCCATGCACTACTGTTTGGTTGGCACTGAGGCGTACCCTCCGATGCTATCCGTACAAAATCCATCGGCATCATGAACTGTTACGTGGCGATTTAGTGAAGCGGAGGACATTTGCGGTGTGCGCGTTTCAAAAGATGGCCGAAGATGACTGTTGGTTGAGTAACGTGTTGTGGACCGACGAAGCTCATTTCACGCTCCGAGGGTCTGTCAACGCCCAAAACTGCAGAATTTGGGCTATCAAAAATCCTAGAACTGTCGTGGAAACTCCATTGCACGAGAAGAAAGTCACGGTATGGGTTGGATTTGCCACATCTACCGTTATCGGGCCGTTTTTCTTCGACAAAATACGTGATTCTGGTTTTGTAACTGCTACCGTGACGGGTGAGAAGTACGCCGATATGTTACAGAACCGCATCATCCCCAGCCTGGCTGATAAACACCTGCTGGAACGTACAATGTTTATGCAGGATGGCGCTCCACCCCATATTGCTAGACGCGTGAAAGATCTCTTGCGCGCGTCGTTTGGTGGTGATCGTGTGCTCAGCCGCCACTTTCGTCATGCTTGGCCTCCCAGGTCCCCAGACCACAGTCCGTGCGATTATTGGCTTTGGGGTTACCTGAAGTCGCACAAGTGTATTGTCATCGACCGACATCTCTAGGGATGCTGAAAGACAACATCCGACGCCAATGCCTTACCATAACTCCGGACATGCTTTACAGTGCTGTTCACAAAATCATTCCTCGACTACAGCTATTGTTGACGAATGATGGTGGACGTGTTGAACATTTCCTGTTAAGAACATCATCTTTGCTTTGTCTTACTTTGTTATGCTAATTATTGCTATTCTGATCATTTTTTGAACTTTTGTATTTTTTTTTTTTTTTTGGTTCTAATAAAACCCCATGTCATTACAAGCATGTGTGTCAATTTGTACCTCTCTATCTACATTATTCCGTGATTTATTCAGTTTTCAAATTTATACTGACTTTTTGATCACCCGGTAATTTAGGTGGCCAGTCGAGATGTGGTAACCAGGAACATAAACATACTATCCTGCGGACACGGCTGTTATCTTCTTTTAAGGCAATAGTGTTCACACTGTAGCACGAAGATATAGAATAAAGGGCTAGACTTGGTCAACAAGAATGTTGAAACAAACATTATGGTTAATGTGCATAGTGGCAAGCATGACCGGGCCCCTTGGCTTCATCGACTATGAATTTCTTCGCAACGCACTCGCTAGGCCGTGCAGCGCACTCTGAACATTTCTCCCGCGCCCATTGGCGTCAGCTCTTGGACGCTTATCTCCGAGCCGTGCACCCTAGAGGTGGTTGCTACCTGTTTCCTGTGAGTCAGTGGCGGCTCAGATAACGCTCTCTGTGCTTGCTTTGTACCCTTCTTATCACCTTTCCGCGAACGTAGGAGTCAGCTCCGCGTGAGCACTAAGTCGTCATCTCTTGCCGGCTATAGCGCAGTAGCTTCTATACGTACATTGTACAGTCACATAGGTACGACGCCAGACACTACCCTCCACCTGTATTTTGTGCGGCACCTAGAGTGTACGCCACGCTCTCTCTCTGGGGCGGTTCAAGAGCTATATTGAGAGTGTCAGTCGCTGCGATGATAATTATTTTCTTTTTCTTGTGCCTTTCCCGCATCGGTGCAGGGTCGGCATGGTTCTTAACGTATTTGGCATGGGAAAGCCGAGACGGCCGGATGCACTGTTTGTCGCCACTCTGTCACTCCTCTCCCCCCCACTCCCTACTACCGGACGGAAAACGTTCACCCCAACTGTTTGAGTACAGTGTTACACATGTGCAAGCGAGCGAAATTTTTCCAAATGTTTGCGAATCGGTACCAGCCTGGTATTCACCTAGTGGGATGTGGGAAACCGCCTAAAAGCCACATCTGGGCTGGTCGGCACCCTTCCGCCCACCGTCATTAATGCGATCTGCGGTTGGCGCACGTCCCCGTCCGGGAAGCGCCGTTCTAAAAATTCTATGACACGAGAGTGGATAACAGTGGTAGAGTAATAAAACTTCAACATTTTTAAGTATAAAAATGCCCTAAAAACACACACCCACACAAAAAATACAAAAATCATACATTTTGCCAGTTTCAAACCATAAAGAGGTGATCAGAGAGCTCAAGGAAGCGTGTCTAAATAAAAAGAGACCGAATGATACTGAGCTTCTACACTGACGAGCCAAAGGAACTGGTACACCTGCGTAATATCGTGTAGAGCCCCCGCGAGCACGCAGAGGTGCCGCAAACGACGTGGTATGTTCAAATGTGTGTGGAATCTTATGGGATTTATTGCTAAGGTCATCAGTTCCTAAGCTTACACACTACTTAACCTAAATTATCCAAGGGACAAACACACACACCCATGCCCGAGGGAGGACTCGAACCTCCGCCGGGACCAGCCTCACAGTCCGTGACTACAGCGCCTGAGACCGCTCGGCTAATCCCGAGCCGCGACGCGGCATGGACTCGACTAATATCTGAAATAGTGCTGGAGGGAACTGACACCATGAATCCTGCAGGGTTGTCCATAAATCCATAAGGGTACGAGGGGGTGGAGATCTCCTCTAAACAGCACGTTCCAAAGCATCCCACATATGCTCAATAACGTTCATGTCTGGGGAATTTGGTGGCCAGCTCACGCATTTCAACTGGTTAATGTGCTCACTGTGGCGTGTGACCACCTCTGGCAGCAACGACGGATAATGCTGTGAAGGATATCACTACTGTCATGTTGAGGCAGTAACACCCATTCTTCCTGCAGAGCTGCTCGCAGATCTCGGAGAGTAGTTGGTGGATGCTGACGTGATGCAACCCGTCTCCCTAGTACATCCCAGACATGTTCTATGGGATTCCAATCGGGAGAGCGAGCGGGCTACGCGAAGCGTGTAATTTCTTCTATTTCCAAGAAAACATAAACCACCTGTGCCCTACGAGGGTGGTCATTATCGTCAATCTTTACGGTGTCTGGACCCGCCGCACCTCGCAACAACCGCACATGAGATCCCAAGATCTCTTCACGATACCTATGGGCAGCTAAACCATGCTGATTCGCCATTAAGCATCCTTCTGGATACTGGTCTCTTTCCACAATGTTTGGATCCAGAAATCCTGTTCCACGTTCCATCCAGATGTGAATCGGTTGAGAATCGCTCACCAGACCAAATCTGGATTCATCTGTGAAAAGAACACTCTCCCACTGTTCGAATATCCAGGTGGGTACATTGACTCCACTCTAGACGTTCCCTTTTGTGAAGAAGTGTCAGAGGTACACTTACAACAGGTCTCTGACAGTAAAGGCCCTCTGCCGAACTGTTCCGTACAATGTTTATCTCAATACAACACGTCCAATGGATGCTGGGTGGTCAGATGCCAGTTGCCATCAGTGCTGAGGCGGTACTGACATGCCCTTGCTACCAAATAACAGTCCTGTCTTTCGAATGTCACACATGGTCGGCCCTGCCCTGGTCTTTGGCACACAGTTCCGGTCTCTAAAAACTGCCACCATGTACGAGAAGCAACAGGAAAATTCACACCCAGCTATCAGGCCACACCAGTTGGCGACTGTCCTGCTTCCATTCTTCCTATGGCCTTCCACCGCAGAAAGTCTGGTAGGCATCTTCTCTGTGCCACATTTCACAGTCTGTGACTGTGTACACAGCGATTGTGGATGTGGGGCTAACTGGCAAACAGAATCGCGTTTGACAGGTGCCCTGACGTCATCGTTGGCGTGGTTGTTTGTTGACCGGAACACGATCGTATTGACATCTATTGAGAGTGTGTATGATTATATTTTGAATTAGGTACAGGATGGGGAAAAAGCGGTGTGCTGCTTTAATTTTGGATACCAGTGAAGATGAGAAACTTTTGGTTTCGTAGGTGACTCATCTGCTCTAGTACCTTCGGGAACACTTGAAGCGCTGGGGTAGATACGGTATTTTCATTGGGAAGGTGAATCAGACATTCGCTTCGTTTCCATAGACTGTCACATCTGCAGCGCCGCATTAGCCCCTCTGACCTTGGCTCGTTGTGGGACACCTGCTTGAGCACCAACTACAGGACAGCATCCTCAGGCAAGCATCTTGCGGCACCCTTCTACAATTTCCTCCAGACTCCGCCGTTCCACCATTACCAGGTTCCAGTCAGCTGGCGTCCAGTTAGAAGCATCGGTGGCTGACGCTGCACCACCCTCGCTTTCAGGATGTGTCTGAATATCCCTAATGCAATTCGCCACCAAAAAAAACGAATATTATCCATTTATATACACAAAAGTCCCAAAACTAGTAGAGGTTGCAAGATGCGTATTTTTCGCTGCAACTGCGGAGTGAAAGTTGCCCCACATATATGTTTGGCTGTACATCATATTATTTATTACTTACTTATTTATTGAACCTGGTCTTATTAGGCCATCAAAACCTCTCTTACACCGGGACGGTGTTTCACACATATTTTACCTTTTTTACATCATAGGTATCTAAGAAATAGTAATTTTAATATGACAAATGCTATTAAAATGATCTGAGTATCTATAGTGACAACGTGAGTAAATAATTACCGGTGATGACCAGTGCAACTGCAGATCACAGGAACACATACTGGAGCACATTTTGCACGACTGCACAAAAAGAAAATTCATGGTTACCTGGAAAGACTTCCAAGACACATCACTGCCTCACTTAAATGGCTGGAGTCTTTGGATATCCAACTATGAATGAAAATAGCATATCCCAACTTATTTCCACTACTTTAGGTTCTCCAGTATTCATATGGTGTTCATTTTAACTGAAGACATTGAAATATTTCGAAAATTACACATCAGATGCATGGGGGCTTAATTATTATGCAATAATTTTAGTAGCTATGTATCCGGTTACGAAGTCTCGTAACCGGTTGGCCCTGAGTAGTATTAGTACGCAATCTGAAGGCATAAAATAACAATAAAGAATTAAGGGAAATTTCCGTTAACACAATTGATTAATTAAGTCCCCTGCAACTATAAAAGCTACGAAACAATAAAGCACAAGTGTAACTGTTCTGTGTGTGGTAGTGTGATTCAACGTACATATAACTGGCACGGTTCTTCCTCAATACGACAAGATATTTTAAACACTATTTACAATGAACTAATTGAAAAACCAGAAATACTATAATTGCACATAGAAACCAGAATTACGAGTCTAATACATAAACACGAGCCAGATGCTTTGTTGACTGAACCTGTGACCAAGAGGCATTGTCATTAAGGAAATGTGAAATATTTTACTTTTGTTACCTCCATATATATTGACGAAAAATACACTGTGATCATTGCAACATCTTCCATCTATACATTACACCAACCGAACAGCATCTACTCTCTCGCCCAACAGAACAACAATTGCGCACGATATCCTCTGAACTAGTACTGCTCTCGACATCCTCTCAACAAGCACTGCCCACAGCAACCTCTGAACTACTACTGCACCAGTGGAGGCGGCGGAATAATAATCTCTGGCGCAATCTCTGGCGCTGTGACTCAGTGTAGCCACCTTTCAGTACTAATCCTTTCATATTAGCAAATGAAAAATTCATTAGAGTCATCTTACAGTTCTCATAAATGATTTTACAATTGTATGGCCTTTCGACAACTGTCGACAATAATTCAGTGATGATTTTTAGTGATGTAATCGCGCAAAATCTGTTGGTTTTTTTAATTTTTTAATTTTATTCTTTTTTTAAAAGTAACGCTTTTTCACACTGTTCGTTCGTTTACGTAGCGTTGAGCAATGAGGTACGTACAACCTGCGATGGTTATCACAGATTGTTAACATTTACATAATGGAAATTCAAAATTAGAAGAATGCTTCTGACGTACACTAAAAAACATCGCCCTACGCAGCAGCACACTCTCCTGAGGAGAGGCACTTCTCATTTTGAAATATGCGATTATCACGTACTTCACTAGTCCAAGGTATCTTCCTTAGCTGAAATTTCACTAGCGTAATTAATCTCCGCGCCGTGTCAGAAAGATGCCTGCTTTGTTTATATTCTTAGCAAAAATAAACCTCTGATGTAGATGACTAGAGTTTGATTTCTATTTTACCTTTTTCCAGGTGTGGTAAGAATTCAGCCATCGATCTCTGAGATTAATGAACATCCCATGGCTCATTAACTGCTTTGGTTGGCTGTGCCTGTCTGGCACATTGAGATAAATGGAAGAAAGACGGTTGCCAGATCAATATCACTCGACGATCCCGCACCAAGAGTAACCGCCCATATTAATTGAAATAGTGCTTGCAAGCACGGTCAAGGGTCATCGGTTCGATTCTAGTTTCAGAGTTGGAGAGTAAAATTACGTACGTGGGTCGATTCCTGAACTGCTAGATGCATGGATGTAGCAACACACGACACGGCATTTATTCTTAATGAATTTCATATGAGCAACGTGTGACAGTAAAGACGCACCCAGTCCCTTCGAGACTGGAAGAAATCGAGAGGAATAACTGCGCCAGAGTTTGTCCATGAAAAATTTTCCTGCAAACTGCAAAGTAGGTTTTTGCAGCGAAAGTGACCTCACGTGAGCTTGAACTCCAGAGACCGGGCTCGGTGCAGAACACCAACAACTTTTAGAACCGTCGTGGAAACACTATTGGTCAATATTTATTTCTCGTTGAAGTTGAAATTAACTTGGATAACCTTTCAAGCTCAGGCTCGTCGTTTCTGAGATGGCCGAACAACACATCTACTCTCTAACACCGTCCATCTGCAAGACCATATGTATCTTGTATTTTTTTTTTTTTTTTTTTTTTTTTTTTTTTTTTTTTTTTGCTTGTGTTTGAAATTAGCGACGTTACTCTCACTTCCTGTCCCAAGAAACGGCCATTGTGCAAAATCTTCTCCACACGCAACCAACGGCCGCGTATAAAATGTTATCTCTGTTAATTATCAATTAATAATGTCGTTACAATGGAAACGATGTTTGAAATCTGAAACCGTAGTGTATTGCTCTGAGTTCTGTAGTACAACCGAATTTAATTTTATCCTCGAGTACAAGTATGATCAAATCTTAGCGTACTGTGCACACTCGTCAGTGCTGAAACTTTAATAGCATTGGTTTAACTTCCATCTTTATGCCTTTCAATGAACTTATTATGTCTACTCGTAATGATTCTAGTAAAATAACAGCTAAATGTTCAAACAATTTTTAAAATTCACTTCATAACAGCTAAACGATCTTACGTCGTTTCAGCATGGGTATTCTACCGGGAATCTGAAATGAGCTGGTAGCATTGCATTAGTTTTAGGCACTTGCAAATAATTCACAGTCTCTTTGCGCATTTATAAGCAGAGAGAAGTCCGCATGTATGCTACCGCGTAGAGATTGCAAGCGTAGCTGTTAGTGTTAATAATTCAAATTCACATTAATAATGATTTACCCAGGAGGGCAATGACCGTGCTGCAGGTTCGATCTAACCTGTTATCCAGCACACATCCCCCCCGACTTAAAGACATTGATCGCAGTACTTGAAATACTGAGGTTTAGGTTATTCAATTTAAGTAATTAAAACGTTCCTTAAAATAAATCCATTTATGTTGTTCATTTATCAACACAAGTGTTATCTGTCATTTGCAACAAGAATCTTTATCGAGTTCGTCCACAGGCAGACGTGAAATTCGTTATTCACAAAATTATTGCAATGGCAGCCGCAACAATGAATGATTTTGGTGGATCCAACAATCCATACAAGTTTACAGATTCACGACTCAGACGAAATGTGCATCATGTACCGAAATTTCGATACATGGAGTAAAAGTTTCCAGTCTGCCAGAGTGGATAGCGCTGTTGCATTCGATTGAGTATTGTATCATCGCTAGCACTTTGCTCGCTCGCAGTTTAATACTACTTTATTTAAAACTGTTTTCCAGTTTGCCGGCCGGAGTGGCCGAGCGTTTACAGGCGCTACAGTCTGGAACCGCACGACCGCTACGGTCGCAGGTTCGAATCCTGCCTCGGGCATCGATGTGTGTGATGTCCTTAGGTTAGTTAGGTTTAAGTAGTTCTAAGTTCTAGGGGACGTCTGACCACAGCAGTTGAGTCCCATAGTGCTCAGAGACATTTGAACCATTTTTGTTTTCCAGTTTGCAATAAAATACACAGTCTAAATCTTTCCATTAAATCACACATGATGGTAGCAAAATGGGGCAGCATATGTGTCACCAAATGTGTGAAACGCTGTTTCTACATTATCTCTGTCGCTCAATTATTGACTGTTTTTTACAGGGTGAATCTCTTAGAACTTATTGCGGAAATTGAAAGTGCTATTGATGTGTGGTTTTCACGAAATGGATTACTAGTCAGGGGCTCGTGTTGTTAGCCAATCAGCAGCTTTCAATAATACTTAGAAGTGCACTTTTGTGCAAACATGGCTACTGACATTAACAAACTAAAGGTAGGGTAAATTAATGCGTCAGTGGTGTTTATTGCAGGATTCTAGCGAGTCGTTTACGTGGTATCTATTTTGAAAAGTTTCGACATCGACACTTGTCAAGCTGCGTAGTTGCTAGGCACGATGTTTTTATGGTTGCTTACAGTGTGCTTGTGTGTTTCTTGAGTGCATTTAGACTTGCTAGTCAGTCAGTGTGTGGCAGTCCAAGCTGTAGGTCGTAAGTGGAGGATGGTATTTACCAATTCGTAAAACGCCGATATGTTCGCTGTGTATGGAGAGTATAGAAAGCATGCTGTTCGTTTTTCTTAAGGTGTATGCGACAAGATATCCCAATAGACGTCAACCATCTTGTCAGTTACTTATCAAAGTCTTCAACCTATTACGTGGAAGTAATAGCGTAACGCGTAGACAGTGTAACAGAAGGAAACAAGTGACCACAGAAGAAGGGGAAATGAATGTTCTTGCTTCTGTTGCAGTTGATCCGCACGTCAGCTCCCGAGCAATCGCACGAGGAAGTGGCATAAGTGAGACAAGTCCTACGCATTCTCCGTGCTCATAGGTTTCATCCGTGTCAGATTTCTCTCCATGAAGAGCTGCATGGAAACACTTATGAAAATCGTGTTAACTTCTGTACAAGGGCATTAAGACAAGATACTCCAGATGCAGAATGTATCTTGTTTGGTGATGAAGCCACATATACCATTCATGGCCAGGTAAACCTCAGAAACATGCACTATTGGTATGTTGACAGTACTGGTTGGCTTCGTCAGGTGTAACGTCAGCGTTCGTGGAGTGTAACCGTGTATGTGGGACAGTGAACCATCAACTCGCCGGCCCATTTTTCGTGGATGGAACACTGAATGCGCACAAGCTCTTAACAGGCCATCTTCAAAAATGGTTAAAATGGCTCTGAGCATTATGGGACTTAACAGCTGTGGTCATCAGTCCCCTAGAACTTAGAACTACTTAAACCTAACTAACCTAAGGACATCACACACATCCATGCCCGAGGCAGGATTCGAACCTGCGACCGTAGCAGTCGCACAGTTCCGGACTGCGCGCCTAGAGCCGCGAGACCACCGCGGCCGGCAGGCCATCTTCCACTTAAGTTGTTTCTTAGTGAGAGCTACTACAGGTTTGTTTGCACAAAAATTACTTTTTATATTATTACGCTTTCTAAGTATTAGAGGATTAGCTATCAGTACGGGGCCCTGGCTACCAATCCGTTTGTGTACAAAATAGTCAATGATTGAGCCACAGGGTGTAACAGATAAGTGCAATTATTTTTAAATTTGGTACCTTAATATACACACGCACCAGTGCGTTGGTTGTTTTTCCCCTGGGTTGAACAGTCTTCCACAAATACGCCATTAGCTTTACGATCTGATGTTTTCTGCACGGTCGTAACTGCACCACTAAGTGGAGTATCCCTATCATTGTAGATTAAGTATTTTGCGTCCACGAGTCCACACTTCAGCACCAGACCTGATGCCCAGCTCCTGCCCCTGCAACGTGTACTTGGAGGTACTACCGACCTAAAAACATATTACTTGTAATAGCTGTAAATGTTAGTCTGCAAATGATGCAAATACCGATGTAGTGTTGTCCAGTTCACCGTCCTTAGTTCTAAGATTTTCAAGCTCGTATTTCTCGAAAACGGTTGTGAGTTGCATCTTCCTTTTTACTTATATTGAATTCCTAGTCATGCCCACACTGTTACTAGTGTCGTACGTGCGACCTTTGTATCTGCACAGTGAGTGTACTAATGTGTGCAAACTTAGCTTACCACTTAGCACGCAAATGGATAAAACATCTGAACTGTCTTCTCAGGCACTGGGTGTCGACATTCTAAATAAATATGACCCTGGCCCTGTAAGGCAGCTACTATCAGTTGCGGATCGTAACAAAAATCATTAGAAATGCTGCTGTCACATACCTAGAATGCATGAATTAATAAAAGTGAAAGTTTGGGGTCTATTCTAAAGAGACAACACTGCTATTCCCTTTTATATTCGACATATAATTTATCAACTGTTGCTTTCAGGAATCAAGTGATAAACCACAATTATGTTCAATTACTTTTAACACTCAGTAACAAAATATTTAATTCTTGGATGTATTGAAATGACGATTGTTAAAATCGTTATCCCTACACATGAAAATTTTTTATCACAGGAAAGAATGATTATTAAAAATCCTCGTCATCTCATTTAAATCTATATTGACATAGCTAGTCCATGCAGTGAGTTGGTGGAGTATAAATTTACTTTTTGAATCAATAAAGAAAACTCTCATGTACTCAATGTGTATTTTAGATGTTGATATTCAATGGTCAAAGTGTATGCAAGTTGCAGTGAGCAAAATGTAGACTCCACATTTACTGAGGCCTAATGCTATGGTACTTTACCAAGCGGCATCTGCAACGGCGTTGTCTCTGTGCTGGATCTGAAATGCTAATTCCCTGCTCTGGCCCTGATTAAATTCACACAGTCACAACTTTCCCGCGTTCCGCAGAATGTTAACCTTTCCCTAGTCGAAATGATGGCTATTGCACAATCGTCATGGGTTCGAGCGATGTGCACAATTTATTTGCTGGCAAAAATTCCCGTAGGAATAATTAACTACTGCTTTGCTATCTGTTGCCATGATATTTGAAGCGTAACATTCTCACTTTGCACAAAGCCAAGCTCTCAACACTCTTGCTTGTTTCCACACACTTGTGCAGTCCGCCGCGAGACGAGAGAGAGATATAGAAATTTTAGGTCTCAAAATGCTATTATACAGGGTGTTACAAAAAGGTACGGCCAAACTTTCGGGAAACATTCCTCACACACAAAGAAAGAAAATATGTTATATGGACATGTGTCCGGAAACGCTTACTTTCCATGTTAGAGCTCATATTATTACTTCTCTTCAAATCACATTAATCATGGAATGGAAACACACAGCAACAGTACGCACCAGCGTGACTTCAAACACTTTGTTACAGGAAATGTTCAAAATGTCCTCCGTTAGCGAGAATACATGCATCCACCCTCTGTCGCATGGAATCCCTGATGCGCTGATGCAGCCCTGGAGAATGGCGTATTGTATCACAGCCGTCGACAATACGAACACGAAGAGTCTCTACATTTGGTACCAGGGTTGGTAGACAGAGCTTTCAAATGCCCCCATAAATGAAAGTCAAGAGGGTTGAGGTCAGGAGAGCGTGGAGGCCATGGAATTGGTCCGCCTCTACCAATCCATCGGTCACCGAATCTTTTGTTGAGAAGCGTACGAACACTTCGACTGAAATGTGCCGGAGCTCCATCGTGATGGAACCACACGTTGTGTCGTATTTGTAAAGGCACATGTTCTAGCAGCACAGGAGAGTATCCCGTATGAAATCATGATAACGTGCTCCATTGAGCGTAGGTGGAAGAACATGGAGCCCAGTCAAGACATCACCAACAATTCCCGTGTTGATGACGTGATAGGACAATTGCGTGCGGATTCTCGTCAGCCCACACATGTTGATTGTGAAAATTTACAATTTGATCATCAGAATCGAGGACGTACCGTTCATACTGACGAAACTAAAAAGAGCTCTAACATGCAAATTAAGCGTTTCCGGACACATGTCCACATAACATCTTTTCTTTATTTATGTGTGAGGAATGTTCCTTGAAAATTTGGCCGTACCTTTTTGTAACACCCTGTATAATGGGGATCTCCCACTGTGTCGCGTCTGCGTCGCCAAGTATGGCTTCAGCCAATCACCTTCTCGCCAGAGGTGAGTACATTTATATTTTTCTTACTGGGTCACAGCCTAGCCCTGTTAATGACGTACAGTCACTTACCCTCGGTCCCAGCCTTATTTGCGTTAAAAGAAATAGTGTATTGTTCTGGCCTTATCCCTTTCTGCGCTGAAACGCGCCCTTCTCTTGCTAAATGAGAGTTTTATGATATCATTAACCACCTGCTCGGTTCGCCTCCAAAATGTGTTTCGCTTTAACTTGTTTGTTCCATGTCATTGTCCATATTGGTAGAGATTGTTTTGTGTGGTGTGCGTACTGTAAGACCTTCGGTACACACACCATCAGATTATTTGACTTGTCGCTGTAACGAAGTAGGCGAGTGTCAGCAATATGTCTCGTGGTCTTATCGTGGCGTGTTTATCTTCTGCCGTTAGGTCAGACGATAGAAATGCCACTTGCACGCTTAGAGTAGCAGATTGACGGTGACCAACTTTAAACAAAAATTGATTAATTTTCACACACATTTATTAAAATAATAAAAATCATAGATATTACGTAATTTGATTCTGGATGCTGTTTACAATTGACAATCTGAAGTTCCTTTGGTCTTGGTACGTTAATCTTATTCTCACATTTCTCTGATACTTGACAAAGTGTCTATTCATTTATCTTCATGGCTATGTACAGGAATATGATAATATTAATAGGCGCAGACTGAAACTTGACTACAGACTGGTACAGACAAATGCAGACTAATGCAGACTGACTAATCGGAGGTCTGTACACTCGTTATAATACCTCGCGCGTTCAGGTATCACTGCGCGAGTGTGATCCGCGAGGAGAAAAGGTTCTACGTTGGCAGCAATCTCATTGGCTGCGTTACATTTTAATACGCGGATCGGCGGAAGCAGAATTTGGTCCGTCTCTAAGACAGCGCCATCTCGTAGTGCGGAGACGGACGAGCGCTGCGACTGCGCTGTTATGCTTAGCGGGGCGCGCTCAAGTGGGAAAGTTGTGTACGCGCTGACTACGCGGAACTATGTACACAACATTTTGTTAGTTTACGGTACATGAGGTTAACTGCAATTGCCTTTTGTTGACATAATATAATTATTATTTTCTGAAGATCTCATACTGTATCGTCGTGTCGATGTGGGTCAAGCTCATGAACGATCCGTAAAATCCGGGTGCCTTACACTATGAATCAAATTACTGAGAAGTACCTCGTGCAGTTCCCTTGCAAGTCAATTTGAATGTGGGAAAGTTGTTGGTACTCATGTGGTGGGTGCTTCCATAACTAAGGTAGCCGAAATGTTTGGTGTTACAAGAGCCATTGAACCGAAGATTTACACCTCTTACAGGGAAACCAGAAGGACGTCATCCACTAAGTCACAACGAGGACGGAAGGGTGTGTTGAATGATCGTTACTGCGCTCATTGAAAATTACTGGGAGGAAAAATAAGAGAAAGACAGCTGCAAATGTCACTGCAGAACTGAATGTCGCACTCGCGAACACTGTCAGCACCAAAACAGCACTAAGGGGGGCTTCACAAGCGGGGAATTGAAGAGCGAGCTGCAATTCCAAAACCATTGATGGATCATTGATGCAGATGCCCATGCCCAGGGGAAAGGCGATCCCGAAGCCATAAAACCTGCACTTTTAAGAAAGGAAAGAAAGTAACTTAATGAAATGAATGTTGTTTCACAGTGCTTCTAACTTCTGCCCAGTTCACAACCCACGAGTGAAACGTGCAGGCAGTTAATAGATCATTTGGGCTGCCATTTCACGGTATTCCATCGGCCCCATGGCTACTGTGTAAGGTCGCTCTATTGCCAAGGATTTTGTAACCACCGAGCGAGGTGGCGCAGTGGTTCGACACTGGACTCGCATTCCGGAGGACGACGGTTCAATCCCGCGTGCGGCCATCCTGATTTAGGTTTTCCGTGATTTCCCTAAATCGCTCCAGGCAAATGCCGGGATGGTTCCTTTCAAAGGGCACGGCCGACTTCCTTCCCCGTCCTTCCCTAATCCGATGAGACCGATGACCTCGCTGTCTGGTCTCCTTCCCCAAAACAACCAACCAACCATTTTGTAACCATTTTCACTGCTGAGGTCCATCCCATGGTACAGTGTTTGTTCCCCAATGGCGAGGCTATGTAGCGAGACGACAGGGCCTTTGTTCATACAGCCCACATCGTCCAAGATACGTTTTGAGAGCACGAGGATGAAGTACTAAGGCTGCCCTGGACACCACAGTCACCGTATCTCAGTATTATTGACTGTTTATGGTCCACTTCGGAGAGAAGAGTGAGTGGTCGCTACCCACTTCCATCGTCGTCACTTGAACTCCTCACTATTTTGTAGGAAGAATGGTATAAGACTCCGTTAAAAACCATATCCATTACGAGACGACTGGAAGTTACTTTTAACGCCAAAGCGTATTAGGTGTGATAACTGAACCGTGACGAAATGTCACGGTTGGTTCTCTGCGTTTCCTCCTTGCCTGTAGCGCGTTCCTTTTGAAATTCCCACTTCGCGCTCTGCTGTTTCCTTACCGTAGCCAGAGGGCGCTGTGGAGTTGCTGCGGCTGGCTGCCTGCCGTGTTTGCGGGAGAGCGTCGGTCTGGAGGAGAGCTGTAATTGTGGACGTCTGGGAGCGTACAGGAGGCCACGCCGTTCTATTGATGTTTGGCGTGAGTCGTGTCAGGTGTGATGCACTCTTAAAGCCGTGATAGCAGCCAATGTTACTGTCGTGGTCGCAGATGGATCAAAGGGGATGAGGCCTGGTTCATTGAAACTCCTGTCCTACGGATGTCGTCGCCTTTAAGTAAGACGTTTTGACCATTATTTTGCGTTATTTGCAAGCACCTGGGCATTCCGGCGTCTACAGTAATTCGGCGAAGATTATTTGTTTCGTCGGTGTGTAAATGACTGATCAAGGAGCAGTTTATTTAATGTTCACCTTATTCTCGTTTTCTGCGTGTGCTGTGTAAACTTGATCTCACCTTTGTACGTTGCTTTTGAGCGCATCGTCATATACTGGATCCAAGTAGTGACTTTCAATTAATTACCTGGATTCTTCTTTTTCCTCGTCACGACGCGTGTTAAATGGTGAAGTAGAATTGTAGACCTTTTCTTCATACCTCTTGTGCGTGGCTTCAGTAACAGAGCCTAACCTGTTAGCTAATTAAGGCTTGTGGTAAACAAAGGTATTTAAGTATGTTGCTTTAAAATATTATCTGAACTGTGTCAATGATTTATGTTGCGCTAGTTGATTCTGGGATGTGAACGGATGTGTTGGCACGTCTGCCATGTAAGGGAATCCTGCTAGTTTTGATTACTTTCTGACCAGGAGCCTTGCTCGACGCTTGTCTTTAAATACGCCGCTAACCTGGTTAGCGTATGTTGTGGCTATTTTAAATTAATCACTGCTCAACAGCCCAACACAGTTTGTTGGCCGTCAGAAACCGTGTATGTATTATTTATTCCTTTATTTTAGTCAGACTATAAGCATGCTATTCTTAATTTATTACTCTAGGTAGCCCTTCGGTTGCCATTTTTGGGCTGTTTAGATGGAGTGCGGCTCCCTTGAGTATAGATTTGTCAATTTCCAATTTATTGTTTTTCCACCAGTTTCTAATGGGTGGATCCTAAATTTTTTTATTAGTATTGAGCTGAACTTAATGTCATATTGTGAAGAAAGGAACTTATTGCAGGTTAACTATCGCCGTAAGGTGTTATAGACGGTGCACTTTCCTGTTATTCACCTTAATGTTCTAGTCAATGTGTAAACTTGCTAATTATTTTCCCTTTAAATGGAGTGTGCCTGCCTTGAATCAGGTGTTTATTACTGTTCTAGTGCTATTATCTGTCAAGTGTAACACGCCACATTTTCTTGGTCTGCTATCAGGTGTTACAATAAATGCAAATTGCAGTGAAGCGTGTGCTCTTTGAGTTGTTCCCGTGATTTCCTATCTCCACATTGGTTAATCTACACTCATAATATTTAATTGTTTAAATATTGGAGGGAGGTGCGTGTGTCCCAATAATGTGTTGTGTGCGTGCTGTTTTCATACTTTTGGCTGCCCAGCATATCACAGAACAATGAACTGTAAACTTGATAGGCCACGATTCTGTCGCTAACTCTGATGCGTGATCGTAGATATTTCTCTTTCTTACACAAAGTACGACAGGAGCTTCTTTCTTCTCTTTTTTTTCTTTTAAATTCTCGATTTCCGAATGAGAACACCACTACGTAAGCTTTCCTTGTGTGCAAGTTACAGTCGGTGCTATTTCTTTCTATTTCGCGCAGTTATACTGAAATGCCAAATGATTTGCATATCCCATCACATAGTACACTTCACACCAGTCTGACGTTTATTGCGTGCTACCTTCATGGTGTTGCAATTTTAATGTGCCAAAGGGTAGTTTTTGAGGATTATTGCGGGTGCAGAATACTACAACCACCATTAATGTTACAAGCCAATGTAGATGAAATTAACTGATGTAGGCTTGAATTGGGGTACAGATCCATCAACTGATGTAACAACACACGCGTGTTTCACATATCGTCAAAGTTAACAGCAATTGATTATCATTCTAAGTAATATTCATACCAATTTTGAGTGTAAATACACTACTGGCCATTAAAATTGCTACACCAGGAAGATCACGTGCTACAGACGCGAAATTTAACCGACAGGAAGAAGATGCTGTGATATGCAAATGATTAGCTTTTCAGAGCATTCACACAAGGTTGGCGCCGGTGGCGACGCCTACAACGTGCTGACACGAGGAAAGTTTCCAACAGATTTCTCATACACAAACATCAGTTGACCGGCGTTGCCTGGTGAAACGTTGTTGTGGTGCCTCGTGTAAGGAGGAGAAATGCGTACCATCACGTTTCCGACTTTGATAAGGGTCGGATTGTAGCCTATCGCGGTTGCGGTTTATCGTATCGCGACACTGCTGCTGGCGTTGGTCGAGATCCAATGACTGTTAGCAGAATATGGAATCGGTAAGTTCAGGAGGGTAATACGGAATGCCGTGCTGGATCCCAACGGCCTCGTATGACTAGTAGTCGAGATGACAGGCATCTTATCCGAATGACTGTAACGGATCGTGCAGCCACGTCTCGATCCCTGAGTCTACAGATGGGGACGTTTCCAAGACAACAACCATCTGCAAGAATAGTTCGACGACGTTTGCAGCAGCATGGAGTATCAGCTCGGAGACTATGGCTGCGGTTACCCTTGACGCTGCATCACAGACAGGAGCGCCTGCGATGGTGTACTCAACGACGAATTTTGGTGCACGATTGGCAAAACGTCATTTTTTCGGATGAATCCAGGTTATGTTTACAGCATCATGATGGTTGCATGCGTGTTTGGCGACATCGCGGTGAACGCACATTGGAAACTGTATTCGTCATCGCCATTCTGGCGTATCACCCAGCGTGATGGTATGGGGTGCCATTGGTTACACGTCTCGGTCACCTCTTTTTCGCATCGACAGCACTTTGAACAGTGGACGTTACATTTCAGATGTGTTACGACCCGTGGCTCTACCCTCCATTCGATCCCTGCGAAACCCTACATTTCAGCAGGATATGCACGACCACATGTTGCAGGTCCTGTATGGGCCTTTCTGGATACAGAAAATGATCGACTGCTGCCCTGGCCAGCACATTGTCCAGATCTCTCACCGACTGAAAACGTCTGGTCAATGGTGGCCGAGCAATTGGCTCGTCCAATACACCAGTCACTACTCTTGATGAACTGTGGTATCGTGTTGAAGCCGCATTGGCAGGTGTACCTGTACACGCCATCCAAGCTCTGTTTGACTCATTGCCCAGGTGTATCAAGTCCGTTATTACGGCCAGAGGTGGTTGTTCTGGGTACTGGTTTCTCAGGATCTATGCACCCAAATTGCGTGAAAATGTAATAACATGTCAGTTCCAGTATAATATATTAGTCCAATGAATACCCGTTTATCACCTGCATTTCTTCTTGGTGTAGCAATTTTAATGGCTAGCAGTGTACTACGTGTAAATAATACTGTACTACGACTGTAGCTTCACATGCAGTCCGAGCAGATTCCTATTTTCCGTAAGCTACCAACGAAAGAAATTATTCAGCGGTCGTTTGTCGGACGGCATTACTCAGAGACCTAATTCGGCGAGGAAGAATAGTGTGCGAGCGCTGCAGTCATTTGCAGTAACGGCGGGCAGCTCCACAGCTACAAACCTCCGTTGTTGCTGTGGCAGCGAGGGCGCCGAAGTACGCTATTGTGATCCGGCGCGGATATGGCGCGTTCCGAGAAGCGGCGAGCGGCCCTGTCGGTCGCTATCATCTGGTTCATCTCCCGGAAGCCGCCAGTTTTACCGAAGAGGTGTGCGGTCAGTTCTTTGTGCAGCGTCAGAATTACGAGTGTCGTGTGGTCCGGTCCAGTGGCGCTCGACGGCGACCCAGTTTCCGCCTGGTCGGTCTGTAATGGGTTGCGACTGACTGTCTCGCCGAGGTGTCGCACCCGAATGCAGTGTCAAGACAATGGACACTCCGGAAGCAACGGAGCGCACTTCAATGCAACCTTTGCCTTTGTTTCAATGCAGTGCATAAATTTCTCTCTGGGAACGGCTGGTTCAGCGCTTTAAAGTACCCAAACTGCGACCTATCCTCCACATTGATTACTTCGGAGAGAGCTGCCACGGATGAGCGGACTGACTATAAAGCTGTCCTCACACGGGACGCTTTTGTCAACGCGCAGCGCGCCAGACGTGGCTTCCTTCGTTATTGCTGCACGCTCTAAAACGACCTGCTGCAATATGTGATCAAACGTATCCGGACACCTGGCTGAAAATGACTTAGAACTTCGTGGCGCCCTCCATGGGTAATGCTGGAATTCAATATGATGTTAGCCCACCATTAGCCTTGATGACAGCTTCCCCTCTCGCAGGCATACGTTCAGTCAGATGCTGGAAGGTTTCTTGGAGAATGGCAGCCCATTCTTCACGGAGTGCTGCACTGAGGAGAGGTATCGATGTCGATCGGTGAGGCCTGTCGCGAAGTCGGCGTTACAAAACATCCCAAAGGTTTCCAGAATGAGATTTTCACTCTGCAGCGGAGTGTGCGCTGATATGAAACTTCCTGGCAGATTAAAACTGTGTGCCCGACCGAGACTCGAACTCGGGACCTTTGCCTTTCGCGGGCAAATGCTCAACCAACTGAGCTACCGAAGCACGACTCTCGCCCGGTACTCACAGCTTTACTTCATCCCAAAGGTGTTCTATAGGATTCAGGATAGGACTTTGTTGAGGCCAGTCCATTACAGGGATGTTATTGTCGTGTAACCACTCCGCCACAGGCCGTACATTATAAACAGGTGCTCCATCATGTTGAAAGATTCAATCGCCATCCCCGAATTGCTCTTCAACAGTGAGAAGCAAAAAGGTGCTTAAAATATCCATGTAGGCCTGTGCTGTGACAGTGCCATGCAAAGCAACTAGGGGTGCAAGCCCTTTCCGTGAAAAACACGACCACACCATAAAACCATCGCCTCAGAATTATACTGTTGGCACTACACACGAGGGCAGATGACGTTCACTGGGCTTTCGCCATACCCATTCCCTGCTATCGAATCGTCACATTGTGTACCGTGATTCGTCACTCCACGTTTTTCCACTGTTCAATCGTCCAATGTTTATGCTCCTTACACCAAGCGAGACGTCGTTTGGCATTTACCAGCGTGATGTGTGGCTTTTGAGCAGCTGTTCGACCATGAAATACAAATTTCCTCACCTCGCGCCTACCTGTCATAGTACTTGCTGTCGACCCTGTGTGGTGGTCTGGACAGATGTCTTCCTAGTACACATTACGAGTCTCTTCAACTATCGGCGGCTCTGTCAGTCAACAGACGAGGTCAGCCTGTATGCTTTTTCTGCTGTACGTGTCCCTTCACGGTTCCATTTCACTATCACGTCGTAAACAGTGGACCTAGGGATTTTAAGAGTGTGAAAATCTGGCACATAGACGTATGACAGAAGTGACACCCAATCACCTGATCACGTTCGAAGTCCGGGAGTTCCGCAGAGCGCCTCATTCTGCTCTCTCACGATGTATAATGACTAATAAGGTCGCTGATACGCAGTACCTGGCAGTAGATGGCAGCACAACGCACATAATCTGAAAAACGTATGTTTTTGGGGATCTCGGGATACTTTTGATCACGTAGTGTACCTCTCACGGAACGAACTCCTCAGCGTGATTTGCGACCTCAGAGCTCTCTACCGGCAGTCTGCGGCATTTGTCACCCAGATTCTTTATGTAAATGGATGCGCGTAAAAGAGCTACATTGACTCTGTCAGCAATAGTCGAAGAAAAGCGGAGGAATTCGCGAAGAAGATTCTCTACTCGTCATTGGTTTCAGTGGTGAATAATACTGTACAACAATCTGGGATACATACTAATAATAGTTATTTCTTAACTCAGCTGTATCTTTAGCACATCTCTGGTTTGAAATTGAATCAAGTTGAAGTATAATGTCAAATGTCAGTTTGTACCTCCATAATACCCATATTGTCGATGTTGCATTGACTATCATCATTCCGAAGTAATGTACTACAGTACTTCATCACGTAGACTTCAAGATACACATTCGTTTCGTAATTTCATTTGAATGGGAGAGCAGATTTTTTTTCGAAACATATTATAATACCCTCTCAGTTCTTGTAAGAACAACTAAGTCGCAGGTTCGTTTCTCTGCAGTTGGAGCTCAACGACGCTACAGCTAATATCTAGATGAATGTCAGCTGCAGTGAACGCAGTCGTACAGCACGTTTGAGCCTCGTTCTGAACTTGACGCCAATTCAGAGGAGATTGTGTCCGAAAACTTTTGGTCTTATCTTTCTCGTAGCAAAACTGTCCCCCACCTCGGTCTTTTCATGCTCCACGTCACGGCTTTTTCTGACCAATAGGAGCATTCCTCTTATTTTGTGGAAAGTCTCTCTGCCAATCGCAAAGGTCCTACCATTAAACTGCATCGAAATCTCAGCACTTTTTCCTTCCTAGTTCGTTTCCGCCAATCGGACATTTTGTGCCCACTCCAGATACCTAAAAGTTACATGCGCCCAGCATGAGGGTACCACGTGTTGTTCACATGATCAACTGCGTCACTGGTTTGTTTGTATCCATTTGGAAATTCCGAAATGCAGTTTTCTAAATCTTCTTTCTGTCCCACTCCAGTGGCCCAATACTTGCTCTCCTGCATGAGTCACCTGGCAACAGTTTGTTGACTCGCGCCATGGGACGCTCCCTAAGAGCTTTCCATTGTACAGCCTGTGGTGCGGCCTACACCCCTGCTCGTACCTGCTTCCAAACTAAACGTTGCCCCTAGCTGCTTGTTTCACTTCTTGCTCATTGACATGCAGTATATAGGATTAGTGTGTTAATACGGTCAATTGAGTGTCATCCCTTAAATCTGCCACCTTACACGGTTCTGCTGTGATCAAATATAAATTCTTGTTTAACACTTTTGCATGTTTCTGTCCAGTTTAATGAACCCATCGATGAAGGTGAAACTTCACCAAAACATGATTGAGTGTTAAGCAAGAAAAATAGTGTTTGTTGTAGGCAGAACCATGCTTCCATAATTATATACAACTTAATGTACTGCTTTGAGGAATGACCTTTTGTGAGGTACCAAACTCCAAATGTCCATTGCAGGCAGTCCTCTTCGCAACGTTCACTTTGAAACTGGTTGAGATGACCCTCCATTCACTGTCAGTAGCGATTCCTGTAGGATTTGAAACGAATTGTCAGTGTTAATGTTCTGTTACGACTTCTGTACCACTTGTTAGCAGCAGACACAGTGGCTGCGCCAAAGACTGAGACGGCGTAGGGTTTTACAATTATTTATTGAACTTTCTTTACAATTTCTCCCTCGTCGTCGCTGCCCAGCCCTGCGGATCCCTCCGCCTGGCTGCTGCTGTGTAGATTCTCCGACAATGCGCACAACACGTGCCGCCGATCGCACTCGGGAGCCTCAGGCCACCAGTGCTCCGCTGAAGCCAGGATGCCCTGTGCTTGAGATGAACTCGTCGTCGCTCGGCGCCCCAGTACGGGCACACCCACGGAGCCGCGTCGCCGTGAGGTCAGCTGCTGGCGCCTGCTGCACCCCGGCGGCTGGGAAGCCGTCAGTCGGGATGTCCGCGAGGTCCCGTCATGGACGGACCACGCGCCGTGGGGCCGGGTTGCCGTGGAGTCCGGGCGTCAGTCCCCGGCGGCGCCTGTGACCAAGATCGCGCTGCGGCCGGTCCTGCTGGAAGTTCTCGCTGTAGTTAATCAGCCATGGTGCCGACCGAACTCGGGCCGACCTCCAGAGCTGAAGTTGACATCTGGCGGCGAACGGATGACTCCTGCGAGCTGGAACAGACTTCTGGAATCGTCACCTACGACGATTGAACATTCGGACACGGACCACGTCCGTCCTCAGATCCGAACTGCTTCCTAATGGCTTCTGCCTGTTGCTGCCTGCACTCCACTATTTATATCCAGCAGGAGGACATTTTTTACTCTTGGTGGTAGCTTTTTGCTATTACTCCTGCAGTATATTGCAACATAACTTGCGAGGTGCCGGGGCTAGCAGTGTATTTAACACTAAATTCTTCTAGAATCTACATATGTAAATGATGCTCTAAGCCCCCCCTATTCTAACTCCGACTTTTGCTGTTGCACAAGGATTAAAAAAAATACGCCAACTGACTCTAATCAACCCTGCCAGTGGAGTAGAAGAGAGTTTGGCACCTGCAATAATTTAATTTGATAAATAAGTTAAATAAACGAAGGTTTCATTAACATAGTGAGGAATGATAGGGTTGCTCTACCGATTAACAGAATGAAAGTTCTGTCCAAAATAACAATATGATTTATTAAGACTAAACACAAAATAATAAACAAAAACATATGAAACATTTATAATACATCAAATTGGCTCAAATTGGATACACAAACAAACGCTATGAAGGTGAAGTTGTCCCTAAACTAGATTGTGAGGTTTATGACGAAGTGGTGTGTGGAGCCAATTCCTTGCCACTCAAATCTTAAGAGAGACACACAGCTAACCCAACATTAATTGCTGCTACTCAAGACAGAACAAAGTTAGAAAAAGACGAACAGGCGCACTCTGCTGAGCTCTGATTATCACCTAGGAAAATCCCTATTTGCCGGTGCTGCGGACATACATTACCAAACTGTCTTCTTAACTGCCAGAACACGATCTGGCGTACCGGAGGCGATGGCTGGTTGCTTCGACGTCCTAGACCGAAAGGCGAGAGCCGACTACCTAGAGCACCTGTACAGGCCGAGCACACATCATTCCCGCCCCCACGACAGTGGCCGTGGTTGAACGTTCCAATCAGCAACTCGAAAACCGGCGGAAAATTCCACTCCATTGCCGGAGCACTACCATTCCACCAATGGAGATTCTTGGCGCCAATTTCTGCGCTGATTTTGCTACGTCACGGAGCTATGCCCTGAGCCAGCCAATCACAGTTACTATTTTGCAGAAAGCGCGGGAATTTTCCCGCCACAACTGCCTGGGTACACAAGTCATTCCCACGCCTCGCTGGTAGCCCGCCAGAAAGTGTTTTCGCTAAGATTCTGCGAAGTAACGGAACCTCTAGCCCAGCCGCTACTTCAGACCCCTCCGGGCGTGTCTTTTGACAATGTCGGCGTCTGCAAAGCATTCACTCGACTTCCTCACACCCGTCGGCTTAACCCTTTCCAGACCAGGAGAGCCCGCCTGTCACCGGACCACCCGGGTGACGAGAGACGCTGCGTGGGAAGTCCACGTGTGAAGGAATAGCAACTTTTCACCGCATGCAATTAGAGTCGAAAATCGTAAGATAGAAATGTGAGAGGGGGCTCATGCCACCTCTCAAACTTAGCGTGTTGGCCTCACTTCACCTTACTCAGCACTCTCCAGGCTTCGCTTGGCACTCGATCTGTGTGCGTCCTTGCATCATCCTGTTGGTAGACTGCTACTATCAGCAAGGCTATCTGTGCGTGCTTACTTTGCAACTCCTTGGTCGCCGACGTGTCTCTGTTTTGCCATTGTCCACTGCATGAAGCAACGAATACTACATGTGGCCACAACAGCGCCTAACCCGTCTTGGCCCCTGTCATGATTCTTTTATGACCACTCTCCTTATGCCACGTTACTTGTCTGTGAGTCGTATGCAGTTCCTTGTAGATACACTGAACAGTTCGAATTGATGTACAAAGATGTCGGGAAATTTCATCCATGGGTACAGTGCATCATAACTGCAGACCATATTCAATGCTACCATCGACTATCCAACTAATTGCTTCTTCTCTTCCCTGCATTTATTACAGTGAGGGTGGGTTATTTTATTATAGAGCTGAAAGTTTCCAGTCTGTCTGGGACGAGATAGGAGTTTAGTTAAAGAAAAAGGCAGAAGCATAATGAACGAAGGCTGACTCCCAGTGCAGGTAACCAAGAATGGAATTCATTTCATCCACCCCTGCACTCCAGGTGGTACTAAGTATTGTTGGAGAATCCTTTTAGAAAGACAAAAATCTAAGCCAGATGTAACCTTTTGGAGACACTGCATCGTGAGAAAAGCCGTTTGCCCCGGCAGCCAGGCTACAGAAAAATGTTCAATTTATACTAACTTCTTCATTGGTTCACAATGTTATTTTCTTGTGTTTGCCTACGCGCAGGGCTTATTATTCTAATCGTATCATAGAGTGGGAGAGGTTTCCTCACCTCCTCAGGCCACACCTCTATTGGTCGATAATACCAAAATCTGCAGGGGCAGGAATATGTTTAACCTTATTACAAAATTAATACTGGACAGAACTTGCAGTGTCTACTGGCTGGTGAGATTCTAGCTCCGGCAGATCCAGACAAGTTTCAGAGCGTTAAGTTAGAGAACATGTAGTGCTGGGTCATCGAAGGAACACTTACCACTGGGGAACGGAAGAATAAAGACTTATCGGCGGACAAGCTTGCTCTCTTAGAGAAGGATCCGACTTACAGGGTCTTGGGGGTATGTTACACAGCACAACCAATACCCCATAGCATTCAAGCATGACGGCATCTTTCTGCGCATCCACCCATCTTACTGCACTGATTCCATACAAACAATATGCACATACACAGTATTTTACTGCCATGTTTTCCGTTAGTGGTGAACGGTTACATGAGTGCAGGATACAAATTTTATGTAATCTGCAGTGCTCTGTATCAGTTGATCTCAACCTAAGGGTAGTTATCTTCTGAGAGTAAAATGTAAGTTTCTGAGGGTAAAAACGATAGGGTTCAATTATTTTAAGAGAGCTTTACCATTATAAATACAATGAAGAGCCAAAGAAATTGGTACACGTGCTTAATATCGTGTAGGGCCCCTGTGAGCACGCAGAAGTGCAGCAACACTACGTGACATGGACTCGACTAATGTCTGACGTAGTGCTGGAGGAAACTGACACCAGGAATCCGGCAGGACTGTCCACAAATCCGTAAGAGTACGAGGGGGCGGAGATCTCTTCTGAGCAGCACGTTGAAAGGCATCCCAGATATGCTCAGTAATGTTCATGTCTGGTGAGTTTGGTAGCCAGCGGAAGTGTTTAAACTCAGAAGAGTGTTCCTGGAACCACTCTGTAGCTATTCTCGACGTGTGGGGTGTCGCATGGTCCTGCTGGAATTGGCCAAATCCGTCGGAATGCACACTGGACATGCATGGATACTGTAAGTAGGCTGTTTATGTTTTCGCTATGTAAGTAGGCTGTTTAGGTTTTTATTGGTAACGCCACCTCTGTATGAAAATCACTGGCTGTGCTGTGTGCAGTCTGTGGCCTCTTTGCATTGTTGTAATACTCGCCATTGTAGTGTTAGGCAGCTGGCTGTGAACAGCGCGTAGCATTGGCAGTTGGAGGTGAGCCGCCAGCAGTGGTGGATGTGGGGAGAGAGATGGCGGAGTTTTGTAATTTGTCATGAACTGCTATATTTATATATGATGATATCAAGGTAAATACATTGTTTGTTCTCTATTAATATCTTTCATTTGCTAACTATCCCTATCAGTAGTTAGTGCCTTTAGTAGTTTGAATCTTTTATTTAGCTGGCAGTAGTGGCGCTTGCTGTATTGCAGTAGTGGGAGAAACGAAGATTATTGTGAGGTAAGTGATTTAGTGATTTGTGAAAGGTATAGTTTAATGTTAGTCAGGGCCATTCTTTTGTAGGGATTTTTGAAAGTCAGATTGCGTTGCGCTAAAAATATTGTGTGTCAGTATAAGCACAGTCGTGTATAATTGTTCAAAGGGGACGTTTCATATGTCGACCCTTGGCCTAGGATACCTCACTGGAGTCTTCTGATTTTTTTTCTTGTAGTTTGTGTAATTAGTGTAGATTTTGTTTATTGCTAGCGCGTAACTGTAGAGAGAATCTCCTTTGTAGTTGCAGTCTTTCATTGTTGTACAGTAAAACAGTTGTGGCATGCATATAGATTTGCACCAAGTATTTCGTAGCTACGCTTGCAATTAACTAGATATTATTTTCAGTGTTATGTTAATGTGTTCTCTTATTTTTGCTCTTCAAATTGTGCTTTTCTGTGTTATCGTGAAATATTGTGACAATAATGGCGTGTGAAAAACGTAGTACTAGGCTCCAAAGTAAATTGAGAAATAACAGTGAAGACGAAAGCAGTGTGTTAGCGCCGCAGAGTAATGAATTTACTAATGTTCAAAGTAGTAATTTGGTAACTGTGCATAGGGAAATGGAGCGGGCGGCAAACAATGGCGTGGACAGTGAAACAATTAGTGAAGAGGGACGCATTATCGAACGATCGGTCGGCAACAGCTCGCCTCAGGAATCCGAAATGACAGGAAACAATCTCGCAAATACTGTAGATTCAGGTTTTGGTTCCTCACCGTTTTCTCAAATAAGTCAAGACACATTTTCTGCTTGTCAAAATGTGAATGTTGCCGGTGCAAATTCACTGCCGAAAAGCACTGAGGAACATGTTCCAGACACCAGTGCATTGTTATTACAATTAATTCAGCAAATGGGACAAACACAGCAAAAGCTTCAAAAGTTAGACACAATGGAACAAAATCTTCAAAAGTTAGACACAATGGAACAAAATCTTCGAAAGTTAGACACAGTGGAACAAAATCTTAAAAAGTTAGACACAATGGAACAACATCAGAGACAAACACAGCAACAGTTAGACACAATGGAACAAAATCTTCAAAAGTTAGACACCACACTTGAACAAACACGTGAAGATTTAACTACTGAGTTACATAACATTGAATCTAAATGTCAAAAAGTCTGTAATGACGTAAAAACACAAATTTGTGAGCATTTTCAACCTATTTTTTCGCGGCATGAAAATGCATTACAGAATCACGAAGCAGCCATAAAAGAACTGCAAATTATTGTTCATGAAAATCATGAGACCTTGCAAGCTAAATTTGACTCAGTTGCATCTACCGATTCGGTTACGCAACTTGCAAAAATTCAGGATAACTTAAAGGACACAGTAGATTCGATTTCAACACAAATAGACACTCTGAAACTTGGTTCAGAAAAACACACTGAGGAAATGTGTTCATTATCAGAGAAAGTAGTTGAACTTTCGGATCAGCTAAATAATTTATCTACGAAGGTAGATGATAATCTGAATTGATATTTTTATGCTTTGCTTTTCATAGTTACTTATTTCATTTGATATCTGGTTTCCAGCTGTGTTGCAGCATTGCTTTTATAAAATGAAATGCATTTGCTAATGTGAACACTTTCTGTCAACAGCTCTATTAAATAATTATTTTATGATCCACATTCTTTAAAAAAGGAGCACTTGGAAAGGAAAGAACAATAAGAAGGAACTTGTAACAGTAACACATAATTTTCTTTTCAAGTACATGGTAATATTTCTTTTTACAATCAGTTGTTGTGGTGCACCACTTTAATTACATAGACATTAAGATGTGAATATACATTTCCCTTATCTGCATTGTTATCTTTAGTGTACTATTTTTTCTGCTTGAGCTATGTCATGTTTAGGTATAAGTTACTGCTGTTTGCCAGGCATAGTGTTACTGAATTTGACTTTGTATTACTCTATTAAGCTTTTCTTGTTGCTGCACATTGGCTCATATTAGTTGTAATTTTGCATTTTTTTCTGTTAATTTAGATTTACTGCTGCTTGCTTTGCAAATTGGCGTTTTTTGTCATTGCTGTTTGTGTTAATTTGTTATGTGCTGCTGCATTGCCTCGTCCCTTAGTTTAGCATCTGAGCTCAGTAGATTTAAGTTAGCTTAAGAGGGGGTAGACTATATAAGAAACTGACTATGGAGAATAGGTAAAGAATGCATTGCAAAGTTATATGAAAAAGATTTGGGCCCAAATGAGTATTGTACAATCAGAAATAATTATTTTGAAAGAAATATGAACAGAATACAGAAAGCAGGCTTAGATAGGACTTTTTGGGAATAATGACGAATGAAGGGAGATCTCCAAGAAATAAAGAAAGTTTTGTTTGCAAAATACTGCAGTACAACAAACCCTGTCCTTTCCTTTTGTATTGTTCCGCTATATGTTTATGTACCCTTGTGTATTTGTCTTTTTCCTGTCTTTATGTGTTTAGCTAATAAGATTTATGTTGTAGAATTTTTCAAATCCCATGTTACTTTCTTTGTAAAGATGTTTATACATTATTTATTCTGTTCTGTCTTAATGTTCATGTGTGAAGTTGGTGTTTCGAAAGTTATTCTGATCTTTTAAGTATGCACTCATGTCATAATTCCTGGAACACTGACGTATGTGTTATTTCGATTCTTTTGTAAAGCTTGTACTACAAATGTTATCTACATCTACATCTATACTCCGCGAGCCACCTTACGGTGTGTGGCGGAGGGTACTTATTGTACCACTATTTGATCCCCCCTTCCCTGTTCCATTCACGAATTGTGCGTGGGAAGAACGACTGCTTGTAAGTCTCCGTATTTGCTCTAATTTCTCGGATCTTTTCGTTGTGATCATTACGCGAGATATATGTGGGCGGTAGTAATATGTTGCCCATCTCTTCCCGGAATGTGCTCTCTCGTAATTTCGATAATAAACCTCTCCGTATTGCGTAACGCCTTTCTTGAAGTGTCCGCCACTGGAGCTTGTTCAGCATCTCCGTAACGCTCTCGCGCTGACTAAATGTCCCCATGACGAATCGCGCTGCTTTTCGCTGGATCATGTCTATCTCTTCTATTAATCCAACCTGGTAAGGGTCCCATACTGATGAGCAATACTCAAGAATCGGACGAACAAGCGTTTTGTAAGCTACTTCTTTCGTCGATGAGTCACATTTTCTTAGAATTCTTCCTATGAATCTCAACCTGGCGCCTGCTTTTCCCACTATTTGTTTTATGTGATCATTCCACTTCAGATCGCTCCGGATAGTAACTCCTAAGTATTTTACGGTCGTTACCGCTTCCAATGATTTACCACCTATGGCATAATCGTACTGGAATGGATTTCTGCCCCTATGTATGCGCATTATATTACATTTATCTACGTTTAGGGAAAGCTGCCAGCTGTCGCACCATGCATTAATCCTCTGCAGGTCCTCCTGGAGTACGTACGAGTCTTCTGATGTTGCTACTTTCTTGTAGACAACCGTGTCATCTGCAAATAGCCTCACGGAGCTACCGATGTTGTCAACTAAGTCATTTATGTATATTGTAAACAATAAAGGTCCTATCACGCTTCCCTGCGGTACTCCCGAAATTACCTCTACATCTGCAGATTTTGAACCGTTAAGAATGACATGTTGTGTTCTTTCTTCTAGGAAATCCTGAATCCAATCACAAACCTGGTCCGATATTCCGTAAGCTCGTATTTTTTTCACTAAACGTAAGTGCGGAACCGTATCAAATGCCTTCCTGAAGTCCAGGAATACGGCATCAATCTGCTCGCCAGTGTCTACGGCACTGTGAATTTCTTGGGTAAATAGGGCGAGCTGAGTTTCACATGATCTCTGTTTGCGGAATCCATGTTGGTTATGATGAAGGAGATTTGTATTATCTAAGAACGTCATAATACGAGAACACAAAACATGTTCCATTATTCTACAACAGATTGACGTAAGCGAAATAGGCCTATAATTATTCGCATCTGATTTATGACCCTTCTTGAAAATGGGAACGACCTGCGCTTTCTTCCAGTCGCTAGGTACTTTACGTTCTTCCAGCGATCTACGATAAATTGCTGATAGAAAGGGGGCAAGTTCTTTAGCATAATCACTGTAGAATCTTAAGGGTATCTCGTCTGGTCCGAATGCTTTTCCGCTACTAAGTGATAGCAGTTGTTTTTCAATTCCGATATCGTTTATTTCAATATTTTCCATTTTGGCGTCCGTGCGACGGCTGAAATCAGGGACCGTGTTACGATTTTCCGCAGTGAAACAGTTTCGGAACACTGAATTCAGTATTTCTGCCTTTCTTCGGTCGTCCTCTGTTTCGGTGCCATCGTGGTCAACGAGTGACTGAATAGGGGATTTAGATCCGCTTACCGATTTTACATATGACCAAAACTTTTTAGGGTTCTTGTTTAGATTGTTTGCCAATGTTTTATGTTCGAATTCGTTGAATGCTTCTCTCATTGCTCTCTTTACGCTCTTTTTCGCTTCGTTCAGCTTTTCCTTATCAGCTATGATTCGACTACTCTTAAACCTATGATGAAGCTTTCTTTGTTTCCGTAGTACCTTTCGTACATGATTGTTATACCACGGTGGATCTTTCCCCTCGCTTTGGACCTTAGTCGGTACGAACTTATCTAAGGCGTACTGGACGATGTTTCTGAATTTTTTCCATTTTTGTTCCACATCCTCTTCCTCAGAAATGAACGTTTGATGGTGGTCACTCAGATATTCTGCGATTTGTGCCCTATCACTCTTGTTAAGCAAATATATTTTCCTTCCTTTCTTGGCATTTCTTATTACACTTGTAGTCATTGATGCAACTACTGACTTATGATCACTGATACCCTCTTCTACATTCACGGAGTCGAAAAGTTCCGGTCTATTTGTTGCTATGAGGTCTAAAACGTTAGCTTCACGAGTTGGTTCTCTAACTATCTGCTCGAAGTAATTCTCGGACAAGGCAGTAAGGATAATGTCACAAGAGTCTCTGTCCCTGGCTCCAGTTCTGATTGTGTGACTATCCCATTCTATACCTGGTAGATTGAAGTCTCCCCCTATTACAGTAGTATGATCACGAAACTTCTTCACGACGTTCTGCAGGTTCTCTCTGAGGCGCTCAACTACTACGGTTGCTGATGCAGGTGGTCTATAGAAGCATCCGACTATCATATCTGACCCACCTTTGATACTTAACTTAACCCAGATTATTTCACATTCGCATTCGCTAATAACTTCACTGGATATTATTGAATTATCTGTATTGTTATGTTCTTTAATGATGTATTTTGTACCTTTGTTATTGTATTCTTATGTTATAAAATTGGAATTGTCACCAGTTCATGATATTATTAACTTGTTAGTTACATTTCACTGCACACGTTTCTGTTGGTCATAGTATATGGACAATATGTGAGAAGTAGGGATTGATAGTGTTTGCACGTGTGTTAATGATTCAGCAAGGGACTGGATAACAGCATTGCTGGTTCTAAGGACAATTTCAAAAACTTTGTGAGTGCACAAGTGGTGGTTTATGGACTTGCTACATTATCCGCAAGACTCTTCAATGGTGATTGTGCACCTGCACAGTCACAACAGATGGCTGCTGGCTATCTCTACAAGGACTACAGTGGGTCTGCATCTTTGATGATCCATCAGTACCGTAATCTCTACCAGGACTACAGTGGGTCTGCTCTGTGATGACCTACCTACCAATATTCTTCAAAACTTCGAATGACTCTGCTGTGGGTTTGCTCCATTGTGGCCCATTACCTGTCTGCATGTCGAGTCAGCACTGTCTTTCCGTTGGAAGGACAACACTACTTCTTCAAGACTGCATGGAAATCCACTACTTCTGTGTGCAATTTCTTTTACTAATGAGACTTTGTGAAAAAAAACCTGTGATTACCGTAATGAATGATCAGGACTGTCTTTATAAACTGTGAGAAAATTTTAGCTTTTGACCAACATTGTATCAATAAGTGTGTGCATTTGATTTCTTTGTTATTGTAATTATGAAAAATTTTTTTCAAATCTGTATTGGCCACTGCCCAATCCAATTTGTAAAAAATTTTGTGGGGAGTATGGGGGCTATGTAAGTAGGCTGTTTATGTTTTCGCTATGTAAGTAGGCTGTTTAGGTTTTTATTGGTAACGCCACCTCTGTATGAAAATCACTGGCTGTGCTGTGTGCAGTCTGTGGCTGCTTTGCATTGTTGTAATACTCGCCATTGTAGTGTTAGGCAGCTGGCTGTGAACAGCGCGTAGCATTGGCAGTTGGAGGTGAGCCGCCAGCAGTGGTGGATGTGGGGAGAGAGATGGCGGAGTTTTGTAATTTGTCATGAACTGCTATATTTATATATGATGATATCAAGGTAAATACATTGTTTGTTCTCTATTAATATCTTTCATTTGCTAACTATCCCTATCAGTAGTTAGTGCCTTTAGTAGTTTGAATCTTTTATTTAGCTGGCAGTAGTGGCGCTTGCTGTATTGCAGTAGTGGGAGAAACGAAGATTATTGTGAGGTAAGTGATTTAGTGATTTGTGAAAGGTATAGTTTAATGTTAGTCAGGGCCATTCTTTTGTAGGGATTTTTGAAAGTCAGATTGCGTTGCGCTAAAAATATTGTGTGTCAGTATAAGCACAGTCGTGTATAATTGTTCAAAGGGGACGTTTCAATACAGGTGACCAGACATGGTGCTTACGTATGTCTCACTTTTCAGAGTCTTATCTAGACGTATCAGGCGTCCGATGCCACTCCAACTCTTGAAAAGTTTCCTACTGACAAGCAGGGTCCATGGATTCATGAGGGTGTGTCCATACCCGTACACGATACAAATTGAAACGAGACTCATCCGACCAGGCAACATGTTTCCAGTCATGAAGAGTCCAATGTTGGTGTTGGCGGGCCCAGGTGAGACGTAAAGCTTTATGTCGTGCAGTCATCAAGGTACACGAGCGAACCTTCGGCTCCGAAAGCCAACATCGATGATGTTTCGTTGAATGGTTCGCACGCTGACTCTTGTTGGTGGCCCAGCATTGAAATCTGCAGCAATCTGCGGAAGGGTTACACTACTGTCACGCTGAACGATTGTCTTCAGTCGTCGTTGGTCCCGTTCTTATAGGATCTTTGTCCGGCCGCAGTAATGTCGGAGATTAGATGTTTTACTGAATTTCTGATATTCACGGTACACTCGTCAAATGGTCGTAAAAATCCCCACTTCATCGCTACCTCGGAGATGCTGTGTCCAGTCACTCGTGCGCCGACCATAACACCACGTTAAAACTTACTTAAATCTCTATAACCTGCCGTTGTAGAAGCAGTAACCGATCTAACAACTGCGTCAGACTCTTGTCTTTTATAGGCGTTGTCGACCTTAGCGCCGTATTCTGCCTGTTTACATATCTCTGTATTTGAATATGCATGCCTGTACCAGTTTCTTTGGCGCTTCGGTACACTGTGTAAGACTGTAATACTGATTACATAAGCCACCAATAATTACAATGTTTCAAACACTAGCACTAACGCATGAAACAGTATACGAGGGTAATCCCAAATGTAATGTCTCCTTTTTTTTTTCATAAGTACAGAACTCTGGTTGTGTGTCAGTTGGTGACATTGTTATGAAGATTGATTCACGCGCTGCGTGTAAACAGCGCACGCCGCGCTGAGGCTCTCAGTCTTGGCTGGGCAGCCGGATGTCACCGCCAAGTGCGAATTGGGCGCAGTTATTCGGTTTATGAACGCAAAGGGCAGTGCGACAATTGAAATCCATCGCTAATTGACGGAAGTGTATGGTGAGTCGTGCATGGATGTCAAAAATGTTCGGAAGTGATGCAGAGAGTTTGCAGCTGGTCGGACCGAAATTCACGACAAACAAAGGAGCGGGAGACCGTTAATTTCTGAGGAGACAGAGTTGAAGGTTGAGTAAAGCATGAGTGAAGATCGGCGGATCACCCTGGATGATCTCTGCTCGTTGGTTCGTGAGGTTTCCCGAAGCACCACTCACAGAATTTTAACGGAAACATTGAACTACCGGAAGGTGTGCGCAGGATGAGTGTCACGCATGCAGACTGAGGACCACATGCGGCAATGAGTTGATGCTTCCCGCGCATTTCTTCACCGCCTTGCAGCCGAACAGGACAACTTTCTGGACTCAACTGTCACGGGTGACGAAACCTGGGCATACCTTTGGCCGGAAAGAGATTCAGCTCCGACGACGAGGTGAAAGAAGAGGTTCATACCTTTATGAACAGCATGGCGGCGAGCTGGTATGACATGGGCATACAAAAACTGCCACAGCGCCTACAAAAATGCATCGACAGAAATGGTGATTATGTCGAAAAATAGCTAAATGTCCAAGCTGTAAACTGATGTAAACCATTGTAGAAATAGTCTATGTACGTATAAAAAAATAGGAGACCTTACTTTTGGGATTACCCTCGTAGTAGAGCTTACAGCTAGCGAAACGACTCAAAATGTCCCTTATACAGTCCACTCGCTACACGCATACATTTTACTTTACACAACAATGTATATGTCAGTAAAACTGAGACAAATTCTTAAATATCTCATGAAAATGCTTTCTCCTAGTTCTAGGTAGTTCCAACAATAGACCATAAATTGCTTCATTTTTTATTTCACAACAACAGATCAACTAATTGGCAGCACAACACTACAGTAACAATGTAAAGGCTGCTACCTTGCTGGAGGGTCAGCACTAATTATTATCATTATTCTTTCTTTTCTCAGACGTTATGTCTGGTCAAAAATGGAAAGTGACGCAGACCTTGATCAAGCGTGACTTCCTTTTAACTGTACGGTATATGTTACACTGCATTTAGGAACTTTTGGGTAATTGAACATTTATCAATAATTACAGATTTCTGTAGTTGTATATATACGTTTGGATGTAGCTGTATTGCGTTGATGGACTGGTGGATATTGTGTGGTATGACTCCTGTAGTTGATAGTATAATTGGTATAATGTCAACTTTAATCTCATGCCACATGTCCTTGACTTCCTCAGCCAGTTGGATGTATTTTTCAATTTTTTCTCCTATTTTCTTTTGTATATTTGTTGTATTGGGTATGGATATTTCGATTAGTTGTGTTAATTTCTTCTTTTTATTGGTGAGTATGATGTCAGGTTTGTTATGTGGTGTTGTTTTATCTCTTATAATGGTTCTGTTCCAGTATAATTTGTATTCATCATTCTCCAGTACATTTTGTGGTGCATACTTGTATGTGCGAACGTGTTGCTTTATAAGTTTGTGTTGTAAGGCGAGCTGTTGATGTATTATTTTTGCTACATTGTCATGTCTTCTGGGGTATTCTGTATTTGCTAGTATTGTACATCCGCTTGTGATGTGATCTACTGTTTCTATTTGTTGTTTACAAAGTCTGCATTTATCTGTTGTGGTATTGGGATCTTCAATAATATGCTTGCTGTAATATCTGGTGTTTATTATTTTATCCTTTATTGCACTCATGAATCCTTCCGTCTCACTGTATATATTGCCTTTTCTTAGCCATGTGTTGGATGCGTCTTGATCAATGTGTGGCTGTGTTAGATGATACAGGTGCTTGCCATGTAGTGTTTTCTTTATCCAATTTACTTTCTTCGTATCTGTTAATGTTGTGTGATCTAAGAGGTTATGAAATTGCAGTGGTGTAGCCGATGTATTTATATGAGTGATTGCTTTGTGCATTTTGCTAGTTTCTGCTCGTTCTAGAAGGAATTTTCTTAAATTGTCTACCTGTCAATAATGTAGGTTTTTTATGTCGATAAATCCCCTTCCTCCTTCCTTTCTGCTTAATGTGAATCTTTCTGTTGCTGAATGTATGTGATGTATTCTATATTTGTGGCATTGTGATGGTGTAAGTGTATTGAGTTCTTCTAGGTCTGTGTTACTCCATTCCACTACTCCAAATGAGTAGGTCAATATTGGTATAGCATAAGTATTTATAGCTTTTGTCTTGTTTCTTGCTGTCAGTTCTGTTTTCAGTATTTTTGTTAGTCTTTGTCTATATTTTTCTTTTACTTCTTCTTTAATATTTGTATTATCTATTCCGATTTTTTGTCTGTATCCTAGATATTTGTAGGCATCTGTTTTTTCCATCGCTTCTATGCAGTAGCTGTGGATATCCAAAATGTAATCTTCTTGTTTAGTGTGTTTTCCCTTGACTATGCTATTTTTCTTACATATGTCTGTTCCAAAAGCCATATTTATATCATTGCTGAATACTTCTGTTATCTTTAGTAATTGGTTGAGTTGTTGATTTGTTGCTGCCAGTAGTTTTAGATCATCCATGTATAGCAGATGTGTGATTTTGTGTGGGTATGTTCCAGTAATATTGTATCCATAATTTGTATTATTTAACATGATGGATAGTGGGTTCAGAGCAAGGCAGAACCAGAAAGGACTTAATGAGTCTCCTCGGTATATTCCACACTTAATCTGTATTGGCTGTGATGTGATATTATTTGAATTTGTTTGGATATTAAGTGTGGTTTTCCAATTTTTCATTACTATATTTAGGAACTGTATCAATTTAGGATCTACTTTGTTTATTTCCAATATTTGTAGTAACCATGAGTGGGGTACACTATCAAAAGCTTTTTGGTAATCAATGTATGCGTAGTGTAGCGACCTTCGTTTAGTTTTAGCTTGATATGTCACCTCTGCATCTATTATCAGTTGCTCTTTACATCCTCGTGCTCCTTTGCAACAGCCTTTTTGTTCTTCATTTATAATTTTGTTCTGTGTTGTATGTGTCATTAATTTCTGTGTAATGACTGAAGTTAATATTTTGTATATTGTTGGTAGGCATGTTGTGGGGCGATATTTAGCTGGGTTTGCTGTGTCTGCTTAATCTTTAGGTTTGAGATAAGTTATTCCATGTGTAAGTGTATCAGGGAATGTGTATGGGTCTGCAATGTAACTGTTAAATAATTTAGTTAGATGTGAATGTGTTGAGGTGAACTTCATAGCCAGAAATTTGCTATTTTATCTTTTCCAGGGGCTTTCCAATTGTGAGTAGAATTAATTGCTTGGGTGACTTCATGTTGCAATATTATCACTTCAGGCATTTGTGGTATCATCTTGTATGTGTCTGTTTCTGCTTGTATCCACCGTGCATGCCTGTTATGTTGTACCGGGTTTGACCATATGTTGCTCCAGAAGTGTTCCATGTCTGTTATGTTTGGTGGATTGTCTATTTTAATGTGTGTGTTATCTATTGTCTGGTAAAATTTCTTTTGGTTTGTGTTGAATGTTTGGTTTTGTTTCCTTCTATTTTCACTTTTTTTGTGTCTTCTAAGTCGTTTGGCCAATGCTTGTAATTTCTGCTTCTCTTCATCTAATTGCTCTATCGCTTCTTGTTGTGAGATTTTACCTAACCTTTTTCGTTTTTTGTCTGATATTTCATTTCTTATAAATTGTGTTAGCTGTCCGATGTCTTTTCTCAGTTTTTCTATTCTGATCTGTAGCCTGTGTTGCCATGCTGGTTTTGTGGGTTTCTTCTGTGTGTTGGTTGGTTCTGATCTCTGCCTAGTGTGTATATTTAGTGTAGTGAGTGCTCCTATACAAACCAGTAGTTGTAACTCTTCCATAGTTGTATTTTCATTTATTTTGTTGTGTATGATTGTGTTGATAGTTGTTATTGTTGTTTCGACTTGTCAGTTATTTGGTGGTCTTTGTATTATATATATGTCAGCTGAAATTTTTCTTCTATATCTAACGTGTGTCACCTCGTGTTCTATTTGTGCTTGTTCTGGTGGCTGTCTTAAGATTTCGTTTTCCTCTGATTGTTTAATTGATGTGTGTTGTTCTTTGTTTGTTTGCTCTGGGATGTTTGAGTCCATTACTGTATTATCTTCTTCTTCTGATTGCACATTACTTTGTTCTAGTATTTGTTGTACTTGTTGTTTGATGTTTTCTAATTCTGACTGGGGAATCCTGTTATTTTTTATTATTACACGTATCTGATCAGCTAGTCGTTGTTCTGTTAAAAATTTTAATTCTGGGTATCTGGTAATAAATGTTGTGTATACTTGTGATCTGCATCCAGTTGTGTTGGTTCCTAAGTTTGTTGCTTGGTAATAACAGAACATGAGGTGTCGGTGAACTTCATCTGACCATCTCATCCTCTGTCTTTGTTTTCCTTCTAGAGTGGTTGCAGGAAGCATATACTGCAAAACACCTCTATTTGGATTTAAATCATTTTCCATGTGGCTAGCAGTGTCGTTACCATTGTGGACGGGCATAGGGTTCAAGCGTCGTCCCCGACCATGACAGCGCTTGTCCGAGGCTTCATTAGTTCTGTCCTGAACCAACTAATCACACTAAAAGGGGGGTTAGCCCTATTAGTGGTTTGTTCTTTTCGTCGCCTTTTACGACTGGCAGAACATACCGGAGGCCTATTCTTTTCCCGGGCCTCCACGGGTTTTATTATTATTATTATTATCATCATCATCGTCATCATCATCATCATTAATAGTAGCAGTAGTAATGGCCGTGGTCAGATACTAAGCGTTGGCATTTCTGATAGTTCAGAAGTAAGGAGCCTAGCTATCAAGCGATGTCCAAACAATAGGCCTAAATGTAGTGCAGACACTTGGTTTTAAATGGAAGGTGGAGGATATGGGTGAAGCAAGTGTCGCTAGGGAGATGTTTTGTGACATGTGTCTACATTGGGGGTAGTTAGCTTTCTTTTCCGACAAGGTGTTACAGGTAGAGCGCTATAGAAGCACTGAGAATTTCTTCATCACTCTATAGAAAAATGTTGCTAGAAAAAAGCAGTATCAATTGTCTAATACAATCATTAGTTCATGGATTAGTAAAACACCCACAAAAACTAAATAACATTTATCTTTCATCATTTTGAAAACGAAAGTCTTCAAGGAATTTTTCTTCTAGAGTTTAATTCGGGCTAATGTTGATAATGGTACGGGGTGGGGCTCGTGGCGGGAACGATGAGAAAAGGGGGGGGGGCTACTTGACAATAGCTGACTGCGCCAAGCCCAGCGGCAACGATCTCAGAAAGTTTGGTAACCACTTTTCTAAATGTGCCAGTGTGCTCTTATCTCGCGTGCATTTGTGTACAGTTCATCAAACTCTAGGGGAATCCACACTGCTTGTTTCGCTCTGCATACGCATAAGATCCTCTTATCGCGTAGTAGACAGGCGGCTCTGACGAGAAGTTCTGTACCCCGACAGCCAACGTCGCTAAGAAGCACACGACGTAAAAAAAAGCACTGCCACTACTTTCTTTCTGTTCTCCACTCCCCTTCCCGCAGGGTAACGTAATTGAGGAGGGGAGAACGTAACTCACGGCGGTCTGATTTAATTTTTCCCCAGGCCTGTAAATCACAGCGCAGAATGGAGCTCTCGAGTACACGCGCCCACATCATTTCAGTCTCCAGTGCGGCTGCGAGCAGAAAGCGTGTCAGACCGTTTTACCAGCTGCTACAGCCGGCGAAAGACGATATTTAGGGGAGTTACTATCGAAGCACGCGAGTATAAGAAGAACATTTCATCTACGTCTATTACGACGGGCGTTCCGTAAGTAATGCAACTTTTTTTTTTTCTCGGCCAATTTCGGCTCAAAAAATTCGGAATTTGTTGTGGGACTACGTGAAGTATTCCCACTTCATCCCCTATAATTTCACGAAGTACCCATTGATGAATGGTGCAGACTCTGGCAGTTGACCCTAAACGTAAATAAATGTAACATATTGCGCATGCATAAGAAAAGAAATCCACTACTGTACAGCTACACTATTGACGACAAACAGCTGGAGACAGCGTCTGCCGTAAAGTATCTAGGCGCAACTATCCAGAGCGACCCTAAGTGGAATGACCATATGAAACAGATTCATCGAAAGAACCTGAGAGGCACCCACATGCCTCGCTCATACTGTGGCACCAAGCAGTCAGGCCTGCAAGATGAGTGGTCTGCCAAGCGAGTGGATTCATTCTTATTTATCGAGTAACATGAACTCTCGTACTCACAATTAAGTCACTAATCAACCTCCTGTATGAATAATACGCAACGTAAACGCACATCTGACTATCAGTAATTTACAGAACTCTGACTGTTCACTACGCACTGGCAATACCACATTTTCTTTTTTCTTATATTTAACGGCTTTTATCGACACGTGGCCACCGCACTGAATATGAATGGCGCACACATTATAAATTCGGGACATCATGACAACATACAATTCGAAGGAAAAGTCCACCAATATTTTTCTTTTCACTATCTTATTTATTCCGATAAATTCTATAACCTACACACACAAATTCTACAACCTACAACAATAACACATAAGAAATTCCGCCCAGTGGGCATGGCTTTACAATGGTGAATCTCTATATTATGATCTCGTAATTACTTTTAACGCTACAGTGCACTTTCTGGATAGGATGGTGGATCTTTTATTATACCTCACACTTCGACTCTCACAATCATCATCACGAAACTTTCCTCCAGACCGAGCGGTACCGAAGGAACAAGCATAACCCACTAATCTTTTGAAACTACCTCGCTACTCTCCCATGCAAACCACACATACCCAAATTACATGACATACACCACACTACAACATGAAATACTACACAGAGAATAGTCACAACATTATCACTTTCAGCTTTCCCACTTCAATTAGTATTTATCCCAGTTTCACACGACACTGCCCCACTTTGTAATTCTACTTTCCTACTATGAACTCTGGAGATATTTGCACGTCTTCCTGTGCAATGCAAGCCAAGTGGCGTTGCTGGATAGACGGCCGACTCACCTTGTTTCTCTCTCAGAGTTTGAATCAAGCGTCACACGGAATCATATCACGCAAAGTAATATTAAGAACATCACACACGCGAGTCCTCAACTGATACCATGGACGAGTACTTCTCTTTATCCTTTGTCTCATACACAGATTGAGACTCACACAGTACTTACCACGTGGAAGTACTCGTCTCTAATTTCAAGTCCTGCACACGCCATTTCTTAAATATTTCAACTTATGGTACACACGCTATTTCTTAAATATTTCAACTTATTGTACACACGCTAGTAATTCAGCTTAACTTAAGCACACGGAAGTATTTCAACTTATTGCTACACGTGGTTTCATTGTGACCGTTGGTCACTTCCGAAGATTACTACAATCCCTTTAATATTACCTGCCAGACATTTAATTCTCCCCACAAAAGTTCCTGAAATAGAGAAATTATTATTTCAAACTACTCTTAAATATTCCACATGCATACCATGTCTCCACTCTTTCGTCATTACGGAGCACAACTAAAACAGGTCTTAACAGCACAAGATCCAGCGGCAGAGTGCCGAAACATGGCCGTTCTCTAGGTCCTCTCCCATCTCTGTCGAGGTGGGGGAAGCACCTTGCTATCGTATTGGTCAGCCACATTTCAGGCGCTCAAAGCTCTGGTAAATTTCATCTCTTTGGTCCCACCAAAGGTGGCCAAAGGATCGACTCAAAGATGATCATATATTCACATTCACTATCTGCGGTTAGCAGACGACCATACATTCATTCATTTCACAGATCTCACCAAACTGGATGTAGGGATTTACTTTGTGGGAGTGCACATGTGATCAATTAAATAAATAAATTGTCATTCCTTCCCACACTGGTGTCCGGCTTCGCTGTATTAATTGAAATTGAGTTATTTTACAAAAAAAATGTGTTCTTCTGACAAAAATAATGAAGTATGTTGTACCTATTTTCAATGTCGGGCGGTACTGTACCCTTTCAAAGAAATCCACTACTGTACAGCTACACTATTGACGACAAACAGCTGGAGACAGCGTCTGCCGTAAAGTATCTAGGCGCAACCATCCAGAGCGACCCTAAGTGGAATGACCATATGAAACAGATAGTGGGAAAATCAGACACCAGACTCAGATTCATCGAAAGAACCTTAAGGAAATGTTCCTCATCCACGAAAGAAGTAGCCTATAAGGCGTTTGTTCGCCTGATTCTTGAGTATTGATCATCTATCTGGGATCCGTATCAGGTAGGACTGATAGAGAAGATCCGTACATTAACCTGCGATCTTACAATGTATTGTCGAATATTCATTATCCTACATAATTAGTTTTTGGTTAACGATTTCTTGCCGTTAGCGTACTTCCGCACAGTTGCTGATGTGATCTGGACTTGATTAAACTGTTTTGTAAGTTATATTTACATAGCCGGCACGGCAGCTCAGCGTGTTCGGTCAGAGGGTTTAACTGCCCTCTGTAATAAAAAAACTGAGTTAATCGATTAACAACGAACTTAAACGGATGTCTTACGACGTCCGCCCCGAGCAGATGCAACGAACAAAAGTTACCGGCACGCTAGCTCAGTGTGTTCGGTGAGAGGGTTTAGCTACCCTCTGTAATAAATGAACTGAGTGAAAGGATTATCGAACACCTGAACGAGTGTCATCGGACGTCCACCACGAACAAATTCAACGAACAATATAGAATAAAATGAGATCTACAAAAAAAAAAAAAAAAAAAAAAAAAAAAAAAAAAAAAAAAAAAGTGGTCAGCGCGACAGAATGTCAATCCTAAGGGCCCGGGTTCGATTCCCGCTTGGGTCGGAGGTTTCCTCCGCTCAGGGACTGGGTGTTGTGTTGTCCTAATCATCATCATTTGATTCCCCTTCGACGCGCAAGTAGCCGAAGTGGCGTCAAATCGAAAGACTTGCACCCGGCGAACGGTCTACCCGACGGGAGGCCCTAGTCATATGAAATTTATTTTTATAGTTGCATGTAGATCCACCAGTTCTGATTACTGTCGTTTGTGTTGTCCTCTCAGACATACGTTGACAGGCCATATAATCCTCTGCTATCAAGAGATGAAGGGAGCGGTGCGTACGTGGCTTATTTCTCAATCGAAAATCTTTTATTCTCACTGTGTCTGAAATTTTGTGCAACGGTGGACCAAGTTATTCAACGGGATGGTTACGTCATTTTCAATTTTTTACTGTTCTAATAAATTATAAAATATGGCTACAGACTGTCTCCTTACTTTCGAACACTGGGAATTAGATAATCACTACTAAAGTACAGAGTTTGTCATATCGGACTACCAGTGTCCGTTATTCTGTTCCAGCAGAAAGGTTGGAGTATAAAGTTTCGTCGGTGTGGAGGTCATGTTCTAGTCTAACGCAACTCGCGAGGAAAACTTCTTGCATGTGATTTGAATGTCAAAATCTGAATACATTGCGAGTGCTGTGCTATTGCCCACACGTAAATACAGTCCTGATATCCATATAATTTGTCCCGTTCTCCTTGCTGGTTAGCATTATGCAGCAGGAGAGTCAGGGTAATCACTGTAATTTCTTCTTGTCGTTTCCAAGTAATTTTTTCGACTGTTTTCGAGAAAAAAAATAATTATTATTTCTCCTCTAGTTTTCTTTGTCATCTAATAGTCGACACTCACGAATTCACCAGCAACTGCATCGAGTGACTTATCTCCTGAAGCAAGGCAAATTAGCAGGTAAAATATGACAGGAAGTTACAACTGTTTAACTATTCAAGGTCTCTGATGCAAGAAGTAGAAACGAAAGACGCGAAATTCAGATCTGAGGCCCCACTTGATTGTTACTTGAAGTGAAATGATACGACAATCCGGAAGCTCCTGAAAGTTGCTGATTCGCTTCTTTGTCTTCATTTTTATTAGCCTTTGAGCCAGAGTAGTGTAAAAATGCATAGTCCTTAACGTTTTCTGTTCACCGATGGAGGGGACGGGTAGGGAATGCGGAGGTTATTTGCAGCGCACAGTAAATTTTACACTAGCAGAAAGTTACTTCAAGTCATTGTTGATCCCGAAAATTTCAAAAGCGCAGAGTGTTCCTTAGTAATATTTGTTTAGCTTTAATTGAAAAGTGTACAGCCGACAAGTGATTATCGTAATCACCAGATACGACTGACAAGCTACATGTCATCAATATTTGAAAACCGCTGGTTACCTGTTTACGCGATGCGTTCGCTCTGTGCATAGCGTGGTGTTTACTCGCCGCTGCTGAAGGAAACGTTAAACAAGTCGTCGGAACGTGTCGGTTCATAAAGTTTGTAAACTGCGGTCAGGACCCCGTAAATTTCGCCCACAGCTTGTTTGAAAAGACTTCAGTATATTGCTTCGCAGCTTTCGTGAAAACGAAAGTCTGCACGTCATCACAAACACCTGTAGCCTACGACTGAAACCGGTGTGTGGTACGAAAGCGGGGGAGGTTAAAGCTTAACAGACAGTCGACGTTGAGGTCATCAGATGTGGAGTACAGTGGAGCCGCACGTAGAGCAAAACGGCGGTGGTCGTCTTGAATGAAACATACAAAATACTTTCTGTAAACTATACTGCACAGCTTCATCGTATTTGATGAACGGGGACGCGGAACGACCAAGATCTGCTGTAGCGTGTGTTTATTTGAGGATAACAAATGTCAGTCAAGTAACCATTTTCGAATTGTAGCGCGTATCTGAATGTAATTAATGACGTAAGGGGAGATAAATTACATTGAGCTAGCTGTCCTGTCTGATATTATCCCTTATCTGCAGCTACAAGAAATCTTAACACGCATTTCTTCTTTCAACGACCGTGGCAGCACCTGATGACAACCCTTAAGACAGATGTTTCCGACGGAATGAATGACAAAATACGGACATTGGGAAGGCCGCAAAGTTAATTAATAAATGATTATACACTAAAGGTTTAGACACACATTTAAATGCGAGGCAGTATTATTTACAGCATGGAAGGACATCAATCCATAATTCTGGATTATTCGTCGCATATCCGGCCTCCATAGGGAAAATAAGTAACAAGCTGAAAACAATTGTCCGGTCGGGGTAGCCGAGCGGTTTTCGGCGCTACCGTCTAGAACCGCAGCGACCGCTACGGTCGCAAGTTCGAATCCTGCCTCGGGCATGGACGTGTGTGATGTCCTTGGGTTAGTTAGGTTCTAGGGGACTGATGACTTCAGATGTTAAGTCCCGTAGTGCTCAGAGCCATTTGAACCATTTTTTTAAAACAATTTGAACAAGACATACAGGATCGTCCAGCTCCTAGACAGTCTTAACTAGTGGAATGTGAGAAATTATCAGAAGCAACGTACAGGAGGTGATGTATTCTAGAATATTACGCCACCTCAGCAGCAATACACTATATTCTCGACAATCCGGCTCTCATTAGCCCAGTCTCTCAGTAACCCGACCCACATCCACATTCTAGTCGCTCAAGCAGAAATGGCGCATACAATAATGAATTCTCGTGTGCAACAATGTTGTTAGTTAATTACAGTGTTGAACAATGCTGTACATGTTTGAAATTGTGACTTTCTCTACGGTTCAGTACCATGGCTTCTCAAAGGAAACTCGTTGTACTAGATTTAAAGCAGAAACTCGAAATCACAAAAAAAAAAACTCAGCTGAGCCTCTTCACAGAAAGCCATTGCTGCTGAGTACAATGTTGAACGAGTTAATATAATGACCAAAACTTCGACAGACGAAGAAATAATGAAAAGCGAACAGGGAAGCTATGATGATGATGATGTGATGATGAAGAAGAAGAGTGCTTAAGAGGAGAGATTATGAAGAAATCTCATACCGCTGGTGCGGAAGGCCGGCTGTAGTGGCCGAGCGGTTCTAGGCGCTTCAGTCTGGAACCGCGCAACCGCTACGGTCGCAGGTTCGAATTCTGCCTCGGGCATGGATGTTTGTGATGTCCTTAGGTTAGTTAGGTTTAAGTAGTTCTATGTTCTAGGGGACTGATGACCTCAGATGTTAAGTCCCATAGTGCTCAGAGCCATTTGAACCATTTTTTGGTGCGGAAGCTGCAGACGTCTTCCTGGAGCACATTATGCAAAAATCAGAAACATGCAGTAGCGATGCAATGCTCGTAAAGCATGTTTGAAGTCAAGTAAACAGCTGTCACGTATCATCACTGCAAAATTAAAAATTTGAGACTTGTTTCATAGTGAGCGACACTACTGTATATGTACACACTCAAAGGCTAAGTTTTCTATAAAAATGAACGTATATTTGTATTTAGTAAAATATAATTCCTATGTGTTTATACTAATTTTAAGACACCGTCAGTGATGCGACACCCATATGAGCAAGGAGCCAGAGTCTAGTGTAACACCCTAAGTAAATCAGATTTTGAGTTTCAGAGTAGCTGCTCTGCTGAGAACGCATTTACACGTTCACTCACCAAATTTTACAAACATAGAATAAAACAGCACTGATTGGTATTTTCTATGACTTACCCAAGCCATTTGCCAGTGAGAATCACAATATCCTAGAAAATCTCAGATTTTATGGAATTGCTGGTATAATCAACTAAGGTATGTTGTCATATCCAAACAAAATAACACAGGAAGTTTATTTCAACTACTGTAATCAGAGAAGATTCTTCTGACTGGGAGAAATAACATATTGACTCCCAATGGCTCAGTCTTAGGTCCGTAATTGTTCCTCTTATACGTAAACTATACTGCGTCTAATGAACAACAAGCATTTTGCGGATGGCACTAGTATTGTAATCAATTCAAGTATACATACAGTAACAGAAGAAATGGCGTACAGCGTTCTTAACGGTGTCACTAATTGGTTTTCTGTGAATGTCTCTCTCTCAGTTTTAAACGTACACAACGCTATCCAGTTGTGCGCATCTCGAGGTACTACACCAATGACACATATAACACAGTGCGAGAAAACAATAAATAGGATGGAAACTTCAAAATTCTTAGATGTCAATATTTACGACAATTTAATTTGGAAAAAGCACATTTCGGAACTCCTAAAACAACTTAGTTCAGCCACATTCGCGCTTAGAATCATTGCAAATCGTGTGGAGAGACATATCACTAAGCTGACAAATATTACATATTTTCATTCAATAGTGTCATATGGAGTAATGTTCTTGAGTAAATCTTTAAGAAAGAAAATATTCATTGCTCAAAAACGTGCTGAAATAATAAATTGGTTCTCACTCATGATAATCATGTAAACATCAGTTTAAGCAGTTAGACATTTTGACTACTGCTCCACAGTACGTTCTTTCCCTCTCGAAGTTCGTTGTAAATCATCCACTGCAGTGATCAGTTACGTATAGAATTACAATAGCAGAAGAAAACAATTACATTCATTATTCCACATCAAGGTTGCCATAAGCACAAAAAGGGGCGCACAATACTGCAAACAAAACCTCGATCACTTCCTCAGTGATATAAAACGTCTGACAGACAGAAAAGTAAAACTGGAAACTAAACTGCCTTGACAACTACTCCTATTCCGTAGAAGAATTTCTGTTATTGTAATGTGTAAAAGTTGATGGGTAGGAATTACTAACTCATATCTGTATATTTAATAGTAATAAGAAAAATTATAACTGTTCAGCACGTAGCCATATTTATAAATTAATTTGCAATGCGAATGTGAAATGGCTCTTTGCTTATGATTATGATTATCGGCTGCAAATGAGCCATAGGACACGAAACTAACGAAGTAACTGAGATATAGTAGTTGGGAATGAGAGATGCCAGATACAGCTACAATGGGCGATAGTACGGCAATTCGTACCACAGGGACATCGGTGGGTGAGCAGTCCTCACAGCTCGTTGTGCAGGCTGCGTGCTCATGTAATTACGGTAGGCAACAAAGATACGTGCATACGCTTACCTTCCGATCGAAATTCTACCGATGTGATTTTACACATGTCTGTTTCCAAAGTAATGGAAGAGAGTTCATATTAATGAAAGATGGCGGCGGCTTCTGCACTAACGCCCGACGAGATTCTGTGAGCGAATGACTCCGTCAAAAATCTTCAATCGACTGTCCTCGACAGAACACTTACCTTCATACAAAAACTAGCAAAATTTCTCGCAAAAATCGAAATTACAACTAGCCTGATTTAGCAGCTGGCTAACATGTTGTTGGACGCAACACCTATCGTACACTCAGTTACAGAATACTGTCTTCTTTTCTGGATCAATAGCTGCCGTACCAAACTTGTCGAAACACAGCTAAACCGTGCAATGCGAGCCATAACTGGATCTGTTAGAGCAACTCTGCTCCAGTCGCTGCTGTTATTGACTAATTTCGCAGCTGCCCCAACTAGGCGATTCGTAGCCCACAAATCACAGATGAAAAACGCGATGCCAACCGATCCCTTCCGATTCGTGTCAACATAGATTTTGTGTTAAGTAGCGGCAACTGAGTCTGAAGTCAGTGCATCCAGCTATAGCAGTCGCCAAGCAACTCAACGACTTTGACACCGACAATAACTGGACGTCACTATGGCAAGACCAAAATTTCACGAACGCACATGTCGAGACAAATCCATCTCCGAAAGTACCAGGATTTTCTCTTCCCAGAAGACAGTACCGCATTACAATGCCCGTTAGAGGAGTGTTGAAACGTCAAGGAGTATCAGTAGTGTCAAACGTTGTCAAGAACGCCATCCTGTTGCTCGTCGCACTGCGACCGCGAAATGTGAGGGAAATAAGGCTCCACGGAAAGAGGTGATTCCACTGTCCACTTTGTGACCGCAACCCCCCCCCCCCCCCCTCCCCCCGCGCCGATGCCTTTTCGTGTTGATTCTGAGCGGCGATGTTTCTGAAATGTTTTTCTCGGGTACCCAACAGACAATCGCGTGGTCTTACCGCTGGGTGTCGCCGTTGAGACCTCCATCGCAGAGGCGTCAAAAGAAGGAGTGCAATGTTGGTAAGAGGGGGTGTGACGACCTTCCATCGCGTGATACGTCCACGGTGGCTCTCTGAAAGTTATGTTGAAATTTGGTCCCATCGTGACATCATTAACCCATCTTACACGTCACATGAACTTCTGAACTTTGGCACTTTTTCGCACCTTTCGACATCTCGCCTTTTGAAGCTTCGTCGAGCCCATTGATGCCGTCGCAGGACGCCTCGCTTTCGCTCCATTATAGTGGTACGTAATAAAACGAAACACGTGCACCCGTTGTTTCGATGTTATTTCATTACATGGCAACCAGTTTCGGTGACTCAAGACACCATCTTCAGTCCTTAGCTGACGCTGAAGGGTGAACGATCGTAAACACGAGGCCAGTAGTGGCCAACATCTCTGAACTGAAGTGGCTTCCGTACAATACTGTAACAACGATGTTGTGCCTGCAGTCATCAACTACCAATAGCTGGAGACACAACGTCGATGTTACAGTATTCTACGGAAGCCAGTTCATACAGTAGATGTTGGCCACTGCCGGGAACGTGTATACGATCGGAGTTCACTCCTTAAGCCGTGGGCACACGGACCGTGCATCCGAACATTGAGCTTGCCGAGTTTCTGACGTCAGAGCATGGAACAGCATGTTGGGGAGTGTTTCCGAACGTGCAGAGCAATATGTAGCATGTCAAATATTCTGAACGCGCTTTTGAACGTTGACCAATGAGATGGCAGAACGGCACTACGTCACACTTCCTTCGGTGGAGAGTTGTCAGGCGCCAAATTGGCTTTCAGTTGAAGCTCGTATGTATATCTGCCGTTTCTGAGCACCAGCAATCCGAGGAGCTCTCGAAAACAGCCTTTAATTCGTTGTAATGAAATGACGAGAAACGTCATATTCGTGGTAAAAGAATTATTGTAACTTGCGTATTATGAGAGTATGCCATTTGAGGGCAACGGCATTTTGAGAATCCATTAAAAACACGTTGTACTAGGTACAATTTGTTATAGTTAAAATCAGTTAGTAATATAGATACGATTGAAGCCTTCATGCCATGGTAACAAAATAGGTATGCAGTGTAAGATTGAGTGGATGTTGGCACGGTAGCTCATCGTGTTCGGTCAGACGATTAGCTGTCATCTGTAATAGAAAAATTGAGTTAATGGATCAACGATGAACTTGAACAAACGTCGTGGGACGTCCGCCCCGCACATATACAACAACCGACAAAATGAGAATACTAAAAAAATAAAAAAAATTAAAAAAGGAAGTGGCCACTGGCCACTTTAGCGCAATGAATAGCATCTCGGTTTCGAAATACTATAATATTTTTGTGTTTGTGGGTCACGTCCCACTACAGCTAAAAACAATTTCTAACCTTCAGGTTTTTAATAGAGTTTGATACTTTTTTATTCGTATTCGATGTTATGTAAGTAAAAGTGCACTCCTTTTGAGGAGTGAGTTTGTTCAATTGGCTTAATCTAAAGGACACCTCGCACTACCTGCAGTAAGATGTTTTGCCCTTTTTTCTTTTAGGTTTTGTAATTCAAATATTGCAGTGATTCTGCTACTAAGTTGGGACAGTGATCAAGTAAGAATGAGCTTAGGGTTTTGCTAAAAAGTGAGAATGATGAAATAATTTTTATCTTATGTGGAGAACTATTGTAGATTTGTATCGTACTACTTGTAATAGAACTTTTATAAGCCGATGTCCTTATTGGCTGGACATGTTACTTTCCTTTTCGCCTTGTAATAATTTCATGGATATCGAAGTTTTTCTTTATGAATACCACAAACAGAACTGCCTGACACCAAATGGACAAGCCAGGAAGTTAATAGAGCTAAAACAGGAACTTTACGCCCGTCCACTTCGTAGACCGTGTGATTTACGAGCAACATATAGCCGAAAACTACCGCTGCTGCGCGTTGCAGTCGCGTATACCGCGTTGGGGACCCCTTACCGTACGCACAAGTCACATAGTTTCCGAACGTTCAGCAGCACGTACAACTCTGCACTCTCAACGTTGATGCTCGACAACACGCTCTGTGTAAATCGGTTTAAGCGCAGGCTAACGCCTGAAGATGGTGTGTAGAGTAACCGAAACTGGTTGCCATATAATAAAATAACACAAAAACAACGGCTGCAGCTGTTTCATTTTGTTACATAAATGAACACCCGAAATCCCTTGAACCACCGATCACAAGTATGAAAAAAAAAAAAAAAATTACAGAGGAAGGTTGTAGTCAACTTTGAGCCAAATTTCATACTTCTGCGTCGCAATGAAAGACAATCATGGAAAGAAAAGTTGATCCTTTACTTCCGTTGCGCAGAGTACGTACAGGGTTATTCGTAAGTACCTCTGGCTTTCCAGAAGATGGTTGCGCGCAAAAATTACAAAACATACAGAAAAATGACACGTATCAGTGGATAGACCATCCCTCCTAGTTTCAGTTCACAGTGCTTTCACAAAGAACATGCCATTAGGGGGCAGGCATGTCAGAATTAATACACAAATCGTCTGCTGCGTTTGTCGTATCGAATTAGTCCGTGCCTGCAGGTACGTAGGCAACCCAATGAGCAGGTCACCAAAGTGGGCTGCTATTGTTAAACCTTCGTTGCCATCAATGAATGGCACGTACGTGCTTTCTGCCCGTATTGACGTACGCTGCGTCACGTTTGTGTGCTTAATGACCATATGCTATGTTAGTTTAAAAGTTGGAAAGATGCTACTTCCACCGATATGTGTCATTTCTCTGTATGTTTTGTAGTTTTCGCGCAGCCGTCTTCTGAAACGCCAGAGATTCTTACGAATAATTCTTAGACATAAGGATGATGAACTTCGATCGAAATTAATTATGCATTACAATACATTACATTACATTAATACTTGTTCCATAGATCATGAATACGACGTTTGATAATGATGAGGAACATGTCAGCTTAACATAAGTTTTCATTTCTTATTTTTTTTTTTTTTTTACACTTACTACTTCATATCTAAAAATTTATCTATTGAGTAGAAGGAGTTATCATTCAGAAATTCTTTTAATTTGTTTTAAAAGTTGATTGGCCATCTGTCAGACTTTTAATGCTATTTGGCAAATGACCAAAGATTTTTGTGGCAATGAATTGGGATGGGTGATTTCGTAAGTGAATATATATATATATATATATTGCGAAGGTACTGTGAATATCCCAAGTTCGTTAAATAAATGTCTGCAAGGGGATCTTGGGTGGGCTCTAGCTATTTTCTTATTACACGCTTTTGTGCAATGAATACTTTTCTCTTAATGATGAATTGCAGCAAAATATGATACCATATGAAAGCAGTAAATGAAAACAGGCATAGTAGGCTAATTTACTTATAGAGTTGTCACCAAAATTTGCAATAATGAAAATAGGCGTAGTAGGCTAATTTACTGATACGGTTATCACCAAAATTTTCAATAACCCTAACAACATAAGTAGCTGAACTTAACCGTTTCAGCAGATCATCACCGTGTTTCTTCCGATTTAATTCTTCATTGATGAACACACCCAGAAATTTTGAATATTCTGCTTTAGCAGCAGACTTCTGTTCAAAGACTATATATATCAGTGATGTTATGCCGTTTATTGTACAGAATTGTATATAATGTCTTTTCTCAAAATTTAGTGAGAGTCCATTTGCAGAGAACAACTTAATAATTTACTGGAAGACGTTATTTACAATTTCCTCAGTTAATTCCTGTTTGTTGCATGTGATCACTATACTTGTATCACCAGAAAAAATAACTAGCTTTGCATCTTCATGAATATAGAGTGACAGCTCATTAATATTAAGAACAATACCTTCTGCAGAATAATTTCATTATTCAAAAACAAGCCAAAAGCCTTCGAGAAATCACAAAATACCCCAATGGGTGGCGTTCGGTTATTCAGCGCATTTAATATTTGGTCAGTGAAAGCATATATAGCATTTTCCGTTGAAATGTCTTTCTGAAAACAGATTTGAGATTTTGTCAGTACTTCATTTTTACAAATATGTGAAGTTGCTCTTGAATACATTACTTTTTCCATAATTTTCGATAAACTTGTCAGAAGTGAGATTGTGCGGTAGTTGTTAGCACGAGACCTATCCCTTTTATGCAATGGTTTAACAACAGCATATTTCAGTCTATGTGGAAAAATGCCCCGTTTCAGTAAGCTACTACATATGTGCCTGAAAACCCTACTTATCTGTCGGGAACAAGCTCTGTTGGAAATGCCATCAGTTCCATGCGAACTTTTACTTTTGAGTAAATTTATTATTTTCGTGATTCCGGTAGGAGAGATGGATTTGAATTTCATTTTTTTCAAATTGCATGGGTATTGCCTCTTCCACTCACAGCCTTGCATTTTCTAATGAATAGCTGCATCCCATTTTCTGTACGACACATAAAAAATGATTATTACAAATATTTTCTTCTTCTGCCTTTTTGTTAACGAACTTTTCGTTGAGTTTGATAGAAATAGAGTTTTCCGGTACTTTCGGTTTCCCTCTTTCTCTTTTTACAATATTCCAAATTATTTAATTCTCAGAGTTGCTAATTTCAGACATAATGCACATACTTCCGGACTTTTTAATAACTATTCTTAATACAGTGCAGTAGTTTTATAACGTTTGACTGTTTCTGGATCATTACTCCTTCCAGCAATAAATAACAGCCGTAAAATAAATGTACAAATGAGAAGATTAACGTTTGTGTATGACCATCGGACGTCATCATCCCGATATGAACAATGCCTCTGGAACATGATTATATCTATGGTTCCCCCCTTCCGACACTCCGCGACGAAGTTGACACTTTTACGTCAACAACCAGGAACATTAATGAAGTATATAAACAGCTGCAGGCTGAGACGTGGTGGTAAATATTGGTCATACGTAAAGAAACGGGATAAATGGACGATAGCACGGAATAAACCGGTCCATTAGCTAAAGCGAGAAGAGCATTAGGAGGGAATTGGAGCGGTAATCGCGGCCAATGTGCCGGAGCCGGTTTTCCGCAATAAACGGTAAGCCGTCCGCAAAGCAACCTTGCAACAGACGTAGCGCCGACTCGGAACAGAGATGGCGAGTATGTAGCTATTAAACCGTAACAGCGGCATGCGAGAGAACGCTAGCCTGGCGTGTGGGCGGCCCGCTCGTATCTGCGTCTCCGGGGCGTTTACTGCTCGCTCGTATATCAGGCAGCGCGAGGGGAGCACAGAGGCGCCCATGGATTTCTGTGCACCACGGCTGCATCGTCGACTGCATCTTCTCCTGACGGGAAATTGCGAGGTATTTCAGTAACGACTTTACAACTTTGCAGTGGAGTCTCACGGTCTGATGTCATTTCTTCGTAAAATATATTATTTATACATCTCGCTTTCACCTCTTAGCAAGATGTTCTGAACTGTAATACAGGCGTTTCAGGAAGACTGATCTGGTTTCACAATACTGTGTCGTCTACGGTTTAGTCTCAACATCGAAGAAGCAATGACGGCGAAAGAAAAGAAACGTTCAAGAGTGGGATTAAAATTCGTGGTGAAAGCATGTCAATGATACGATTCGCTGATGACGTTATTGCCATCAGTGAAAGTGAAGAAGAATTACAGGATATTCTGAATGGGATGAACAGTCTAGTGAGTACAGAATAAGGACTAAGAGTAAATCGAACAAAGAAGAAAGTAATGAGAAATATCAGAAATAATAATGGCTAGAAACGTCACATCAAAATTGGCGACCACGAAGAAGACGAAGTTAAGCTATTTTGCAACCTGCGAAGCAAAATAACCTCTGGTGCAGGAAGCAAGGAGGACATGAAAACGGACTAGCACAGGCAAAGAGGGCGTTTCTGGCCAACAGAAGTCTATTGGTGTCAAAGAAGCCGGCCGGCGTGGCCGAGCGGTTCTAGGTGCTTCAGTCTGGAACCGCGCGACCGCTACGGTCGCAGGTTCGAATCCTGCCTCGGGCATGGATGTGTGTGATGTCCTTAGGTTAGTTAGGTTTAAGTAGTTCTAAGTTCTAGGTGATTGATGACCTCAGATGTTAAGTCCTATAATGCTCAGAGCCATTTGAACCATTTGGTGTCAAAGATAAGTCTTATTTGAGGAAGCAATTCCTGAGAATGTACCTTTGGAGCACAGCATTGTTCGTTAGTTAATCATGGACAGTGCGAAAAACGGAACAGAAGTGAATCGAAGCGTGTGAGAAGTGAGCTACAGAAGAATGTTGGAAATCAAGGTGACTGATGAGGTAAGGAATGGGAAGGAAGGCAGAATCGACGAGAAAAGGGATATATGAAAAACACTGACATGAAGAAGACACAGGATGATAACAGACATTTGTTAAGGCATCGCGGAATAACTTCCATAGTAACAGAGGGAGCTGTAGAGGGTACAATCATTAGCGGAAGACAGAGATCGGAAAATATCCAGCAAATATTTAATGACGTAGATTGCTATTGCTACTCTGAGATGGAAAGATTGGCACAGGAGAGAATTTCGTGGCGGGCCGCATTGAACCAGCACATCAAATTGCCAACTGAAAGTTATCTGACCATGTGGCTGCCAGTAGGCTTTTCCCTCGTGAAGCTACATCATTCGCTCGCTCCTTGCGAAAACGTGTCGAAAGTTTGAATAGGGCGGACTAATGCCGCCCGCATTAGCAATATGTAGGTCTCCTAGACTGAGCCTGTGGTGCAGGCACGCCCAGGGAAAATTTTTGCAACTAATGCGCAAAAGCAGAGTTTTACTACAATCTATGTATTGAAGCCCATAACTCAGCATTTAACGTTTATTAATTAATTGCAAACTTTTTTATATCACATTTTATAAATTTACGCAACTGAAACAAAAAAAGATACACTGCTTAATATAAGATGTGTGGCTAGAAAAAAACCGGACTAGTACTGGTGAAACAATAAAACGAATGCAATAAGGCTGAAAGTCGCGTGGCCTGTCACGTGACTCTCGCTCCGCCTACTGATCCAGTTTCATCTGCCTCCTGCACTCAGTCTGCCCGTGGCGTCTGTTTTAAGTAGTTGACGTTTTGTCTGTGCGTCGGAAAATGTTGAGTGTACAAAAAGAACAGCGTGTTAACATCAAATTTTGTTTCAAACTAGGAAAATCTGCAAGTGAAACGTTTGTAATGTTACAAGTGTACGGCGATGATTGTTTATCGCGAACACAAGTGTTTGAGTGGTTTAAACGATTTAAAGATGGCCGCGAAGACACCAGTGATGACACTCGCACTGGCAGACCATTGTCAGCAAAAACTGATGCAAACATTGAAAAAATCGGTAAACTTGTTCGACAAGATCGCCGTTTAACAATCAGAGCAGTGTCTGAGTTAACAGGAGTTGACAAGGAAAGTGTTAGGCAGATTCTTCATGAAAGTTTCAACATGAACAAAGTGTGTTCAAAAATGGTTCCAAAGTGTCTCACAATTGAACAGAAGGAACGCCGAAGAATGATTTGTTCTGACATCCTGGAAAACATTGAAAGTGATCCCACCTTCTTACAAAATCGATGCATTGGAAAACTCCTGGTTTTCCACGATAAAAAAAAGCACGAATGTCAAAATCGAAATTCAAGGCAATGATGATTGTTTTTTTTTTTGACATCAAAGGGATTGTGCACACTGATTGGGTACCAGAGGGACAAACAGTGAATCAGCATTACTACATTAGCGTCCTGGCTACCCTACGTGAGCGAGTACGGAGAAAACGGAACGATTTGTGGAGAAAAAAAGTCATGGATCCTTCACCAAGACAATGCCCCAGCTCACAGTGCGTTGTCAGTGAAGACGTTTTTGGCAAAACACAACATTCCCATCTTAGATCATCCACCCTACTCACCTGATTTGGCCCCCTGTGACTTTTTTCTTTTCCCTAAAGTCAAGTCAGCTTTGAAAGGAACTAGATTTGAGACTGTTGAAGCAGTAAAAGAAAAAGCGACGGAAGTAATGTATGGACTTACCGAAAATGATCTGCAGCATTGCTATGAACAGTGGAAAATTCGTATGGAGCGGTGTAGAGACCGAGGAGGAGAGTACATTGAAGGAGATAACATGAAATTGTAAATAATTGTAAATAAATGTTTTTTCCAGCATCAGTCCGGTTTTTTCTAGCCGCACCTCGTAAAAGCGAAGCAACCAGTAGACAAGACCAAGCGAGAATGAAATTTTCACTCTACAGTGGAGTGTGCGCTTATATGAAGCTTCCTGGGAGATTAAAACTGTGTGCCGGACAGAGACTCGAACTCTAGACCTTTACCTTTTGCGAGAAAGTGCTCTACCATCTGAGCTACCCAACCAAGCACGACTCACGACCCGTCCTCACAGCTTCACTTCCGCGAGAGGAGCTCCTGTAGTTTCGAAGGTAGGAGACGAGATATTGGCGAAAGTATAGCTGTGAGGACGGGTCGTGAATCGCGCTTGGGTAGCTCAGATAGTAGAGCACTCACCCGCGAAAAGCAAACGTCCCAAGTTGGAGTCTCAGTCCGGCACACAGTTTTAATTTCCTGGAAATTTCAAGGCCGAGTGGGGTGGCTCAGTGGTTAGCACACTGGACTCGCATTCGGGAGGACGACGCTTCAAAACCGCGTCCGACCATCTTGATTCAGATTTTCCGTGATTTCCCTAAATTGCTTCAGGCAAATGACGGGATGGTTCCTTTGAAACGGTACGGCCGACCTCCTTTCCCATCCTTCCCCAATCCGTTGGGACCGATGACCTCGCTGTTTGGTCCTCTCCCCCGAATTGACCAACTAACCAGAAGACAAGGTCGGATGTCAATGTAATTTCATTCAAGTATATACCATCGAAAGGTATGTAAATAAATTTACAGTTCACTACGACAGAACGGCCACCAGCACCAGAGTGCATTTATGTTGTTCTTGTTTAGTGTTGTTACCAGGCATGATATGGCGTACAACGAGCGTGAACAGCATCAGGTGTTGAGTAATCACAGTGAAGGTCACGGAGACGCCGTGTGCTCGTGTGAGACAGCGTTATCAGCAGTTGACGGAGACTGAAAGGGGCCCCTTTGTGTGTCTCCCTTTGGCCGGCTGGGCGAATCATGCAATAGCTAGGGTGGGCCATTTGCATGTGACAGTGGCCCGATGGTGGACTGCATAGGGAGTGAGCCAGGCATACTCATCGTCAACGTCCCCGTTGGCGACGTGTGACTACCAAAAGGGAGCCCCAGGCACGTCGTAATACATTCACATCTGCGCCTGTCATCAGAGAGCAAGCAATGGACTCCCTGCAACAGTCTGTGACTAGTAGCAGCCGGAGTAGAAAATTACCGTCCCATGCGTAGGTTATCCCTGACAGAATAATGGAAACGACTGGGTTTGGAATGGTGCCATGCCCCAGAAGCAGGAACTGGTCATCGTGGTGTCGTTTTGTGTTCAGCGATGAATCGCGGTCTGCACTACCCCAAATGACAATCGTCGATGAGTCCGACGACCATCTAGAGAGATGTCCCAATATTCCAGTGTCTTAAGAGAGGCGCGGTGGTGTTACTCCCGGCGTCATCGTAAGGCGAGATATCGAGCATCACTCACTTTATGTCACGGCTGGTAGTGATTGAGGGAACTCTGACAGCACGACGGTTCGTCACAGACATCCTGCGTACTCATGTACTACATCTCATGCAACAGCATTGTGGGGGCATTTTTCAACAGGACAATGATCATCCGTACATGGCATGTGTCTCGACGTCCTCTCGTGTCCAGCCAGATCCCAAAATCTGTTCCCGATAGAACACGCGCGAGACCAGCCCAGACTTCAAGTCTGTCCCAGTGTCAGTAACGAGGAAATCACGGGCCAGTCACGACTGTTGCGGGACAGCTTATCTCAGGAAAGAATGAAAGGAAATAAAATGGTCGTATAGCGTCATTGGCCGGGAGAGCATCCCAGCAGTTGTTCGGCCGCCTGATGGAACTTTTTCTCTTTGACGCCACTTCGGCGACCTGTGCGTTTTGGTGATGAGTATGAGATGAAACGATTAGAGCGACACAAACACCCAGTCCGCGAGTGAAGAAAAACTCGAAGCCTGTCGTGAATCGAAGACCCTGCGACCTAGAGGCAGTGCCGCTAAGAACTGGACCACAAGCTGCAGACTCAGGGACCGAGCGAGGTGGCGCAGTGGTTAGACACTGGACTCGCATTCGGGAGGACGACGGTTCAATCCCGCGTCCGGCCATCCCGATTTAGGTTTTCCGTGATTTCCCTAAATCGCTCCAGGCAAATGCCGGGATGGTTCCTTTGAAAGGGTACGGCCGACTTCCTTCCCTAATCCGATGAGACCGATGACCTCGCTGACTGGTCTCCTTCCCCAAACAACCCAACCCAGACGCGGGAAAGGATATTCTACATCTACATTATACTCCGCAAGCCACCTAATGGTGTGTGGTGGAGGGTACTTTTTGTACCACTAACTGAGCCCTCCCACCCTGTTCTACTCGCGAATAGCGCGTGAAAGAAAAATTATCGATAAGCCTCTTTATTGGCTCCAATTCCTCTAATTTGATCCTCGTAGTCAATACGCGAGACGTGCGTCGGGGGAAGGAATATGTTGTCCGACTCTTCCCGGAAAGTGCTGTCTCGAAATTTCAATAGTAAATCCCTCCGTGATGCTCAACGCTTCTCTTGTAACGTCTGCCAATGGAGTTTGTTGAGCATCTGCCTAACGCTCTCGCGCCGGCTGAATGATCCAGTGATGAAAGGCGCCGCTCTTTGTTGGATGTTCTCTATCTCTCCTATCAGTCCTACCGGGTAGGGATACCAATAAAGGAGAAATACTCAAGAATCGGTCGAACAAGCGCCTTGTAAGCCACTTCCTTCGAAGATGAGCTACATATCCTTAAGATTCTTCATCAGAATCTGAGTCTGGCATTTACTTTTCCCACTACTTGTTTTATGTGGTCGTTGCACTTAAGGTCGCTCTGGATAGTTAATCGTAGATAAAGCGGCTTAATAACACCCTTCTGAAGCGGATCAATGAATGCATCGAGGCCAGAGGGCGTGCAACGTCAGACTTACAAACAGGCTCGTACTTCCAAGTAGTTTGTAAATTCGATTGATTTTGTAATCTCTGAAATATAAGAGATGATCAAGAAGTTTCTGTTCGAAGGGCGTACAGTCCGGAATCAGTATGCCAGTCAGTCAAAAATCGCGTGAGCATTGAGTCAAGCATCCCACCTTCATGTCAGACTGGAGATACCCGTTTGGTAAAAAAATCCGTTTCCTGCTTCGTGAACAAGTCCATAACTGCCTGCTGCACATCCTCATCCGACAGTAAGCGTCGATCCTTCAAGGCCGTTTTTAAGGGCCCAAAACTGTGATAATAGCATGGGGAGAGATGAGGACAATATGGCGTGTGCTCGATGGTTGGTTGGTTGATTTGGGTGAGGGGACCAAACAGCACGGTCATCGGTCCCCCGAGATATCATATTCCGAAAATTTTCCACACCGACATTCAAAAAAATGGCTCTGAGCACTATGGGACTTAACATCTATGGTCATCAGTCCCATAGAACGTAGAACTACTTAAACCTAACCAACCTAAGGACAGCACACAACACCCAGTCATCACGAAGCAGAGAAAATCCCTGATCCCGCCGGGAATCTAACCTGGGAACCCGGGCGTGGGAAGCGAGAACGCTACCGCACGACCACGAGCTGCGGACCACACCGACATTTGTTTTAGCCCTTCAACCTGCGTAGTTGCTAGGTACGAAGTCTGTATGTTTGCTTACAGTGCGGTTGTTTGTTCTTTGAGCGCATTGCGACTTACTAGTCAGTTTGTGTGTGACATTCCAAGCAGTAGGCCGTGAGTGGACGATGGGATTTACCAGTGCAGTAAAAGCAAGATATCCCAGTTTATCAACCTCTTCAACCAGTTATGTGAAAGAAGTACGCCTGCCGCTGTGGCCGAGCAGTTCTAGGCGCTTCAGCCTGGAACCCCGCTGCTGCTACGGTTGCAGGTTCGAATCCTGCCTCGGGCATGGATGTATATGATGCTCTTAGGCTAGTTAGGTTTAAGTCGTTCTAAGTCTAGGGGACTGATGACCTCAGATGTTAAGTCCCATAGTGCTTAGAGCCATTTGAACCATTTGAACGTAGTAATGTAACACCTACACAACTCTTAGGCCCGTTTCTCGTAGATGGAACAGTGAAGGCGCACAAACATCCACCGATGGTAGAAGACGTTCCTTCGCAGACTAGGAGAAACCTGTGGTACCTGCATGATGGCTGCCAGTCCATAGTGCACGAAGTACTACAGTATGTCTTCAAGAATTGTTTCCAAATAGTTGGATTGTACGCAGAGGACCGTACTTCGGCCGGTCCTTTTCCCGATTTGACGCCTATAGACTACTCTCGATGATATGCAACGATGTATTACAACAGCCTGCTTGGGCATTCCTGCTAAAATGTTGGCATGTATGCAGCAGTCGTTCCATACCAGAGTGGAAGCGCATATTGCCGCTGACGGTGGTCATTTTGAACACCACCTATGATGGTTGACTGTCTCGTTACTGGTCAGAATCCACATACCAAGTGTGTATGCACTTCTGTTGTTCTTTAGTGTGTGATACCACAAGTACTGTGCAAGTTGTGTGGGAACTTTTCAAAATACAATATCTCGTAAACGACTCGCACTAGAATCCTGAAACAAACACCATTGACATTATAGTTTACCTTACTCTTAGTCTGTTAATGTCAACAGGCATTGTTCCATTTAAAAAAGTATATGTAAACGTTTTTCTTTTAAATTACCGCTACCAGTTACTAACTTTGTTAACTATTGTATTACGTATTTATTTAGTGACATGTTTCGAGGGACTACCTCATCTTCAGGCTAAATGGCATTACAAAAACAATTTTACAGTAAGGTCATACCGATGTTTCATAGTTATTTCATAAATGTTGTGGTTATCTTTGTTCTTCTGGATAATATGAAACTACTATGTAACATCAGTATGACCTTATTGTAAAATTGTTTTTGTAATGCCATTTAGCCTGAAGATGAGGTAGTCCCTCGAAACATGTCGCTAAATAAATAAGTAATAAAAAAATGGCTCTGAGCACTATGGGACTTAACATCTATGGTCATCAGTCCCCTAGAACTTAGAACTACTTAAACCTAACTAACCTAAGGACATCACACAACACCCAGTCATCACGAGGCAGAGAAAACCCTAACCCAAAATGTGTAATACAATAGTTACAAAGTTGGTGACTGGTAGTGATAATTTAAAAAACCTTTACATCTTTCTTGAGACAGTCACGGTCGAAAAATAGTCAAAATGGCTTCATTTTCTAAAAAAGTATATGTTTGGATAAAATAATATACATTCTAAGTATTATTGCGACCTGTTTATTGACTAACAATACGAGTCCCTGAATACTACTCCATTCTGTGAAAACCACACATCAATAGCACTTTCCATTTCCGCAGCATTTGCCGCGCAAGTTTTAGGTGATTCACACACTGTATACTCGGCAGCCAATCCCTCAAATTACAATATTTTTATTGCCGCTTATAACATCATGTACTGTACTCGTGAAGTTTCATTTCATTTCCTTCCCTTTCTCCCTTCTCGAAGTTCCATATTTTTTGTCACTCAGTATACTAACAGGTTCAGGAGTGGAATTAAAATACAAGGTGAAAGGATATCAATGATACGATTCGCTGATGACATTGCTATCCTGAGTGAAAGTGAAGAAGAATTAAATGATCTGCTGAACGGAATGAACAGTCTAATGAGTACACAGTATGGTTTGAGAGTAAATCGGAGAAAGACGAAGGTAATGAGAAGTAGTAGAAATGAGAACAGCGAGAAACTTAACATCAGGATTGATGGTCACGAAGTCAATGAAGTTAAGGAGTTCTGCTACCTAGGCAGTAAAATAACCAATGACGGACGGAGCAAGGAGGACATCAAAAGCAGACTCGCTATGGCAAAAAAGGCATTTCTGGCCAAGAGAAGTCTACTAATATCAAATACCGGCCTTAATTTGAGGAAGAAATTTCTGAGGATGTACGTCTGGAGTACAGCATTGTATGGTAGTGAAACATGGACTGTAGGAAAACCGGAACAGAAGAGAATCGAAGCATTTGAGATGTGGTGCTATAGACGAATGTTGAAAATTAGGTGGACTGATAAGGTAAGGAATGAGGAGGTTCTACGCAGAATCGGAGAGGAAAGGAATATGTGGAAAACACTGATAAGAAGAAGGAACATCTGCTGTATTAGGACATCTGCTAAGACATGAGGAAATGACTTCCATGGTACTAGAGGGAGCTGTAGAGGGCAAAAACTGTAGAGGAAGACAGAGATTGGAATACGTCAAGCAAATAATTTAGGACGTAGGTTGCAAGTGCTACTCTGAGATGAAGAGATTAGCACAGGAAAGGAATTCGTGGCGGGCCGCATCAAACCAGTCAGTAGACTGATGACAAAAAAAAAAAAAAAATACTAACACAAAGTACATAGTGGTTTTTAATGGTATAACAGGGCAAAAAACGTAAGTACAGAAAATATGCAACAACTACTCCCGATACGTTTTTCAGAATTAATGCCTCTTCAAGCAATAGGCTTCCGGCTACTTAGCAGATAAATCCCGTCAAACGATAAAAATTCATAAAACCAATTCTAGTTGCACAAAACCAATTTCCCAATTGAATTAGTTTTAGGTAAGCAGCCGAGGGGCTAGAATAAAAAAATAATTATGAATTCTTTATTAGTGCTTTTACAGTAATAAATCGGAACGCACAGAAGGTGAAACATATGTGTCCAAAGACGTAAAGGCAAAAAATACACGAAAATTCATTGTGTTTTGCAGAAGACTAGGTTTAAAACCCAGTTTCAGAACATTGCAAACTACTGTGCTTGAAGAAAGTTGGGTATGGTGCATTTCGACAAAAGAATCAGCCTGGGACAGATTGCTCAACGAAGCTGCATCGTCTTGTTCCCTGTGGCGCTGGCAGCGTAGGCCTGCGAAGGCTTCAGACAGCGGTGACTGCTCCGCGAGCTGCCAATGTGCGGGGGCAAACTGGTTTCTCCATGACACGCCCACCTGCCTGACTCAAGCTGCGACGGCCTCCAGCACTCGCGAAACACTTTCTTACAGCTCCGGCAAACCCACGAGTCTCTCTACCAACTGCTAATTCTCTCCGCCAATTTTAGCCTGTTTGCAACTCGATATTTGCTGATCAAGCACACACCACACAATCTCACACACAATTATCACGATCACCGTCATTAGCAGCTATCTGACAACTAGATATGGGCCTCCTCCAGACTTATCCACCAACCACATCACTCAGCTGTATTTACTTACTCACACTTGTTTTCTGATACAAATTTCCCTCCTTCCGTTTGGTCGTAATCCTTGGTTCACCTATTATCTATTTGTCTGGCTATATTTTTCACCCACATCCATTTCATTTTCCACTTCACTCTGATTCCTGACACTTTCCTAGTATCTCGCCTAGTAATTTCCAACATGCATCTTTCTGTAGATCCTCTGCAACACTAATATTTTCGCATTAAAAATCCATACCTCCCAGTCGTTAAGACAAACTAGTTGACATAGGAGCTATTTAAAAATAGTGTCACATAGTCCTACAGGAAATGTAACTGTTCCAATGAACCAATATGCCTTCTTATTCCCATCTGTCTGACGTATACAAGTAGACAGATGCCTCCATCACTGCTGCCTCCCTGTTTACCTTTCCCCTGTTGCTTCACAAGCTGGGTTGTGAGTAACTGAATTCACTTTCCCTTCTTCCCCTCCTTTTTCCACTCTCTCCTCCCTGACGAAGGAACAAAGTTCCGAAGGCTAGGATACGTAAATTTTCTGTTTTGTTTTGTGTATCTATCGGCTGTACTGAGCTGAGGTAATGACGTGGGGTTTTATTAGAACCAAAAAAATACAAAAGTTCAAAAAATGTCCGACAGAGAGCTCTTCATCTGATCAGAATAGCAATAATTAGCATAACAAAGTAAGACAAAGCAAAGATGATGTTCTTTACAGGAAATGCTCAATATGTCCGTCATCATTCCTCAACAATAGCGGTAGTCGAGGAATAATGTTCTGAACAGCACTATAAAGTATGTCCAGAGTTATGGTGAGGCATTGGCGTCGGATGTTGTCTTTCAGCATCCCTAGAGATGTCAGTCGATCACGATACACTTGCGACTTCAGGTAACCCCAAAGCCAATAATCGCACGGACTGAGGTCTGGGGACCTGGGAGGCCAAGCATGACGAAAGTGGCGGCTGAGCACACGATCATCACCAAACGACGCGCGCAAGAGATCTTTCACGCGTCTAGCAATATGGGGTGGGTCTAATAAAAACCCATGTCATTCCAAGCATGTGTGTCAATTTTTACCTCTCTATCTACATTATTCCATGGTTTATTAAGTTTTCAAATTTATACTGACTTTTTGATCACCCGGTGACCTGCACGTATAGCGTAAAGCGGAGCTTGCTAGCTTGAGAGACAGGGAAGCGCACCAGACCGAGATCGAATCCGTGGGCTGATACACCGATTTTTAGGTTTATGTCCTACACTCGTTTAAGCAAGTGCTGGGATGGTCCCCAAATTTCACCTCATACAAATAAAAAAACCGATTAAATTCCGATAACACAGAACTCAGTTCACACCGTTCACAGACAGACCGCGGATGCGTTTTACTTTCTTTGTGTCTCTTGACGATTGTGACGTCAGGAAGGGCATCCGGCCACAAAGTTGAACAGAAAAGCGAAATTTCCCCAATACTCAAAAAGGGGACCTCGTAACAAACAGAATGAACGTAGCGAAACGAAGGAAAAAGAAGATAATGTGCTTGCTACAGATGGTATAGCTATGCAGATAAACAACGTCCTCCATCTCATTTCTTCATTCACCTAATAATAATGCACTGCTGCACAGATTTTACATAGACAAATGAATATGGTTTTCTCGGAGGCCTGCGAACGTTTGACAATTCTGTAAAAGTTGAAATGAAATCACGAATTCAAAAAGCTATCATACTCGTGTGTTACTGTGGTCTCAAGACAATTTTCGTAAGTAAACTGCTTTTTAGGTAATCGAAACGGCAAACACACAACTTATTTGTCGAACCTACATTTCTGAAACATCAGCTTTCGTTAAAAAAAATGTAGCGAACAAATTAAACTTATTTGAAACCAATATCATGAAGTAAGTAAGTATTTGGACTCTAAATAGCCAGTATACAATAGTGATTGGAGAAAAGTACATAATTATTGACAATTTACAACCAGCAGAAAACCAAATATACTAGCCACAATTAAAGCTAGCTGATGACAATGGATACGACATGGCACCAGAACACCACCAAACTGAACCAAATAAAGTAAGGGAAACTTGTTTGTCAGCACAGAGCAAAGTGATTGAACACTGCTAATTCTGCAGTAGAGAGAAATCTTAGCAACAGTACTAAAATGATGCGGAACTCAGTTAAGTGGCCTGAGATAGATGGCGAGCTTTGTTTTTTTCAGTTCCTCTGTGATGACTTGAAGACTACATTATCCACTCTCAAGCCATAGCATTCGTTCCTGTTGTTTGACAGTGGGATGTGTAGTCCGAAACTGGTCACCGCAAATAAAAAGTTTTGAATGCAACTGTGACAGAAACCGAAAAAAAATAAAAGTTATTAATCCAAGTTGCTGGTCATCGCTCCTACATTATGCTGGAACTTCATAGATTCTGATTTATTCCTGGAAGCGATACTGCACTGACTGCAGAGCATCTGTTGTATGATGCGTGTATCATGGAGCACGGTGGAACAGTGAGTTTTATTTGTCAGCACTCGATTTGATCTTCAGTACGTGACATTCACCAGGCAGGCAGTGTTTCCGCTGGCTGAAGTCAGCAGGGAGAGACGCATTGTCTGTATGCTAATGTGTGTGTCCACGTTCAGAGCAGTCCCAGGCGGTCTCGTAAGCGCAAGCACGATTACAACTTGTTCTGTGCCGGGGTACGAGCGGAAATCCGGCATCCAACCAATCTGTGGGAACCAGCATCCACAAAATTCAAGGGCAGCTCACTTCTCCATTAAGCCGCTAATACTTGATTTTTCTTGTTTAAGACGATTCTCACGAAACGCTCTCTCGAGCCACTTTTTACTCATCATATTGGAGTCACTGTTATTTTTATCTTTTTCACGGCGTGATACTCGCACGAGTGCTAGAATAATATTCTGTAGCCATTGCTAAAAATGTAAGTGTCGCCACTGCAATCTTTAATTTGTGAAGCATTAAATAACGTAAACTGTTTCATCTCGATGATGCAAACGTTCAGTGGTCATGTATCAATCTGGTATAGGAAAACCTGGTCCGGAAACGTATCTGTCGAAAATTGCGTAAATTTTTAAATAAATTGAAAAACCACAGTAAGATGTTTTGTAACATTATTTGTTTAAAAGTATGAAATGAAGTAGTCAGAGAAACATTTGACGCGCCTTTGAATGACGTACGAAATCATGTACAGCAAATGAGGCACATCAAATGTTTCTCTAACCTGTTTTATTTCTTACTTTTAGACAAAGCATTTCACAAAACACTTCACTGTTCTGTTTTCCAATTTTTTCAGGTACTGTAATGAAATGTAATACATTTAAATACGGGTCGGTTTTCTGTTACTCTTATTAAGAGTGTATAGATAGAAAGAAAGCAAAGAACTTTCAGTTTATGCTGTGATTTGATATTTATTTTATTTTTTTCAACATGAAAGAACAGATTCCACAAGTTCCACACCATTGTAACATTGTATGCGCAAACTAGCTATGCTTTTAAGACATGAATGTTTTGACACTTCATTTACTTTCTTACCAGCATCTGTTCGTGAAATATTTCATTTTTCCCTAAAATCTCTACGTTTTGCTTAATTACCCTGGTTACTTTCAAGCAGTTGAAACTTTTCTTGCAAAACTAGACCTAGGCCAAGTTGATACCCCATATGTCCATTTCCGACTCTTCATTTGACTTACAAAAGTAGGGCAAACATCCACTGTGTAATTTTCCCTGGAATCAGTAATTCAGTTGTTCTTAATTACCCTGGTTATTTTTAAGCGATTAAATATTTCTTTTCTTTCCAAAAACAGACATATCACTCCGCGCAAATATTCGATTTAAAAAAATAAATTTATGGCTGGGATGCTAACGAAGAAACCGAGTAGAGGAATCTTCGAAATAATCTATCTGGATAACTTTCACCGATGCTAATGAAACCTGACATTCATCTTCAGAACTTTTGTTCAAAATGGCTTCTTCCTAACTTCATGGAAAGATGAGACTGTGCCAAAAGTTCTGTCGTATCCAGTCATATAACCAAGTATTCTTCGAACAATGACACAGGCAGTTGGAATTCTTGTCAGGTGATACTCTTCAAATTCGAGACGTGCCTTGTACACAAGACATTCTCACGCGACCACACAAGAAGAAATCAAGTGAAGTTGCATCAGGTGAGCTAGCTTCCCGTGTAACACAACCTTTTCCTCTCCGCCCGCCAGGGCATGTCGGGCACCGGCGTTCACGAGCAGAATATACAAAGCGAACGTGAGCACGACAAATGTATCAGTTTTAGATTGGCAATCTTGCTATGAAATTAACAGCCATGAGGAGGTTACGGAATGGACCTTTCGATTTCGTTCAGGATTTCAAATCAGTGCGTAGACACCAACTTCCTAAAGCGGTACGATGCAGTTCTCAGAAAACCTGAAAAGTTACCTACAAAACATTTCTGACTAGCTAACGTAAAATGATTATTCTGTTAAAAATTATGATTTAGTATCTATTCATTTCCATTCCCTTTTGTTTAGAAATATATTATTGAAAGAAAAATAAAGAGAAAATAATTTATACTAGAGAGATTTGAACCATTGACATTACGATACGGAGACTATAGTTTTGCACTACGAATTTAGCCATCGACAATTACGTTGATTAATTGGAAATGTTTCCTTCTCAGTGCTCATTAATCTACTTGTGGATTAAAAGTGTAAATGAGGAATTTCGATATGTACAATTAGTCCGTTGACGATGATCAAAATTCCATTTTGGAATAATTTCTTTTTTCTGGACAACTTTCACAAATGCTACATTTACAATAGCTGTACATAGTGGTGTTCCCCAGTTTCCATACAGGCTTAACATCTTCGCGTGAAGGCCCGTCGTATTTCTTTGGTCAACCTTGGTAGCGTTAAAATAAAACCGCAGACAGTGACATTTCTTGACAGGTGTCTTGTATACAAGACTACTCGCAAGAATCTCATACGAGGAAGTAAGTGGGGTTCAAAAATGGTTCAAATGGCTCTGAGCACTATGGGACTTAACTTCTGAGGTTATCAGTCCCCTAGAACTTAGAACTACTTAAACTTAACTAACCTAAGGGCATCACACACATCCATGCCCGAGGCAGGATTCGAACCTGCGACCGTAGCGTGTCCATTAAAAGTAAAGCAGCAACTAATCTAGCCTTAAAAAATATAAAAAGGAAGTAAAGTTAACCTACCAAATGAACAGTACAACATATAAGACTTTTAGAATGGAGACAGCTCGTAAAACCATTTAATTAAGAAAACACGCTGGATCTGTACTCACGATTTATCAATAATTCCTGTATTTACTCCTTTAGTTTCCTTGTTCGTCTGCTATAATAAACGATCACTAGTTGCCCACTGCATATTATGCTGGTATTCGGACGTAACTCTTATATACACTGCTGTACTAAGCGACTGGCGATACTCTCTGTTCTTTTTTGAGATTCCTGTTTGTGTGTGTGTGTGTGTGTGTGTGTGTGTGTGTGTGTGTGTGTGTGTTTTCATTTCAGCACGTTTGCAAGCAATTTTACCAATGACCCAGTACTAAAATTTATCTGCTAATTTAATTTATTTTGTGTTATGTTTTAAATGAGATAGTGTTACTGTGGTGTTAACAAGCTTCTGTTGCTTTTGCTGTTCCATCTGATAGTAGTCACATCCATTTCCATGTTCGCGGGTGTACTAGTTTGCTCTGTAACTTGTTTAGCAAATGCAGAATGAGATGTTCCCTACTTTTATATCCGAATTTAAAATTGCTCTGCGTGATGTGTTTGCTCTGTGTATACGCGTTTGGAGCTCTTGTATGTTGGCAGAGAACAAAACCTGACAAAAATCTGAGACAGCCGAAATTGTGCACCGATTTTAAAGCGTACCTCCTCGTGAAAGAACAATCAGGACAAAATAAGGGATTATTTTGCGCAATAAGTACATTTGTCTCTTAGTACGCGGATCTGCGTAGGAAAGGAAAAGAAGAGTTGCCACGGATAATAGAAAGTACCCTCTACCACTCACCTCTGGTGGGCCGTTGAAGTCGACACTAAGTTATATACATATTAACGCTGACTGTAGGAGACATTTTCAGATGCCAATTCTTTTAAAAAGGAAGTTGATTCTTAGTTTTATATAGTCGTATAGAGTTGACCTGTTGATGAAACTACCGCCGATATGTCTACTGGACGTGATGAAAGCTCAAAAAGTAGTAAGAATCCTTTGTAAGTAGGCTGTTTAGGTTTTCTTATTCGTAACGCCACGTAGCGCTCTGTATGAAAATCACTGGCTGTGCTGTGTGCAGTCTGTGGCTGGTTGGCATTGTTGTCTGCCATTGTAGTGTTGGGCAGTTGGCTGTTAACAGCGCGTAGCGTTGCGAAGTTGGAGGTGAGCCGCCAGCAGTGGTGGATGTGGGGAGAGAAATGGCGGAGTTTTGAAATTTGTAAGACTGGATGTCATGAACTGCTATATATATTATGACTTTTGAACACTATTAAGGTAAATACATTGATTGTTCTCTATCAAAATCTTTCATTTGCTAACTATGCCTATCAGTAGTTAGTGCCTTCAGTAGTTTGAATCTTTTATTTAGCTGGCAGTAGTGGCGCTCGCTGTATTGCAGTAGTTCGAGTAACGAAGATTTTTGGTGCGGTAAGTGATTTGTGAAAGGTATAGGTTAATGTTAGTCAGGGCCATTCTTTTGTTGGGATTTTTGAAAGTCAGATTGCGTTGCGCTAAAAATATTGTGTGTCAGTTTAGTGTTGATCAGAATAGGTAAAGAGCGAAATGTCTGAGTGCGTTCAGTTCTGCTCAGCTGTTTGAAAATCAAATAATGTAAGAGGTTTATCAGCACAGTAATTAATTAATTTTTCTAAGGGGACATTTCACCTTCACACAGTAAAAGTAAAATTTTGTTCACTATAATTTCAAAATAAAGCTACTCATATATATACCGCAAATTGTAGAAAAAATATAATATAAAATAAAAAATCGGCACTCGATATTGCCTTTTTGATATCGACATATCGGGGGAAAAATCCGATATGTGATGTAACTGAACGACGGACCTATCGGACACCTATTATTGAGCCACTTACATACAGTTACAATTGTTAACAACGTTATCGCCAAGAGTGAACGTGCATCGTTTTCCTTCCAATTCTTCCTCTGAGGGGGGTAGGCAGGCTGCTAGCTTGTTGATGTACAGAATGTTTAATAATAAATCAATACTTAAATATACAGCAATAAAACTGGCAGTATATTTATAATGTGCAGCTGATATTTTTATAGGCATGTGCGTCGATATTTTTTCCGTCGATATATCAATATTTCGAAGCTTATTAGGTGTATATCTAAGGCCGATAATGATATTTTCTTAAGTATCGATATATCGGATTCTGGAGATTTTTAAAAATCTCAACAGTACAGAGAACTTAGAAAGCACCCTCAGGAAATACGATTTCCTTATTAGTTCATGATCACAGTCTCCGACTTTTCACGTATTATTGCTCTACGTCTACATCTACTTGATTACTCTGCTATTCACAATAAAGTGCCTAGCAAATGGTTCAATGAACCACCTTCAAGCGGTCTCTCTACCGTTCCACTCTCGAACGGCGCGCAGGAAAAACGAGCACTTAAATTTCTCTGTGCGAGCCCTGATTTCTCTTATTTTATCGTGATGATCATTTCTCCCTATGTAGGCGGATTCCAACAACATATTTTCGCAATCGGAGGATGAAACTAGTGATTGAAATTTCAACGAAAAACGCCTCTGTTTGAATGATTGCCACTCCAATTCACGTATCATATCTGTTGCACCATCTCCCCTTCTTGGCGATGATACAAAACGAACTGCCCTTCTTTGTACTTTTTCGATGTCATCCGTCAGCCCCATGTGATGCGGATCCCGCACCGCACAGCAATACTCCAGAACAGGGCGGACAAGCGTGCTCTGAGCAGTCTTTTTACTTGACCTGTGGCACCTTCTAAGTGTTCTGCCAATGAATCGCAGTATTTGGTTGCCTCTTCCAGCATCATTATCTATGTGATCGTTCCAATTTAGGGTGTTTGTGATTGTAATCCCTAAGTATTTAGTTGAATTTACAGTATTCAGATTTGTGTGACGTATCACGTAATCGAAATTTAGCGGATTTCTTTTAGTACTCATGTGAATAGCTCCACAATTTTCTTTATTCAGGGTCAATTGCCACTTTTCGCACCTTACACGTATCTTATCTAAATCATTTTGCAATTCGTTTTGGTCATCTGATGACTTTACAAGACGGTAAATGACAGCATCATCTGCAAACAATCTAAGACGGCTACTGAGATTGTCTCCTATATCGTTAATAAAATCAGGAACAATAGAGGGCCTATAATACTTCCTTGAGGAACGACGGATATTATTTCTGTTTTACTCGATGACTTTCCGTCTATTATTACGAACTGTGACCTTCCTGACAGGAAATCACGAATCCAGTCTGAGGCGATATTCCATAGGCACGTAGTTTGGTTAATTGATGCTTGTGAGAAACGGTGTAGAAAGCCTTCTGGAAATCTAAAAATATGGAATCAATTTGACATCCCCTGTCGATAGCACTCATTACTTCGAGTATAAAGAACTAGTTGTGTTTCGCAAGAACAATATTTTCTGAATCCGTACTGATTACGTGTCAATAAATCGTTTTCTTCGAGGTACTTCATAATGTTCGAATACAGTATATGTTCCAAAACCCTAATGCACATCAACGTTAGTGATATAGGCCTATAATTCAACGGATTACTCCTACTTCCCTTTTCGGGTATTGGTGTGACTTGAGCAATTTTCCAGTCTTTAAGTACGGATCTTTCTGCGAGCGAGCGGTTGTATATAACTGCTAAATATGGAGCTATTGTATGAGCATACTCTGAGAGGAACCTGACTGGTATACAGTCATGACCAGAAGCCTTGCTTCTATTAAGTGATTTAAGTTGCTTTGCGACACCGGGAATATCTATTTCTGTGTTTCTCATCGTGGCATTTGTTCTTGATTGGAATTCAAGAATATTTACTTCGTCTTCTCTGGTGAAGGAGTTTCGAAAAATCGTGTTTAATCACTCTGCTTTAGTGGCACTGTCATCAGTGACTTCACCGTTGTTATCGCGCAGTGAGGGTATTAATAGTGTCTTGCCACTGGGTTGCTTTATGTATAACCAGAATCTCATTGAGTTTTCTGCCAGATTTCGAGATAGAGTTTCGTTGTGGAAATTATTGAAAGCATCTCGCATTGAAGTACGCGCTATATTTCGAACTTCTGCAAAACTTTACCAGTCTTTGGGATTTTGCGTTCTTTTAAATTTGGCATGCTTTTTTCACTGCTTCTGCAACAGCGATCTGACCCATTTTGTGTACCATCGGGGATCAGTACCATCACTTATTAATTTATGTGGTATATATCTCTCAACTGTTGTCGATACTATCTCTTTGAAATCATTCCACAACTTTTCTTCGCTTCCATGATCAGATCGGAAGGAGTGCAGACTGTCTCTTATAAAGGCGTTAAGAGCATTTTTATTAGCTTTTTTAAATAGATATACTTTGCGATTCTTTTTTATGGTTGTAGGAGTTACGGTATTCAGCCTAGCAGCTACTGCCTTTTGGTCGCTAATCCCTGTATTCGTCACGATGCTCACTATTTGTCCAGGATTATTTGTTGCTAAGAGGTCAAGTATGCTTTCGCAACCATTTACTCTTCGAGTGGGTTGATGAACTAATTGTTCAAAATAATTTTCTTATAAAGCATTCAGTACCATTTCCGATGACGTTTTATGCATTCCACCGGCTTTAAACGTATAATTTTTCCAGCATATCCAGTGTAGATTAAAGTCACCACCGACTATAATTGTATGAGCGGGTGTATGAGTGGGGTACCTGTAAGAAATGTGACTTCCCATTTCTTTGAACTGTTCAGGAACTATACCTTCTGATTCGGAGGCTCGGTAAAACACCCAATTATTAGTTTAGTCTGATTGTTAAGTATAACCTGTACCCATACTGCCCGCATCTCGTGGTCGTGCGGTAACGTTCTCGCTTCCCACGCCCGGGTTCCCGGGTTCGATTCCCGGCGGGGTCAGGGATTTTCTCTGCCTCGTGATGACTGGGTGTTGTGTGCTGTCCTTAGGTTAGTTAGGTTTAAGTAGTTCTAAGTTCTAGGGGACTGATGACCATAGATGTTAAGTCCCATAGTGCTCAGAGCCATTTGAACCATTTGTACCCATACTATTTCGCAGGAACTATCTACTTCAATTTCATTACAAGGCAAACTACTTCTGACAGCAATAAATACTCCACCACCAACTGCATTTCATCTATCCTTTCTGAATACTGTTAGATCATTAGAAAAAATTTCTGTTGAACTTATTTACGGCTTTAGCCAGCTTTCTATACCTATAACTATTTGAGCTTCAGTGCTTCCTATTAGGACTTGGAACTCTGGTCCCTTCCCAACACAACTACGACAATTTACAACTATAATACTGATCGTTTCTACAACTACCTTACTGTGTTTTTCCAGCTCCCTTTTAAACGGACGCCCTTTCTGTGGTTCCCTGAGGCCCTCTAACATAAAAAACCGCCCAATCCCTCCCACACAGCCCCCGCTACCCGTGTGCTGCTCTGCATTAAAGTGAATACTGTTAACAAACGTAGCCTCTACAGTAATGGTTGTAGCTCCAAGAGCCTTCAGAGTGGTAGGAGTCAGCGTTAACATTCTTGGGAATATGTGCCCTTCCTTCGTATACGTCACCCCTCTTGTACCAAGAATACTCTCCGCTGTATTCCAGATATGGAGTTCGCGGAAAGCGTGAGTGCGTGGGTGCGTGCGTGCATTTGTGTAAGTGTGTGTGTGTGTGTGTGTGTGTGTGTGTGTGTGTGTGTGTGTTTGTGCGCCTGCTCATTACTCTCTCGACCACAAAAAGAGTACTTGGCGAGGAGTCTCATCACCTTTCCCATCTACTGAGTTACAGTTATGACGAAACGTTCAGTTATTTCCGGTCTTGTCATACGCTTCCCGCTTAAGGGGCTACTCACTCCACCTACAGAAAGAGGCGTTTAGCGTACTGCCATTCCGCGCAACATTCCAAGTTGTGACGCACAGCTGTCTCAACGAACAATATTCCATTCTATAGAGGAAAAACATGTGAAAGCTTCAAAACCTTTTACCGTGAGCTCACCGACTATTTTGGTCTCAACAACGGTTACAAACAGCGAATAAGTGCAGTGGTTAAGACGGTGGCTTCACGTTCGGAAGAATGGCGGTTCAACCCCATCTAGCCATTTAGATTTATGTTTCCTGGGATAGTTCCTTTGAACAAAGGCACGTCTGATATTTGTCACATCCTTCTCGAAACCGACCAGACCACACCCTCCTTTCATGACGACTTCATCGATGACTGGACGTTAAACCCTGCATGTTGCCTGTCCAGTTTATCTTTGCAATATTTTTCCACTTCGTACTATGGTCAGCATCGATTAGTCAAGCCAAGCTCTTCGACCTATCTCTTTTCATCTTCATTGGTGTGTTTGACCTATTTGTTCTAGGATCGATGCGAACTGGTTCGAAGTGCTAGAATGCTGGAGATACTGCGCGAGATCTTCATAATTACTTGCCGTAGTGAATAACAGGCAATGTGTTCGCTACTTCATTCGCCTGTTCTAAATATTTGCAGAGTTGTTTTTAAATCATTCCGCGTACCGAACTTTCAGTGATATGTAACGCGAAACGATATCCTTGGACGTGATGGACTGCTCACTTTATGTGTAATGGAAGATGATCACAGAGTCCAGTAATATCTTTGCAGTCCGTTATGTACATCTATATCTACATTTGTACTCCGCAAGCCACCCAACGGTGTGTGGCGGAGGGCACTTAACGTGCCACTGTCATTACCTCCATTTCCTGTTCAAGTCGCGTATGGTTCGCGGGAAGAACGACTGCCGGAAAGCCTCCGTGCACGCTCGAATCTCTCTAATTTTACATTCGTGATCTCCTCGGGAGGTATAAGTAGGGGGAAGCAATATATTCGGTGCCTCATCCAGAAACGCACCCTCTCGAAACCTGGCGAGCAAGCTACACCGCGATGCAGAGCGCCTCTCTTGCAGAGTCTGCCAGTTGAGTTTGCTAAACATCTCCGTAGCGCTATCACGCTTACTAAATAACCCTGTGACGAAACGCGCCGCTCTTCTTTGGATCTTCTCCATCTCCTCTGTCAACCCGACCTGGTACGGATCCCACACTGATGAGCAATACTCAAGTGTTTTGTAAGCCACCTCCTTTGTTGATGGACTACATTTTCTAAGGACTCTCTCAATGAATCTCAACCTGGCACCCGCCTTACCAACAATTAATTTTATATTATCATTCCACTTCAAGGCGTTCCGCACGCATACTCCCAGATATTTTACAAAAGTAACTGCTACCAGTGTTTGTTCCGCTTTCATATAATCATACAGTAAAGGATCGTTCTTTCTATGTATTCGCAATACATTACATTTGTCTATGTTAAGGGTCAGTTGCCACTCCTTGCACCAAGTGCCTATCCGCTGCAGATCTTCCTGCATTCCGCTGCAATTTTCTAATGCTGCAACTTCTCTGTATACTACAGCATCATCCGCGAAAAACCGCATGGAACTTCCGACACTATCTACTAGGTCATTTATATATATTGTGAAAAATAATGGTCCCGTAACACTCTCCTGTGGCACGCCAGAGGTTACTTTAACGTCTGTAGACGTCTCTCCATTGAGAACAACATGCTGTGTTATGTTTGCTAAAAACTCTTCAATCCAGCCACACAGCTGGTCTGATATTCCCTAGGCTCTTACTTTGTTTATTAGGCGATAGTGCGGAACTGTATCGAACGCCTTCCGGAAGTCAAGGAAAATGGCATCTACCTGGGGGCCTGTATCTAATATTTTCTGAGTCTCATGAACAAATAAAGCGAGTTGGGTCTCACACGATCGCTGTTTCCGGAATCCATGTTGATTCCTACAGAGTAGATATTGGGTTTCCAGAAATGACATGATATGCGAGCAAAAAACATGTTCTAAAATTCTACAACAGATCGTTGTCAGAGATATAGGTCTATAGTTTTGCGCATGTGCTCGATGACCCTTCTTGAAGACTGGGACTACCTGTGCTCTTTTCCAATCATTTGGTACCTTCCGTTCCTCTAGAGACTTGCGGTACACGGCGGTTAGAAGGGGGGAAGTTCTTTCGCGTACTCTGTGTAGAATCGAATTGGTATCCCGTCAGGTCCAATGGACTTTCCTCTGTTGAGTGATTTCAGTTGCTTTTCTATTCCTTGGACACTTATTTCGATGTCAGCCATTTTTTCGTTCGTGCGGTGACTTAGAGAAGGAACTGCAGTGTGGTCTTTCTCTATGAAACAGCTTTGGAAAAAGGTGTTTCGTATTTCAGCCTTACGCGTGTCATCGTTTGTTTCAATGCCATTATCATCTCAGAGTGTCTGGATATGCTGTTTCGATCCACTTACTGATTTAATGTAAGACCAGAACTTCCTAGGATTTTCTGTCAAGTCGGTACATAGAATTTTGCTTTCGAATTCACTGAACGCTTCACGCTAACTTTGACATCGTTCAGCTTCTGTTTGTCTGAGAGGTTTTGGCTGCGTTTAAACTTGGAGTGAAGCTCTCTTTGATTTCGCAGTAGTTTCCTAACTTTGTTGTTGAACCACGGTGGGTTTTTCCCGTCCCTCACAGTTTTACTCGGCACGTACCTGTCTAAAACGCATTTTACGATTGCCTTGAACTTTTTCCATAAACACTCAACATTGTCAGTGTCGGAACAGAAATTTTCGTTTTGATCTGTTAGGTAGTCTGAAATATGCCTCCTATTACTCTTGCTAAACAGATAAACCTTCCTTCCTTTTTTTTATAATCCTATTTACTTCCATATTCAGGGATGCTGCAACGGCCTTATGATCACTGATTCCCTGTTCTGCGCTTACAGAGTCGAAAAGTTCGAGTCTGTTTGTTATCAGTAGGTCCAAGACGTTATCTCCATGAGTCGGTTCTCTGTTTAATTGCACGAGGTAATTTTCGGATAGTGCACTCAGTATAATGTCACTCGATGCTCTGTCCCTACCACCCGTCCTAAGCATCTGAGTGTCCCAGTCTATATCTGGTAAATTGAAATCTCCACGTAAGACTATAACATGCTGATAAAATTTTTGTCAAATGTATTCCAGATTTTCTCTCAGTTGTTCTGCCACTAATGCTGCTGAGTCGGGAAGTCGGTAAAAGGAGCTAATTGTTAATCTAGCTCGGTTGTTGAGTGTAACCTCCATGTCTTGAGGACATGTAATTTCGAGAATACTACTACATATTACTTACACTGAGAACACATGTGGTCTGAATGATCTGTATGCACTGTTTTGAGATCACAAACTGAAACTTCCTCGCAGATTAAAATTGTGTGACGGACCCGGTCTCGAACTCAGGACTTCTGCCTTTTGCGGACTAGTCACTGGGGCTCAGCTCGAAGTGGAACTCATCACTCAAGACAATTCCACTCTATTCAATTAGGTTCCAGGCGGAAGACTTGTCTGGAGACGTCACTCTATTGAATGAGGTTCCAGGCGGAAGACTTGTCTGGAGACGCCCCAGACTAGGGTGGGATACAACCTGACTGTAGCCCGCCACATGCCCCGACAGCCTGGAGTGATGGTCTAGCATTCCGCTGCTTTTCATACTAGGACCACTTTGGCTGTCATACGCAGCACCCTTACTGCCTAGCAGTGCGTCGACGATATTTGACGCTCCGTTTTTTGCTCTTCACGGCAAGGTGTCCGAGGCTTACAATTGAGCAAGATAATGGCCCCCCACACATGGTGAGAGTTTCTACTACTTGTCTTAGTGCTCGCCAAACCCTACCTTGGCCAACAAGATCTCCGGGTTCCTTCCCAATTGAGAACTTCTGAAGCTTTATGGGCGGGGTCCTCCAACCAGCTCGGGTATTTCACGGTCTAACACACCAATTAGACAGAATTTGGTACGAAATCCGTCAGCGGCAAGTCCAGCATCTCACTCAGTCAATACCAAGCCGAATAAGACCATCCCATTATTGATTTGCTCAGTTTGTGGAGCTCATTTTTCTTGAATAAATCATCCAATTTTTCAGAAATTGTAGTCATTTCTTTGTCTGCACATGTACATCTCATCTACCGATTCCGTCCCATTCGGATAATTCCTAGTTTTTTTGTCTCAGAATGTATTTTTCATACGAGTTCGCCTTAAATAATTGTATTGAATATGCAGACATCATGTATAGACAGATGACCTATATTTTCTCTGATAAATGTATTGTATGTAATAGGTACCTAATTTATGCGATACTCTAGAATATTTGGTGATCAATAAACATAGTTTTTAATGTTATTTTGTTTGACATTGCTTTTCTATGTTTCACTCCTCCTCTTCCACAAAGTTAATGTGTGTTCTTCTCTATCCCCTCCTCCCATCGTCTTCGACCTCAGATACAGAATACGCTCTTCCATTCACACACGTTTCAGTGCACAGCCCTGTTTAAAACATATTACAGTGAAGAGCCAAGGAAACTGGTACACCTGTGTGTAGGGCCCCCGTGAGCACGCAGAAGTGCCGCAACACGACGTTGCATGGACTCGACTAATATCTGAAGTAGTGCTGGAGAGAATTGACACCATGAATCTTGCAGGACTGTCCATAAATTCGTAAGAGTACGATGGGGTGGAGAGCTCCTCTGAACAGCACGCTGCAAGGCATCGTAGATATGCTCAATAATGTTCATGTCTGGGGAGTTTGGTGGCCAGCGGAAGTGTTTAAACTCAGAAGAGTGTTCCTGGAGCCACACTGAAGCAATTCTGGTCGTGTGGGGATCCGGACAAGGATTTCCATACGCAGTTTACTCTTCTCCTGGAACCCTCTAAAAGCCGGCCGCGGTGGCCGATCGGTTCTAGGCTCTTCAGTCCGGAACCACGCTTCTGTTACGGTCGGAGGTTCGAATCCTGCCTCGGGCATGGATGTGTGTGATGTCCTTAGGTTAGTTAGGTTTAAGTGGTTCTAAGTCTAGGGGACTGATGACCTCAGATGTTAAGTCCCATAGAGTTCAGATCCATTTGAACCATTTTGAAAATTCTAAAATCTCCAATCTTTTTCGGTATACAGGAGAAAAATAAACTGCAGATGGAAACCCATGACCGAAACCGACGCAACAGAGCATCGCATTCATAGGAGACAAGACATGTCCACGCAGCAGCTACCTCCATCTTCGTCACTGATGGTCATGGAAATCAGTCGCGATTACTGAATAATAAACGACATTGCCAGACGTTCCGCCTACAATCCATCAGCGTACAGAGTCATGTTTGCTGCCAAAGGGGTGGCCTAGAAGCAGGCGCCGACACCTATATCTTCGATGTTCTGCAGTGTCCTTGGATAAGCTTTCTCGCCCTGCGCTTCTGTCCTCATTTTGTTCCTCAAGACAACCTCTACAACCTCTCGAAGTTTGTCACCATGGTTTTGCAGCACCCTGTAGCGCTATAGATAGGGAGATGTTGAATGAAACGCGTTTGGCTCTGAAGAGAGCAATGCGTGGTGCCTTCAGCGACTACCGTAGTAGTATATGATCTGTCATAAAATCCAAAGAAATTCTGTTGGTATGTAAAGGCTGTCAGTGGCGCTAAAGTTAGTGTTCAGTCCCTAGTGAATGAGACAGGAATTGAAACTGAGGGCAACAGAAATGTTTAGCTCCTTTTTCACATTTTCATTTACAAAGGAAAACTCAGGAGGACTGCCATAATTTAATACTCGTACCATTGAAAATATGAGTGAAATAAGTATTAGTGTCAGTGGTGTTGAGGAACAGCTGAAATCGTTAAATTTAACAAAGCTCTGGGGCCCTAAGAAATTCCTGTCAGATTCTATACTGAATTTGTGGCTAAGTTTGCCCCTCTTCTATAATTTATCGTAGATTCCTCGAACAAAAAACGGTGCCCAGTTCCTGGAAAAAAGCAGAGGTCACACCCGTCTACGAGAAGGGTAGAAGAAATGATCCACAAAACTACCGTTCAATATCCTTGATATGAATGTGTTGCAGAATCTTAGAAAATGTTTTGAGTTCAAACATAATGAGATATCTGAACAGAATTACTTCCTCCATACCAATCAGCGTGGATTCCGAAAATCCAACTCGCACTTTTCTCACATAACATACTGAAAATCTTGGATCATAGCAGTTAGGTAAATGCAGTATTTCTTGATTTCCGACAAGCATTTGAAACTACGTCTTAATTTTTATCATTTAAACACTGACTTACGGCATTTTCCCTCACAAAGACAACTCAAGCTTACCCTGTTAATTTATTACTCATAATATACAAGTCCAACGTAATCTGACTGCTATGTAGTGACAACATGACTTCCAATAATTAACACAAAAGAATGGCCCTGAACTGCAAGAAATCCTAACAATAATAAAAATGCAGAAAAATACGAAATTAAAGAAATATAAAACTACTTTTTTTTTGTAAGTCACTTACCTCACAGAAATCTTCATAACACGAGCTACAGCAATTGAAGCAAGCAGCAACTAAGGCCATCTAAATAAAAAGATTCTAATTACTATAGACTAACTACTAGGAGACGTATGGTTAGCAAAAGAAAGATTCTGTTGATGAGCAAACAAAGTTTTTAGAAAATTTTGCCTTATTCTTGTGACATCCAATTCCATAGATTATGTAATTGTCAATAATTCCACCACCCAAACATTGCCAACAACATCCATCCTCATTTTACATTTCCTTGCGTCTCACTTTACAATGCATGTTCTACCAACACAGAGTCTTCACTAAGAGAAAAAATTGTCCCTATACTTCTCCATCCACTCGCTAACTACTAGTCCGTCCAACCACAGAGTCTCTTGCCGAGGGCGCAGAGCGCTCCCAGCGATATTAACACAGTCTATAGCGCTGCCAACATACAAACAGGCTACTTACACATTTGACTCAGTACCATACCTACGCGTATTGTCAAAAGTTCGGCCATATGGGGTATCAAGTGAAATTTGTGACTGGATTGAGGACTTTTTGGTAGGGAGGACGCATAATGTTATCTTTGATGCAGAATCATCGTCAGATGTAGAAGTGACATCAGGTGTGCCCTAGGGAAGTGTGTTGGGCCCCTTGCTGTTCATGTTTAATATTATTGACCTCGCACACAATGTTAGTAGTACCACAGACTTTCTGCGGAGGATGCATCTATATGTAATGAAAGATTCTGCGTAAATAGTCAGTCAGATCTTGGTAAGGTCTCAAAAAGTGGTGTAAAGACTGGCATCTAGCTTTAAATATTCAAAAATGTAAAACTGTGCATTTCACAAAACAAAAAAACGTAGCGTCCTATGACTAAAATATCAGTGAGTCACTGTGGGAATGGGGCAACTCGTAGAAATACCTGGGTGTACTGCTTTGTAGCTATATGAAATGGATGTTTCCAGAAAGAGATATTCACTCTGCACCAGAGTGTGTGCTGATATGAAACTTCCTGGCAGATTAAAATTGTGTGCCGGAACGAGACTCGAACTCGGGACCCGATGTGATACGGAATGATCACATAGGCTCAGTCGTGGGTAAAGCATGTGGTAGATTTCGGTTTATTGGTAGAATACTGGGGAAATGCACTCTGTCTAGAAAGGAGATTGCTTACAAATCACTCGTGGGATCGGTTCTAGAATATTGCACAAGTGTGTGGGACCCATACCTAGCAGGACTAACAGGGGAATCTGAACACATACAGAGGAATACAACACGTCACAGGTTTGTTTCATCAGTGGGAAAGTGTCGCAGAGATATTGAATGAACTGATCTGGCAGACTCTTGAAGATAGACGAAAATTACCCCGTGAAAATCTATTAAGGAAGTTAACAAAGTTAATGATAATTCTGTGAATGTACTAGAATCCCCTACATATCTCTCACATAGTGGTCGTGAGGAAAAGATTAGAATAATCGCAGCACGAGGAGAGGCACTCAGACATTCTTCCTGTGCTCCGTACGTGTATGGATAGGGAAGAAACCCTAATAACTGGCACAATGGGACGTACCCTCTGTCATGCACTTCACAATGGTTTTAAGAGTATATATGTAGATGTAGTGATGCAGCTTTAACGGGTTACCTGTAGGCTGTTCTTTAGTTCCCATACTGTGTGATTGGATTCGTATATGGATGTAGCAGCCCTTCCGTCCAGGAGTGTATATTTAAATGAAGCTGAATTGTGGCAGTAAGAGCTGAGACCATTAGGTCGGAGCCTACCGCTAGGTAAACACGCCTTGCGTGGGCCGCCACGGGCACAGTACGGACCCCTCAGCTGGGCGGAAGCGGCCGCACGTCCCCGAATAAAAACCCCTGCTCCAGCACTGGTGCTTTGTGGCCCGCGGGCTCCAGCCTTTTGTTGTGGCGCCGACAATGGAGGGCGCTGGCGCTCCAGCGGCCAGCTAATTGGTCGCGGGCACAACACGCAGCGAGCGGTCAGCAAGCACGGCCACCGTTGCTCTGCACGCCACTACCGGGCCTCGCTCTCGGCGCTGCAGTCGGACATCCGTCCTGTGGGCCACACGGTTTCTCTGCACACGCACTATACATACGTACATGTTCTTAATAGCGTGTTGGTTCAATTTTTAAACGCAGTTCTGTGTGTCAAGGAATCGTCAAGTCCTTGTTAGGTCTCCAAAAGCACCATATGTCGAAGTGCTCTGGTAGCAAACTAAATTTTTACGTTTATTTAGGTTAATGAACAGAATACAGGAATACAGTTTCCTTGTGAACTTGATAGGAATTTAACAGCCAAATTTAAATTAAAGGCTTATTAGTGCTTGACCATGGTTTCCACAAAAATAAAATTGTCTTCCTCAGAAGGACCCTGCACCTATCGAACAAATTATTACAAAATAGTTACAAATGTCGGCCACCCGCCAGGGTAGCCGAGAGTGCTAACGCGCTGCTTCCTGGACTGGGATAGGCCCGCCGGTCCATGTGGTTTTTAGGCGGTTTTCCACATCCCGCTAGGTGAATACCGGGCTGGTCCCCACGTTCCGCCTCAGTTACACGACTTGCAGACATATGAAACACGTTCGCACTATTCCTTGGCTTACACTAGATGCAGAAAGCTGGGGTACATTGATTCCGTCCCAGGGGGTGCGGGGTGGCGACAGGAATGGCATCCGGCCACCCCTTAAAATTAACATGCCACATCCGTTTAACCATAACAACAGATGCTGCCAGTCGGGATTAATGCCTGGAAAGAGAGAGAGAGACAAGTGTCGACCAGAGGGGGAACCAAATTCGGTAAACAATGATTACAAAAATTTTTGGAAGAGCATATTCACTGGTAAAATCACTCATTGACATAAACGGATGTCGAAGCCATAAGGCTCTTGTGTACTACAATGTGCATGTCACCAACAAATATCAAAAGTTAAAATGCGTAATGGAAGCTAGTAACCCAATACTGTAGGTAATTTTCGTAAAACTTTAAAATCAAATACACGTGACACTGGCATTTAGTATGTCACATTAAGGGCATGTGATACGTGCCGACTGATTAAGACGTGCAGGCATTGGCGATACGAGAGCTATGGCAGGTGGCACTTATACGCGAACGAGGATGTAAGTGGCCGCTCCGAGCAGCCAATGTCTGATTCAGAAAACGAAATGTTTAATGGCTAAAATTAAAACATAATAAAACTATTGAAAAGAGGTAAAAGTTTGGGGGGGAGGGGCTTTGCAGTCATATGGCAGGTGAGGAGCAAGCAAGACTCAGATAAACTATGCTCGGTGCTAATTATTTGCATATGAGTGCATAAAGCATTACGAGAAGAATTTGTAAATAAATACGCGAACGCACCAAATAATAGTACATGATACCAATGCGCTTCGTAAAACATGTTAATATAATGTAACAAATGCATAATACGTAGAGTCGTATTAATCAGCACGTAACTAACATGAAAGAAAAGATACTTATGGAAGAGAATGCAACAGATTAAAAAAACAGCCAAAAAGGCGGGTAGGTAATTATGACGTAGGAAGCAAACAAGTGGCGAAAGTGGACGTGAATGACACTAAGTACACAAATTAAAATAGGATGGAAGTAGAATTTTGAGGAGAGCAAAGCACCTTTTTATGTCATTTTTATTGCTGTATCTGTTTTTCCTAACTTTCAACGATCAGCTCCAGCTTGCAAGTAGACGTCTACCTGAAACTTTAGGCCGCCACTTCCATTCCTGACAGCATCGCAACACTCTTGCCATACTCGTAATTAGCGTGAACGCATTGCATTCCTTTAACAAACCGGATTAGTGTTCAGCACTCTCTGATGTGCGGAGGAACGGCGAAGCCAGGGGGTAACAACAATAGCATCATTCACAGTTCAAACAAATACAACACTATATGTAATAAAACATGTAGCAAAATGTGACAAATAATTAAACCACTGCAGTTTATTGCGTCAGTGAGGTGACAGTGACGAATAATTGCAAGAAAATCTTACTACAATTCTTTGGATTATTTCTCACAAATGGTGGAAACTTCTTCTTGAAAATCAAAATTATTGACAGCTGTTCACTTAATGAATTCAACAAATCTAAAAGCAAACAAAATTCAGAATCTTAAAAATTTTGGTTTAAATCAGATACTAGCTGCATCAACAAATGAATAGTTTAACTCTTAAGAAACATGTCAATGAAGTGTATTAGTAAAAATACATGATTGAAGTTAACAACATTGAATAAGATACAACAATAACAGAATATTTAAGCAAACTTCTCAGTTGGCCAAGGCTCAGAAAACTGAGGAGCCGACAGCACCAGCCACTGGGGGCTAAAAGTTCTGAAGAAGGCTTTAACATAAGGCGAAACCGGTCAATAAACAAATATCATTGCGATCTCGTCTGTTGATTTTAACCAAAATACACCACCATGTCGCTGAACTCCGTGGACATTGTTGAACAATTGCATACCGATTAATACACAAAGCAATACCTCTTTAGAAGGCGGCCAAAAGTGGGGCGTAATAGTAAAAGACCAGGATCGACTATAAGGCCTAATTCTACAGAAGGCGTTGTAAGTTTTGTCAGTAGCCACAATGAAACTGACTTAGATATTAATACCAAAAAATTCAAGAGAGAATTTCATGACAACCCAAACAGTGATTGGCTTAGAGACATGGTCTAAATATTTTGCCAAATAGCACCAAAATACACTCCTGGAAATTGAAATAAGAACACCGTGAATTCATTGTCCCAGGAAGGGGAAACTTTATTGACACATTCCTGGGGTCAGATACATCACATGATCACACTGACAGAACCACAGGCACATAGACACAGGCAACAGAGCATGCACAATGTCGGCACTAGTACAGTGTATATCCACCTTTCGCAGCAATGCAGGCTGCTATTCTCCCATGGAGACGATCGTAGAGATGCTGGATGTAGTCCTGTGGAACGGCTTGCCATGCCATTTCCACCTGGTGCCTCAGTTGGACCAGCGTTCGTGCTGGACGTGCAGACCGCGTGAGACGACGCTTCATCCAGTCCCAAACATGCTCAATGGGGGACAGATCCGGAGATCTTGCTGGCCAGGGTAGTTGACTTACACCTTCTAGAGCACGTTGGCTGGCACGGGATACATGCGGACGTGCATTGTCCTGTTGGAACAGCAAGTTCCCTTGCCGGTCTAGGAATGGTAGAACGATGGGTTCGATGACGGTTTGGATGTACCGTGCACTATTCAGTGTCCCCTCGACGATCACCAGTGGTGTACGGCCAGTGTAGGAGATCGCTCCCCACACCATGATGCCGGGTGTTGGCCCTGTGTGCCTCGGTCGTATGCAGTCCTGATTGTGGCGCTCACCTGCACGGCGCCAAACACGCATACGACCATCATTGGCACCAAGGCAGAAGCGACTCTCATCGCTGAAGACGACACGTCTCCATTCGTCCCTCCATTTACGCCTGTCGCGACACCACTGGAGGCGGGCTGCACGATGTTGGGGCGTGAGCGGAAGACGGCCTAACGGTGTTCGGGACCGTAGCCCAGCTTCATGGAGACGGTTGCGAATGGTCCTCGCCGATACCCCAGGAGCAACAGTGTCCCTAATTTGCTGGGAAGTGGCGGTGCGGTCCCCTACGGCACTGCGTAGGATCCTACGGTCTTGGCGTGCATCCGTGCGTCGCTGCGGTCCGGTCCCAGGTCGACGGGCACGTGCACCTTCCGCCGACCACTGGCGACAACATCGATGTACTGTGGAGACCTCACGCCCCACGTGTTGAGCAATTCGGCGGTACGTCCACCCGGCCTCCCGCATGCCCACTATACGCCCTCGCTCAAAGTCCGTCAACTGCACATACGGTTCACGTCCACGCTGTCGCGGCATGCTACCAGTGTTAAAGACTACGATGGAGCTCCTATGCCACGGCAAACTGGCTGACACTGACGTCGGCGGTGCACAAATGCTGCGCAGCTAGCGCCATTCGACGGCCAACACCGCGGTTCCTGGTGTGTCCGCTGTGCCGTGCGTGTGATCATTGCTTGTACAGCCCTCTCGCAGTGTCCGGAGCAAGTATGGTGGGTCTGACACACCGGTGTCAATGTGTTCTTTTTTCCATTTCCAGGAGTGTAATAATTAGAGCTTGGGCCAATTTTCGGGGAATTGTTACTACTAATAAGCAATTAGAATAATTTGGCCTGCAATTAATGGCTGACGGAGTACGTCGAAAAATTTCAAAGAAGGGCAGCACTTTTGTACTATCGCGAAATATGGGAGAGAGTGCCACTGAAATGATAGGGGATTTAGGCTGGACATTATTAAAAGAGAGGCGTTTTTCTTTGCGAAGGAAATCAGAGCTCGTACGGAAAGATATAGGTGTTCGTTCTTTCCGCCCACTATACGAGATTGGAACAATAGAGAATTGTGAATGTTTCCAGAATGAGATTTTCACTCTGCAGCGGAGTGTGCGCTGATATGAAACTTCCTGGCAGATTAAAACTGTGTGCCCGACCGAGACTCGAACTCGGGACCTTTGCCTTTCGCGGGCACTTGCCCGCGAAAGGCAAAGGTCTCGAGTTCGAGTCTCGGTCGGGCACACAGTTTTAATCTGCCAGGAAGTTTCAATTGTGAATGTGGTTCGATAAGCCTTCTGCCAGGCACTTAAATGTGATTTGCAGAATATCCATGTAGATGTAGGTGGGCTATGCTTTAGGCGTTAATCACTCACACGGGTCCTACTGTTGAACACTGAAAAGAAGCATCTCACTCTCTTTGTATCTCTGTCTGTGCTAAATCCTCATCAGCAAGTTATCTAACTTCTAGTTCACTCATATTAGTCAATCCTGGCAGTTCTGGTGCAAACTTTCGATTTTTTACTCTCAAAGCGTCCCAAAACCGTGGATTCCCACTCCATTTTCTAGATAGCATCTGTTGTATCCGACACTTTTCGCAGGAAACACATCATTCAGCGTTTTGCTCACAATAGTGCCTCCTTGGACTTCGTTAAGAACAACGTTCCTTCTAATTTCACTTCTAGGTTATAAAAGTGGTCACGGCTGGAGGTCTTACGCCACAGGATCTTTTATCTATGTTTGCCTGCAATGCTTTAGGTACCTAAAGCGGCATTACAAAAGACGTGGTCTGTGAGTCATTGCCCTGCGCGCCCAGTCGTTTGTTTTGATAAGTGTAAGGGCGCTGATGGTCTCGTCGTTGAGCGCCCTTAAGATCCAAAGACACACACACACACGCTACGGTCGCAGGTTCGAATCCTGCCTCGGGCATGGATGTTTGTGATGTCCTTAGGCTAGTTAGGTTTAACTAGTTCTAAGTTCTAGGGGACTAATGACCTCAGCAGTTGAGTCCCATAGTGCTCAGAGCCATTTTGAACACACAACACACACACACACACACACACACACACACACACACACACACACACACACACACCCTGAAGTTGCATGTCAGCTGAGTTAAGTACCACATTTCTCAGGGTCGATTAATTATCCTGACCAGATGGGTCTTCACATTATCATTGTACATACATTACGGGACTGTTGCCGAAAAAACGATCGCGTAACGCTGTTGTCAACTGTCTATTCGTCAGAGCCAGTCTAACAGTCTTAGTATCTTCTCGTGGTATAGCCATTCTCGAAGAAACGATTCCTGCTCTTCTTGCCACATTATTGTCTCGAGTCTGCCTCGTCATATTTTGGACGACGTGACTGTATGATATGCCAATATATCTCATGCCAATGATTCGACATCTCTCAAAGCCCGGAAAAAGACGAGAAGTCATGCACGTCCTCGGGTACACTGTGTTGCACCCTCGTATTGGAAAATTCCAGTAACGTTAGACATATCCCACAACCATCAAGTACTCAGACCATTCTTCATAGATAGGAGCGGCTTTTTTCTGTACCGAAAATATACTCATATAAGGATGAAATTTTAATCACTATGTCTCACAAGAATGGAAATACTGGAATATTAGTTTGGTAACGTTTGGTTAAGATGTTCACGCTGTAACATTTTCTGTTTCCATCAACAAGAACAAACGCGGAACAGCCCGTCGTGGCAGCAACTGCTTACCCCTCACCTGATGCAGCTGAATAGCCAAGTGCCTAAGCCCTTGCGCGAACTGCTTGTTATATGAAGAAGTACGCACGTCGATCAACCGTCAGCGTGGAATCAGCCGTAAGCTGGCTTTTCAAGTGCAACAAAAGTGAGTCACCAACGTTTGATGTGCAAAGACCCAGATCACGGTCAACACACTCGAGTGGCGCCAGTACGTCATTAAAAATTAAAGTAGTTTTTAGCTTTCTATTACCACTAGGCTCTCCTATTGGTCGATAAGTGCCATGCGACTGCTATTTGAAGTCTGCCTTACGAAACACCGCCTATCTGTCCGTTGATGTTTTCGCCAGGTACCACATCAAACACGTGAAAAACTGAGAATAGAACAATTTTCAAAACGAACTGGTTTGTTTCGTATATTTAAGTGCAGTAAAGGTTATACGTTCACAAATGCCTGTATCACTTTCTTTTATGCAATTAGAAAATTGCTGAAATACAAGTGAGATATTTACTGTGACCGGAATGAAACTTTCACTCTGCAGCGGAGTGTGCGCAGATATGAAACTTCCTGGCAGTTTTAAACTGTGTGCCGGACCAAGTTTCGAACTGGAGACCTTCGCCATTCGTAGTCAGGTGCTCTGCCATCTGATCTACCCAAACCCAAGTTCGAGTCTCGGTCCGGCACACAATTTTACTGTGCCAGGAAGTTTCATATCAGCGCACATTTCGCTGGAGCGCGAAAATTTCATTCTGGAAACATCCCGCACGCTGTCTAAGCCATGTCTCCGCAATATCATTTCTACCAGGACTGCTAATTCTGCAAGGTCTGCTGGAGAGCTTTTGTGAAGTTAGGGAGGTAGGAGACGAGGTACTTACGGAGGTAAGGCTGTGGGGAGAGGTCGTGAGTCGTGCTTGGGTAGCTCAGACTGTGGAGCAGTTGCCCGCGACAGGCGAAAGTCCAGAGTTCGAGTCTCGGTCCGGCACACATTTTTAATCTTATTTATTGTGAGCTGGGTAAACATTTAGTTTGTTGTTGTTAGACTCGCAATCAATATATTAGGATGCAAGACATTCATATTATAACATCTGAGCAATCACGGCAGCTAAATAATGGAGTTTACATTAACAGAGGCACGGTACTCCCTACCTACATTCCATGTCATGCCCACCTTGTCTAAAGGCTACCGAACTAATGCACCAGTATTTTTCTACCTGCTGGTTACATCGATGACATTTTCCGTCCTATACCAGTTCGTTTTCAATATTTACAGTACAGAAAAAAAAATGGCGTGTGACGAGGGCCTCCCGTCGGGTAGACCGTTCGCCTGGTGCAAGTCGTTCGATTTGACGCCACTTCGGCGACTTGCGCGTCGATGGGGATGAAATGATGATGATTAGGACAACACAACACCCAGTCCTTGAGCGGAGAAAATCTCCGACCCAGCCGGGAATCGAACCCGGGCCCTTAGTTTTGACAGGGTCGCGCTGACCACTCAGCTACCGGGGGCAGACAGAAAAAAAAATAGTGTTACTACAAATAAATGATGAGTGAATATGAAGATTATTGGATGTGAATGACGTTCCTGGAGTTTTTCAAGTGGAGACTCCAACACATCAGTCAGAAGTAGAACGAAAGTTCAGATATTTAATATCCGTTATGTGACGTATATTTTACAAAAGCTGAAACTCTTGACAGTATTGTGAACGTAAAATAAGTTATTCTGAGTTCACTTGTCTGTACAGAAACTGTTGTAGAACAATCGACTAGGAATACAAAACTGCCATCAGATAAACAGTATACAGGTACAAGCAGCGAATGTAGCTCTACAAATATCGAAATTTTAATGGTCTTTACTGTGCCCTTTCAAAAATGTCATGCACAGTTGATCACAGTCCAAGGTTCCCTTGGCTGTATTTTAATTAGGCCCCTTTTTGCCTGACTACTCGTTATGTTTTCGGCACTTCAGTCACTCATATTTTCACCACTTTCGGCTTTCGCTATGGCGGCATCATCATCTGCAAACAGGCAATCGGAATCTTGAAGTTGTGATGCCGCCAGCCGCCCTCGTCCCAGTTCACTTTGACACCCACCATGCTGCATCGTACACTGTGGCGTGTCGAGGCTCTTCCATTCTTTGTTTACTATGCGCCGCCTTTTGTTTTTAAGGAGATCAGGAAATCAGGCAGAAGTTAGCGCTACGTTTACGCTGCGTTGAGCGCTGAATCCCCTGAGAATATACTGCCGCCGCGTGGCGTGAGAAAAAGAGCGAGAGAGAGAAAGAGAGAGCAAAAAGTGTGTGTGTGTGTGTGTGTGTGTGTGTGTGTGTGAAAGAGAGAGTCGCCGCAAGGAGCACAACACACACACACACACACACACACACACACACACATACAAGGGCAGCATGCGAGAGAATCCCCGGAGGTAGAGGGGTACACTAACCCTCCGCAGCAAGGGGGAAGGGAGTGAGGTAGAGATGGGGCGTTCGTGCAGAAAGTAGTCGAATGGTGAGGGGGGGGGGGGGGGGGTATGAAGTTATGACGGAAACAGCGCTGCGTGGCGCTGCAGGCGTATCGTGACGTCACCACCGGCTGCCCGGGGATCGACACTAACCAAGATGGATGGCGGAGCGAGAGATGAAGACGGTGGCGCGGCCTCTCCAGGCCGACATAAATCACACGTGTGCCCGAGGAGTGGACCGCCGGCAGGAGAGCCGCTCTACACACACACACACACACACATACACAATGCGGCGCTCCTGAGCTGCGCGACCAACAGCCGGGATCACGGGGGCTTGAGGTCGAGCTCCGCCGGAGGCACTGCTGTTTGTGTCGTGTGCGAGAATATCGCCCGTGAGCCGCCACTGAAAGCTCTGGTTCGTCGCCGCAGGCGAACAGTGGAAGGGGCGCTACGTAGCAAACACGAAAAGAGGCAGCGGGATCAGACTGCATCACACGAACTGTGTCAGTAGCATGGGGCAGAAGTGACCGCGAAACTATAACAAACATTCCGTGCGCCGCAAGTACACCCTCACCGACTCGCTGCAGCATATGGCACTGTATGGAACAAGGATTAATACGTAAGTTAATTCATGTTATTCGCTGTCGTGTGATTGCAAGACTGCTTAGCAATAGAATACTCCAAGTTATCATTGGGGATACATGGAGCAAGCAAATAAAACTAAATAAATGGACTTCCTCAAGGCTCCGTGTTAGTTCCTTTGCTCCTGAGTGTGTACACTACTGGCCATTAAAATTGCTTGGATGGCGTGTACAGGTGCAACTGCCCATGCAGCTTCAACACGATACTACAGTTCATCAAGAGTAGTGACTGGCGTATTGTGGCGAGCCAGTTACTCGGCCACCATTGACCAGACGTTTTCAATTGGTGAGACATCTGGAGAATGTGCTGGCCAGGGCAGCAGTCGAACATTTTCTGTATCCAAAAAGGCCCGTACAGGACCTGCAACATGCGGTCGTGCATTATCCTGCTGAAATGTAGGGTTTCGCAGGGATCGCCGGCCAGTGTGGCCGTGCGGTTCTAGGCGCTTCCGGAACCGCGTGACCGCTACGGTCGCAGGTTCAAATCCCGCCTCGGGCATGGATGTGTGTGATGTCCTTAGGTTAGTTAGGTTTAATTAGTTCTAAGTTCTAGGTGACTGGTGACCTCAGAAGTTAAGTCGCATAGTGCTCAGAGCCATTTTTTTTTTTCGCAGGGATTGAATGAAAGGTAGAGCCACGGGTCGTAACACATCTGAAATGTAGCGTCCACTGTTGAAAGTGCCGTCAATGCGAACAAGAGGTGACCAATGGCACCCCATACCATCACGCCGGTTAATACACCAGTATGGCGACGACGAATACACGCTTCCAATGTGCATTCACCGCGATGTCGCCAAACAAGGATGCGACCATCACGATGCTGTAAACAGAACCTGGATTCATCCGAAAAAATTACATTTTGCCATTCGTGCACCCAGGTTCGTGGTTGAGTACACCATCGCAGGCGCTCCCATCTGAGATGCAGCGTCAAGGGTAACCGCAGCCATGGTCTCCGAGCTGCTGCAAACGTCGTCGAACTGTTCTTGCAGATGATTGCTATCTTACAAACGTCCTCATCTGTTCACTCAGAGATCAAGACATGGCTGCACGATCCGTTACAGCCATGCGGATAAGATACCTGTCATCTCGACTGCTAGTGATACGAGGCCGTTGGGATCCAGCACGGCGTTCCCTATTACCCTCCTGAACCCACCGATTCCATATTCTGCTAACAGTCATTGGATCTCGACCAACGCAGCAATACGATAAAACGTAGCAATACGATAAACCGCAATCGCAATACGCTACAATCCGACGTTTATCAAAGTCGGAAACGTGATTGTACGCATTTCTCCTCCGTACACGAGGCATCACAACAACGTTTCACCAGGCAACGCCGGTCAACTGCTGTTTGTGTATGAGAAATCGGTTGGAAACTTTCCTCATGTCAGCACGTTGTAGGTGTCGCCACCGGCGACAACCTTGTGTGAATGCTCTGAAAAGCTAATCATTTCCATATCACAGCATCTTCTGCCTGTCGGTTAAATTTCGCGTCTGTAGCACGTCATCTTCGTGGTGTAGCAATTTTAATGGCCAGTAGTGTAATTTGCATTTCGGATGATAGATTCATATTGCCCACAAATTTTCGAATAGTTTGGTGTACGGCGTCGGTCGCTCCCAATAACGTTGTGAAAGTCGATGAAATGAATCAATAATTAAATGGTATCAAACTAATTTTCCCTGGCATTTGCAGCTCACGGTAGGCTTACCTTCGCAGAGGACTGTTGTCTCGTGGGGGCGGGGAAATTTTCCGAACGTTGGTTTAATTATAGGTGATAATTTTCGAAATGGCGAATAGCCAAAGAGGTTTCTCGAGAAGTTACTCTGAATGCCTGGCCATGGCTTCCTCGCGGCGCAGGGACAGTAGTCCATTCCGCACTCTTCCAAAGGTCACCCTGTTCATCACGGGCACCTCTTTCTGTAAGAAAAACTGACGAGAGAGGCCCTCTCGTCCTCTACATCTACATCTACATGGATACTCTACAAATCACATTTAAGTTCCTGGCGGAGGTTTCAGCGAACCACCTTCACAATTCTCTATTATTCCAATCTCGTATAGCGTGCTGAAAGAAAGAACAGCCATATCTTTCCGTACGAGCTCTGATTTCCCTTATTTTATCGTGGTGATCGTTCCTACCTATGTAGTTTGGCGTCAAGAAAATATTTTCACATTCGGAGGAGAAAGTTGGTGAGGAATTTCGTGGTTACTCCGCCAATAAAAACGCCTTTGTTTTAATTATGTCCCTCCCAAATCTTGTATTACTTCCGTGACACTCTCTCCCCTATTTTGCGATAATACAAAACGTGCTGCCCTTTTTTGAACTTTTTCGATGTACTCCGCCAATCCTATCTGGTAAGGATCCCACACCGCGCAGCAGTATTCTAAAAGAGAACGGACAAACTTAGTGTAGGCGGTCTCCTGAATAGAATTGTTGCATTTTCTCAGTGTCCTGCCAATAAAACGCAGTCTTTGTTTAGCCTTCCCCACAACATTTTCTGTGTGTTCCTTCCAATTTAGGTTGTTCGTAATTTGTATTTCCGAGGTGTTTTATTGAATTTACGGCCTTTAGATTTGACTTATTTATTGTGTTACCGAAGTTTAATGGACTCGTTTTAGCACTCATGTGGATGACCTCATACTTTTCGTTATTTTCGCATGATACAGATATCTTTTGTAAATCGTTTTGCAATTTGTTTTGACCTTATGATGACTTTACTAGTCGATGAACGACAGCGTCATCTGCGGTTCTAGGCGCTTCAGTCCAGAACCGGGCTGCTGCTATAGTCGGAGGTCCGCATCCTGCCTCGGGCAGGGATGTGTGTGATGTCCTTAGGTTAGTTAGATTTATGTAGGTCTATGTCTAGGGGACTGATGACCTCAGATGTTAAGTCCCATAGTGCTCAGAGCCATTTTTGAACAGCGTCATCTGCAAACAACCTAAGACAGCTGCTCACATTGGCTCTCAGATCGTTTATATAGATAGATAAGGAACAGCAAAGGGCCTATAACACTACCTTTGGGAACGCCAGAAATCACATCGGTTTCACTCGATGTCTTTCCTTCAGTTAATAAGGAAGCAATTTCACTACAAGCCGCTTGTGTGGTACAGTGTAAAAAGCCTTCCGGAAATCCAGAAATACGGAATTAATTTGAAATCCGATGTCAATAGCACTCAACACTTCATGCGAATAAAGAGCTAGTTGTGTTTCTCAAGAACAACATTTCCTGAATCCGTGTTCACTGTGTGTCAGTAGACCTTTTTCTTCGAGGTAATTCATGCTGTTCGAACACAATATATGTTCCAAAATCCTGCTGCATATAGTCCTTAATGATATGGATCTGTAATTTAGTGGATTATTCCTACCACGTTTCTTTAATATTGGTGTGACCTGTGCAACTTTCCAGTCTTTGGGTTCGTTCGTCGAGCGAACAGTTGTATACGATTTTTAAGTATGGAGCTATTGCATCAGCATACTCCGAAAGGAACCTAATTGGTGTACAGTCTGGACCAGAACACTTACTTTAATTAAGGGATTTAAGTTGCTTCATTACTCCGAGGATATCTACTTCTGCGTTACTCATTTTGTCAGCTGTTCTTGATTCGAATTCTGGAATATTTACTATGGAAGGGGAGCAGTGTTTTCTAAGGAACATTCTTGCCAGTCGGCGCTCAGAAGATCTGTAGTCTAGCTAATCTGAATTTTTATTCAGATTAGCTGGACTACAGATCTTCGCTAAAAGGGAAAAGTCGGTACGAAGTTACATCTTCTTACTTCTTCTTCAGAGAAAGCCTTCTTCTTACTTTTTCTTCCTAGAGGGACTTGAACGGAAGACTTCTTGCCACAATGAGTCTTCGCTACGCTGGGTTGCGATGTCGCCAGAGTGGGTGCATCGAGAATTGTTGCTAAGATTGTAGCGTATATTAATTCGCGATGTGATTGTAAAATGACACGATCTACGAAAATACGATTTATCATGCAGAATGATCCATTGGCCATAAAACTAACTAAATCTGTAGCGAGCAGTATTTATGCAGAGACGAAGACTTTACATAGGACGGGCTAGGGTAGAGAGGTGCATCTTCAGACTGAAGACCAAAACAACAATACTGATCTCGTCGTATTTGATTTCATGTCTCTACTCGAGGTGGTGTTCGGTCACAGCAGATTTTATTCATTGTTTTTGTGCTGTATGGTACTGATATTCCTTGCACCACTGCTGCAACGGCCGGCCGCGGTGGTCTAGCGGTTCTAAGGCGCGCAGTCCGGAACCGCGCGACTGCTACGGTCGCAGGTTCGAATCCTGCCTCGGGCATGGATGTGTGTGATGTCCTTAGGTTAGTTAGGTTTAAGTAGTTCTAAGTTCTAGGGGACTGATGACCACAGATGTTAAGTCCCATAGATCTCAGAGCCATTTGAACCACTGCTGCAACGTCTTAATAATCTGTCCTACTTGAGTCATACCACATGTGGTGCGGTACATACCCGAATTTCGAAGACCTGGGTCGTCTTTAACGTTGGAAGGAAGATCTTTTTGTCTTTGTTCATTGCAGCTAAATTTACTGTATGTCATGTTTACGTAGGAAATATCGGTCTTTTCCAAGATTTGACCAGCATAAGACTGATAAATAATTCTTGGCTTCTGTTTATCTTTCTCACTCTTGATCTCTTCCTGGGACGTTGTGATTTTGAATTGCAACGCTCGCCCAGTTGCTCGATCTGAGTACACATTCCTTCAGTACATTTTTTATAGCTGTTGTGATCGTACTGCGAGAGACTGTCTGGCAGCTAACTTTATGAAGCAGAGTCTTCAGCATGGAATTTTCTTGTAACATTTGATGATGACTCGTGGCATGGAGGTAGTTCAGTGTGCAAGTGTTTTCTACAGGGCGACAATTATTGCACTTGAGAGGCACCCACATGCCTTGCTCATACTGTGGCATCAAGCAGTCAGGCCTGCAAGATGAGAAGTCTGCCAAGCGAGTGGATTCATTCTTATTTATCGAGTAACATGAACTCTCGTACTCACAATTAAGTCACTAATCAACCTCCTGTATGAATAATACGCAACGGAAACGCACATCTGACTATCAGTAATTTACAGAACTCTGACTGTTCACTACGCACTGGCAATACCACATTTTCTTTTTTCTTTTATTTAACGGCTTTTATCGACACGTGGCCACCGCACTGAATATGAATGGCGCACACATTATAAATTCGGGACATCATGACAACATACAATTCGAAGGAAAAGTCCACCAATCTTTTTCTTTTCACTATCTTATTTATTCCGATAAATTCTATAACCTAAACACACAAATTCTATAACCTACAACAATAACACATGAGAAATTCCGCCCAGTGGGCATGGCTTTACATTGGTGATTCTCTACCTTATGGTCTCGTAATTATTTAACGCTACAGTGCACTTTCTGGATAGGATGGTGGATCTTTTATTATACCTCACACTTCGACTCTCACAATCATCATCACGAAACTTTCCTCCAGACCGAGCGGTACCGAAGGAACAAGCATAACCCACTAATCTTTTGAAACTACCTCGCTACTCTCCCATGCAAACCACACATACCCAAATTACATGACATACACCACACTACAACATGAAATACAACACAGGCAATAGTCACAACATTATCACTTTCAGCTTACCCACTTCAATTAATATTTATCCCAGTTTCACACGACACTGCCCCACTTCGTAATTCTACTTTCCTACTATGAACTCTGGAGATATATGCACGTCTTCCTGTGCAATGCAAGCCAAGTGGCGTTGCTGGATAGACGGCTGACTCACCTTGTTTCTCTTTCAGAGTGTTGTAGTTTGAATCAAGCGTCACACGGAATCATATCACGCAAAGTAATATTAAGGACATATTCATCACACACGCGAGTCATCAACTGATACCATGGACGAGTACTTCTCTTTATCCTTTGTCTCATACACAGATTGAGACTCACACAGTACTCACCACGTGGAAGTACTCGTCTCTAATTTCAAGTCCTGCACACGCCATTTCTTAAATATTTCAACTTACGGTACACACGCTATTTCTTAAATATTTCAACTTATTGTACACACGCTAGTAATTCAGCTTAACTTAAGCACACGGAAGTATTTCAACTTATTGCTACACGTGGTTTCATTGTGACCATTGGTCACTTCCGAAGATTACTACAATCCCATTAATATTACCTGCCTGACATTTAATTCTCCCCACAAAAGTTCCTGAAATAGAGAAATTATTATTTCAAACTACTCTTAAATATTCCATATGCATACCATGTCTCCACTCTTTTGTCTTTACGGAGCACAAATAAAACAGGTCTTAACAGCACAAGATCCAGCGGCAGAGTGCTGAAACATGGCCGTTCTTCAGGTCATCTCGCACCTCTGTCGAGGTGGGGGAAGACCATGCTACCGTATTGGTCAGCCACATTTCAGGCGCTCAAAGCTCCGGTAAGTTTCATCTCTTTGGTTCCACCAAAGGTGGCTAAAGGATCGTCTCAAAGATGATCATATATTCACATTCACTATCTGCGGTTAGCAGACGACCATACATTCATTCATTTCACAGATCTCACCAAACTGGATGTAGGGATTTATTTTGTGGGAGTGCACATGTGATCAATTAAATAAATAAATTGTCATTCTTTCCCACACTGGTGTCCGGCTTCGCTGTATTAATCGAAATTGAGTTATTTTACAAAACAATGTGTTGTTCTGACAAAAATAATGAAGTATGTTGTACCTATTTTCAATGTTGGTCAGTACTGTACCCTTTCACACTATGTGAAAAAACATAAATTAATTACAAACTACGGCGTGCACACACATTATTCAACACGTAAACGTCACTAAGACATTCGTATTTAGGTTATGACATATTTGACATGCCTGCCATCATTGGCGATGAGATGTGGCATAGAAGAATAGCGAAATTCTGCATGACCGGCTGAAGTGTCGGAACATCGACGCTGTCGATGACCTCCTGAATGGCTGTTTTCAGCTCAGCGACGGTTTTGGGGTTATTGATGTGCACCTTGTCTTTAATATAGCCCCACAAAAAGGAGTCGCATGTGTTCAGATCTGGAGATTATGGCGGCCAATCGAGGCCGGTGCCAGTGGCCTCTGGGTACCCCAGAGCCGGAATGCGGTCCCCAAAGTGCTCCTCAAGGACATGAGACACTCTTGTGCTTCGATGGATGGAGTCGCGCTCCGTCTTGCATGAACCACATCTTGTCGAAATCAGGGTCAGTCTGGATAATGGCGATGACATCATCTTCCAAAACCTTCACGTGTCATTCGGTAGTCACCGTGCCATCAAGGAATATCACAGCGATTATTCTGTAACTGGACATTTCACACCACACAGTCACCCGTTGAGTGTGAAGAAACTTCTCGATCGCGAAATGCGGATTCTCAGTCCCTCAAATGCGCCAATTTTGCTTACCGACGAAACTATCCAAATGAAATTGGGGTCGTCGCTAAACCAAACCATGCATGCGAATCCTAATTCCCATCACGCCCCGCGGCCAACCGTGCAGTTTGAATGTTTAACGCAAACCGTTCAGAAGTTATGACAATTTTATTTCACATAGTTCAGTAACTGTTACCCTGCATACACTCTGTGACTCAGGATTTCGTCGGCCATTCTCTTAAGCAACATGTCGAGGGAAGATTAACTGTCCGTGATGTTCAACTTCCATCGTGAAATTTGTGTTAGGTCGGATGGAGTTCAAATGTTCCAGGAACTCATTTCTTTACTTCTTTGTGTCAATAGAGAGACGTTATATTGAACCTTTTGGTCGTTGTGACGTACAGTCTTCAGTAAAAGCAGACCTGATTTGTGCGGCGCTTTACGGTAGGTCTGTAAAGAAATATTAACCATCGATTTTAATATCCTCAGCACGTGATTTGCACTTTATACAACATTCGATTCGTGTAAATAATAATTTATTTATTTATTGCGGTTGGTAAAAAAAAAAGTTTAGGGTTCAATGCCCCGTCGAAGACAATACTAATGAGTATGGCGTAGAATAGAGGGTTATATGGCCGTTACTGTTTACAATATAAGTAAATGATCTATTGGACAACGTCGAGAGCTGTTCGGAAACGATGCTATTGCCTATAGCTGTGGTCGTCACATGCTGCCCTAGTCAAGTATTCATGCGGATCCAGGTACTCAGCCGTATCTTATACACTGAAGACACAAGAAATTGGCAAGCTCTGCCTATTATCATGTAAGGCCCCCGCGGGCACTCAGAAGGGCCGCAACAAGAGGTGGCATGGACTTTTCTTTTTTTTTTTTTTTTTTTTTTTTTTTCCACTTGCCGCCCTGATTTTACGACCCACCACCTAAGTGCTTAAGGTGGGTCTATTTTGACCACTTGGCCGCTACGACCGGTGTGCAGACTCTGATGTAGTTGATGAAACTCACACCAGTTCCCGCATCCGGTCGCACCGTTGCCCGTGTCCCGCCACGTGGAGGCGGGTCTGTGCTTTTTTTTTTTTTTTTTTTTTTTTTTTTTTTTTTTTTTTCTTTCTTTTTCTTTACTTTGGCAGCTTTCCCAAAACCGATTTAACAAAAATTTTACAAAAATTAATTTTGAATTGGAAGAAGGAAATACAAGGAATAGTTTAGTCTGAAGAGGAGAAAAGACGATAGGAAAGGAAGAGATGATAGTCCCACCACCGTAGGGGACTGAGGATGAGCGTCTTGGGATTTATCTTCAAGCCTCTGATCCTCAGTCCCCTAACCTTAGCCTAGGAAGTTCTATTCTATTCTAGTTGTGGCGTTTGATATCTCTATTTATGTTCTATCTGGTTACTTGTATACAGGTTTAGAGTGCCGTGGTAGCTGATGGCAATTGCGACGGTGCGCCGACACTGTTTATGTCTAATTTTATACATTAATCTATTGTCAGTTTTAGGTCTACTTATGTAAGTCTATTGCATGTCAGTTGTTTTATATTGAGACTTAGTTTAGTTCTTCCACACTATGGTGTCTGTCTGGGTGCTGCATATAGGTTTATTGTCTGTGTGGTCTTCTGTTCCTGTATTCTTTGTGGCATTCGTCAGAAATTTTGTCTGTTAGTGCGTTCAGTATGTCCCAAAGTTCAGGTGTTCTGATCGCGTCGTATATGTGTTCCTCTGTCTGTAAGTGTTGTATCCCAGGTGTGTTCCTGTGCTGTCTGTATTTCCCGCAGAATAGGATTGTGTGTTCGGGGGTTCCCATACCTCCACATGTACACGTTGATGTGTCTCTAAGACTCACGCGATTTAAGTGCGTGGGATAAGGTCCGTGGCCAGTCAAGAAATGCACCATGCCGCGGCTAGGATCGGCATGTTTCATTCTTAATCTTTCCGTTATGTTCGGAAAAAATGTATAGACTCTCCGTCCCTTATCACTTGTGCCCCATTCCTGTTGCCATGTGTCGATTTTCCATTTTTTGAGGTCCCGCTTATTGTTCAGCGGGGAACCAGTCAATATGTTGACCTGGTCTAGTCTACCCATCTTTAACCAGTACAGAGCGGCCCGATATTTGATTGTGATATCTATCGGGAAAATTCCTAGCACGACACACAGTGCTTCAACTGATGTAGTGCCGAAGGCTCCCGATAGTCGCAGAAGGACGCTTCTCTGCCCTCGCCTAACCGCTGTTCTGTTTGTGACGAGGTTGAGTCTGTGCGCCCATGTACTGGCCGCAAAGCTTAGCACTGATTCGAAGAGTGCGCAGTGGTAAGTTCGTGTGACTGACAGAGGAAGTCTGTATTGTCCTGAATTAATCCTTGCCAGTTTATGTAGTAATTTTTCTGCCTTGTTTGTTGTTATTCTGATATGTTCATGGAAGTTCAGCTTCTCATCTATGTATACGCCCAAGTAGCGGGTTACCGTCATTCTCTTTATGTTGTTGTTCTGTATTTTAATAGATGGACTGCGTCTGAGTTGCCCTTTGAGCAGTGTGTATGTTGTTTTGTTGCCCGCTATCTTGAGTTTGTTTGTGTTGCACCATTGTGTTATTGTCTGCAGTGTGCCACTCGCCTTCTCCTCTAGCTGGGCTCTTGTATTTGCTGAGATGACCACCAGTAGGTCATCTGCATAGGCGACAGCACCGTCTGTCCTCATATCCTCCTCCAGCAGTTGCAGGAGAGGTTCAAAAATTATGTCCCAGAAGATGGGTCCACAGATCGATCCCTGCGGACATCCCTTGGTAATTTTCCTTATTACCTTCCGGTTGCCCACGCGCCATTCCACTATTCTGTCTCTGCAGTAGTCTAAAAGACTGTTGTATAGGGCTGCGGGTACTTCCATCTGGCGTAACCTCAGAAACAGTGCTGGCCACCACAGGTTGTCAAATGCTCCCGCGATGTCTATCATGATTGCCAAAGAGTATGTTTTATCTGTGTTTTGTGTGATTTCTAAAGCTCTGTTTATTGCATCATCGATGCTTTTCCCTTTCCGAAATCCAAACTGGTGGGGATTCATTCCAAGTAGGGTTCTGTGAGCCTGCAAGCGGTCACACAGTAGCCTCTCTTGGATTTTTGCCATGGTGTTTATGAGGCATATTGGTCTGTAGGATTTCGGATCTGATTGGTCTCTGTCTGATGATTTTCGTATGATGACTGCATTTGAGGTTTTCCAGACTGTCGGTACACGGCCTAGCCTTAAGGCGTCGTTTAGTAGTTCTGTTAAGTATAGGGTGATCTGTGGTGCTAGCCTCTTAAGCACTTCTGCATGGATCCTGTCGGGTCCAGGTGCTTTTTTATTCTTTAGCTCTCTTATCGCTACCGCAACTTCCTCGTGCGCAAAGGGACAGGTGACGGCGTCGGTGTTATACTGTTCATGAAGTTCTTGTCTGAGTGTGATCTGTTCCTGTGTGTCTGAGTCTGTGGCATCTTCCGGGAGGAGTTTGTTCAGCAGATATTGTGCTGTGTTTCTCCATCCCACTGTCATTGTGCCGTCTTCCTGCCGTAGCGTGCTTAATGCCAATGGGGTCTTTATTTTTTCTGTCAGGATCTTGTATTGTTCCCCCCAGATATTCTGTTGTGTGTGTGTGGTCAAGTAGCTCTCCCAATGTTGTTTCCTGGTCTGAAATAATGTCTTTTTGAAGAGTTCTTTGGCTTCCCTATATGCAGCTAGTCTCAGTAGTTTGTCTCTTTGTATCCATGTCCTCTGGTATAGTTTTCGTTTCCTTGTCATGTCACGTTTGAGTCTGGTTAATTCGTCTGACCATGGTGTTTCCCGTTGTTTGCTGTGTGTGTGCGTAGGTATTGCTGTTTCTTGTGCTGTTTGGATGATTTGTGTCAGTTTGTGTGCTCTGTAGTCCACGCTTCCCTGTATGTTGTATATATTCTCATTTTGAACAATTTGTTGTAGTCTGTCCCAATTCGCTCTTTTAAAGTTGAAGTGTGTTGTATTGTGTGTGGTGCGATAATTGTTTGTTGTGAGACTTATTTCTATTATGTTGTGATCACTTGTGGTCAGAGAGTCGTGTATGGTCCATCTTTGCAGTCGTCCTAATGTTCTGTCATTCGCCAGAGTAATATCGATTTTGGTGGCAGATCCGCCAGGACCTCTGTATGTAGGTGTAGGTCCGTCTTCATTTATAATATGTAGTTGTGTCTCCTGTATGACGTCGTTGACTTTCCGTCCTCTGTCGTCCGTTCTGTCCGAGTGCCATAGTGTGGATTTAGCGTTGATATCTGCACATATAATTAGGTTCTTATTTCTAGAGTATTCAGCAATGTCTTGTATCATATGTAGGTATGGCTCTATGTCGTCACTGTACTGTGCGTATAGTGATGAGACCACCCATGTGTCTCGACCCTTAGTTATTTCTGCTGTGGCCAGATGACTGTTACATAGCTGCGTAATCTTAGTGATATTTAAAGTTTTGTTGAGGACAACTATGGCAGCCTTGTAGTTTCGTCTGTCTGAGATTGTGACAGCGTCCCAGGGTAGGTTAGTTAAGTTTCCCTGGGTTGTCACATAAGGTTCTTGCAGGCAAAGAATATCCGCCTGCAGGTCCAGAGCTACTCGCGGCAGTTCTGCACTAACGAGTGTGCTTCTATTAGCATTAAGTTGTATTATTTTCATGGGTGTTTCACATGAAGGTAGAATTTGTGTCCTGTTTGCGAGTAGTCAAAGTCAGTTCTGCCATGTGCCCTCACTTGGTCCTTGTACACTTGGTGTGGGTTATATGTTTCCCCCCTCCGACTACACGCTAGTATGACTAATTTTTCTAGCTCTGCTGGGTCTGTAGGTATGTTTGCGGTCTTTAAAGTCATTCTGTCAGATTGTTCAGTGGTCGGGAAGCATACATAGCTGCCTAATGGGTGAAGTAGTCTGGTTAGCAGTCTTTGTGCTGTGATGAAAGTATCCTTATATTCTAGCCTACTTAGTCTTAAGTTTAGTTCTATATTGTTGTAGTCAGCATGCCATGGTGTTTGGCCAACTTTTCTCTTCTGCTCTTTTTCTACATATGGGATGATTCCGCTATATTTATCTCGAAGTGCAGATGTCACCGGTGTGGTGTCTTGTTCCGTCTTCAATGGTGGTGAGGCTGATGAGCTTTCACCTTTACTTTTTCTTATGTTTACACTACCTATTGCACTGTCGTCACCTTTCTTTTTGCTATCACTATCTGTACACTCATCGTCACTATCGTGATTACCCGTAAGTAGGTTTGTGTCAAGGACTACTACCTTTTTCTTATATGTCTCGTTACATCCGGTCATCTGTTGTGTTTCATTATGTTGTTGAGGTGTTATGCGTTGTTGTGTATGATCTGCAGGGTTAATTATCCCTCCAGATACAAAATTCACTGGTTTTATATGTCCTATACATCTTTTTGTATTATACCTTTTTGGTGTGTTGTCATTTACTCTTTCTTCGCTGCTAGCTTTGGCATAATCAGGTGTTGCGTGAGATTTCTGTGTATTGTCCATTTGTTCGTTTTCCGTGTGTTTGTTTAGGTTTACAGACTTGTCTGTGTTCGTGTTTGTTTGTGTGCTATTGTTTTGTATTCGATCGGTGTTGCTGTGTGGATTGTATAGCACTTCAAATTCCAGCTCGTCAATTCTTGCCTGCAGTGATTGCTGGTAGCTGACCCAGTATTGCATCTGTTTTTTAAGTTGTTTGGCTATGTTATAATGTATAGCTCCATTAAGTACCATGTCGTCGATGAAGTCCATGGTATTTATATAACTGTCATGTAATGCGTGCATACCTTGAAGAGATGGGATATCGTCTGTGTGTGGGGGGTGAGTGGGAAGCAGTCCCATCTGCCTGCGCCAGCATATAGCTCTTTGGTGGTTTCGATTAATGGTCGATGGTGATTTATAGTTCGTTTTTTGCATTCTTGATTGGGGCAGTGTTGGGCTGCTTTCATTCTCCATAATCGAAGCTCTGTAGCAGTCGATCTTGGAGGAATTTATGTGTTTGACAATCAAGACCTCTTCGTCTGGCACACAATTTGCCTCGGATTCTGCAGGGGATGCAGATGTCTTGTTCTGCTAGTTTGCACTGATTCCTTATGTGGCCCTTCCCTTTGCAATTGGAGCACGTGATTTCGGTGTCTTTACACTGCTTTGTGGTGTGTCCAATATCACAGCACTTGTAGCAGGTGGGGACTTGGGCGAAATTTTTGACAGTTAGAGACTGGAAATCTATATAGACTCTATCCCGTTTTGTCAAAATTTTGTGCAGATTCGGCGTGACTTCAATAACTTGATGATTGTATCCCCGCCCTCTTGGTCCTGTTCGGAATTTGATTTTTGTCTCTTTCAGGAAAGCGTCTTTCTCAACTTCCTCACTAAGGTTCAGTTCATAGAGGCTTTCAAGAAAGTCTTTGTCGCTGATTGTGTCTGGCACGTGGTGTATGATCACTAGCGGTCGTCTCTTCCGTGGTGGCTCGCACTTGATTGTGTTAATGTTCTTTGCTGACTCGAGCAGTTTTTTACAGTCGTCCTGTGTTGCAGTCTCAACTGCAACACAGGACGACTGGCATGGACTCCGTAAGAGTACGAGTGGGTGGAGATCTCTTCTGAATAGCAAGTTGCAAGGCATCCCAGATATGCTAAATAATGTTTGGTGGCTAGCGGAAAGGTTTAAACTCAGAAGAGTGTTCTTGGAACCACTCTGTAGCAATTCTGGACATTTAGGGTGTCGCATTGTTCTGCTGAAATTGCCGAGGTTCGTGGGAATCCACAATGGACATGAATGGATGCAGGTGATCAGACAGGATGCTTACGTACGTGTCACCTGTCAGAGTCGTACCTAGACGTGTGAGGTGTCCTATATCACTCCAACTACACACGCCCCACACCGTTACAGAGCTTCCACCAGCCTGAACAGCCCCCTGCTGACATGCAGGTTCCGTCGATTAATGAGGTTGTCTCCATACCCGTACAAGCCCATCCGCTCGACATAATTTGAAACTAGACTCATCTGACCAGGCAAGGTGTTTCCAGTCATCAACAGTCCAATCTGTGTTGACGGACCCAGGCGAGGCATAAAGCTCTGTGTCGTGTACTCGAGTGGGCCTTCGGCTCCGAAAGCCCGTATCAATGATGTTTCGTTCAATGGTTCGCAAGCTGACACCTTTTGATGGTCCAGCACTGAAATCTGCAGCAATTTGGGAAAGGGTTGCACTTCTGTCACTTTGAAAGATTCTCTTTAGTCAGTGTCTGCCCCGTTCTTGCAGTATCTTTTCCAGCCGCAGAGATGTCAGAGATTTGATGTTTTAACGGATTCCTGATATTCACGGTACACTCGTGAAACGGTCGTGCGGGAAAATATCCACTTCATCCCTACCTCGGAGATAATGTGTCCCATCGCTTGTGTGCCGACTATAACACCACTTTCAAACTCACTTCAGTCTTGATAACCTGCCATTGTAGCAGCAGTAACCGATCTAATAACAGCACCTGACAGTTGTAATCTTATACAGGCGTTGCCGACCGCAGCGCCGTATTCTGCCTGTTTACACATCTCTGTATTTGAATACGCATGCCTATACCAGTTTCTTTGGCGCTTCAGTGTAATGACACATATTTAGAAATTAGCAGCCGAATCTGGAAACGTCAGCTAACGTTAAGAGCTTCTTAATTGTGTAGCTTTCCTGCTCAGTAACAAACAAAACTACAAACACAGCAATATTTTTAGGTGTGCTCAGTTTTGACTGAGTCGCCTGTGACCTAAGTAACGTTAGTCGCTTACATCAGGGACGAAGTTGAGCGCAGGAGCAGATTGGTCGTTGCCGGGAGATGGGTCGTGTTAGGGGGAATGTTTTGTTGTTTGTCGTCCACTGCTGACAACTCAAGGGCGTGTGTGTCTCGTACCGATCAGCTGCTATGGCACAAACTTCAAAAGGTAGTAACACGGATTTGTGAATGCGCACTACAGCGATGGTCATATTTAAATACGGTACATATTTGTAGCAAAGGATATGAAATCACAGTAAGACTGTTCTAATACAATGTAAAGAGTAGAAGAACAATGACATCAAATCGTTTAGTAAATATTTATGGCCGTGTCTCATACTGATTAATGCATTTAAATATAAGTACAGTTACTGTTATTAACCTTAAATGTAAGCGTGTGCAATCCGCCTTTACTTATGATACTGCGAGGTGCCGGGATAGCAGTGTATTTAACACTAAATTCTTCTAGAATCTTCACATGGAAATGATGCTCTAAGCCCCCCCCCCCCTTTTTCTAACTCCGACTTTTGCTGTTGCACATGGATTAAGAAGAAACGCGAACTGACTGTAGTCGACCCTGCAAGTGGAGTAAAAAAAGTTTGGCACCTGCAATAATTTAATTTGATAGAAATTAATTAGATAAAGGAAAGTTTCATTAACATAGTGAGAAATTAATGGATTGTTCTACCGATTAACAGAATGAAAGTTCTGTCCAAAATGACAATTTGATGTATTATGACTAAATTCAAAATAGTAAACAAAACACATGAAACATTTACAATACATCAAAATTGGATACTCAAATAAAAGCTGTGAAGGTGAGGTTGTCCATAAACTAGATTGTGACATTTATGACCAAGTGGTATGTGGAGCCAATTCCTTGCAACTCAAATCTTAAGAGAAACACCCAGCCAACCCAACATTAATTACTGCTACAGTAGTGAGAACTCAGACAATGAACATCCAAGACAGAACCACGTAACAAAAGACGGGAACAGGCGCGCTCTGCTGAGCTCTGATTATCACAGTGCAAATTCCCTAATCTGCCGGTGCAGCGGACATACATTACCAAGCTGTCTTCTTAACTGCAAGGACACGATCTGGCGTACCAGAAGCAATGGCTGGTTGCTTCAATGTCCTGTCGTGGTGATGATAATGTCGCAAGTATAGCCCGAAACAAATTGTTCTGGTCTGGTTGTTCCAGACTAAAGACTTCCTATCAACAATACAAATGCGCCTCTGAGGGAGACGAAGAAGGCTCGCCACACAATCACTGACGGTACAGTAACTGATTTTAACAAGTGAAGTCACACAGTAACTCCGATACAGTCAACTTTAGACAAAACTGCTCAAGACGGACAACATAGGCCGCTTGTACGCCGAACGCTCAATTGCCAACTGTACTCGGAAAGTTATGTTGAAGTCGAAACTTCAGCAACTTCGCCAAATAGTTACAATTAAATGAAAGTATATTAGACAGCCAACGGAAGGTAGACTGTCCAGAGCAGCGAGAGCTCAGTCTTGTAACCTACCCCGACCGAAAGGCGAGAGCCGACTACTTCAAGAGCACCCATACAAACCGAACACCGAACATTCCCACCCCCACGACAGTGGCCGTAGTTAAACGTTCCAATCACCAACTCGAAAAACCGGCGGAAAATTCCACTCTATTGCCGAAGCACTACCATTCCACCAATGGAGATTCTTGGCGCCAATTTCTGCGCCGATTTTGGTACATCACGGAGCTATGACCTGAGCAAGGCAATCACAGTTACGATTTTGCAGAAAACGCGCGAATTTGCCGTCATGACTGCCTGGGAAAACAAGTCATTCCCACGCCTCGCTGGTAGCCCACCAGAAAGTGCTTTCACTAAGTTTCTGCGAAGTAACGGAATCTCTAGCCCAGCCGCTCCTTCAGGCTCCTGTGGGCGTCTCGCTCCCGCTCTTATGACAATGTTGGCGTCTGGAAAGCATCCACTCGACTCCCTCACACCCGTCGGCTTAACCCTTTCAAGCTCAGCAGAACCCACCTGTCACCGGACCACCCGGGTGACGAGAGACGCTGCGTGGGAAGTCTGCGTGTGAAGGAATAGCAACTTTTCACCGCATGCAATTAGAGAGGAAAATCGAATTACTCAGAGTAAGTTAGAAATATGAGAGGGGGCTCATGCCACCTCTCAATACCATCAATAGCATGCTTGTCGAGTGAGTGCAATGCTCGTTACGCATCGATGAAGCAATTGACCACAACATCTACGTCTGAACTGGAACTGAATGATCAGAGGATTTTATTTGGGGCACTGGGGGTCGATGTTGCTTCACGTCCGTGGGTGTAAACCTGAAATTTACCCCACACATGCCTCCTCGGTTGTGCTAAGAAGGGAACAAAACTGGCAGTCAGACAATTTTTCTAGATCTCCTGGGTATTCGAGAAGTACATAACCGAGAGGAAATAATGTAATGTTATGTGATCCAATACTGAAATGTACTTGAATGCCATACGCTAAATAAATAAATTGGGGCACCAAATATAGCATTCCCCGAATAAATAATATAAGTTTTTGACTATTACCCCCTTCGTTACCGCTTTGCTATTGCATTGTAACGGAACACCAATGAGACAGAAAGATTAGAATTGCGGATAAAATTGTATATTTATATTTAGAGGGTCATCTAACAAGTGTCAGTTGTGGGACAATATTTTGATTCTGAGATTCAAGTCAAATCTGAGTTTCATAAATCTTCCATTGAGTCTAAAATCTTGACACATACCTGATTAAAATGACAGAGAATTACTTTCCAATGGAATGAACACAGAGTCTCGTCAGACTGGCCGACAAAATGTGTTCCAACACAACGAGCACAAAGTTACCTAAGATAAACACAAAGTTCTCTAGCAGCTCAATTTAATCAAGAATACGAAATACAGTAGCAGTGATTGTGTGATTAAGAGGTGTAATGCAGTGTTCCCTCGGACATGCAAACATATCCGGAAGAAAATTGCATCATACTTCTTAATAACAGAGGCACTACTATTTTTAGTTTATTCGTCAACACCATGACCTCGACTCTCAATAAAAATGTGTCCTTCCCGGACGGGAATATAACTAATATACGAGTGCAGCTTGTGACACATGGACGACGACATGCGGAAGTTTGGTTTGGCCGTGATTCATGCTCGGCGCTTTCGTAAAGCGAGAAATCCGGGTTCGAGTCCCGGTCGGGCACAAATTTTCATTGTCGTCATTCCAATATACAGCCGAAGGTGATTAATATGCGCAGCTGCGAATACATTTCCTGTATTAATCAAAAATGTCCCGCTAACGCTTTGGGGAAACAACTCATTTACGTGGAAGACTGCTGGGGAAACGTCACTAGCTTTCCTAATCTGTGCAGCTCGCAAATGCAATGTAGAGTCCACGATCCACGAAACAGTACAATTCATGAGGCAATACAAGTTGTGTAGCAAATCCCGCAATCTGTGAGCTGCTCGGTAAGTGGATAGCTCTAATTCAAAATGCGACGGTTGCTCCAGGCCCCACACCGTGCCGGTTGCGACCGGATAACGATCACTCAAACTGGCATCATCAAGCGGTCCACTCAACGCCAGGACCAGACGTCTCTTTCCCTCCAGGGCAGAATCGCAAGTGTCCGAAAATAATCGCCCTCTACAGGTAACTCCTCACTTATTAGAAAACTCCTAGTGGAAGGGATGACTTAATGCTACTACCAACTTAAACACCAAAATGTCGCTTTATTTACATGATTACAAGGGAACACTCCAGGAATTCTTAGCTTACAGAACGCGTCTTAATATGCAAGAGCTTGGTACTTGCTGCTACTAGGGACATGCCACTCTTTGGTCGAACTCTTCATGCCTAATTAGGGTGACGAGCAAGATTCATCTGATTGAGTAACAAAATCTCACAGTGTCTGAACAGAGCCGCACCAGGCTGTTCTTCGTTCTGCGTACTAGGTGAACTTTTCACACTCAGTGGTACACTATGGACATGCAGTGGCATAGTGGCAGACTGGCTTCAAAGGAGAAAGCCGCATTTACCGACAAAGCACGGAACGGAGCCTTACTGAGACGAACTTCCGGAAACTGCAGTGCTCTGGGCACGGACGTTTCATCTCTACCTCCTCCGTGCCTGACCTCCTGAGGTCAGGCCAGACCACAGGACCAATACCTGAGCCCGCTTGTATCTAACAAGGAAGTGTGAAGCCTTCTTCCTGAGTTGGTAAGCCATCTACCCTTCTCAAAAATAATCCAGAGATAAGCAAATGGTTCAAATGGCTCTGAGCTCTATGGGACTTAACATCTGAAGTCATCAGTCCCCTAGAACTTAGAACTACTTAAACCTAAGGACATCACACACATCCATGCTCGAGGCAGGAATCGAACCTGCGACCGTAGCGGTCACACTGTTCCAGACTGAAGCGCCTAGAACCACTCGGCCACACCGGTCGGCAGAGATAAGCAAACAAAATAAAATAAACTAAAAAGGAAATATTACACGGCAATCTGTGACTGTCATTTCATGCTGTGTTGTCGTGGTCTTCAGTCCAAACACTGGTTTGATGCAGCTCACCATACAACTCTATCCTATGCAAGCCTCTTCATCTCCAGCTAACTACTGCAACTTACATCTTCCTGAATCTGTTTACTGTATTCATCTCTTGACCTCCCTCTATTATTCCCCCCCCCCCTCCACGCCTCCCTCCAGTACTAAATTGGCAATCCCTTGCTGCCTCAGAATGTGTCCAAGCGATCCCTTCTTATAGTCAAGTTGTACCACAAATTTCTCTTCTCCCCAATTCTGTTCAGTACCTCCGCATTAGTTACGTAATCTACCCATGTAACCTTCAGCATCCTTCCGTAGCACCACATTTCAGATACATCTATTCTCTTCTTATCTAGACTGTTTGTCTTCCATATTTCACTCCCATACATGGCTACACTTGTAACCTCCCCACAAAATTTTTAATGACAATAATTAAATGATAGTGAAAATAGAGCCAAATGTTACTTCCCCGCAAAAATGAAAGAAAATATTTTAAATGTGAATACTTATCGTGCTAAGTGTAATCTTCTCGTAATTATTTTTAAATAATATGAATTGAATGAAAATGCAAATAGAGCCAAATGTTAGCTTCCCACAGTAATAAAACTCAATGATAACAAAAATGTGAAAAAATGTTAAGTCCCCACAAAATTAACGTTAAGATCAACCTGATAAATTGATTCTGGGAGGAAAAGCAAAGGAAATATTGTTTCAATTGTAATGATTATTTTCTTAAAAAATTTCTTTCAGAACAAAATTATTATTGGGGCAATTCTTGAACAAATTAATTACAGTTAATATACATTACATTATCACATGTGCGCAATGCTGCTTCCTTACCTTATTTAAAAATATACCTCGTCCCGAATCTTAACCAGAGACCCATGTCGACGCCCGCCGACTCCTCACACACAACTCCGACTGTCTCTCGCGCGCTACTGGCACGAACGAACTACATGCTCTCGCGACTCGCTACGTACAACAACTTTCTCGCAACTGCACTGAACTCTCGCGCGCTACTACATGCTCTCGCGACTCGCTACGTACAACAACTGCGTCGCAACGATAAATAACTCTCTGGTCAGAGATTCTGTCATGCCTCGCCATCGCTGCTACCGAGTACATACGCATTTCATAACCTTCCACTGGGGGGGGGGGGGCAAAAATTTGGCAGCGATGATGAGTCATTTGGACTTGCCATGAGCAACAAGTTTTTTTGTAACTAATTAACTTTTACAATTCACAGAATATTCAGATGTAGAACATGAATTAAATGTGGTGCACATGCACCAAGTACAAAACATTTCAGACAATGACAATGAGCACAGAACATATGACATAAGTGCACACACTGAAAAACTCTTTAGCATCTTCACAACAAAAAAATCATGTTGACAAGTGACATAAGTGCACATGCACTGCAGTTCAGAACATATCAGCAAATCAAAATGTATACGTAATGAGTACAAATGGCATGTAAAGTGCACACGCACTATAAAACTCTGTAATATTTTTACGACAAATAAACCTAATGAGTACAAATCATATTGACAAATGACAAAAGTGCACACGCACTGAAGTAGTGAACATATCAGGAAATCACAAATGTATAGGCAACGAGTACAAATCATATTGAGAAATGACAAAAGTGCACACGCACTGAAGTAGTGAACATATCAGGAAATCACAAATGTATACGTAATGAGTACAAATGGCATAAAGTGCACACGCACTGTAGTTAAGTACAAAACATATTAACAAATGGCAAAAGTGCACACGCACTGTAGTTCAGAACTAAATCACAAAATGAGTACAAATCATATTAACAAATGGCATAGAGTGCACACGCACTGTAATACTCTCTAGTATTTTTCTACAACAAACAAACAAATCAAGGAGTGTAATAAAGTGCACATGCACTATAGAAGTCTTTAGTAATTTCAGGACAACTGATCTTATTAACAAATGAAAGGAAATGCACACGCACTGTATATGACTTTTCATTTTACAAGAATTAGGAAAGGAATAGGAAGGATTACGTCATGGTTGTAGCACTTAGGGTTGCACGCAGCTGCACTGAAAGTCCATATCTTTCCACAGAAGTACAACACCAAGTGAGACAATTTGTAGTTCTTTTCCCAGAAATATTTATCAGCGTATCCAAGACACTGAAATGTCGTAGTAATATTCCATGTTTTCATTTTGGCAGTACATTAGGTACACCAAACAGTGGGACCATAATAACGTCTCCATCGCTCACGGTGGTGGACAGCATGTCGTGTCAACAACACGCTCTTACAAGGCACACCAACGTAGAATTAGTGCAAAAACCAAATATAGTGGTCCATGATCAAGAGGATATACAGGACAAATGGATATTGCAGTAATTCAGGGTAGTTAGGTCAGAAAGTGAAGGACATTAAGTCACATACTAGTCTTCACTGAGAATTACATTAGTAGTTTGCGGCATTCATAGCCCAGTTATTGAACATTTCTGTACCATGTATGTAGTATTACAGAATAATGTTCATTGATTGGCGTTTTACTGACAACTTTGGCACTCATTGCCTAATTATAAATCATAGAAATCATTCGTTTTACAGATAACATTGAAATTCGTTGCTTAATTACAAATCTTCAGAAGTCATTCGTTTTACAGAGAACATTGAAATTGATTGCCTATTTGCAAATCATCAGAAGTCATTTGTTTTACATTGAAATTCGTTGCCTAATTACTTGAAATTGGTTGCCTAATTACAAATCATCAGAAGTCATTCGTTTTACAGAGAACAGTAGAATAAAAGTATTATTCACTGAAATTATGCGCATAGTATTTATGTATTCAATTGACATACTATTCAGAGCTGATCAGTATTATTCAGAACTCTCTTAAACGGGTAGTATTATTTGGGACTGGTAATACATTTTTTTGTTAGCAATACATTGCTTTGGGTAATTATAGGGGAAAGCAAGAAAAAAATTTGCTTCTGGGTTGTTCCTGTAAATGAAAATGTGTAACGTCATTCGTCATGAGTCAGCTGTAGCAACGTTATGAAACAAGTAGAGTATATGTAATCACATTCATAAATACCATAGATTTAATGAACAACTGCTTATAGCACATTAATTCCACAAATAATTTCTCCTGCAAAAATATAAAAATGGATTATTAAGCTGAAAGAAGAAACGCATTTTATGCTGAAAAGTAGTGAACTTCGAATTAACAGGTAGTGAAATGTGTTCCATAGCTGTCCTTTCCAAAACCTTCAGTCATTATACTATGCAATATAACACCTTCTGTCAAAACGAACTGCAACAAATACTTAAATAACTACATAGCATAAATACATAACTTCAACATTATCCTCATCTGTAAAGAAAAAACTTCATTATCCATCACTTCATTACTTATATTATCATAACTCCATTACTATCATCACCTGTAAAGAAAAACTTCATTATCCATATTAGCATATTCTTCATCATTATTCTTCAGCATTCATTATTATCTGCAAAAAATCACTTCATTACTCATTACATAACTAATTCCTTTTCTCTAGCATATTTCATCACTAAAACTAAGATGTGTAGTTCTGTCTGACAGCTTGCATCAATCGCTTCGTATTCTGAAAGAAAAAATTAGTTAAGACTGCTATTCTACGATGTATATTCTTGTTAATGCTTGTTAATTCTGATCCATTTACTCTTCCTCATAAGGTTTTTGTATCTTCTTTCGTCTATTCCGTAGGTGAAATTCCCATTTCTGTTTAATTTATTTCCTTTACACGTTATTTCTTTCTGAAAATGATGAACAAAGATTAATGTCGTGCATTTACATCATATACCCACTAGATAATGACTGGTTTATGGTAACATAATTAAGCATACAGCATAACATGACAGAAAACGTAATATGTCAAAGACATTGACAGTGTTCAGATGCAAAAAGTGTACACAGAATATCATAATGCAGCAGGAAAGAAAAATGTAAAACAGTCATGATGTTGAGATATCATAGGGCAAAAATGTGAAAGTCAACTGGTGTTTGCTATATCTTAACCATTTCATAGTGCATACAAACAAAACATGAAACAATCATAAGAAGGACAAAATGTGACGTTCGTTGTGTTCAGCTTGTATGTTGTGTGGTTAATAAAGGCGAGAATTAAAGACTTTAATGGAGAGAAAATTTAATAAAAATTGATATTTCATTAGATAACATTGCATAATTATTCATAAGATACGTAAGTTTCTCAAAAAAGATGTGCACAGGCTGATATGTAACGACAAGAAGAGCGACCTGCTAACCTTACCTTGCGGGGCACTTGCCAAGAAAAAATACGATAATCATCAATAAGTAGTCACATAAATATAATTGCAGAAATAGTCATAAAATGTGTAAATGGCATCATAGCATGTTATATCATAAAGTGTCTTCATTCAATAAAGGGTTTAATGTTAAAGACATGGTGGTTGCCTTTACTTTTTCTGGTTCTCAGAGTTTCGACGTGTACTACATTGGGGTGAGGAATGCTGCGAATCCGATATGGACCTGCGTATAGAAGTTCAAATTTACTGCACTTACCTTTTATTCTACTGGATAAATAGTGTGTACGTACTAATATCTTCTGTCCAATGTGAAAGTCTCGGCGTGTACAAACCTTTTTTTGCTGTCTTCTCCGGCGCTCTGCGGCACGTTTGATGTTGTTCAGCGCAATGTCAATTATTTCGTGGTGTCGTAATCGAAGAGATGTAGGAAAATTTACTAATTCTGTAATTTTGTTTGGTGGTTCAACTTTTTTCAGTATAACAGACGGAGATAGCATAGTGGATTCATTTGGAATGGAATTAATTACATCTTGGAATGAGAATATGTGTGTGTCCCAATCAATATGTCTTTTGTGACAGTATATTCTACACAGTTTACCAATTTCTTTCATTAATCGTTCACAGGGGTTCGAAGAAGCATGGTACTTGAATATATAGATCGGAGAAATGTTTCTAGCTCGTAACATGCGTGTCCATATAGCAGATCGAAATTGTGATCCATTGTCAGAAATTACTTTCATCATATGCCCTACATTAAATAAAAATGTTTTACAAATGCTTTCGAAACAGTTTTAGCAGTAGCTTTGCGTAACGGAGTGAAGGTAACAAATTTTGAAGTGCGTTCAACAGCGACAAAGATGTAGCAAAAACCTCTATTAGTTCTGGGAATCGGACCAAAAATGTCTACGGCGGCCATATGTCTCAATTTAACAGGTACAATGGGATATAATGGAGGAATATGTGAAGTCGTGTCTGACTTAGCTTTCTGGCAAATTTTACATGACGCTAAAACTCGTCGTATACGTTTCTCCATGTTGGTAAAATAACAGTTCTGTCTCAGTATAAGAAAACATTTTCTGGCTCCGTAATGTGCGTAACTTAAATGAGTATACCATATTAATTTGTTAACCAGTTCGTCAGGAATGCATAATAACCAATTGTTGCTGTCAGGATGAGAGCGGCGAAATAGAATGTCATTGCGTACAGTGTAATGGTTTCTAATCGTAACATTATTCCTATCTCGCCAAAGGTGTTTAATTTCTTTCCACACGTTGTCTTTACTCTGCTCTTTTGCTATATGCTGTAATGACGACGAAATAAAATTTTCAAATGCAACCTGCTGAATGTACATGACGCTGAAATTTGCTTTGCAGAAGTTGGTTGCGACGTCTTGCTGATTGTTGCCGAGAGAACGGGATAGTGCAACTGCTATAATATTTTGTGTGCCGGAAATGTGAACAATTGTAAAATTAAATTCTTCTAAATAAAGTTTCCATCTGCTTAATCTGTCGTGAGTACATTTAGCTGAAGTAAGAATTATATCGCTCTGTGGTCTGTGTAAACGGTGGTATGTCTGCCATAAAGAAAGTGCCTAAATCTCGTGAAAGCTCATACAACACATAACGTTTCCAGTTCTGTAACAGAATAATTTCGTTCCGCAGGTGACAGAATGCGGCTTGCAAATGCGATGTTTTTAATTATTGTAGAGCCATCTTCTTCAATTTCCTGAAAAATATGTACGCCTAAAGCGGTGTTGGAACTGTCGGTGGCAATGGAAAAATTTCTGGTAAGATCTGGGTGCGATAAAAGTGGTGCATTCAACAAAGCATGTTTCAGGTTCATGAATTCAGAATGTGCTTGCTTATCCCAGGACCAAATAGTGTTTTTACCTGTTAATTGACATAATCTAGGTGTGTCTAAAGCAGAATGATGAATAAATTTACGAAAAAAGTTAATTAAACCCAAAAAAACTGCGTAGTTTCGTCGTAGGAACAGTAATGTCACGTAGAGCTTGAAGTTTTTCCGGATCAGGCGCAATGCCTTCTGCTGAAATTACGTGTCCAAGAAATTTTATAGAAGTTTTGCCAAAGTGCGATTTACTGAGATTAACTGTGAGTCCTTGAGCATGAAAGGTTTGTAATAGTCGTTTTAAAATCACATTGTGTTCAGACCAGTTAGTTTCTGCGATAAGAATGTCATCTACGTACGTCGTAATTCTGTCTCTAAGTTCTGTCGGAAGTATTGTGTTCAAACCGCGAATAAAAGCTGCAGAAGAAATAGTTAAACCGAATGGTAATTTGCAAAATTGATAACAGTCGCCAAAACAGAGAAACGCTGTGTACTTTCTGCAGTTCGGATGAAGCTGAATTTGCCAAAATCCCGATTTCAAATCTAGTGCGGAATAAATAGCCGTACCATGAAATTTCTGTAGTAGTTCTTCTAGTGTCTGTGGTCGATCTATTTCATTAATAATAATGTCATTAATGTGACGTGAATCAAGTACGAGGCGAAGTGAGCCATCTTTTTTCTTAACAATATGTAGCGGGTTTATGTACGGACTAACTGCTGGCTCTATAATTCCTTGGTCAAGCATATCCTGCAACTCTTTCTTAACTTTTTCTCTATGAATATACGGAATGGGATAATGCTTGGCTTTAAATGTGTCGTGCTGTTTGACTTGAAATTCATACATAAATCCGGACATAGTACCAGGAATGTTATCAAAAACTGGAGCCTGCTGTAGAAGAATTTTGTGTAGTTGCGCGCGTTCGTCGTCTGTATTTGCACTGCTTTGTTTAACTTTGTCAGAAATCATCTGCATTACGTCGCAGTCAACTTCGTCTGGAGTATTATAGTTATGTACGTACGTATCTGTGAACAATGTGGAATTACAATCTATGTTACGTGATACGGAAATGACCTCTGTGCAATTAATTGTTTGTTCTTCTGCAGATAATGAGTGCTGAAATTCTAAAGCCAATTGTACATTTTCGTCCTTCAACATTAAATAGGAATTTTGAAAATCAATAACTGCGTCGTGTTGCACGAGAAAATTAGTACCTAAAATAACGTCTGTTGTCAATAAAGGAACAATCCAAAAATTTGAGTGAAAAGTATGACCTGCAATACAAAATGATAAATGTGTCTGTAATTTAACGTCTACTCCTTTACTCGATACTGCTCCTTTCACTTTCGTTTTGCCTAATGGTAATGTAGGATAGGTGTTCTCTTTGTTGCACTCGTTGAACGTCTCCTCATTTATAACTGGTATAGGTGATCCAGAATCGATTACTGCTGAAAATTTCGATGAACCAATTTTAATTTCGATGACAGGATGTGAAATGGTTTTTTGAACAACTGGTCTTTCCTGTAAAAGAGTGTCCGGATGTCGTCGAAAGTAATAACATTTTCGTGAATAACATTCTGTGTATCTTAAGTATTGCTTACGTTGCTGGAAGATGCAACCTGTACAGTATCTAGTCAGATTCAATCTGACGTGTTATTATTTTCTGGAGGATGTTGCGGCATTTCTACTATTTGAACTGTTCTATTGCTTCTTCCAGACGTATTACGTTCTGGATGATACCTACTGTCGGGTTCATTCACGAGAATATGTTGTTGCTGATCATTTTGTTGCTAGTAATACCGACTGCTATTATACGTACGCTGATAATTGTGCTCATTGTTTTTACGTCTGTCGTGATAGTCATTCCTATACGGTGCATTGCGATAGGAATTAAAATACTGTGTTTTTTGTACGTAGTTGCTTCTTTGCTGCCGTGTGTTACTATTTGTTGTATCAGGGACTATACGTCCACGCAGCGAAACATTAAAGTTTGGTTGACCTTGCACACTGCATTGTTGGTTAGGTATGCTAACCGGCTGGCTTTGATGCTGTTGATGTGAAAAACCTCTATTGTTACTAAAATGTGGTACTTCCTGCTGATAATTTCGTTGATACTGATAATAAAAATTTTGTCTGCTATTAAAGTTCTGGTGGTTGTCGTTCCTAAAACGTCTATTAGCTTTGCTATTGAAATTGCGTGGTTGATCGTTATTACTGTAACTTTGTTGGCCTTGGTTGTTATATGAAAAATTTTTGTTTACGAAGGAATAGTCTGATTGCTGCACTTCTAAAAGCTGCAGCAGATCCCTGAATGCCGAAATGTTTTTTTTTTTTTTTGCTGACCAGTTAAAAGAGACACACGTAATGATCGTGGTAATTTGGAGATACATAGTTGAATAAGTGCAGATTCACTGTATGGTTCACTTAGGTACTGGTTTTGTTGAACCATGTGTTCAAAAAATTTGAGTTCTCATAATTTGGTAAACTAATTAGTTGATCTTTCATTCCGCGCTGTGTCGTCTTCGACCAATACGCTGATAGAAAAGCATTTTGAAACTCTTCTACCGAATAGCATTGTCTCGCGATCGGTCTCATACGAGTTGCCGGTTCGCCTTCCAAAAAACTGCAAATAAATTCAAGTTTGTGTGTTACGGGCCAAGTCGGTGGAAAAGCAAAGCTAAATTGTTGTATCCAATCTAGCGGGTGAATCTGTGTTCTGTCATTTTTAAACACTTTAAATTTTCTCACTGACAGAAAATGTTTGTAATCAAAATTATCGTCTCTGTATGATGGAACAGGTTCAGGATTGTAAGAGAATCTATTTGTGTCTGTTCAGAATCTAAGTCCCGTACTCTCTGTTGATTACCTAACTTATACGCACTGCATGAGTCTGACAAATGTTCACAAAGTGGCGTCTGTTGTGATATGTTATTAACTGAAATATTTTTCATCTCTGTTACTTCTTGCTGTAAATATGACAATTTTCTACGTAAGGTGTTATTAGATGAATCGATCTCATTAACTGTCTGCTGTAAATTTTGAAGTTCAGGTGTTTGATTAAATGAAACCGGTGAGGTATCGTCTGATTTGCTGTCATTATTACTGTCAATAACTTCAATATGACTGGCCAATTCATCACATTTTTCAGTCAGTATTTTTACCTGATCATCGGTTTTAGCGTCAGAGGCATTAATCTGTTTTTGCAATTTACGTGTAGTTTCGTTCAGTTTTTTAACATCAGCTTTGACGACATCGGAGTCCTGTGTTAGTTCTAATTGTTCGAGTCTGTCGGTCACTGTTTGAATATCTACTGTGTGTGTATCTGTTTTTGATTTAAGATCAGAAATTTCATCACGTAATTCGGTGTTCAGCTGTTCAATGGTGTTAATTTTGTCCGATACTGTAGCAATATTGTTGTCTACATATGTTTTTGCCTTCGCAAACATTTTACGTTTGTCTTCTTGTCTCTGTGCTGTGATTGTTTCCATTACTTGTCGTTTTACTTTATTTTGATCCTATATAAATTTGCAGAAACGCGTATCACTGTTTTGTAAGTGGTGATTAAAGCGCTCGTCAATTTGAGTGTTCTGTTGTTCGAATTTCGCGTCTATCTTTGCATCCATTGTGCGCGAAAGTTCTGCTGTCATTAGTTTAAACTCGTCGCGTAATTGTGTAGCCTTTTCAGAGCATTGTTTAGCGACTGCGCTAATTTCCTCTTTAAGTGTTTCTGTTGTAACTGTTTGCATATCCCTTAATTCTTGAGCAACAGATCTAATTTCTTCGCTACTTTTCTTTGAACAAGCCTCAATTTCCTCGCGTAACTGTTCCTTAGTGTCATGACACTGCGCGGCAACGGCTCTAATTTGTTCACTAAGCTGCCTAGAATTGTTGTCTAATTTTTCATTTAACTGTCTGCAATTGTGTAATTTTTCATTTAACTGCCTGGAATTGTTGTCTAATTTTTCATTAAGCTTGTCTTGTTTTTCATTATTATTGCCTAATTTTTTATCAAATTGTTTAAAAATGCCATAATTTGATCCAACCCAAAATTAGCGTTTCTATTCTCTGTGCTGTTTAATGATGGATCTGGAATTATCTCGCTTTCTGTAACCATTTGGTTATTCTGAGATTTACAAAAAGGTTTGCCAGTCAAATGTACACTGTCAGTCACTATTTCGGAATTAAATAAATCCGTACTACTTTGTGTATCCTGTTCATTTTCATTAGACAAATTTGTCTGTTCGTCACTTGAATTTTTCAAACCGGGTGTGTTAAGCTGGGCAGCGCTCATTGCAATAGGGCGCCCCGCATCATCGATTGTCGTCAAATCAACAGAGGACATAACCGAGTTCGTTTGTTCATCATTCAGACAAAAATCATCATTAGTGGTTGGAACGCACTGATTATCAGTGAACGCAGGGTTGTCATCATTACACTGTGTGTCACAAGTACTATCGGTGAAGTTGTTTAAGTCGGTAATTTCATTCATTCACACATGAAATAAGCACAATGCAAAAAGCAACAAACACAAATACAACAGAGCAACGAATTGCCGATGATCTGAGGAAAGAAAGTCATAAAATTAGTAAAAGCGTTGCACCAAATGCTAATTATATTAAGTAAATAAAAGCAAATATCTGACTACTTCTCAGAAGATTCTCAACGAAATACGATCCTGGACCGGGTGTCGCCAAGTGTAACCTCCCCACAAAATTTTTAATGACAATAATTAAATGATAGTGAAAATAGAGCCAAATGTTACTTCCCCGCAAAAATGAAAGAAAATATTTTAAATGTGAATACTTATCGTGCTAAGTGTAATCTTCCCGTAATTATTTTTAAATAATATGAATTGAATGAAAATGCAAATAGAGCCAAATGTTAGCTTCCCACAGTAATAAAACTCAATGATAACAAAAATGTGAAAAAATGTTAAGTCCCCACAAAATTAACGTTAAGATCAACCTGATAAATTGATTCTGGGAGGAAAAGCAAAGGAAATATTGTTTCAATTGTAATGATTATTTTCTTAAAAAATTTCTTTCAGAACAAAATTATTATTGGGGCAATTCTTGAACAAATTAATTACAGTTAATATACATTACATTATCACATGTGCGCAATGCTGCTTCATTACCTTATTTAAAAATATACCTCGTCCCGAATCTTAACCAGAGACCCATGTCGACGCCCGCCGACTCCTCACACACAACTCCGACTGTCTCTCGCGTGCTACTGGCACGAACGAACTACATGCTCTCGCGACTCGCTACGTACAACAACTTTCTCGCAACTGCACTGAACTCTCGCGCGCTACTACATGCTCTCGCGACTCGCTACGTACAACAACTTTCTCGCAACTGCACTGCAACTGCACTGAACTCTCGCGCGCTACTATATGCTCTCGCGACTCGCTACGTACAACAACTGCGTCGCAACGACAAATAACTCTCTGGTCAGAGATTCTGTCATGCCTCGCCATCGCTGCTACCGAGTACATACGCGTTTCACACTCCATACAAGTATTTTCAAAAAGGACTTCCTGACACTTAAATCTATACTCCATGTTAACAAATTTCTCTTCTTCAGAAACGCTTTCCTTGCCATAGCCAGTCTACTTTTTGTATCCTCTCTACTTTGACCATCATCAGATATTTTGCTCCCCAAATAGCAAATGCCATCTACTACTTTAAGTGTCTCATTTCCTAATCTAATTCCACCAGAATCGCCAGATTTAATTAGATTACATTCCATTATCCTCGTATTGCTTTTGTTGATATTCATCTTATATCCTCCTTTCAAGACACTGTCTATTCCGTTCAGCTGCCCTTCCAAGTCCTTTGCTGTCTGTGACAGAATTACAATGTCATCGGCGAACCTCAAAGTTTTTATTTCTTCTCCATGGATTTTAATACCTACTCCGAATTCTTCTTTTGTTTCCTTTACTGTTTGCTCAATATACAGGTTGAATAACATTGGGGAGAGGCTACAACCCTGTCTCACTCCCTTCCCAACCACTGCTTCCCTTTCATGCCCCTCCACTCTTATAACCGCCATCTGGTTTCTGTACAAATTGTAAATAGCATTCCGCTCCCTGTATTTTACCCCTGCCACCTTTAGAATTTGAAAGAGAGTATTCTAGTTAACATTGTCAAAAGCTTTCTCCAAGTCTACAAATGCTAGAAACGTAGGTTTGCCTTTCCTTAATCTATCTTCTAAGATAAGTCGTAGGGTCAGTATTTCTGTGGAATCCAAACTGATCTTCTCGGAGGTCGGCGTCTACCAGTTTTTCCATTCGTCTGTAAAGAATTCGTGTTAGTATTTTGCAGCTGTGACTTATTAAACTGATAGTTCGGTAATTTTCACATCTGTCAACACCTGCTTTCTTTGGGATTGGAATTATTATATTCTTCTTCCAGTCTGAGGGTATTTCGCCTGTCTCATACGTCTTGCTCACTAGATGGTATAGTTTTGTCATGGCTGGCTCTCCCAAGCTATCAGTAGCTCTAGTGGAATGTTGTACTACCGAGGCCTTTTTACGACTTAGGTCTTTCAGTGCTCGTCAAATTCTTCACGCAGTATCTTATTTCCCATCTCATCTTCATCCACGTCCTCTTCCATTTCCATAATATTGCCCTGAATTACATCTCCCTTGTACAGACTCTCTGTGTACTTGTTCCAACTTTCTGCTTTCCTTTCTTTGCTTAGTACTGGTTTTCCATCTGAGCTCTTGATATTCCTACAGGTGGTTTTTTTCACCAAAGATCTCTTTCATTTTCCTGTAGGCAGCACTTGTCTTACCCCTAGTGATATATGCTTCTGGATCCTTACATTTTTTTCTCTAGCCATTCCTGCTTAGCTGTTTTGCACGTCTTGTCGATCTTATTTTTTAGACGTTTGTATTCCCTTTCACGTTCTTCATTTATTGCATTTTTATATTTTCTCCTTTCACCGAATAAATTCAGTATCTCTTGTGTTACCCAAGGGTTTCTACTATCGCTCGTCTTTTTACCAACTTGATTCTCTGTTGCCTTCACTATTTCATCTCTCAAAGCTACCCATTCTTCTTCTACTGTATTCCTTTCTTGTCTGTCTTTCCCTAATGCTCCCTCTGAAAGTCTCTACATCTGGTTCTTTCAGTTTATCCAGCTCCCATCTCATTAAACTCTTGCCTTTTTGCAGTTTCTTCAGTTTTTATCTGAAGTTCATAATCAATAAATTGTGGTCAGAGTCCACATCTGCCCTGGAAATGTATTACAATTTAAAATCTGGTTCCGAAATCTCTGTCGTCTGAAACCTTCCAGTGTCTCCAGGTCCCTTCCATGTATACAATCTTCTTTCATGATTCTTAAACTGTTAGCTATGATTAAATTATGCTCTGTGCAAAATTCTACCAGGCGGTTTCCTCTTTCATTCTTTTCTCTTGGTCTATACCCACCTACCACTTTCCCTTCTCTTCCTTCTCCCACTGTCGAATTCCAATCCCCCAAGACTATTACATTTTCGTCTCCCTTAACTATCTTAATAATTTCTTTTATCTCATTATACATTTCCTCTGTCTCCTCCTCATCTGCGCAACTAGTTATAAATCAGTTAATCATCCGTTCACGCGCATGCAACACAAAACCTTTGGGGTTGCTGATGGTGGCTGCCCTCTGAAACAGAGAATAGTCCACACGAAGTGTTACGAATCTTGTGAATTTTTAACGATCAGTACATGTGACCGACAGCCAACGTATCACTCCCTTACTGTAGCTAGTCTATTGGGGGCGCATAACATACCAATTTATATAGGTTATCAAATAATATAAGATCGATACAGATGCGGCCCGAGATGCCGCCCCGCTTTGTCAGTATTGGCAAAAACAGTCTGACCACCACTGGTCTGTAGGAAAGTTCCAACACCAGAAGAATGTTGCGAAGCGCAGGAATATCTGCAGAGGATCGATGATTGATCCAGGGACTGGCAGCTGACCTGAGCGTAAATAAATGTGTACATGATGTGTCTAAAAAGTTCGGTGAATGGTGTCAAATCTGAACGGCAACTTGGCGCATGTGTGTGTGCATGCGAATGTGTGTTCAGAGACTTGAGGAGAATCGATACACGGCATGCACGACATGTGACTGGCTGTGTAAACAGATTGCGACCAGTTGAACGTAGTCAGTGTGGGAGGAAGTGTCATAGCGCAATACAGTAACGTGTAAACATCAAGTTGTGCTACTAATTGGGGAAGACTGCAACGGAGACACATGGAATGTTGGTGCAGGTGAGCGGGAGGGAAGCCGTGAGCAGAAAATGTGTTTACGAATGGTTTAAACGCTTCCGTCAAGGGAAGAAAACAACTGAGGATGAGCCACGTTCAGGTCGGCCATCGACAAGCAGAACCCCAGAACAGATCGAGAAAGTGCGACAAATGTTGGCACAAGATCGGCTACGGACTCTCAGATTGACTGCGTCGAATTGGGCATTAGCGAGAACACGGTGCACACCATCGTTCGCGATGATTTGGGCAAGCGGAAGATCCGCTCCCGATTTGTGTCGCACAAGCTCACAGACTAGCAGGAAGCGAAACGGATGGAAACTGCTGGTGATTTCATTTCCACGTGTGACCAGGATCCATTGCTTCAGAACACCATCATCACGAGCCGGCCGATCCACATGTAACCAGGATCACGAGCCGGCCGTTGTGGCCGAGCGGTTCTAGGCGCTACAGTCTGGAACCGCGAGACCGCTACGGTCGCAGGCTGCCTCGGGCATGGATGTATTTGATGTCGTTAGGTTAGTTAGGTTTAAGTAGTTCTAAGTTCTAGGGGACTGATGACCTCAGATTTTAAGTCCCATAGTGCTCAGAGCCATTTGAACCATCGTCACGGGGGATGAGACCTGGTGCTACCAGTTCGATCCGGAATCAAAACGGCAATCGATGTCATGGTGCATGGTGTTCACCGTCTTCCCCGCGACCAAAAAACAGCCGTTTGCAAAAATCCAAGGTGAAAACAGCGTTGATCGCCTTCTTCGACAACAAAGGCGTCATCCACAAGGAATTTGTTCCTGCAGGTTAAACTATTAATGCTGCATTTTACCAGTCCGTTGTGAACTTATTGCTACAGCGTATCCGGCGGGTTCGGCCAGAGTTGCACAGGAATGGAAAATAGATGCTGATCCACAACAATGCCCCTGCACGCTGCGCAATCCGTGTGTGCCAATTCCTGGCGCAGAAGATGCCAACTGTTCTTGAAAACCCTCCGTGCTCCCCTGATCTCGCACCTGCGGACCTGGTCCTGTTTGTCCGCTTGAAGGCGGCCATGAAAGGTGAACGTTGTGCGGACGTGAATGCCATCAAAGATCGTGTGACAGTCGTTCTTCGATCGATACCACAGGTGGCCTTTGCTGATAATTTCCAGAAGCTGTACGAACGTTGTCAAAATTGTGTTGTAGCGGGTGTCTTTTTAGACACATCACGCATATGCAGACTGAAGAGACGAATCCAAGTCTCCTGCTCGCTTTTTTACCCGTTGCATTTGTTCGGGGCGGACGACCCGTGACACCCGTACAAGTTCATCATTGACCATTCACTCAGTTTTATTTATTTATTTTTATTACAGAGGGGAGTTCACCTTTTGACGGAACACACTGAGCTACCGTGCCGGCACTCACCAGGCAGATGCGCTAACCAGTACGCCAGCCTGGCACAGTAGATTACGGTGTATCCTAATACGCCTCTTTCCTCAAGCCAAAGTCGCATTCACGTTTCAGTCCACCTGCTGATTCGCCTAAACGCGAAGAGCATTGCAGAGATCCTCCAACTGTATTCGAATAACAACTCAGCATCGACCGAAACCGGGGATCCTGCGTGAAATTTTGAAACTGCATGGTTCCAGAGAAATGTAACGTATTGTGCCTAAACAGGCGAACAGACGTGTTACTGTCCGATTACGCTATTGGTGAAAAATCGTTGGAAACAATAACAACCATAAGAATATCCCTGTGTAAGCGTCCGTAGCGAGCTAATATGGAATGACCAGAAAAAAAATAAAGCGCAATAAAAGGAGATACCAAGTGGGTTTTCATTCGAAGAATGTTAAGGAAATGTAGCTCATCCAAGAAAGACCTGTCCTACAAAACTCTTGTATGACCGTTTCTCGAGTATTGATCAAAAGAATCGGACTCTTAACCGACTGGATTAATAGGAGAGACGGAGGTGATCCGACGAGGAGCATCAGGTTTTGTCACGAGATTGTCTAGTAAGCGCGAGAGCCTTAAGGAAATGGTCAACAAACTGCAATGACAGACGCTAGAAGAGACACGTTGTGCGTCACTAAAAAATAAATTTGTCTGAAAGTCCGACAGCGTTTATTCGAAGAACAGCCGGGCAGAGGGTCAAGGGGCTATTCGTCTACACTCCTGGAAATGGAAAAAAGAACACATTGACACCGGTGTGTCAGACCCACCATACTTGCTCGGGACACTGCGAGAGGGCTGTACAAGCAATGATCACACGCACGGCACAGCGGACACACCAGGAACCGCGGTGTTGGCCGTCGAATGGCGCTAGCTGCGCAGCATTTGTGCACCGCCGCCGTCAGTGTCAGCCAGTTTGCCGTGGCATACGGAGCTCCATCGCAGTCTTTAACACTGGTAGCATGCCGCGACAGCGTGGACGTGAACCGTATGTGCAGTTGACGGACTTTGAGCGAGGGCGTATAGCGGGCATGCGGGAGGCCGGGTGGACGTACCGCCGAATTGCTCAACACGTGGGGCGTGAGGTCTCCACAGTACATCGATGTTGTCGCCAGTGGTCGGCGGAAGGTGCACGTGCCCGTCGACCTGGGACCGGACCGCAGCGACGCACGGATGCACGCCAAGACCGTAGGATCCTACGCAGTGCCGTAGGGGACCGCACCGCCACTTCCCAGCAAATTAGGGACACTGTTGCTCCTGGGGTATCGGCGAGGACCATTCGCAACCGTCTCCATGAAGCTGGGCTACGGTCCCGCACACCGTTAGGCCGTCTTCCGCTCACGCCCCAACATCATGCAGCCCGCCTCCAGTGGTGTCGCGACAGGCGTGAATGGAGGGACGAATGGAGACGTGTCGTCTTCAGCGATGAGAGTCGCTTCTGCTTTGGTGCCAATGATGGTCGTATGCGTGTTTGGCGCCGTGCAGGTGAGCGCCACAATCAGGACTGCATACGACCGAGGCACACAGGGCCAACACCCGGCATCATGGTGTGGGGAGCGATCTCCTACACTGGCCGTACACCACTGGTGATCGTCGAGGGGACACTGAATAGTGCACGGTACATCCAAACCGTCATCGAACCCATCGTTCTACCATTCCTAGACCGGCAAGGGAACTTGCTGTTCCAACAGGACAATGCACGTCCGCATGTATCCCGTGCCACCCAACGTGCTCTAGAAGGTGTAAGTCAACTACCCTGGCCAGCAAGATCTCCGGATCTGTCCCCCATTGAGCATGTTTGGGACTGGATGAAGCGTCGTCTCACGCGGTCTGCACGTCCAGCACGAACGCTGGTCCAACTGAGGCGCCAGGTGGAAATGGCATGGCAAGCCGTTCCACAGGACTACATCCAGCATCTCTACGATCGTCTCCATGGGAGAATAGCAGCCTGCATTGCTGCGAAAGGTGGATATACACTGTACTAGTGCCGACATTGTGCATGCTCTGTTGCCTGTGTCTATGTGCCTGTGGTTCTGTCAGTGTGATCATGTGATGTATCTGACCCCAGGAATGTGTCAATAAAGTTTCCCCTTCCTGGGACAATGAATTCACGGTGTTCTTATTTCAATTTCCAGGAGTGTATTAAGGTACGATCGCTCGCAAAATGGAAACTACGGTAATCCGACGAAGCTTCGCACACATGTGTCGGTCAGTGTCTCTAGTACGCCCGTCGATCCCATCGCTTCGCTCTTTTTTAGCTCTGAGGACACACGTAGGCAAAGATGACTGGGCCGGCCGCGGTGGTCTCGCGGTTAAGGCGCTCAGTCCGGAACCGCGCGACTGCTACGGTCGCAGGTTCGAATCCTGCCTCGGGCATGGATGTGTGTGATGTCCTTAGGTTAGTTAGGTATAAGTAGTTCTAAGTTCTATGGGACTGGTGACCACGGATGTTAAGTCCCATAGTGCTCAGAGCCATTTGAACCAAAGATGACTGGAAAATAGTGTCTCTCGTCAAGTATGAGCGCCTGCTGAAAGATTTCGCCAGATTTTATGCATGCCACTAAACGTAACTGCCACACATTTCCATCTTCATGAAAATTTGTGGATGCACACTGCAGGGGCAATAAAGATACTCCTACAGTGTTTTCAATGGGAAGTGTCTGATCACCCATCACACAGCCCAACTAGCTTCTTCTGAGTTTTATCTCCGCTCACGTGAAGCGATGGCTATGAAGATAACATTTTGGCACAGACAACGAGCTGCCTAGTATAATGAGGGTATAGGGAAGCTGGTATAACGCTACGACAAATGTCTAAGGTGGAGTGACTACTACGTAGAGAGGTAGCTATTAGATAAGTGTTACAGATAAAACATTTTTGATTTTCAATGTGGTTTCCATTCTCCGACAGACCAGACAATAATAAACATTCAGCGCTACTAGTTCCTCTCACATTCGTCTCTCGAAATGACCGCGGCGAGAAAATCAATAATTAGAGCTCATTCGAAAATTAATTGACAATCATTCTTCCGAATGTAAGAGAGTAAAATAAAATAATAGTGATACCATAAATACTTACGGAGTGTACAGGGTGGTCCATTGATAGTGACTGGGCCAAATATCTCATGAAATAAGCATCAAACGAAAAAACTACAGAGAACGAAACTCGTCTAGCTTGAAGGGGGAAACCAGATGGCGCTATGGTTGTCCCGCTAGGTGGCGCTGCCATAAGTCAAATTGATATCAACTGCGTTTTTTAAAACAGGAACCCCCATTTTTTGTTACATATTCGTGTAGTACGCAAAGAAATTTGAATGTCTTAGTTGGACCACATTTTTCGCTTTGTGATAGATGGCGCTGTAATAGTCACAAACGTGTAAGTACGTGGTATCACGTAACATTCCGCCAGTGCGGACGGTATTTGCTTCGTGATACATTACCCGTGTTAAAATGGACCGTTTACCAATTGCGGAAAAAGTCGATATCGTGTTGATGTATGGCTATTGTGATCGAAATGCCCAACGGGCGTGAGCTATGTATGCTGCTCGGTATTCTGGACATCATCATCCAAGTGTCCGGACTGTTCGCCGGATAGTTACGTTATTTAAGGAAACAGGAAGTGTTCAGCCACATGTGAAACGTCAAGCACGACCTGCAACAAATGATTAAGCCCAAGTAGGTGTTTTAGCTGCTGTCGCGGCTAATCCGCACATCAGTTGCAGACAGATTGTGCGAGAATCGGGAATCTCAAAAACGTCGGTGTTGAGAATGCTACACAACATCGATTGCACCCGTACCATATTTCTGTGCACCAGGAATTGCATGGCGACGACTTTGAACGTCGTGAACAGTTCTGCCACTGGGCACATGAGAAATCACGGGACGATGACAGATTTTCTGCACGCGTTCTATTTAGCGACGTAGCGTCATTCACCAACAGCGGTAACGTAAACCGGCATAATACGCACTATTGGGCAACGGAAAATCCACGATGGCTGCGACAAGTGGAACATCAGCGACCTTGGCGGGTTAATGTAGTGCATCATTACGGGAGGAAGGATAATTGGCCCCCATTTTATCGATGGAAATCTAAATGGTTCAATGTATGCTGATTTCCTACGTAATGTTCTACCGATGTTACTACAAGATGTTTCACTGCATGACAGAATGGCGATGTACTTCCAACATGATGGATGTTCGGCACATAGCTCGCGTGCGTTTGAAGCGGTATTGAATAGCATATTTCATGACAGGTGGATTGGTCGTCGAAGCACCATACCATGGCCCGCACGTTCGCCGAATCTGACGTGATTTCTTTCTGTGGGGAAAGTTGGAGGATATTTGCCATCGTGATCCACCGACAACGCCTGAGAACATGCGTCAGTGTATGTCAATGCAAGTGCGAACATTACGGAAGGCGAACTACTCGCTGTTGAGAGGAATGTCGTTACACGTATTGCCAAATGCATTGAGGTTGACGGACATCATTTTGAGCATTTATTGCATTAATGTGGTATTTACAGGTAATCACGCTGTAACAGCATGCGTTCTCAGAAACGATAAGTTCATAAAGGTACCTGTATCACATTGGAGCAACTGGGATAAAATGTCCAAACGTGCCTACGTTCTGTATTTTAATTTAAACACCTACCTGTTACCAACTGTTCGTCTAAAATTGTGTGCCATATGTTTGTGACCAATACAGCGCCATCCATCACAAAGCGAAGAAAGTGGTCCAACTAGAACATTTTTATTTCATTACGTACTACACGAATATGTAATAAAAAAATGGGGGTTCCTATTTTTAAAAAACGCAGTTGATATCCGTTTGATCTATGGCAGCGCCATCTAGCGGGCCAACCATAGCGCCACCTGGTTTCCCCCTTCAAGCTAGTCAAGTTTCGTTCTTTGTAGTTTTTTCGTTTGACGCTTATTTCGTGAGATCTTTGGCCCGGTCACGATCAATGAAAAAAAAACATTTTTTAAAGAATCGGATTGACTTAAAACTTTAACCTTCCATATTTTCTTAATGTTCACACAAAAAGCAGCAAGTTTTATTTTAGGATCTAAAATACGGTAGGGGCAACATCTTGAAAATCCTGAGTCTTCTCCGGATGTATATTAATATCAAAGACATAATTTTATGATTAGAATACCGCCGCTCATAATAGATATGCGCTCACCATGTGATTTTTGTCACCGTAGTGATGGTCGTTTATCTACAGGCAGTGATATCTGATCTTGCTTCCATTTTTCGATAGATCGTGATTTATTACTCGCTGCAAGCGATGCGCCTCCATGTTTTGGAAGTGTGGAGTAGCAAATAAACGACCGACGTTTTAGAGAGCAGATGAATTTTTTTCCCGCGTGTAACTGTCGGATTAGAATTGTCAGTGCAGTAATTAAACCGCGTTGCTGCAGGCAGATCGAACACTCTTTGTAGCTAGAGCAGCGATACACGCTCCGCCGGAGGGGCTGCGTCATGTTTCGCTACAACGCTAGCTGCGCACTGCTGGTAGATCACCGTCTCGCCGCCAGGAACGCTGTCGACCAGGCGATCCGACCTTCCGGCGAGCGGAGCCGAGGTTAGCCGAACGGCAGCGGCACGTCTGTACGGCTCAGACCGGTTTTGCCACAGAGGGCAGTCGCGCGTGGGCTGCCAGTGCGTTTGGTAGGGTGGGCGTATAAGCGAACTTCAGTTACGCGTCAAACTCTTCCGCGTAAACGTTGGCCGCCCGTTGTTGGTGTCCTCAAACTACCGTCGCTGGTGTTCAGCCACTGATTGATAGTGGATTGTGCTGCTCGTACAGTTCTGCAGAGCTCGATAGCAAATGCTGCGAGAAATGCCTGCTTGGTTTACGGGGCGTCGCTGGAACTAGTCTTATAAGTTTCTTCTGTTTACCCGATCTTTTATCTAAAATATGTGACTGGGAAGTGCGTAATATTGCTACACTGACCCAAGAATATTATCACGAGGCAAATTACCGGCTCTTCCCTCTGTCTACATAACGCTAAACATCGCCTGTTCATTGAATCACATGCGGTCTGCCACTAAAGAGGTGTGAAACGTGTGCTGACTAAGCTGTGCTAATAATGGTTTAATATCAGTTCTTGAAACGTATCAGTGTACCGTGACGTCTGAGAAACCTCATACTGAGTCATCACTGTTGATAGACACTGGTTTGTGTGAATATTATTTCATAAGCAGCGAGCTACACCTGAGCTGTTTTCAAGTTGCATGTATATCAAAGTTTGTTAGACATAACTCCTCGCTACACATGGTGATTTCAAAGTGCTCCAGTGTTACAAGCGTTGCCTATGAAAATAAAAATTGTTTTGTTTGAACTACTGTAGTGGTACAGATAAATGTCCGTTTCAGATATGGTAGTGTGACGCTGGATGAACAAAAAACACCCTGCAGAGTTGCGTGTGTGTGGGAAATAACGTGTTGCTTTATAGAATTACTTGCCAACCGTGGAGCGAGCTGTTACATAACTTTGTTGCTGGTTGTTTTTTTTCTGACAGCGAAGAAAAACAAGACGTCAGTAGCAGCGTCCCACTTTGCTTTGCGGACATTATTCAGCACTGCTGTGCGTTAAGCACTCCATAGAGTCCTGCCTGTGACAGACGCGGCCACGCTACCCGACTTTCATACAGACTGCTTGCAGACACCGTTCAGCTCGAAAAAACCGGCTCTGGATTCAGTGGCTGTGCGGTATATAAGTCAACGTCGCTGCGCACACGGCAGGAGAGCAGAATAAGTCTTTCTCCCCCCCTCCTGTGCTTTTGTCGACGCTCACGTGGCGAGGGGTTGGCAGTTCGGCCCAAAACTGGTTTCCCGCACGCTAAAGAGCTGTGTATTTCGTGCTTTTAGTAGCAAGAACTTGGTTGCATTTCGCCAGAACTTGAGTGAGATTGGTGGGAAGGTTTTTCTCCGTTTCATGTCAAGAGAATAATTTGCGCTTGCACTACTGAGAAGAAGTGGTAATGGTCGTGTCTGCAAGAATCTGTTGTAGTGAGGAGTCTTCGTGAGTTATTTATTTGTGTTGTCGACAGATACAGAGCCACTAGTATAGCGTGTGTCAGTGAAGTTATCCAACATCGTCTCTGCCAGCGGGCAAAATGCATTCACCTGCATGTGGGCGTGTCTTGGCGCTGTTCGCCTGCCTGACGTCTTGTTTCATCGTAGCCGACGCCGCATCCTATTCCAGAACATCTGAAGGTGAGTGCCTGGTTTTTTTTTCTCCTCTTTCTTTCACCATCCCTTTCAATTTCCTCCATTTCTCCCCCATCCTCCGCCTGACTGTTTTGAGACCGGCGTCCAAAACTGTAGCACCGCCTCCGCCACCTGTTGTATACGTGGCCGAGCGCAGCTGCTGCGTTCGGCGTTGCCGCGAGATAAACGCCAAGGGTCGGCTGGATTTCAGACGACCCGCGGACTTTATCAAAACCAGCGCCGAACAGAAAGAAGGCTTACTAGTCTTCGCCTCGTCGTAGGAAGGTGGCTGATAGGAACACACAAAATACGTGCCCAGTAATTTGATCATCATTTCGTAGATGGCTCAAATGAAGCAAGAATTTTTTTTAAACTTTATTTTGAACCTTGTGGACAATGCGCATTTTAAGGTTTGTGCTCACGATATCACGCCTTAGTGAGAAACGTTTCAATTTGTTTGTACACGTACCGTACTTTCTAGTTGTAAGTGAAAATAAGGCTGCGTTTTAGCCATTTACGAAACTGATTCTTTCATTAATCACAATACACATATTTTGAATTTAGTGCTCGGGTTTACTCAAAAGTTCGCCTATCAAGTAATAGTGATTCACCAGCAGAAAATATTAAATCGTATTAATGAAATAATGTAGTCTGTCCATACCTGTAAATTAAATTATGACTGAGACGGTCGAACATTTTAAGGATCCATAGTCTTCCCCCACGTAAGCGAGGGTCCCAGCAATACAAAAAAAAAATTAATAATTTTCAGAAAATTGACCTTTATCATCATAGTACGCAACGAATACAAGAATAAATTGGAAAAAAGTAAGCGATCAATTACTTTAAGGTGCTTGTTTCACTTCGGAATATAATCTTAGCATTGTTCACAGAATTAACCTTTTATTATTGTAGTAAGCAACGAATACAAAAAGAAATTGACAAAATGTAAACATCCAATGTTTTAATGTAGTGGTTTCACTATGGAACCACTCTTACATACAGTTTTCAACTACCCATCACTTCATGAGATACACTTGAAAGCAGTTTCTCTTTTTTCCTATCACAATCCCACATCTGGAAACTTCATTGATTCATAATGACTAAAACAAATTATACTCCTAAATGACAAGCAACGATGGGCCTAACATTTAATAAATTTATATCAAAAGTACATACAGCTCGACTGGTTTCGTTTCAAAACCACTCGTAACAGCTCTACTACAAACTCAAATTTACGTTACAATAACTTGACGTATACTTACTGTCATTGTCAATAATCTCCTCAAAATGATCATCATACGAAAAGCACAAGACACAGCCTCCTACAATCACTATCTCAGCGCTGACTGACACTTTGAACTCTGCTGCAACGCACTACATTCGTAGAAGTGCCTCAGCATACCACTAGATGGTCTGTCTTGCACTAGCATCGATAGTTTACTGCGAAAGGCACTGGTACTTAAAAAAAGTGATTTCATGCAAAAGCCAGTGGTATTCAAAGGGCTAAGTTGTGAACAGTAGAGGCAATTTGTATTTCTACTTTTATTTGCTAGCTAATATTGTTCTCAAATTATACGTGTTTCCAAAGTTCAATTTTCGCAACAGCGTAAAAGTGTTGTGAGGTTGCTGTAAACAGGCGTCTATATCATGTTTAAAGAACGCACATCAAATATTTTCCTTACATTCAGTCTATGCTCAGTAGTATCTGGCCAATACACGTCTTCATGTGTGACAATTAATTCTTTCATCCTCCATATGATAAGTAGCAAGCAGACTTAATTTTTGGAGACCTATTTGTTTGAAAAGGTCTGTAACATGTGCGTTTTAGTTATCTGTATTCACATGTGCAGATATGTGAACATTCAGTCGTACATTTTTTTTTCTTCCCGTCGTGCCGTGGCGTTTTTGGTGGTCCGTTAATGGACCGTATTTTGTCGAAGCTGACAGGTGATCTACTTGCAAAAGATGAGTCAATGATTTTCATTAATATTTCATGTAGCATACCTTCTGTTACTAATCCCTGTTAAGCTTTATTATAATTATATCGTCAGCAAGGAGACTTGGCTTTATAGTGATGAAGTTGGATAGTCAATAGTATAACTTGAATAGACCTAGTATCCAATACCGTGGAACGCGGGGCTGATTAGAACACGTGTTGGAAATGATTCGCCAAGAAAAGTACCTTAACTGTCAAACATATTTTCTGTTTCCTGTCAGTTCTCACCAGTTTGTGCACCACAGTACATTGATATTGTTTTTAACGTAAAACATGTGTTGTTCTAGTTCTGATTTTCATTTGTGAAGCTAATATACAGGGTGTTTCAAAAATGACCGGTATATTTGAAACGGCAATAAAAACTAAACGAGCAGCGATAGAAATACACCATGTGTTGCAATATGCTTGGGACAACAGTACATTTGCAGGCAGACGAACTTTCGAAATTACAGTAGTTACAATTTTCAACAACAGATGGCACTGCGGTCTGGGAAACTCTATAGTACGATATTTTCCACATATCCACCATGCGCAGCAATAGTATGGCGTAGTCTCTGAATGAAATTACCCGAAACCTTTGACAAAGTGTCTGGCGGAATGGCTTCACATGCAGATGAGATGTACTGCTTCAGCTGTTCAATTGTTTCTGGATTCTGGCGGTACACCTGGTCTTTCAAGTGTCCCCACAGAAAGAAGTCACAGGGGTTCACGTCTGGCGAATAGGGAGGCCAATCCACACCGCCTCCTGTATGTTTCGGATAGCCCAAAGCAATCACACGATCATCGAAATATTCATTCAGGAAATTAAAGACGTCGGCCGTGCGATGTGGCCAGGCACCATCTTGCATAAACCACGAGGTGTTCGCAGTGTCGTCTAAGGCAGTTTGTACCGCCACAAATTCACGAAGAATGTCCAGATAGCGTGATGCAGTAATCGTTTCGGATCTGAAAAATGGGCCAATGATTCCTTTGGAGGAAATGGCGGCCCAGACCAGTACTTTTTGAGGATGCAGGGACGATGGGACTGCAACATGGGGCTTTTCGGTTCCCCATATGCGCCAGTTCTGTTTATTGACGAAGCCGTCCAGGTAAAAATAAGCTTCGTCAGTAAACCAAATGCTGCCCACATGCATATCGCCGTCATCAATCCTGTGCACTATATCGTTAGCGAATGTGTCTCGTGCAGCAATGGTAGCGGCGCTGAGGGGTTGCCGCATTTGAATTTTGTATGGATAGAGGTGTAAACTCTGGCGCATGAGACGATACGTGGACGTTGGCGTCATTTGGACCGCAGCTGCAACACGGCGAACGGAAACTCGAGGCCGCTGTTGGATCACCTGCTGCACTAGCTGCGCGTTGCCCTCTGTGGTTTCCATACGCGGTCGCCCTACCTTTCCAGCACGTTCATCCGTCACGTTCCCAGTCCGTTGAAATTTTTCAAACAGATCCTTTATTGTATCGCTTTTCGGTCCTTTGGTTACATTAAATCTTCGTTGAAAACTTCGTCTTGTTGCAACAACACTGTGTTCTAGGCGGTGGAATTCCAACACCAGAAAAATCCTCTGTTCTAAGGAATAAACAATGTTGTCTACAGCACACTTGCACGTTGTGAACAGCACACGCTTACAGCAGAAAGACGACGTACAGAATGGCGCACCCACAGACTGCGTTGTCTTCTATATCTTTCACATCACTTGCAGCGCCATCTGTTGTTGAAAATTGTAACTACTGTAATTTCGAAAGTTTGTCCGTCTGAAAATGTACTGTTGTCCCAAGCATATTGCAACAAACGGTGTATTTCTATCACTGCTCGTTTAGTTTTTATTGCCGTTTCAAATATACCGCTCATTTTTGAAACACCCTGTATCTCGTGTATCATGCGTTGCGGGAAGTGATTCTCATTATTCAGCTGGGTTCACTACACTTTAACTTGTTAATCGTGATTGTTTGCGTTCCAGAATCGTTCTGGCAATTTAACTGTAATGCAAGTTCCACAAAATATTAATATCAGCATATAGCCACAAGTAAGGCTTAAGTCTTTTATTTGAGTCACCAAAAGCTATTTCGATTTTGGATAATCCTTTTTCATATCGCTACTACGGTATTTCTTTTGGATCCCATTTTATTTTGTTCTTTCATTTTGTCAAGCACCGGCATATAAACTTCTGTTCCTTAAATAAATAAAAAAAAATGTAGTAAAAACCAGGAATGGTTTCCCACCTGTTAGTGCATCAGTTCAGAGTATCACTCACGTGGTGTATGTTGCTGGGTGCACAGGTCGTATATTTTGTGCAGTGCAGTGTGATGCATGTCTAGTAAGAGGTGATTGTGAAGTTCGCCTATAAATTATGTAACATTCCGCCCACCTACTTCTTGGTCGCGAATCGCAGATTTATCGCGTCACCAACGTATTTTGTTACGGTCTTATTCTTTACAGATACCATGACCCGGATGTCTGCAACATTGTTTTACAGTTTTTCGATTTGAATTTTCTTTTAATAGCGTGTAATGGCCAGATAATGAAAATAGTACGCGGAACCTCACAATGAAAAACTGCTAAATCACATGTGATTGTGCATCAAAGTATATTCTGGAAAGCATCATTCAAAATGTAAGACTCTATGGAACATACACCAAGTAATTGAGTCATCAGAGTGGTTGGTAACAAGTGCAATGGTATTTTTCCAGAGGATTCCTTACCTTACAACGAAGTCCTTCTTGCATGTTCAATAGGGAGAAAACGTTGATCTAAGCGCATCACACCACTAAACAACCACAGAACGAGTTCTCCACAAAACGCGTGCAGCCGATATCCGAAGATGGTGTATTTTAAATAATAGATTTAACCTTACTTATGAATCGTCGGTCTTTCTAAATTATAATCCCATTACTTTTATTACAGCTACAGCTGCCTAATACATATGTCCTTGATAACATATATAAAAAATCATCCAAAATTATTCTTTCTGTCGAATCTTTCCTTATTGGTACAGAAAAATCTCAAAGTAACTGTAACTGTGGAATTTTTAATGTCCATTAGGTGGGTGAGTACGATTTTTTTTTACAACAAACCTGACAATGGGATATAAAGACGCAGACCGCCAATCGAACATACATGACATCTTATCACGGAATATTATTGTTTGTGCCTCGCAGAGAGCTTGTCTCTTTAAACTGAAGGTGCCCGTTTCCAAAACATGCAAGTTACGTAATGATCACAGCTTCGAAAGTATAGAAATTCAGTATCATGCAAAGGGGTACCGGTATCGAGAATCGTTATCCTCGTATACCGACTAGGAAAGGACACAATTGAGTTTCGTACCCCTCACTAGGGGTAAGATAGATACCGCCTACAGGAAAATTAAAGAGACCTTTGGAGATAAGAGAACGACTTGTATGAATATCAAGAGCTCAGATGGAAACCCAGTTCTAAGCAAAGAAGGGAAAGCAGAAAGGTGGAAGGAGTATATAGAGGGTCTATACAAGGGCGATGTACTTGAGGACAATATTATGGAAATGGAAGAGGATGTAGATGAAGATGAAATGGGAGATATGATACTGCGTGAAGAGTTTGACAGAGCACTGAAAGACCTGAGTCGAAACAAGGCCCCCGGAGTAGACAATATTCCATTGGAACTACTGACGGCCGTGGAAGAGCCAGTCCTGACAAAACTCTACCATCTGGTGAGCAAGATGTATGAAACAGGCGAAATACCCTCAGACTTCAAGAAGAATATAATAATTCCAATCCCAAAGAAAGCAGGTGTTGACAGATGTGAAAATTACCGAACTATCAGCTTAATAAGTCACAGCTGCAAAATACTAACACGAATTCTTTACAGACGAATGGAAAAACTAGTAGAAGCCAACCTCGGGGAAGATCAGTTTGGATTCCGTAGAAACACTGGAACACGTGAGGCAATACTGACCTTACGGCTTATCTTAGAAGAAAGATTAAGGAAAGGCAAACCTACGTTTCTAGCATTTGTAGACTTAGAGAAAGCTTTTGACAATGTTGACTGGAATACTCTCTTTCAAATTCTAAAGGTGGCAGGGGTAAAATACAGGGAGCGAAAGGCTATTTACAATTTGTACAGAAACCAGATGGCAGTTATAAGAGTCGAGGGACATGAAAGGGAAGCAGTGGTTGGGAAGGGAGTAAGACAGGGTTGTAGCCTCTCCCCGATGTTGTTCAATCTGTATATTGAGCAAGCAGTAAAGGAAACAAAAGAAAAATTCGGAGTAGGTATTAAAATTCATGGAGAAGAAATAAAAACTTTGAGGTTCGCCGATGACATTGTAATTCTGTCAGAGACAGCAAAGGACTTGGAAGAGCAGTTGAATGGAATGGACAGTGTCTTGAAAGGAGGATATAAGATGAACATCAACAAAAGCAAAAGAAGGATAATGGAATGTAGTCTAATTAAGTCGGGTGATGCTGAGGGAATTAGATTAGGAAATGAGGCACTTGAAGTAGTAAAGGAGTTTTGCTATTTGGGGAGCAAAATAACTGATGATGGTCGAAGTAGAGAGGATATAAAATGTAGGCTGGCAATGGCAAGGAAAGCGTTTCTGAAGAACAGAAATTTGTTAACATCGAGTATAGATTTAAGTGTCAGGAAGTCATTTCTGAAAGTATTCGTATGGAGTGTAGCCATGTATGGAAGTGAAACATGGACGATAAATAGTTTGGACAAGAAGAGAATAGAAGCTTTCGAAATGTGGTGCTACAGAAGAATGCTGAAGATTAGATGGGTAGATCACATAACTAATGAGGAAGTATTGAATAGGATTGGGGAGAAGAGAAGTTTGTGGCACAACTTGACCAGAAGAAGGGATCGGTTGGTAGGACATGTTCTGAGGCATCAAGGGATCGTCAATTTAGTATTGGAGGGCAGTGTGGAGGGTAAAAATCGTAGAGGGAGACCAAGAGATGAATACACTAAGCAGATTCAGAAGGATGTAGGTTGCAGTAGGTACTGGGAGATGAAAAAGCTTGCACAGGATAGAGTAGCATGGAGAGCTGCATCAAACCAGTCTCGGGACTGAAGACCACAACAACAACAACCCTTCAGATGGCGAGTGGTACTTGACAAGTGGAAATGTGAATTTATGAAACTGCATGCTCACTTATTTCTGTACTTACAGTACTGCAAACCGGGTATACTTTGACCGCCGTGGTTACGTTGATGATTCAGACACCAAAAGCTTTACAGTCCTCTGCTGCCGCTAAGAAGGGGGCCCTTCATACTGTAAATCACTGATTTTGATATGCTTCAAATATGTTGTAGAGGCACTGACTTCCTGGCATCCGGGTTTTTAGCGACGGGCCTTGATTTTTGAGAAAATCGATTTTGAAGTTCATAGCGTGCTTTGTATACCCGTAACATTACATATGTTTTGAGCAAGTCAGCGTAGGGCAGCGGTAAAGTTCACGGCTACCACGCTGGAGGTACCGTGTTCGAATCCTGCACAAGTCCTTTTTTTTTTTTCAAAATCGGCCCAATTTTTCAATTTTATTTCAAAGAATATCAAGAAACAGTGTTACGGTGTGTGAAATAATAAATGCTCCCGACTTGATGAAAGACAATAGAGAGATCGCTTCTAGGGAAGATTCGATAAAATTACATTCGCTATTCCTACATCAATTCAGCGCACCTAATTTTGAAAGCATGATTAGATACGCTTGGTTCGCATCGAAATTAGCGGATGAAAGAAAAATCTTTTCGAAAGCAAATGAATTGTGTTTCCCGGTATCGCTCATGAAGAAACCGTGCGCCTGCAAGACAGTTGCTTTCATAAAATGCTCGTGGTGCTGCGAAAATTTGTGCTTCGATTGTTTCTATGATAAATATCACCCACAATATTGTTCTCGCACATCAAGCAATGTGTACGATGAAAAATAAGATTTTTGTAATATTGTATGAGAGAAAAAATTAATAACTGAACGTGTCTTTATAATTTCGCACACCTTACACTGTGTGTTGATATTCTTTGAAATAAAATTGAAAAATACGGTCAATTTTGAAAAAAAAATACACGAGTAGGATTCGAACACAGTACCTCCAGCGCGGTAGCCGTAAACCTTTACTGCTGCGCTGCCCTGACTTCCTCGGGATATAAGTAATGTTACGGGTATATAAAGCGCGCAATGAACTTCAAAATCGATTTTCTCAAAAACCAAGACCCGAATAGTTAGGTACTTAGGGTAAGTGCCTCCACAACATAACAGAAGCGCATCAAAATCCGTGATTTACAGTATGGAGGTTCCCTTTGTCAGTTTGGTGTTTATATAACATACTGATTGGTCGTAAAGTTCCATCAACATCCGCTAGATGGCGCCATGTAGTGCCGATTTTCTGGCACAAAAGTTGGCGAACGTGTTCCTACTTATAATCGAATGCGAAAAAGTGCATTAAAATCTGGTTGTGGAAAAACCACCGGTATCATTTATCTGCAAAGCCATCGGTCTTTCCATCTATATCATGTATGTTACTCGATTAATTCTCAAAACAGACCACTGATTAGCTGTTGTTTTGCTCTCATGTATATATCTGCCACTATATTTCGCTGTTTGGGGGTTACGTCGACCACTGGTGATTGTTGCCCCAGGACTACAGATACACAATTTATAGAACAGTGTTGATGTCCGTGACAGCGTGGAACTAAGGAATATTAACATTAACCATTGGTATATAGACGAAGGCTCATTTCTGATTGTTAATGTAACTACAATTAAGAAAAAACAAATATCAGTCATATATTGCTCAAATTGCAAGCTGTTGGTTCAGGCAAGTGATTCAGGTATAGCTTATAATGTTAAATATCTCGGGAAACAAGGAATGAAATTTGTTTGGCCACAAGCGTCAGATATTGACTCAATAAATGAAGAATGGATAACACTAGTTCAACTCCACCGGATGAGGATTTAGACTTAAGACAGATTAAATTTAAGATATTATGCTCAGTTAAATTTGGAGCTGTGTGTGTGTAGTACTCTGTCCTCGTACCTTTCATTATATTTGTTATTTTGATAGTGGATAGCATTTATGTACTTTTTGTGAGATTTGGTAAAGCATTTACGAAAATTTTAGATCGGTGTATTTATGGTCAAAATTTCATTGCATTTTTGAAATATTGGCCACAAATGGAATGGTAGCTGGCAGTTGTGGTGGAAATACAGTATATACCGTTCAATACATTCCTAAATCCGCGCTAACTTTGACAATCTAAAAGTTTTTCCATTACTTCCTGTGCATTTAGGAAATGTATTGTACTAATTAGAACGTAATCCTTTGTTCACTAAAATAAATTCCACTAAAAGTCATGATAATCACATTTTAATCTGAAAATCGGTCCAAGTATGCGCAGTTTACGGCAGTAAGAAATGTTTCCTGTATTTATAAGGTAATAACTAGGCTCTGCTTACGATGTATTACATCACATATCCGTGTCTGTGTTATTAATATTTTCACTTTTGGCGCAACCAGATGAAAAGAATAAAAACAGTATGCGTCATCATTAGAACATAGTACTCTCTGGCCAATAGACAACACAATTACTTTTCACATTTCGCAGTATTTACGGAGCAAGAACAGACAGCAACGACAAAGTTTCGCTTGTTTACATTAGCAATCATTTGCTAGAACTTTACTGCAAACACCACTTTAAACATATCAAAACGTTTTAAAAGCACACTTCCCAGACGTCATAAAAGTAAAAGTTTAGTTTGACACTAGGAATATGCGAGAATACCTACTTTTTGACACCTCAGCATGCTTGTCAAAACTGTGAGCTGATGAAAGCAGATAGATTCGGATCGTACCTGCTACCAAAACAAACGAGAAGAATTCGTTGCCACAATTGGTATTCGGCCTACCACATTCGTGTCGTAGAAAGATCTACAAGGAGGGGCGTCTTTTTAACATCTCGTAGTATTGTATCACTTGTACCGAATGAGTATCAGCCGCAAACTAATCTGTGGAATGTATTGCACAGTTACCTTCCTAGGTTTTTTTTCGCTACAGATGAAGTAGTAGTTCACACAAATTACTTTCATGAGTTTCTCAATTTATGTGACGCATAAGTAAGAGTAATTATTCTGATCTAAAAGGTGTCATACCTATTTTTCTGGCAGATTACGAGTAAATGCGTCGGCTTTCACCTGCGTAACAGCGTTTGTGACTGCTGTCTTTATTGTTGTTAGAATTATCTCCGGCAGATTACTTTAGTAGGTCACGATGACCGTTGCTACTAACACAGCCTGCCATCGAATGTTATGGAATTATTTCACGTTCTCAGTAATGTTTAATTTTGAAGTCGTTCTAGTGCTCTCTAAACTCTAGAACATTTGGCATATGACGCCGTTTCTCTTATGACGCGTATTAAATAAAATAAAAAAACCTTTTTCTACATTCCATAGCCACCAACGCCAATTTTTATAGGAATACGCCGCCATTTGACTGTGTTTATTTTTCTTCTGTACAGTCTAGATTTCGGCTTAAAAAGCCGTAATATGCAGTCAAATGGCGGTGTATTCTTTCAAAAAATACTGTATGATTGTGGCTCAACACCAAGGAAAACATTGTTTGCCGCCAATATTGTATAATTTTTGTCATTACTGATAAGATGTTTATGTACTCTATTGCTGAAGCGTCGGCGAAATCAACAAGTGTCAGTTAGGAATGTTACTTTATCGAATCAAATAATGAGTAAAATACATATCGATCTCGAGAAGTTCCGTTCACAAGTTCATTTTTACAGCCAAAACAGGAATTTTCTCAGCGTACATTTCGGGAAGGGAAATATTACTCCGAAGTACATGAAGCTGTATAGAGCTTGCGTAATATCTTGTCAGTGATGCTGTAGTAATATTGAGTTTCGTGCGTTAGTGTTATTGGGCTCGTGTTAATTTTCCCGCATTGTATCTGTTTTATTTGTGCATCCGTACGAGAAAACTACTCATAGCTCGATTTCCTGCTTCTCCACGACGCATCGTAATCTCAAAGCACTTGCTTCTAAAGATGTACAATTTGACGCATAGTTGCAGCGATAGTAACTGAGGTCAGGGTTATCATGAAAGTGACGTTCAGTGTAGAACTTGGAACTGCAAGAAAAGGTTCGGAAATTTCATGTTCTCAGTTACGCAACTCGTAAGTTGTTTTTTATTGGTAATTGAATACATCACAGTTCGACACTGCAAATAATTTTCCCATCAAGGTAAAACTGTGCGCCTGGACGAGACTCTAACTCGGAACCATTTCTCTGTTATTTGGAAGGAAGGAGATGAGGTTCTGGTGGAAGTAAAGCTGTAAATACGGGTCGTGAGTTGTGCTTGGGTGGCGCAGTTGGTGAGCATTTGCCCGCAAAATGCAAAGTTTTCGAGTTCGAGCCTTGGTCCAGCACTCAGTTTTAATCTGCCAGGAAGTTTCATTATCAGCGCACACTGCGCTACGGAGTGAAAAATTCGTTCTGGAATTTTCCCATCAGTTTTTCCTAGGATTTAAAACCTGCGCAAAGTTACATTAGCGAAATGTACATCCTGGATTTATGTTTGAAACTCGTATTGGAATGACGTTGCTTTTCAGAAATATGAAAAAAATTTGTCTCCTGTGCTGACGAGGTGATGACTGTTCGCACATGTTAATTATCTCGCAGAACGTACGGGCACAGTGTGTGCAGCAAACAACCTCTAGTGAATAACGAATAATTTACACCTTCTCAACAGATTCAAGATTAGTCTTTAAACTTTATTGGAGCGTTACAAGAAGCGTGGTCGAGCTTATTTTAGGAAACGAGTTTTCGCCGGCCTTCGAGCTCTCTGCCTCTAGTTTGAGACTCCTACTTGTTGATCTTAGAGGGGTTGTTATTCAGACGCGCCCAGCTGAGCTCAGGGTGTTTTTATTTCAACGTATTTCTTACTGTCCTGCGGCGATTGTTTTAAGGGCAAAGAACGAAGTAACCGTCGGACGAAGTGGAATCCGCCGACGGAAACAAAGTTTCGCCAGTAGATGTTTACCTTCAGAAGCTCAGTAAAGAAAGCAAGTCTGTTGCTGATGACCTTTGCTCTACAGCCCAAGAGTGCAGGAAAAACTGCAGAATAATTTGAGAAGTTTCTGAGTGCGTGGGGTTTTCCGTGTCCTCTGCTTCCTCCCGCGTATTTCCCGAAGCATTTCATTAAAACAGATCCTCTACTTTCGTGAGCAATATTCAGCTTCCCTTACCTTTAGAAGATGCAATATCTCCTTGCTGCAAAAACACTTAATAAAATATGATGACTGTATTAGAGAAAAAGAAAAGTCTTGTCTTCCTTTTCATACTGACGTTACACGTAACCTGCTTACGTGTAACATGGTCCAAATAACGCATTTCTCCCTCGGAAACTGTGTAGTAAATCCGGAAATAGTGAAATACTAGTAACACAAAAATTTTAAGTAGTTATGTTAGATATTTATGAGAGTTACAAAATACCTTAAGTCGTAAAGCAATGATGATACTGCAAGGTACAAGGGATACCAGAAGTACACTATGTGATCAAAAGTATCTAGACACCCCCAAAAACGTTTTTCATATTAGGTGCATTGTGCTGCTACCTACTGCCAGGTACTCCATATCAACTTGTCCATCTTGGTCTTCTGGATGGTGGATCTAAGAAATTTCACCTCTGCTGCTTGCAGCCTTTATGATTCTCTTTTTGAGAAGGTGCGTGTTTCAATACAATAGGTCAATATTGGTATGAAATAGCTATTAAACATCATCAGTTAGGCCGGTTTTGGGATCAAGTCATCCCATAAAAGTTGTCTTACTTATTGATAGAATTCAGATCCTTTTTTCATTTCTGACCAAGTCATCACGGGAAATTACACTTCCAAGTTAAGGAAAACTGTCCACATAGTCTAGTTGGTAGTCTCCTAGTTTTACACTTGCTCGTTGTCCATCTCTGTTGACTGCCATCACCACTGTCTTGGTTTTGCTGATGTTGGGGTTATATTTCTGAAACTGAGATTTCCATTCATCAAGTCTGATGTGTACTTCCTCTTCAGTTTCACCCCAAATCATGACGTCATCAGCAAAGGCAAATGCCTTCAGTTCACCTGACTTCTCCTTGATTTTCTTCATTATGGTATCTATAACAGTGATGAATAGTAGCGGGCACAGTGCACTTCCTTGCTGAACTCCACTCTTGGTCTCAAACAATGACCATCGTCTTTCCCCAATTTTTTGTCTATACAATAAGAAGAGCATTTCGCAATGCCGTAAAACGTTTCGACCAACCAACAGTCATCCTCAATCTGTCAAAAGTCTGCAGACACCTAGTAGTGGAGATCAGTAAGGGCTGTGTCCACCCGTCGCCTTTATAACGGTATGATCTCTGTAATGGATACTTTCAGTGAGGCGTCTGAGTGTCTGCGGGTGAGGGGGGGGGGGAGGGGGGGAGAGGATGGCAGTCAGTTCTTCCCCAAAAACCGAAACCAGATAAGGTAGTGATGATGGAGGCTGGCTTCTGGAGCGACATCTACTTTCTAACTCATCCCGTAGATGTTCCATTGGATTCACATCCGGGCTATGTTGACGCTGATGTAACCAGTCATCATTTCCCAACTGTTCATCTACTGTACGCGGCACACAATGCTGTGAAATGTGTTCGCATAATTCCGCATTTAGCGTTTTCTTTAGCGCAGTGAGGAGACAACTCTTAAACGACGGAAAACACCACCATACCGTAACCCATTCCATACTGTAGTGTTGGCACTGTACTTGATGGCAAGTAACGTCCTCCAGACATTCATCAATTCCTAACACTTCCATTGGGTTGCCGCAGGTTACAACAGGATTCATCACTCGTTTCCAGTCATTCAGTGCCCAGTGGAGTGGTTCTTTACATCACCTCCAGTGTCACTTACCACTGACGAATGTGTAGCGCATGAGGAGCTTTTCGACCGTTCTACGCCATTATTTTTAACTCCCCACGAAAAGCCACTGTACTAGCTGGACTGATGGTATCAATTTGAAACTCGAAAGCGTTTCCTTTCACTGCCTTCGTGCGATTCGTACATCCACTCTCCGTAATATTCGATGGTTCATTTCTTTCAGTACATGAGTTTTGCGTGGTCTTGGTTTAGTTGGGGTTGTTCCTTTGCGTTTTCACTTCTCAGTCACATGACCAACAGTCGATAAGGGCTGCTCTATAACGGTTGAAATGTCCCCTTGTGGATTTGTTACTCAGGTGACATCCAATGGCTAGTGCACTTTCTAGATCACTGAGCTTCTCTCACCAGAAAAGATTTAAACACTGGAGTCATCAACAGGCCGAGGTCGAGATTCTTCAGGCAGACTGAAACCCTCCGTGTATTCATGCAAGTCTGAATTGGCGAATGGAATATGTAACGGTATTTCAGAAGATTTTTTATAGTTCCATCATTAGAGTAATGCGACATAACTTTCCAACAATGCAAACCCTTTGAAAAAGTATAAATTCTGAAATTTAATAAGTCTTTCGAAACGCTTAAAAATTGTAGGATGTGAGGTCCGCCAGTTGTGCAAAACAACTTTTTTCTCAATACCCAAACATGTTTCAACACCACTGTGCAATCATCAGTGGGTTTCCGTTTTCTTTATTCGGTAATGTGAACATTTTTGTTAAATGATTACAAAACTATGTGGATGTTTAGTTCAAGCAATAGTTCGTTTCTTTTTGTTAATACCTTTACACTTGGTATGCATGAATTTTCCAGATCAAAAAATGTTCAAATGTGTGTGAAATCTTATGGGACTTAACTGCTAAGGTCATCAGTCCCTAAGCTTATACACTACTTGACCTAAATTATCCTAAGGAAAAACACACACACCCATGCCCGAGGGAGGACTCGAACCTCCGCCGGGACCGGCCGTACAGTCCATGACTGCAGCGCCCTAGACCGCTCGGCTAATCCCGCGCGGCTTTTCCGGATCACTTATGTATTATTCACTATATGTACACTTACCAAGTGTAAAGGTATTTAAAAAAACAAACTATTGTTTGATCTAAACATCCACATAATCATTTAACAAAAACGTTCACATTACAGAATAAATAAAACGGGAATCCACTGATGACGGCACATTGGTTCAAATGGCTCTGAGCACTATGGGACTTAACATCTGAGGTCATCAGTCCCCTAGAACTTAGAACTACTTAAACCTAACTAACCTAAGGACATCACACACATCCATGCCCGAGGCAGGATTCGAACCTGCGACCGTAGCGGTCACGCGGTTCCGGACTGCAGCGCCTAGAACCGCACGGCCACCACGGCCGGCTGGCACATTGGTGCTGAAATATGTTTGGGTACTTGAAAAAACGGTGTTTTGCATAGCTGAGGGACCCCATATCCTACAATTTTAACTGCAAACACGGTCAGCACAAGGAGCTGCAAATTCAAATGAAGAATATCGCTTAAAAATTGTTTAAGAAGTCATATCACTTTACTCTAACGAATAATTTTGTAGATATCGTGATTATTTGTTATTTATTTAAGATCATCTGTAGATGATCACCGGTTACGGCATTGTGAAATGCTTATGTGACTGTGTCATAGAAAAATACTAAAACATACAAGAAAACCATTATCGCGGTATTTAATGCAGGACCTCTCAGAAAGATTCATCTGACTTTAGAAGTCTATGTCTTCTACATAAATATAGTTGTTTGAAATGAAGTTTAACATACGAGTTGAAATTAAACGTTTACCTCGGCGGCAGTTGTAAGTTGAGCGTTCAGTTCTTTGCCGATTGGGGTGCAACTAGCAATGTGCGCCGTTTCGATATGTCAGCAAAAGGCTTTTTGCGTTCCCGATTTCAAAAGGTACATTTAAGTTAGGGTTGCCATCCGTCCCGATATATCGGGACCATGGCCGTGATGGACCTTCTTGTCCCGACACGCCGACAACACCGAATTTTGTCCCGATTTTGCAAAATATTGTTACGGGCTTGGGACAAGTACTGACGTAACGCCGTGTGTTAACGCAACATGTAAATGCAGTCTCAGTGAATTTCATTTATTTCAACAAGTTTATGTTGACAAGCGTGTCTCGGAAGAATGGAAGTCGGAACACTCCGTGAGAGGAAGGTGCATTTACTTTCTTAAGGAAAGCGAAGCTCCTGAACGCAAATGCCAACTGCTGTAATTATGCAAGTGTTTTTTTTTCTATTCCCGCATACAACGCCACAGTGGAAAGAGTATTTTCGCTGAAGTCGGCCGAGTGGACTGATAATAGAAATCGGCCGCTGCCGGAGACTGTGGACTCCATCTTACAGTACCAGTTTAACTGAAAGTTCACTATCATGGTTTTTTATAACTACGTTGAAGGGAAAAAAGACTTGCTGAAAAAGGTGAAATCTTTAGAAAAATATGGTGTACCAAATACTTCTGCTGCAACAAGTTTCATGTAATTGTGTTCTAAATAAGAAGTAATTATGCTACATAAATTTTTACATGATTTCTGAGAGTGTCCAAACGAGGTCCGAGCTAGATATGACAGCCCAAATTTCAATTAAAATGAGCGACGCCATTTTCATCCAGAATATGCATTGCATCGCGGATGGAAACTGCGTTGAGTATCTTCCGCTCACTTAACGACGACGCGTGAAGAGAATTTCCTAAAATGTACTTCCACCTATCAGAAAATAGTTTACGCATTTCTATGGGTGAAACCTAGCTGTAAAGTCTGAAACAGATTTTAAATAGCGGACTTACTACGCACGTTGTCAATGATGCCAACTATATTATTTTAAAACTTTTACACGTGCTCTTTTACTAGTGTTATAAAATTTTGTATGGAAACGAAATTACTGCAGCTGTGTAGATACTGTGTTGATCAGTATTCTGTGTTGCGTAAATCTTAATGACTGCGATTAGTTGGCATCGGTCCGATTGATGAGCAGTGAATGTGTCACGTTTCAGGTTTATGGGGAGCGTTTAAAGCGATCTGAGACTGCAACCATAAGCACTGATGGACGGCCACATTTCTACCGGAAACCGCCGTTTTCTGTACCTTCAAAATATGCTACGTGCCACATCTGAAAGCATACTGCGTGACTGATGTATTACTCATTGGAAACTGACAGTTTGCTTGAAAAATTACTCGGAAAACACTTTATATTTCGTATCACTTGCTTTCAGTCCACGTTCGGGATAATAATCATTAAGTTTCTGTTTTCCAACCATTAATTTTTCTGCTTTCCGCATCGCCCTCCAGCGATTAGTGGATGACGACACTTCTACGAGTGTTTGCTCAAAATGTACATAACGTCGATTTAAAAGCCGTTCCAGTTCATTCCATTTGATGTGCATTTGTTGCAACATTCCATCAAAATCTGTGGGCCATAATTTGAAGCCTCCCCTTTTATGTGGGAGCTTGGGAGATGAGAGGATGATGATCGATTGTTCCGGACATGAAACTTAAGTGGAAAGGCGTGCGTGGTTTCTGAGCCAAGGGAACAATGAGGGGAAAATTTCGGCCGCTATGTCGTGACTGGAGAACTGCTGTATGTGGCTTGCCGCTGCCTGCCCCCCGACTCAGCCTATGTGTGACGTATGCGTGGAGGGCTGCAGTGTGTGTGTGTGTGTGTGTGTGTGTGTGTGTGTGTGTGTGTGTTTTGTGACTGGGTGATTCAATGAAAGCAAGGGAGAGGGTGGGAAAGTAAGTCCAAAGGGTTGCGGAATTGACAGACCCCTTCACAAGGGGCAAATCGCCATAAACATTGCCCCTCGCACGTGCTGCCTAGAGGTTCAGAATGTCAAACGCAAAGTTGTCATGCTATATTATCAACAGGGATGCTACTGTATCATCACTACTACTCGACCGACTCACACCGATTGATTTTTCGTAGCGTCGTGATTCGATCAAGGCAATCAGCTGTTATTCAGAGCGCCAGTTCTTCAGGTTTTGGAATCCGCACCAAATATATTATGTGACCACTGCACTTGTATAGATTCAGAAAGTGTAGCAACCACTACAGTTACTGAAACAGTAACAGAAAACATACAACTTTGTAATATGAGCGCCGGCCGGAGTGGCCGAGCGGTTCTAGGTACTACAGTCTGGAACCGCGCGACCGCTACGGTCGCAGGTTCGAATCCTGCCTCGGGCATGGGTGTGTGTGATGTCCTTAGGTTAGTTAGGTTTAAGTAGTTCTAAGTTCTAGGGGACTGATGACCTCAGCAGTTGAGTCCCATAGTGCTCAGAGCCATTTGAACCATTTTGTGTGATATGAGCAGTCACAATCGGGCCGGCCGCTGTGGCCGAGTGGTTCTAGGCGCTTCAGTCCAGAACCTCGCTGCTGCTACGGTCGCAGGTTCGAATCCTGCCTCGGGCATGGATGTGTGTGATGTCCTTAGGTTAGTTAGGTTTACGTAGTTCAAATGGCTCTGGGCACTATGGGACGTAACAGCTGAGGTCATCAGTCCCCTAGAACTTAGAACTACTTAAACCTAACTATCCTAAGGACATCACACACATCCGTGCCCGAGGCAGGATTCGAACTTGTAACCGTAGCGGTCGCGCGGTTCCAGACTGAAGCGCAAAGTCCCGCTCGGCCACTCCGGCCGGCATTCCAGTATACAAATATGTAAACAGGCAGAATACGGCGCTGCGGTCGGCAACGCCTGTATAATACAAGTGTCTGGCGCAGTTGCTAAAGCGGTTACTGCTACTACAATGGCAGGTTAGCAAGATTTAAGTGAAGTTGAACGTGGTGTTAAAGTCGGCGCACGAGCGGTGGGACACAGCGTCTCCGAGGTAGCGATGAGGGGATTTTTCCATACGTCCACTGCAGGAGTGTATCGTAAATATAAGGAATCCGATAAAGCATCAATTGTCCGAAATCGCTGCGACCGGAAAAAGATCCTGCAAGAACGGGACCAACGACAACTGAAGAGAATCGTTCAACGAGACAGAAGTTCAACCCTTCCGCAAATTGCTGCAGATTTCATTGCCGGTCGATCAGCAAGTGTCAGCGTGCGAACCATTCAACGAAACATCAGCGACATCGGCTTTAGGAGCCGAAGTCCTACACGTGTATCCTTGCTGACTGCAAACAAAGGAAGTAGGTTACAGTACGCTTGTTCGCCCACTGCTTGAATACTGCTCAGCAGTGTGGGATCCGTACCAGATAGGGTTGATAGAAGAGATAGAGAAGATCCAACGGAGAGCAGCGCGCTTCGTTACAGGATCATTTAGTAATCGCGAAAGCGTTACGGAGATGATAGATAAACTCCAGTGGAAGACTCTGCAGGAGAGACGCTCAGTAGCTCGGTACGGGCTTTTGTTAAAGTTTCGAGAACATACCTTCACCGAAGAGTCAAGCAGTATATTGCTCCCTCCTACGTATATCTCGCGAAGAGACCATGAGGATAAAATCAGAGAGATTAGAGCCCACACAGAGGCATACCGACAATCCTTCTTTCCACGAACAATACGAGACTGGTATAGAAGGGAGAACCGATAGAGGTACTCAGGGTACCCTCCGCCACACACCGTCAGGTGGCTTGCGGAGTATGGATGTAGATGTAGATGCACGACACAAAGCTTTACGCCTCGCCTGGGCCCGTCAACACCGACATTGGACTGTCGATGACTGGAAACATGTTATTTGGTCTGACGAATTTCGTATCTAATTGTATCGAGCGGATGAACGTATATGGGTATGTAGACAACCATATAAATCTATGGACCCTGTATATCAGCACGAGTCTGTTCAAGCTGGTGGAGGCTCTGCCATGGTGTGGAGCATGTGCAGTTGGAATGATGTGGGATCCCTGAAAAGTCTAGATACGACTCTGACAGGTGACACGTACGTAAGCATCCTGTCTAATCACCTGCATCCATTCATGTCCATTTTGCATTCCGACGGCCTTGGGCAGTTCCAGCAGGGCAATGTAACACCCCTTAAGTCCAGAATTGCTACAGAGCGGCTCCACTCTTCTGAGTTAAAACACTACCGTCGGTCACCAAACTACCCAGACAAAATGGTTCAAATGGCTCTGAGCACTATGGGACTTAACTACTGTGGTCATCAGTCCCCTAGAACTTAGAACTACTTAAACCTAACTAACCTAAGGACATCACACACATACATGCCCGAGGCAGGATTCGAACCTGCGACCGGAGCGGTCGCTCGGTTCCAGGCTGTAGCGCCTAGAACCGCACGGCCACTCCGGCTGGCCTCGAACCCGGGATCTCCTGCTTACGTGGCAGACGCTTTATACATCAGCCACCGAGAGCACAGAGGAGAGTGCGCCTGCAGGGACTTATCCCTTGAACACTCCCTGTGAGACCCACATTCGCAACATGTCCAGACCACTACATTCGTAGTGCGCCTAATAGATGTTTGCCCATCATACTCGTTACTCGTGGCAGATTAATCTACCAAGTCCCGTATGAGTTCGGGCATAGGGTGTCCTTTCGCACAAGAAGGTCAATGGCCGTGAAGCAGGAGATCCCGGGTTCGAGTCCCGGTCGGGGCACACATTTTCAACATGTCCCCAATGAGGTATATCAATGCCTGTTTGCAGCTAGGGTGTCCATTTAATTATCATTTCATTCTAGCAAAGCTGCATGGTCACCAACTGTAACTGTTCTTTCGGGAACAGATAGTACCACCGTATATAATTATTGAGCGTATCAGGGATGCCTTGCAAGAGATCTCCACCCCATCGTACTCTCACGGATTTATGGACAGCCCTGCAGGCTTCATTGGGTCAATTCCCTCCACACATTAGTTGAGTCCATGTCACGTCGTGTTACGGCACTTCTGCGTACTCGCGGGGGCCCTACACGATACTAGGCAGTGTACCAGTTTCTTTCGCTCTTCAGTGTAACTTTCCGTCGAGAAGCAAAACAGATAAATTCGCCAAGCATTCAACTGCTCTTTTGGTTCTTGGGTTTGGCAAATGTGGTTCCCTGTCATCTGATGTTTATTCTCGGTTTTCACTAGTTTTTTATCCTCACCCCTGCACTATTCGCCCCAATGCTCTGCCGTTTTATTTGTTGACGACTTCCCCTCTTCACGTAGTGACAAAGAACTTCGGGGGCCCCTCGTCGTCCTTATCAATGTGACACTACAAATTACCTGTGGCTGCTGCTTTAACGCATCGAAACCAGTCGTTAACAAATTATTACTTAACAGCTGTTTGCGGTTTATTCAAGTTCAGTTTATCATGAATTTTAACGACTGTGACTCAACAATGGTTCAAATGGCTCCAAGCACTATGAGACTTAGCGTCAGAGGTCATCAGTTCCCTACACTTAGAACTACGTAAAGGATGGCCGGAGTGGCCGTGCGGTTCTAGGCGCTACAGTCTGAAGCCGCGAGACCGCTACGGTCGCAGGTTCGAATCCTGCCCCGGGCATGTATGTGTGTGATGTCCATAGGTTACTTAGGTTTAAGTAGTTCTAAGTTCTAGCGACTGATGACCTCAACTGTTAAATCCTGTAGTGCTCAGAGCCATTTGATTTTTGAACCGGGTTCGAGTCCCGGTCGGGGCACACATTTTCAACATCTCCCCAATGAAGTATGCCAACGCCTCTTTGCAGCTAGGGTGTCCATTTAATTATCATTTCATGCTTAATAATGTTCATGTTTGGGTAGTTTGGTGACCGACGGTAGTGTTTTAACTCAGAAGAGTGGAGCCGCTCTGTAGCAATTCTGGACTTAAGGGGTGTTACATTGCCCTGCTGGAATTGCCCAACGCCGTCGGGATGCACAATGGACATGAATGGATGCAGGTGACTAGACAGGATGCTTACGTACGTGTCACCTGTCAGAGTCGTATCTAGACTTTTCAGGGATCCCACATCATTCCAACTGCACATGCTCCACACCATGACAGAGCCTCCACCAGCTTGAACAGACTCGTGCTGATATACAGGGTCCATAGATTTATGAGGTTGTCTACATACCCATACACGTTCATCCGCTCGATACAATTAGATACGAAACTCGTCAGACCAAGTAACATGTTTCCAGTCATCGACAGTCCAATGTCGGTGTTGACGAGTCCAGGCGAGGCGTAAAGCAGTCAACAATGGTACACGAGTAGGACTTCGGCTCCGAAAGCCGATGTCGATGATGTTTCGTTGAATGGTTCGCACGCTGACACTTGCTGATCGCCCCGCAATGAAACCTGCAGCAATTTGCGGAAGGGTTGAACTTCTGTCTCGTTGAACGACTCTCTTCAGTCGTCGTTGGTCCCGTTCTTGCAGGATCTTTTTCCGGTCGCAGCGATTTCGGAGATTTGATGTTTTACCGGAATTCTTATATTATCCATACACTCCTGCAGTGGAAAAGTCCCCACATCGCTACCTCGGAGACGCTGTGGCCCATCGCTCGAGCGCCGACTTTAACACCACGTTCAACTTCACTTAAATCTTGCTAACCTGCCATTGTAGTAGCAGTAACTGCTGTAGCAAGTGCGCCAGACATTTGTCTTAAATAGGCGTTGCCGACCGCAGCGCCGTATTCTGCCTGTTTACATATTTGTGTACTGGAATACGCATGTTTGCACCGGTTTCTTTGGCGCTTCAGTGTATTACTGAGGGTGGTCGAGATAAATATTATATTTGTGTTGTCTGTTCTTGCAGACACGTCCGAAAGAACAGGCACCACATATATAGGCCGCCTGCAGGAATTACGCTAAATGCTGCGAGCAGTGAGATTGATGGACAGGGGGCGCTACGGAAGTATTTTGGGACAAGTTTGGAATTCGAAATGTCTCTGAGCACTATGGTACTTAACATCTGAGTTCATCACTGCCCTAGAACTTAGAACTACTTAAACCTAACTAACCTACGGACAGCACATACATCCATGCCCGAGGCAGGATTCGAACCTGCGACCGTAGCAGTCGCGCGGTTCCGGACTGAAGAGCTTAGAACCGCTCGGCCACCGGGACCGGCTTGGAATTTGAGCTGGACGGGAAGTGTGCTCGGATAGCCGAACGATAAGGCGACTGCTGGCTTAAAGCGGAAAATCTGGGTTTAGTTCCCGGTTCGGCACATAATTTCATTTGTCGGCATTGAATTATTTCAATATCATCACGCAGCTTTTGTCGGCATTTCTCTTTCATTGAGATTAAAGGGACAGCCTGCATACGACATTTTGTTTTTTTTTTTTTTTTTTTTTTTTTTCACAGTTTTTACATGTGACTTCATGAACGTAGCCAGTGGTGTAGATGATACAGTTGGAAGGGGCATAAACAGTGAGTGTGTGAGTGAAGGAGGTTTGTCATGTATTGGGGACATCGCTCAATAATTGTAAAAAAATGAAACCAACAATTAAGAAAAAGTTTATAGTAGTTGTTCCGCGTGAAGCACGCAACTGGAGGGCTCTTCTTTCCCTCGCATCACGCGCCGACGCACCAGCTGTTTTTACGCGGCACGCTACCGTATCCGGCGCACGGACCCTATTTCGTTGTTTTTTCGTTTCCCGATGTTATCACGGACGGCTGTCGGGCTTCTTACGGACCGCTGGCTGTGGGCTCCCGCCAGCCGTACCTGTTGGACGCCTCGCAAGAAAGGCTGTGGGAAGAGACGCGTGGAGTGCCGGGCGGATAATGAGCGCCGTGTAAATAGGACGTGATGATGCCAGGGTGCTTGCGTCACAAGTCGATACCGTGGGAATGCGAGGCATCTGTGCGGTTTAATTAGTTAATTAACTGCTACGTACTTCGCTGACTGGGTGTACGCTGCGAATGCATGTGTTTGTGCAACATTTCGTCGCGTGTAATAACAATTTGATTACTGTCTATACATTTGTGTTACGTTTACTCAATTTTACATCTGCACCAATGACACAAGGTTATGAAACATGATACAACTTATATAAAACTTTTTAAAATAATGGTGATATGAGTAATCTAACACCATTGGCCTTCAAAATTGCTATACACTGAAGACGGCATGAAACAAACGTCAACTTGACATCAAAAGTACGACAGACTTGTATAAGCAAATAATTAGTACACTACTGGCCATTAAAATTGCTACACCAAGAAGAAATGCAGATGATAAACGGGTATTCATTGGACAAACATATTTCACTAGAACTAACATGTGATTACATTTTCACGCAATGTGGCTGCATAGATCCTGAGAAATCAGTACCCAGAACAACCACCTCTGGCCGTAATAACGGCCTTGATACGCCTGGGCATTGAGTCAAACAGAGCTTGGATGGCGTGTACAGGTGCAACTGCCCATGCAGATTCAACACGATACCATAGTTCATCAAGAGTAGTGACTGGCGTATTGTTACGAGCCAGTAGCTCGGCCACCATTGACCAGACGTTTTCAGTTGGTAACAGATCTGGAGAATGTGCTGGCCGGGGCAGCAGTCGAACATTTTCTGTATCCAGAAAGGCCCGTACAGGACCTGCAACTTGCGGTAGTGCGTTATCCTGCTGAAATGTAGGGTTTCGCAGGGATTGAATGAAGGGTAGAGCCACGGGTCGTATCACATCTCAAATGTAGCGTCCACTGTTCAAAGTGCCGGCAATGCGAACAAGAGGTGACCGAGACGTGTAACCAATAGTACCCTATACCATCACGCCGGGTGATACGCCAGTATGGCGATGACGAATACACGCTTCCAATGTGCGTTCACCGCGATATCACCAAACACGGATGCGGCCATCATGATGCTGTAAACAACACCTAGATTCATCCGAAAAAATGACGTTTTGCCATTCGTGCACCCAGGTTCGTCGTTCAGTACACCATCGCAGGCGCTCCTGTCTGTGATGCAGCGTCAAAGGTAACCGCAGCCATGGTCTCCGAGCTGATACTCCATGCTGCTGCAAACGTCGTCGAACTGTTCGTGCAGATGGTTGTTGTCTTGCAAACGTCCTCATCTGTTGAAACAGGGATCGAGACGTGGCTGCACGATCCGTTACAGCTATGCGGATAAGATGCCTGTCATCTGAACTGTAGTGATATGAGGCCGTTGGCATCCAGCTCGGCGTTCCGTATTACGCTCCTGCACCCACCGATTCCATATACTGCTAACAGTCAATGGATCTCGACCAACGCGAGCAGCAATTCGCGATACGATAAACCGCAATCCCGATAGGCTACAATCGACCTTTATCAAAGTCGGAAACGTGATGGTATGCATTTCTCCTCCTTACACTAGGCATCACAACAACGTTTCACCAGGCAACGTCGGTCAACTACTGTTCGTGCATGAGAAATCGGTTGGAAACTTTCCTCATGACAGCACGTTGTAGGTGTCGCCATCGACGCCAACCTTTTGTGAATGCTCTGATAAGCTAATCATTTGCACATCACAGCATCTTCTTCCTGTCGGTTAAATTTCGCGTCTGTAGCACGTCATCTTCGTGGTGCAGCAATTTTAATGGCCAGTAGTGTATTTCACCGCAACTATACCAAAATACACTGAAGCGTCAAAGAAACTGTTACAGGCATGCGTATTCAAATACAGAGATAGGTAAACAGGCAGAATACGGCGCTGCGGTCGGCAACGCCTATATAACACAAGTGTGTGCTGCAGTTGTTTGATCGGTTATTGCTGCTACAATGGCAGGATATCAAGATTTAAGTAAGTTTGAATGTGATGTTATAGTCGACGCACGAGCGATGGGACACAGCATCTACGAGGTAGCCCGGAAGTGCGGATTTTTCCCGTGCAAGTGTGTCGTGACTATCAGGGATGCGGTAAAACATCAAATCCCCGACATCGCTGCGGCCGGACCAAGATTCTGCAAGAACGCGACTAACGACGACTGAAGAGAATTGTTCAACGTGACAGAAGTGCAACTCTTCCGCAGATTTCTGCAGATTTCAATGCTGGGCTACCAACAAGAGTCAGCGTGCGAACCATTGAACGAAACATCATCGATGTGGGTTTTCGGACCAGATTCAGTCGTGTACCCTTGATGACTGCACGACACAAAGCTTTACGCCTCGCCAGGGCCCGCCAACGCCGACATTGGAGTATTGATGTCTGGAAACATGTTGCCTGGTCGGACGAGATCCGTTTAAATTGTATCGAGCGGTTTGACATGCACAGGAATTGAGACTACCTCATGAACCCATGGACCCTGTATATCAGCAGGGGACTGTTCAAGCTGGTGGAGGCTCTGTAATGGTGTGGGCGTGTGCAGTTGGAGAGCCCCTGATACATCTAGATACGACACTGATAGGTGACACGTACGTAAGCATCCTGGCTGATCGCCTGCATCCATTCATGTTCATTGAGCATTCCGACGGAGTTTAGCAACTCCAGCAGGATACTGCGACACCCCACACGTCCAAAATATCTACAGAGTAGCTTCAGGAACAGTCTTCTGATTTTAAACAGTTCTGCTGGCCACCTAATTCCCCAGACTTGAACAACGTGCTGTTCAGAACAGATCTCCACCCCCTCGTACTCTTACGGATTTAAGGACAGCCCCGCAGGATTCATGGTGTCAGTTTCCTCCAGCACTACTTCAGACATTAGTCGAGTCCATGCCACGTCGTGTTGCGGCACATCTACGTGCTTGCGGGGGCCCTACCGATATTAGGCAGATGTACCAGTTTTCTTTGGCTCTTCAGTTTATGACGTATGACACGTCGAATAAAAAGAGCTCACATCACTTTCATTAATTGGCAAAAATAAGCTAGAAACCTTACAAAGTGTACCCTACACATTATTAAATGTATTATTACTGCGATACTATATTCTTCTTCTTCTTCTTCTTCTTCTTGCGTTACGGCCTCTGTAGGACCACGGGTAGCGCCTTCGTGGACTGCATTTTCCTTTTCTTCTCCCAGAACCTCTTCATTCTTTCTCTTCTTCTCTCCCGCTCTTCTTCCGAGGTCTTCAGTTTGTTTCTCCTGTCGGCTCCTGTATTCTTCGCTGTCATTGATCTCCGGCATATTTGTCTGTGTACATTTGTTCCTCCAATGTTCCTTTCCTTCGACCTTGATGATCAATTCCAATCAGTCCTTCCGAAGTTCAACAACCCATTTGGTTCCTGTCTTTCCCCTTGTCCTCCCTGTTGTTTCCCACACTCTCTTCGTCATTCTGTCCATACTCATCCTAACTACATGTCCAGCACAATAAATAAAATTTCGTTATCCGTCCTGATGTTGCTGTTTTAATGCCCAGCAGTGTTATTCAAAAACTCGGTACGTCGATTTTAAACTCTTGATATCGCCACTGAAGGTACCTTTGATGTCTAATCACGGAGGAACGCGCCCGAGGGGACACTGTACGATGTGAGCGTAATTTGAGTGGTAGTCTTCATTGTAGCTGCTTCTGCCGTAAGTACAGTGTGTAGGGGGCACGCCACACCAAGTCTTGCCGCCGCCGCGTCCTAGTAACCTGCTGCCTTTACGTAACAGCTGCGTCCTCCGGTACGCCGTAGTTATTTCATCGGCCACTGCTATTAGAGTTATTCTATAAGCAGGTTCCCATTCTAGTGCATCGGCTACTTAGCTCGGCCAGATAATGGCGGTAGACGGTGTCCGAGAACCGTAATTCGGGTCCGCGCGTATGAGGGCGCAGTTTAAAAACTGATAATTTGCCGCGCGGGCAGGGAGTGCCTTTACCGATCCCCTCGTTAGCGCTGACCCCCGCTAGCTTATTCAGCAGCCGATTGCGCTGACTCACCTGCTCTAACTGGACAACTTCTGCTTCCAAACTGCTCGCCACCGGAATTTTCGTTACCTCCTTTTTTACTTCCTGTTCTTCTTGTTTGGCGTCATTGACGAACACTTCACTGAAGGTAATGCTTCCCTGCCTGCGACATCTGTGTTGCTCTCGCACATCGAAAGAAATCTCTGATAATAGCGCTACCTTATCAGGTGCGTATCCTGAGCAGGAAATAAACAACATTCTACACATAAGAACGCTGCATGAAAATTACTCAACCCCAAGCCGGCCGCAGTGACCGAGCGGTTCTAGGCGCTTCAGTCCGGAACCGTGCTGCTGCTACGGTCGCAGGTTCGAGTGGCTCTGAGCACAATGAAGCAAATGAATGAAATGACATGAGTGAAATTTGTTCACAAAAGTTAAATCTGTAGATTAGTGGATATGTCGTGACTAATAAAAATGTGTTCAGACTGGTATTCGAAATAAGAGATCTTACTTATCACGAGCAGCCGCCTTAAATACTGAGCACGCCTCCAGGACGAATCAGCATATCCTGACCCATTTGTTGTTGAATCTTAGGATGTATTCTGAGCTCGAATGGCCGGCCGGTGTGGCCGAGCGGTTCTAGGCGCTTAAGTCCGGAACCGCGCGACCGCTACGGTCGGAGGTTCGAATCCTCCCTCGGGCATGGATGTGTGTGATGTCCTTAGGTTAGTTAGGTTTAAGTAGTTCTACATCTAGGGGACTGATGATCTCAGAAGTTAAGTCCCATAGTGCTCAGAGCCATATGAACCATTTTTTTGATGACCTCAGATGTTATGCCCCATAATGGTCAGAACCATGTGAACCATTCTGAGCTCAAACGGAATGAGATATCTCTAACGGAATTACCTTCTATATCTCACCCAACATGGGGTCCGGAAAGATCGATCATATGAAACCCAACTCGCACTTTTCTCGCATGACTTACTCGAAGCCACGGAACAAGGCAGTCAGTTTGATGTAGTACTTACCGATTTCCGAGAAGCATTTAACTCAGTACCACATCTACGCTTGTTATCGAAAGTGATGCTATGTTATATCAGCCGAAATTTTTGACTGGATTGAGAATTTTTTTGGTAGGGAGGACATAACTTGTTGTCTTGGATGAAGACCCATAACAGATGATGTAACTTGCTGTACATCCTATGTATTAATGGACACGCAGACAGTATTAATAATAACCTCAGACTTTTCACATGAGCATTGTTATCTATAGCCGCGTGAAAAAATCTGCACAAATACTCAGTTAGATCTTAATTTCCAAAGTGGTGAAGGGATTGACGACTTGCTATAAAATTTCAAATATGTGAAATTGTACCTTTCACAAAATGAAAAATCATATGACTACAGCATCTATGAATCACTGTTGGATTTATTGAACTCATACAATTATGTGGGTGTAACGCTTTGCAGTGATTTGAAATGGAACCATTACATAGTTTCAGTCGTGGCAGACTTAAGTTTTTTTTTTTTTTTTTTTGTAGAATCTATAGAAGTACCGTCGTCTAAAAAAAGGAATTGCTTACAGATGACTTGCTCAAATGTGTGCGACCCGTACCAAATGGGACTAATAGGTGAACTTATACATATACAGACATGGACAACAGGAATGATGACAGGTTTGTTCGATCGACGGGAGAGTGTCAGAGAGACGCTGAAAAAACTGGAATGACAGAAACTTGAAGATAGACGCAAACTATCCCGAGAAAGCGTCCTTACAAAGTTTCAAGAACCAGCGTTAAATGACGACTCTAGGAGTCTACAGCAAGACCCAACGCATTATTCCCCTAGGTCGTGAGGATAAGATTTGATGTGTCGGCAGCTGGGCCAACACCTTGTAGTTCGAGATGGCTGAAAATGCACGCTAGACTAACGCAGACGGGCGTGAAGTACTGGAACAGGCTACGTAATTAATGCTATGAAGAAAAGTACGTAGCTGGATTAATACTTATCTTTAATCAATCATTGTGGTACATCGCTCTTGACTATACACAGGAGACTTTAATTACAATCACTGTAAGGCTAATGGCGCCTTGCTAGTTCGTAGCCATTAACTTAGCTGAAGGCTATTCTGTCTCTCGGCTAATGAGAGAGAAAGGCTTCGTACATCTAGTCGCTAGCTAGGTCGTCCGTACAACTGGGACGAGTGCTTGTTCGTATCACGAGACCTGCCTTGTGATGGCGCTAGGTCTGCGATTACACAGTGGCGACACGCGGGTCCGACATGTACTAAATGGACCGCGGCCGATTTAAGCTACCACCTAGCAAGTGTGGTGTCTGGCGGTGACACCACAAGATTAATTACAGTGCGCACAGAGGTATTTATTTATACAGTCCTTCCAGCACTCCATGCGTGAAGGGAACTGGAAAAAACAATAGTAACTGGTACAACGAGACTTACACTCTGCCATGCACTTCACAGTGTTTCTCAGAGTATTGATGTAGATGCAGATGTTTTCTACCGATTTTTCCGTACAAACTATCATAGATTCTCTCTTCGGGAATAGCACCTGATGAAACGGACATGGCGGAAGGTCATGAGTGACACAGTTGTAGGGGAATGTACTTGTTGCCTTAAATGCATTGAAGAAATATCGTCTTATCCCTCATAGCAACAAACAGACCTAAACTTTTTGAATCAGTCAACGTAGAAGAGGGAATCAGTTATCATAAGGCTGTGATATCATCAATGACAATGGATGTTACAAGTAATGTTTTAAAAAGTAGGAAAGTGTTTTGGCATAGCGAGAGTGACCGGACACAAACTGCAGAGTATCTGAGAAGTTAACGTCGTGTATTCAGAGATGAGAAGGAAGATGCGGAGCACAGATGAATAAAATTAAAAGCATTGTTCAGTACGCCTTAGACAAGTATGTTCCCATTTAAAGGAAAGACCCACTGTGGTTTAATACCTGCGTTAGAAAGTTGGTATGAAACCGAAGAGAGCTTCATCACAGATTGAAGCGAAGTCAAAGCCTAGCTGACCAACGAAAGCTAAACAAAGCTAAAGTTAGCATAAGGAAAGCGATGAGACAAGCGTTCAGTGAATTTGAAAGTAAAATTTTGCTGACACTCATTCTTTCCACGCGCCAATCGTGAATGGAATATGTATGGCGGATAGAGGTTGGGGTACCAGAAGTACCCTCCACCAAACACCGTAAGGTGTCTTGCAGAGTGTATATACAGATGAATTTTTCATTACGTTGCAGTTTCAAAACGTATTTAACATGTATAAGCTCATATCAATTCATTTCATTGGTTTCAACACCGTCGATTCTATTCATTTCATTCCAGGGAATTTCATTCAGTGGCGTTCATGGCAGAGTAATCCACTGTACTATATCAGACCCGTTTCCCCATAACAGGCGACTGAACCTCTGGTTGTAGTGTTTTATTTATAGCAAACACCACAGAAAGCGAAAAGTTCGAGGCGTGATCATGCCTGTACGGTGTAATGGTGAAGCAGAGAAGCAGATCTGAGTTCGAATCTCGCCGTGGAGAAATTTTCATGTGTCATGACATACTCTATTCGAATAGTAACAAATATTTATTTCGATTACGAGAACACCTAATATCCGTTCTAAAAACGGCATCTTCCTTAGTATGCCATCACTGTACCTCAAGCACTACATACACTTTCCTCGTGATTCAAATTGTATTGTGATAGGAAATAAAGCTCTTCCATAATCAAGTTTCGCACAGCCAGAAAGCTAGCTATGGCGTGGATTTTGACATTTAAAATATCTTTACCTCTATTCGACTTGTATTGTATGCCATGGAATTATTACAAATACTTATCAGAAAAGAAGAAAATATTCCAAGTTTGCTGTTTGTAGTTTGAGGTTCTCGGTCGCGTTCCTATAGCAAAAAAGCCGCAATTTTCGCCTTAGATAGTAGAATTAAGTACCTCAGCAGACTGTAGGGGACACGGTAAAAGACCGAGGAGTACATTATTGCTTAAAGAGAATGAAAGCATGGACTATTAAAAAACAAACACACACACACACACACACACACACACACACACACACACACAGAGAGAGAGAGAGAGAGAGAGAGAGAGAGAGAGAGAGATCCTGTTACTATAAAAGCGTCGTTTCCCATCAGAAGTGGAGCTATGCACACAGTGGCCATCGTGTGTTTTTTGCACATCATGTTCGCAGGCCACACTTCCCGCTTTCCGCTCCCCGCATATGCGGAGTGTCAACACACTACTTCCTTTCGGTTTTCTATCGAGGAGTTTTTTTTCTGTGCGGACGGCGCACTCTTGCGCAGAGAACCAAAATATCGAAATGGACCGCTGTTCGGTGGCAGTAACAGATGTATTTTGTTGTTTTGTAATCAAATATTGTTTAACTGGTCCTTCAGCTACTTGTAACTGCTTTTTTATTTTTACTGTCTGTTTGATGTTCCACTTTTTCATGTTTTTAATTTATCGTCACAGCCGCATTCCACTTAAATATTGTCGGGGAACGACTGCGCACAAAATACTGCTCGAATAAAACACTGGGGAGTTCGCTGTTTAACAGTTCTGCATTTTCCCATCAACTAACACTCTAAATTCCAGCAAGCTCTTGGAGCACAAAAGTTAAGAAATATTTAAAGACAAATCTAACAAGAGTATGTGTTTCATACATGACTAAGAAAATATCTATAGGTATCCATATTTAACTCATCATATTTGCAGTTTCCCTTTTTTTGTTTTCTGAATCAGCAACCGGCAATCAAGACAAAAAAAATCCGTAACGTCCTTCTAAGTTCGTAAAGTAATACTTTCCATAAAGCATAGGAGTAAAAGCACTAATTAACAGATCGTTAAATGTGAAGCACAATGTAGTGTATTATACTAACAGTGTTGGGCACAATAAGGAGGTAAGTTCTGTATAGTATCTCATGCCTACACGCTTATGTAATGCCGAATTGCTCGCTACATGTCACGAGGTGCGGACTCGCCAGTATAAAAGAGGGGGGGGGGGGGGGCAGTGTGTTGTCAGTAGACAAGCAGCAACAGCAGAATGGGTAGGTCAGGAATGCTCAATGGCTCAGTGACTTCGAACGTTGACTACTCATTGCATGTCATCTGAGTAACAAATCTAACAACGGAAGTTTCAGCCTTTGTAAAGCTGCCCAAGTCGACTGTTGAAGTTGGGTGGAATTGAAAAGCGAAGGAACAATCACCATAACCATGTATGCTTCATGTTCTTACGGACCGGCGCAATTTACAGTTGCGAAGCGTGGATCCAAAAAATCACGTGACATCAGCAGAAGGAACCACTCGTGAGTTCCTAAGTACAGGGCTATTTTAAATGATGGACCCATTTTCAAAATTCCGTATTTATTCAATCACAAATCTAAAATGAGCTAGCTTTATACCAATGAAAAGAGGAAGTTTCAAAGCTTTTTTCATAATATTTCATATCAATTAAATAAATTTAATAATTTGTAATTAATTAGTTTTTAATAATTATTTAATAATTTGAAATGTGATAAATGTTCGATGTGGCCACCGTTAGCTGTACGCCAAACATCGACGCGGTAGCCAAACTCGTCCCTCACACGCGAAAGCATATCCACTGTTACTGATTGCACGACAGCTGTGATCCGGTTCCGCAGATACTTCAGATTGGTTGGCAGCGGCGGGACGTAAACAGCTTCCTTTACAAAACCCTATAAGAAATAAATGATGATTAATCGAAACCCTCAGCTGCTGACAGGTGTTGCTGATATACCTCAATGGGGACAGCTGAAAATGTGTGCCCCTACCGGGACTCAAACCCGGGGTCTCCTGCTTACATGGCAGACGCTCTAGCCATCTGAGTCACCGAGGACACAGGTGAATAGCGCGACTGCAGGGACTTAACCCTTGCACGCTTCGCAATGTTCCTAATCGATATTTCCCCACACACTCATTACTCGTGCCGACTAAGGTGACGATTCCCATAAGAGTTCGGGCAACCTGTGCGCACTCGCACAGACGAAGGTCAATGGCCGGATAGCCTTTAACTATACAGGGTGGTCCATTGATAGTGACCGGGCCAAATATCTCACGAAATAAGCATCAAACGAAAAAACTACAAAGAACGAAACTCGTCTAGCTTGAAGGGGGAAACCAGATGGCGCTATGGTTGGCCCGCTAGGTGGCACTGCCATAAGTCAAACGGATATCAGCTGCGTTTTTTTTTAAATAGTAACCCCCATTTTTTTAATTACATATTCGTGTATAACGTAAAGAAATATGAATGTTTTAGTTGGACCACTTTTTTCGCTTTGTGATAGAGGTGTTGTAATAGTCACAAACATATGGCTCACAATTTTAGACGAACAGTTGGTAACAGGTAGGTTTTTTAAATTAAAATACAGAACGTAGGTACTTTTGAACATTTTATTTCGGTTGTTCCAATGTGATACATGTCCCTTTGTGAACTTATCATTTCTGAGAACGCATGCTGTTACAGCGTGATTACCTGTAAATACCACATTAATGCAGTAAATGCTCAAAATTATGTTCGTCAACCTCAATGCATTTGGCAATACGTGTAACGACATTCCTCTCAACAGCGAGTAGTTCGCCTTCCGTAATGTTCGCACATGCATTGACAATGCGCTGACGCATGTTGTCAGGCGTTGTCGGTGGATCACGATAGCAAATATTCTGCAACTTTCCCCACAGAAAGAAATCCGGGGACGTTAGATCCGGTGAACTTGCGGGCCGTGGTATGGTGCTTCGACGACCAATCCACTTGTCATGAAATACGCTATTCAATACCGCTTCAACCGCACGCGAGCTATGTGCCGAACACCTTCCGTCGAAGGTACACTGAATGTTGATCATTTGGCGTTATGGTTAAATTCTGGCTACGGGCAAATCGCCAGTACAACTTTTAGGAATTCATTTTTACTTTTAAGGTTTTCAGTCGAATTGCCCTATGGAGTGTTTCAAGGAAAAACTCTCGCTTTGGACATTTCCCCCACTTGCTTTGCTTGTGGGGAGGGGAGACAGTGGTGGCCAGGGGCAGTGGAGAGCCGCATGCGTTGCCTAGCGACAGGGGCACGTGCTCGCAGCCGTGAGCCGCCAGCTCTGCCCGGAGTCACGTAGCGGCGTGCGCGCTCACGCGCGTGCGTGCGTGCGTGTGTGTGTGTGTGTGTGTGTGTGTGGAGACGAGCTTTCTGGCCAGTGTTGGGCCAGATAAGCCAGCGCGCACGTGCCGCAGGTGCCGGCTTAGAGCTCCAGCTGCCACACTCTGTCCAAGCGCGCTGTGCTTTCCTGAGCCAATCTCGCTCCGGGTGCCTACACTGACCACTGCCGTCTCGTCAAAGTCGCTCACTTCCTTCCCAGCACGCGCGTACAGTTCAGATTCTTTTCTCTCCTACAGCCGGACGTCAGTCTGAACGCGCAAGCGTTTTTTTCTTCTTCTCCTCTCCATCAGTCATCTGACTTGTTTGAAGCGGCCCGCCACGAACTCCTCTCATGTGGTGCCAACCTCTTCATCTCATAGTAGCACTTGCAACCTATGCCCTCAATTATTTGTTGGATGTATTCCAGCCTCTGTCTTCCTGTACAGTTTTTGCCCTCTACAGCTCCCTCTAATACCATGCGAGTCATTCCATGATGTCTGTCCCTTCTCCTTGTCAGTGTTTCCCATATATTCTTTTCAAATGGCTCTGAGCACTATGGGACTTAACATCTGAGGTGATCAGTCCCCTAGAACTTAGAAGTACTTAAACCTAACTAACCTAAGGACATCACACACAACCATGCCCGAGGCAGGATTCGAACCTGCGACCGTAGCAGTAGCGCGGTTCCGGACTGCAGCGCCTAGAATCGCGTGGCCACCGCGGTCGGCGCGATATTCCTTTCCTCTCCGATTCTGCACAGAACCTCCTCATTCCTTATCTTTTCAGTCCACCTAATTTTCAACGTTCGGCTGCAGTACCACGTTTCAAAGCTTCCACTCTCTTCTGTTCCAGTTTCCCCACAGTCCAAGTTTCACTACCATACAACGCTGTGCTCCAAACGTACATTCTCAGAAATTTCTTTCTCAAAGTAAGTCCTATGTTTGACACTAGTAGACTTCTTGTGGCCAGGAATGCCCCTTTTGCCAATGCTAGTCCGCGTTTGATGTCCTCCTTGCTCCGTTCGTCATTGGTTATTTTACCGCTAAGGTAGTAGAATTCCTTAGCTTCATCTACTTTGTGACCGTCATTTTGTATCCCGCCTGGAAGGGGTAGGAGCAGGAGCAGGAAAAATACGTCGGTACTGCACGTAAGTAAAAGTGGTTTACTTGAGGCTGAATATAAATATAGTTGCATACATAACATGTACAGATGAGCACAGTCTCAAGCTGAAGCTAAGTGTCCCGGCCGCCTGCTCTTGATCAAATGGGCAAAAGCTGTAGCGGTGCTCGTAGATCTGCACAGCACCGACTAGAGGGTGCTGTCGTCGGTGTCTGTCGTAGTGCCATCCTAATAACTTTAATCCGCCGTGGCCTCATTGCTATCGATACCATACATCAAACCTGATGTTAATTTTCTCACTCTTCTCATTTTAGCAACTTCTCATTATTTCCGTCTTTCTTCAATTTACTCTCCATCCATACTCTGTACTCATTAGACTGTTCATTCCATAAGCGCTTCATGTAATTCTTCTTAACTTTTACTGAAGATTGCAGTGTCATCAGCGAATCGTATCGTTAATATCCTTTCACCTTGAATTTTAATTCTACTTCTGAAACTTTGTTTTATTTCCATCGTTGCTTCTTCAGCGTGCAGATTGAACAGGGGCGAAAGATTACATCTCTGTCTTACACCCTTTTTAATCCGAGCACTTCGTTCTTGGTCATCTACTCTTATTATTCCCTCTTCCCTCTTGGCTCTCGTACATATTGTATATTACCCGTAATTCCCTATAGCTTATCCGTATTTTTTTTCAGAATTTCGAACATCTTGCACCATTTTACATTGTCTAACCCTTTTTCAGGTTTTGGCTTTTCTTTATTCTTGCTTCCATTATCACAAGCAACGTAAGAATTGGCTCTGTACTGACTCTACCTTCCCTAAAGCCAAACCAATCGTCATCTAACGCATCTTCAAGTTGCTTTTCCATTCTTCTGTATATTATTCTTGTCAGCAACCAGGATGCATGCGTTAATAAGCTGATCGACAACTCTCGCACTTGTCATCTCTTGTAGCCTTAGGAATTAGTTAGTCGTTCTGTTGCTACTTCCTCCAGTGATTTTAGATGTTCACAGTTACTTATATTTCTCTTTCCAACTCCTGTGAATGCCTTTTTCATAGATGTTCATTCCTTTTCAACTGTACTGCCTACTGAGCTATCCTTATTGCTGTATCTATAGTGTTAGAGAACTTCAAGCGTATCTCGCTATTTCTTAGTACTTCCGTATCCCACTTCTTTGCGTATTGATTCTTCCTGACTAATGTCTTGAACTTCAGCCTACTCTTCATCACTACTATATTGTGATCTGAGTCTATATCTGCTGCTGGGTACGCCTTACAATCCAGTATCTGATTCCGGGATCTGTGTCTGACCATGATGTAATCTAATTGAAATCTTCTCGTATCACCTAGTCTTTCCCAAGTATACCTCCTCCTCTTGCGATTCTTGAACAGTGTATTCGCTATTACGAGCTGAAATCTATTACAGAACTCAGTCTTTCTCCTCTCTCATTCCGTATCCCAAGCCCATATTCTCCTGTAACCTTTTCTTCTACTCCTTTCCCTGCAACTGCATTCCAGTCCCCCATAACTATTAGATTTTCACCTCCCTTTACATACTGTATTACCCTTTCACTGTCTTCATTTACTTTCTCTATCTCTTCATTTTCAACTTGCGACGTCGACATGTATTGCTGAACTATCGTTGTCGGTGTTGGTTTGCTGTTCTCGCTCCCCGCGCACGGGGTCCCGGGTTCGACTCCCGGCGGGCTCAGGGATTTTCTCTACGTCGAGATGACTAGATGTTGTGTGTCTTTCATAATCATTTGCTCGCAAGTCACCGAAGTGGCGTCAAATAAAAAGGACTTGCAATACTGCGGCCGAACTCCCCCCGCATGGGGCTTCCCGGCCAACAATGCCATACGATCATTTTTTGCTGTCGGTTGTGATAAGAACAGCCCTATCACTGAACTGTTCACAGTAACACACTCTCTGCACTACCATGCTATTCGTAACGAAACCTACTCCTGTTATACTGTTTTCTGCTGCTGCTGTTGATTTTACCGTGTACTCATCAGAGCAGAAATCCTTGTCTTCTTTCCATTTACTTCACTAACCCCTACTATATCTAGACTGAGCGTTTGCATTTCACTTTTAAGATTTTCTAGTTTCCTTAGCACTTTCATGCTTATTACTTTCCACGCCCTGAGCGGGATTAGCCGAGCGACCTTAGGCGCTGCAGTCATGGACTGTGCGGCTGGTCCCGACGGAGGTTCGAGTCCTCCCTCGGGCATGAGTGTGTGTGTGTTTGTCCTTAGGACAATTTAGGTTAAGTAGTGTGTAAGCTTAGGGACTGATGACGTTAGCAGTTAAGTCTCATAAGATTTCACACATTCCACACCCTGACTCATAGAACGATATCTTTTCATTGGTAATCCAATCTGTTTCTCATGGTGACCTCCCCTCTGTCACTCTCTTCCCGATGATCCGAATGAGAGGGGGGGAGGGGGAGGGAATCATTTGCTAATGGAAAAATCATGACACTTCTTCACTTACAGGCCACATGTCCTGTGGATACACATTATGCGTCCTTAACGAACTGGTTTCCATTCCTCCTGCCGTTGATCATTGCTGATTCATCCGCCTTTTGGGGAGTTTCGCATCTCAAGTACAAGAGAGTGCCCTGAACCTCTGTCTGCTCCTCCGTCCTCATTGCCAAGACCGTTGGGTGACTTCTTATGCCGGGAGTCTTCGACCGCCAGTGCTGATTATTATTCAGAGTTTAAGCGGTGGCGGGTTTCGAACCCGGGACCGAGGGCCTCTTGATTACTAATCAAATACGCCACCCCTAGACTGTGGAATTCTACGTAACTGTTACCCCCTCTAAATCAAGCCAAATAGTGTAAAGCAGCCAGGGCAGACAACCCCAAGAATATGCAGAATACACTGCCTCATTAATAGTATGTACAGTCAACTCGTTTCGAATGTCTTCATTCTTCATTAACTCTCTTTTCCTGCAGCCATTTGCTCTCCTAAAGAGCCTCATCTCTGCAGCTTGTATTTTACTGTCATCTTTCATTTCATTTTTCACCTTTCGGTTTCACACAGCAGTAATCTTTTCACCATCTGATATATACATATATAAAGCAATCTCCTCCAAAACCCATCAGTCGATTTCAGTGAAATTTGGCCCAGAAACAGTGGGCCTTATGAGCGTCAGCACTGTATTTATATGGGAAAAAACATGTTTTTCCAGTCCCTTGGCTTACAGTCTGCACTGCATGACAGGCATGGTGTGTGGAAACAGTATGGGTCTGCCAAAACAAATTGCTTTGCGTTGCAGCCTACATCTCAGGGGCAAGAAACTGTTTTTGCTGGTCCTGACATCTAGGCTACCTTGTATGACAGGCATGTTGTGGGAGTAGTATTGGCCTGATTTTGGTGAACAGTATCGCATAGGGTGTATGTGTTGATGAGTGTGTCTGGGGACAAGCTGAAATGGATAGAGGAGGGGATGGACAGAGAGAGGGAGAGAAAGAAATGGACATAGGGATGGAAGGAAGCGGATGTGGATGAGACAGTTGGAAGGTGTAAAGGGCTAGTGGGCAGATGGAAAAGAAAGAAGGGGAGGCAGAGATGGAAAGAGGAAGAAGGATATGATCAGATGAGGAAATAGTCAGATAGAAAGGGTGGAGGAAATGGACAAAGAGAGAGGGAGGAAGAGCTAAAAGAGATGGAGAAAAAGAGTGGAGTGGAGGAGATAGAGTTGGGAAAATGAGATGGACAGGTAGAGAGAAGAAGAGATGGACATAGAGAGGAAGTATCTTCAGTATATGCGTCAAACACATACACAGACAAAGCTGTGAGGAAAAGGCTAGTAGTTTTCTAAAATTTAATTTTTGTATGTTTCCAAGTTTTGTAGTTAAGTGCTTGCTGTTTATTGTTCCACATATTACTTGAAATTTGAGAATTTTTTCATCTATACCATCACTCGTGTTGTAGGCTAAATATTTAAAATGTGACACCTGTTCAATTACTTGGTTGTCAATTATTGTTTCCGCCTGTATTGTGAATTTACCTTGACGGCTATAACTTTCGTACTATGTAATGAAATATTTAGATTGTGCCCCTTACTTCTTTAGTTTAGTCAGTATTCTGTCAACTGAAGGCTGTCGTCACTTTATTGTATTATTACTCATATTTTTTTCCAGCAAATAGCAATGCATTTAGATTAGTTTTTGTATCAGATTCAATATCTGGATAAATGTGTGATTTCCGGTTTCTAAGGACATTGTCAATATAAGTGTTAAGAAGATTGGATGAAACGGCACACCTCTGTCTCACTCCCTGATTGATTTTTTTTATACTATTTGTCGTTTTCTTGTGTCATTACTATTTTTGTTTCAAGACTTAATGTTTCGATTGCCCTTACGACGTGTCATTCATTATTACCTGCAATTTATTTCAGTCAACCAGATCGAAAACTATTTCAAAATCTGTAAAAGATATATGGGTTTCAAGATTAAGTTTTCTCAGCTTCTTCAGCTTAGTATAACGATGCATGTTGTTCTTTACTCTGCTGTGTCCTTTGTCTCTATCCATTGACAAGATTGCATATGTTGCATATTTTCGTGAAACCTTAGTAGTGGAAGCTAATTTGTTACTTTCTTTTTTTCAGGTAAGTTGAACGTCGTCTTTGCGCTGGCTCCCATAATGACAGTAAGTACCATTTTGAAATTCTAATTGAGGGAATTAGCTAATAAGTAACATTGCTACACACAATACGCACGTTGCACTATAGTTCGATAATTTTTCTTTCTGCTCACACGTTGTGTGTGAAGTGTTCCATTTCGTCAGAACTAATAGGCAGGGTTAAAACGTTTTGAGTGCTTTACTCTTGAGTATTTCTGTAGCACAGTTTTTACCAATAAGCAATTGCAGTGTGGAGATTTTTGCAAAGCAGTTGTCCCATACTTTGCGAAACTATGCTTCTGGTAGCAGACACTTCCAGTAAGCAGCCCAAAAGTTGGTCGTAACTTTATACCCAGTACACAGCTCAACTAACCAGCCTACATATATACGAGTATACTGACCCTTATCCCGTACATGTTACGCAGCTGATCGTGTACAAAATTAGTGGTCGTAACTCTGCAAAGGTATGTAATATTTAGAGAACTGAGAACAACATCGAAGTGGCGGGTTAGTAGCCAGAAACACGCGACATCATAAATTACAGACGCTATCAATGCTTCCCAATAAAATTACTGATCGAAATAATTTGGCAAGTCGTGATCAGGATAATGCATTTCCATAATCAACACTAAACGAACATCCATCTTATGGAAATTGTGCTGTTCCTTTTTATTTACTATTTCTTGAGGATCATTACTTTTAGGGTAATATTTTCTAATACAAACAGATTCAGATACTGAAACGAATGGTTAAATCCATTTACTGTTACTGAAATAGCAAGCTCTTAATAAATCACAATAAATACAGGAATTTTAAATTAAACCAGTAACGCATCGCTAAATATCGGCTGCAAGGTTATTCTACGGGTGTTGTGGGAAACCTATATTTGTAAACTAAAATCAGAACTTCTGGTTTGGCGTCGGCGTCGTTTCCCACTGCGAAATGCAGATGTCATGTCATCATATATAACATTTGTCATCTACGCGATCAAGTTCAATGGACCGTGCGCTGCTTTGAGAGATTGCCACCACTTCAGCTTGTCTTTAGCTCCTTTCTGCCATCTGAAGGTCTTTGGATACGCAGTCACTCCATCGAGTTCTCGATCTTCCTACAGGCCTTCTGCCGGTTGGCTTGCTATTGAGTGTGGTTTTCGGCCATCGGTTGACCTGCATTCGAGCAACATGCCCTGCTCACTGGAGTCGTCGTGGCTATAAAGCCACGATGTACGGCTCTTTGTAAATATCATACAACTCTGTAATGTTACGAATCCTCCATTTTTCACTCTCATTATCGTAAACTGGTCCAAAAATCTTCCGAAGGACTTTCCTTTCAAATATAATCAGTCTGTCCAGATCTTGCTTCGTTGCACTCCAGGTGGCACATCCATATAGTACTACCGGCTGTAGGGGTGTTCTGTAGATGTTTATTTTGAAATGTCTTGACAACCTTCTGGTTTTGAGGAGAGCATTAAGGCCGTGGTAATGCAGATGTAGTGTTTACATATCTGAAAATATTCAGAAAAACATGTGTGCGCTTTTTGAGTTTTGTGACTAGCCTTCCATGAGTTTCTAGTTCACTCATTGCTTTAATTTTTTGTATTCACGTTTGGTGCGTAGCTTCAAATATCATTGCGCAGTGCGCGATTTGCTGCTAAAAAATAATCGCCAGCTCTAGTATTTGAATGCAGCGCTGTTGCAGGGCAGTAATCACCTGATTGTGGACGTTAAAGGAACCAGATGCTGAGCAAAGAAGCGCTTAAATATGTTTCCTGACGCGTGGTGCTGAGTATAATAGGAAAGAAGCGCTAAAGTAAGACCGGCATTAGAAATAATTACAATTCATGGAAAATATGTATATCTGGAAATAACACTTCAGTATGAAGATATCAGATTTCCAAAAATATATGGCTGTTACAAGTTACAAGGAAGAGGGAATATGGGACGACAGATAGTGACATGGACAAATCCATGAACGTTGCTGAGGAACACAATCACTGACAAATACACGCATCAAAAACAGTTTTGCTTCTCCCAGCTTGCCACAACTCCTGAAGAAAGACGTTGACTGAGGATATTTTACCACAGATACAGACCATTTGACTGTTCAGAGACGTCACTAAATCCGCCCAAAGATGTAAACAACCATGCATGATCAGCGCCTATTAGACGGAGAAGGTCCGACAGCCGATCAGTTCCAGTAATTCCACCAGGGAGGAGGTACACGGCTCGTGTTGTCTGTAGTTCAGCCATGCCTAGACGGTCAATATCGCAGTTCGATCGCGTTCGCATTGTTACTTTGTGCCAGGAAGGGCTCTCAGAGTGAGCCAAAGTGATGTTGTTCGGACATGAGGAGATACAGACGGGAACTCGCTCAGGCTGCCCAAAGGCTACTACTGCAGTGGATGGCAGCTACCTGTGGATTATGGCTCGGAGGAACTATGACAGCAACGCCACCATGTTGAAAAAGCTTTTCGTGCAGCCACATTACGTCGTGTTACGACTCAAACTGTGCGCAATAGGCTGCATTATGCGCAACTTCACTCCGGACGACCATCGCGAGGTCCATCTTTGCAACCACGACACCATGCAGCGCGGTACAGATGGGCCCAACAACATGTCGAGTGGACCGCTCAGGATTGGCATCACGTTCCCTTCACCGATGAGTGTCACATATCGCTTCAACCAGACAATCGTCGGAGACGTGTTTGGAGGCAACCCGGTGAGGCTGAACGCCTTAGACACACTGTCCAGCGAATGCAGCAAGGTGGAGGTTCCCTGAGGTCATAGAAGACGCCGTAACGGTTGCACGATACGTGAGTGCCATCCTCCGACCGATAGTGCAACCATATCGGCAGCATATTGGCGAGGCATTCGTTTTCATTGACGACAATTCGCGGCCCCATCGTGCACAGCTTGTGAATGACTTCGATCAGGATAACGACGTCGCTCGACTAGAGTGGCCAGCATTCTCCAGGCATGAACCCTATCGAACATGCCTGGAGTGGATTGAAAAGGGCTGTTTATGGACGACGCGACCCACCAACCGCTCTCAGGGATCTACGCTGAATCGCCGTTGAGGAGTAGGACAGTCTGAACCAACAGTGCCTTGATGAACTTGGGCCACGACGAATACAGGCATGCATGAATGCAAGAGGACGTGCTACTGGGTATTAGAGGTACCTGTGTGTACAGCAATCTGGACCACCACCTCTGAAGGTCTCGCTGTGTGGTGGTACAACATGCAATGTGTGGTTTTCATGAAAAGTAAGAAGGTCCATCTTTGCAACCACGACACCATGCAGCGCGATACAGATGGGCCCAACAACATGCAATGTGTGGTTTTCATGAGCAATAAGAAGGACGGAAATGATGTCTGTGTTGATCTCTATTCCAATTTTCTGTACAGGTTCCGGAACTCTCGGAACAGAGATGATGCAAAACTTTTTTTTGATGTATGTACTTATAGCAAACTTTACTTTTACATCATAGCCGGTTTCGGGCTATCATGCTCATCTTCAGGTGCCAACTTTTTGGAATTACAATAATGCAATGTCATAATGAAGACCACCTCCACAGTGAACCGTAACTTCTTGCTGAGTGACACGGTTTTTTCTCGTCCTTCAGCTACCTGTCGTTGGGGGCAAACCCCATTTGGAGCTACGGTCACGCTGACGTCACGCCATGTGACGTCCAACGTTCTGTACACGACTGAGAGACCACCGGCAACGTGCTCACGCACTTTCATTCGTCTCCACCAGGTAGTTAATACGAGGGGGGTTCAATAAGTATCACAAAATATTTTTTCCCCTGAAACCAGGGTGGTTTTATTCAGGATACCAATACATCATGTTATTGGACACTCTTTAGGCTACAACACCCTTAATTTCAACATAATCCTCGTTCAATGCGACGGCCTTACACCACCTTAATGGAAGGGCATTTATGCCCGCATGATAAGACTCTTCGGGTCTATGTTGGTGCCAACGTCTGGTTGCATAAACAGCCTCCCCATTATCCACGTATTACTTCCCGTGGAGTCCATCCTTCATTGGGCCATACAGGTGGAAATCGGAAGATGCGAGATCTTGGCTGGAGTTTTGTGAGCTCGTCTCGGGTACGCTGATTTGTGTGAGGCCTTGTGTTGTCATGGAGATGGAGAAGTTCGTTTGCATTTTTGTGGCGACGAACACGCTGAAGTCGTTTCTCCAATTTCCTGAGGGTTGCACAATACACTTCAGCACTGATGTTTGCATCAAACAGAATAATCTCTTCAGAGCTCCAGAAGACTGTCGGCATGGTTTTAGCTGGTGAGGGTACCGCTTTGAACTTTTCCTTTGGAGGAGAGACTATGTGTCGGTAGCCCCTGGATTGCCGCTTTGTTTCCGGTCGGAAATGATGAACCGATGATTCATAGCCTGTGGCTATATTCCACAAAAAATTGTCACGATCAGCCTCATAAAGCTCAAGCTAACCTGCACAGATAGTCCTTCGTTGCTCTGTTGCGCGGCGCGGAACCCAGGCCGGCCGGGGTGGCCGAGCGGTTCTAGGCGCTACGGTCTGGAACCGCACGACGCTACGGTCGCAGGTTCGAATCCTGCCTCGGGCACGGATGTGTGTGATGTCCTTAGGTTGGTCAGGTTTAAGTAGTTCTAAGTTCTAGGGGACTAATGACCTCAGAAGTTAAGTCCCATAGTGGTCAGAGCCATTTGAACCATTTGAGGAACCCAGTGGGCACAACACCTTTGTGTACCAGAAATGGTGGGCGAGTGTCCAGTTGAGCATCGAGGTGTTGGAGTGTGATCCATCGATCACCTCGAGAGAAAGTGTTCTCACTTTCCAGCATGGCAGGATTCACAGCGGGAGCGGCCAGGCGCCACGCGGGACGTCAGAGAAGTTTGGGCGACCTTTTGCGATGATCACAGACGCCTCACCCAGCAACTCAACGTGCTTTTTCTCACTGCCAGGTCTCCTAAGACATTCTGCAAGCGACTAGGAATATGGGTTTTGCTGTGGTTTTATGCCAAAAGCAACTCAATGACAGATCTGCTTGGAACGCACCTACGTGACAGAGGCCATTTTAAGGCCATGTTAGCGCTGCCATCTATTGGAACTTGATCAAACTACAGGGTGAAAAGTATTTAAACAGACAAACTCTGGGAGGTTGTAGGGGACATCAAAACAAATATTTTTCCCTAATGTTATTTTTTCCTATGAGGATTATTTAATCCGGTAGAGGAAGATTTCTCTGGCGGCAAATTAATTAAACCAACAAACACTTTTCCATTTTTTTATGACCAAGAGACAACACATTAACACAACCCAATTCCAATTACAGTAGATTTTCAAAGATGCCTCCATTGACACGTAAACAAAGGTTACACCGTCGGATCATGTTCTGTCTGACACGGGCAAAAACCCCAGGAGTATCCTGAATTGTTCTGCTGCTGTTACTATCCGGGCAACCAGATCCTCTTCTTATGCAACAGGAGTTGCTAAACAAGGTTGCGCATCTCTCCCCACACAAAAAAGTCCAGAGGGGACATATCTGGACATCGAGCAGGCCATGGTACAGGACCACCTATGCCAATCCACGTTTCTGGGAATGGTCGGTCCAGGAATCGAAGCACACGACGACTGAAATGTGCCGGCGCCCCGTCATGTTGGAACCACATGCTTTGTTTTGCAGGGAGCGGGACGTCTTCCAGCAATTCTGGCAATGCTCTGGCGAGAAAATTGTAGTAGTGCCTGCCATTTAATGGCCTAGATAGCAGATACGGCCCAATTAAACAGTCCCCGAGAACACCGAGCCACACATTAACGAAGAACCGCACTTAATGAGCGGTAGTAACTGTTGCATGTGGGTTATCCTCACTCCAAACATGCGAATTGTGCATGTTGAAGACCTCATCACGCCCTAACGTTACTTCCTCGGTAAACAACACAGAGGATGGAAATGTAGGATACATTTCACGCTGTTCCAGTTACCACTGCGAAAACTGTGCTCTGGGTGGATAATCAGCTGGTTCCAGGTTGTGGACACGCTGTAAGTGAAATGGACGTAACAACTGCTCTCGAAGAACTATTCTTACATTCGTCTGGTTCGTCCCTATGATACGTGCAATTGCACGAGTCTTGATTGAAGGATCCCGCTCCACGTGCTGCAAGACAGCTTCCTCAAACTGCAGCGTTCTTACCGTGCGACGGCGCCCCTGTCCAGGTAATCTGCTAAATGACCCGGTCTCTCGCAGACGTTGGTACACAGCAGCAAAGGTCGTATGATGCGGGATACGGCGATTACGATACTGTTGTTGATAAACCCGCTGTGCAGCTCGTCCGTTGTGGTGCGCTACGTAGTACGCACTAACCATATCAGTGTATTCACGCCAGGTGTATCGCTCCATTAGAGACAATGCACTACTACACTGGTGGACAGCAGTTGCCTACAACTGAAGATCGTAATACGCCCTCTAACAACTGAAGATCGTAATACGGTCTCTAACAACTGAAGAGCGTAATACGGCCTCCATCAGTTTAAATAAGCCTCATAGGAAAAAATGACATTAGGGAAAAATATTTATTTTTATGTCCCTACAACCTACCAGAGTTTGTCGGTTTAAATACTTTTCACACTGTATAGGGGCTGATTCCACGATGTCTCACAGTAAATTCCGCATTTTTTTCAAACCCTTATTGTCTGCGAAAAAAAATGTGTTGCAATACTTATTTTAATATATTTTGTGTTAAGCCTTCAACGTAAGGTTACATTTATTAATGAAAAATGCTGAAATACAAATTTTTGTTGCCGCTGGAAGCCGTTAGATAGGCAAACCGTAAGTAGGTTTGCCCCACCATGAACCATGGACCTTGCCGTTGGTGGGGAGGCTTGCGTGCCTCAGCGATACAGATAGCCGTACCGTAGGTGCAACCACAACGGAGGGGTATCTGTTGAGAGGCCAGACAAACATGTGGTTCCTGAAGAGGGGCAGCAGCCTTTTCAGTAGTTGCAAGGGCAACAGTCTGGATGATTGACTGATCTGGCCTTGTAACAATAACCAAGACGGCCTTGCTGTGCTGGTACTGCGAACGGCTGAAAGCAAGGGGAAACTACAGCCGTAATTTTTCCCGAGGGCATGCAGCTTTACTGTATAATTACATGATGATGGCATCCTCTTGGGTGAAATATTCCGGAGGTAAAATAGTCCCCCATTCGGATCTCCGGGCGGGGACTACTCAAGAGGATGTCGTTATCAGGAGAAAGAAAACTGGCGTTCTACGGATCGGAGCGTGGAATGTCAGATCCCTTAATCGGGCAGGTAGGTTAGAAAATTTAAAAAGGGAAATGGATAGGTTGAAGTTAGATATAGTGGGAATTAGTGAAGTTCGGTGGCAGGAGGAACAAGACTTCTGGTCAGGTGACTACAGGGTTATTAACACAAAATCAAATAGGGGGAATGCAGGAGTAGGTTTAATAATGAATAGGAAAATAGGAATGCGGGTAAGCTACTACAAACAGCATAGTGAACGCATTATTGTGGCCAAGATAGATACGAAGCCCACACCTACTACAGTAGTACAAGTTTATATGCCAACTAGCTCTGCAGATGACGCTGTTCCAGTTACCACTGCAAAAACTGTGCTCTGGGTGGATAATCAGCTAGTTGCAGGTTGTGGACTCGCTGTAAGTGAAATGGACGTAACAACTGCTCTCGAAGAACTATTCTTACATTCGTCTGGTTCGTCCCTATGATACGTGCAATTGCACGAGTCTTGATTGAAGGATCCCGCTCCACGTGCTGCAAGACAGCTTCCTCAAATTGCAACGTTCTTACCGCGCGACGGCGCCCCTGTCCAGGTAATCTGCTAAATGACCCGGTCTCACGCAGACGTTGGTACACAGCAGCAAAGGTCGTATGATGCGGGATACGGCGATTACGATACTGTTGTTGATAAACCCGCTGTGCAGCTCGTCCGTTGTGGTGCGCTACGTAGTACGCACTAACCATATCAGTGTATTCACGCCAGGTGTATCGCTCCATTAGAGACAATGCACTACTACACTGGTGGACAGCAGTTGCCTACAACTGAAGATCGTAATACGCCCTCTAACAACTGAAGATCGTAATACGGTCTCTAACAACTGAAGAGCGTAATACGGCCTCCATCGGTTTAAATAAGCCTCATAGGAAAAAATGACGTTAGGGAAAAATATTTATTTTTATGTCCCTACAACCTCCCAGAGTTTGTCGGTTTAAATACTTTTCACACTGTATAGAGGCTGATTCCACGATGTCTCACAGTAAATTCCGCATTTTTTTCAAACCCTTATTGTCTGCGAAAAAAAATGTGTTGCAATACTTATTTTAATATATTTTGTGTTAAGCCTTCAACGTAAGGTTACATTTCTTAATGAAAAATGCTGAAGTACAAATTTTTGTTGCCGCTGGAAGCCGTTAGATAGGCAAACCGTAAGTAGGTTTGAGTGACTGTTTTAGCCGTTTAGTCAAATAGATGCAGTAGTGCTTTCTGAAATGATTTTCTCGGTCGACGTTTCTTATGACGGCAACTAAAATGAGTGGTAGCGATGATACCGGATGCTGCAGTAATTTCCAGCTGCCGCGGTTTGACCACACGCACGACGCGGGCTGTTGATTTTCACTCGGGCTCCCTTTACGAGCGCGCACGCGCGTGCGTGTCGGTAATGCGTATTTGCGCGGTGCGTTATGGCCCGAGGTCGTAATTCGTCTCGCGAAATATCGTGTTTTCCCGCGGCCGGCGGACAGCCGAGTGCGGCTCGCCTCGGTTCCGACCGCACAGCTGGAGAGCGGCGTCCGCAAACGTGAAGGGCTCGGGAGAGCTGTCCCGTCCTAATGATAACAATAATTAGGGATGCGCAATTAAGTGGTGGGGCCGAAAATTGGCATCCGCGGGCGGCCACTGAAATGTGATAACGCTAATTAGGTGCCAACCGGCGAGGCCGCGTGTTTGTGCGCGCGAGTTGACACAACTCCGGCCAAGTGTTTGTCCAGAGGAAGCGCCACGGCCGGCAGGGAATTGGAAATGCCGGGCGGCGGTGCACACGTTCTGATGTGTCTTGGGTGGAGAGTCACTGACAGATGTACATAAATGTCCCTTTAGGCGTACACCAGAGAAGGGCAGACTCACGTATGGGCGAAATTGAAGTAAGCATCCATCGCGTAGAGAAGCAACTGGAAGCTCTGGAAGTAAGTAAGTCGCCAGGTCCGGATGGAATCCCAGTTCGGTTTTACAAAGAGTATTCTGCGGCATTGGCCCCTTACCGAGCTTGCATTTATCCTGAATCTCTCTCCCAGCGCAATGTCCCAAGCGACAAGAAAAAAGTGTAAGTGACTCCTGTATATATAATGGTAAAAGAACGGTCCCGTGTAGTAACAGACAAATATCCCTAACTTCGATTTGCTGCAGAATCCTTGAACACGTTCTCACTTCGAATATACGAGAGTAAGTCAATTTGTTGTTGTTGTGGTGGTGGTGGTGGTGGTGGTGGTGGTGGTGGTCTTCAGTCCTGAGACTGGTTTGATGCAGCTCTCCATGCTACTCTATCCTGTGCAAGCTTCTTCACCTCCCAGTACTTACTGCAACCTACATCCTTCTGAATCTGCTTAGTGTATTCATCTCTTGGTCTCCCTCTGTGATTTTTACGCTCCACGCTGTTCTCCAATGCTAAAATTGTGATTCCTTGATGCCTCAGAATATGTCCTACGAACCGATCCCTTCTTCTAGTCAAGTTGTGCCACAAATTTTTCTTCTTTCCAATTCTATTCAATACCTCTTCATTAGTTATGTGATCTACCAATCTAATCTTCAGCATTCTTCTGTAGCACCACATTTCGAAAGCTTCTATTCTCTTCTTGTCCAAGCTATTTATCGTCCATGTGTCACTTCCATACATGGCTACACTCCATACAAATACTTTCAGAAACGACTTCCTGACACTTAAATCTGTACTCGATGTTAACAAATTTCTCTTCTTCAGAAACGCTTTCCTTGCCATTGCCAGTCTACATTTTATATCATCTCTACTTCTACCATCATCAGTTATTTTGCTCCCCAAATAGCAAAACTCCTTTACTACTTTCAGTGTCTCATTTCCTAATCTAATTCCCTCAGCATCACCCCACTTAATTCGACTACATTCCATTATCCTCGTTTTGCTTTTGTTGATGTTCATATTATATTCTCCTTTCAAGACACTGTCCATTCCGTTCAACTGCTCTTCCAAGTCCTTTGCTGTCTGTAAGTCAATTATTACCCGCAAAGTAGTTATAAAGTTTTATTGTAATCAAATAGGAAACATACAAGAACATCATTTTTCGACATAGTTTCCTTGCGTTTTAACGCACTTGGTCCATCGTTGTACAGTCTTCCTGATGCCCTCATAAAACGTTTCCGGTTGAGCTGCGAGACAGGAATCCACCTCTTCTTTCACTGCTTCGTCCTAGGCAAATCGACGGCCCCTGAGTGGACCAAACAAGTGATAGAAAGAGCAAGATCGGGACTATATGGAGGATGATCCAGTACTTCAGATTTGAGTTTCTGGAGCGCTTCAGCAGTGTGGGCAGCAGTATGCGGACGGACGTTGTTGTGCTACAATACACCACCTTTTGACAGCAATCCTCTGCGTTTGCTTCGAATTGCAGGTTTTAGCCTGGCAGTAAGCATCTCACTGTAACGTACACTGTTTATTGTTGGCCCCCTTTCCCCATAATGTTCCAGTACTGGACCTTGTGCATCCAAAAAACCGTAAGCAACAGTTTGGATGTTTCCGTTCCATACTCTGCCATTTACTCTCCGGCTCGTAATGATGGATCCATGTTTCGTCACCAGTAATAATCCTGTCTAAGAAGTTGTCCCCTTCGTTACCATAGCGATCCAAATGTTTTTTTGCAGATGTCCAAGCGCGTTTGTTTATGCAATTGTGTGAGTTGTTTTGGGACCCATCTTGCAAAAACTTTATGAAACCCAAATCCGTTGTGGATGATTTCGTAAGCAGAACCGTGAATAATTTGCAGACGATGTGCCACTTCGTCAATAGTTAATCGTCTGTCTGAGGGAATGATTTCACGTGAACGCTCAATGGTTTCTTAATTTGTGGCGGTAAACGGTCGTCCGATTCCTTCATCGTGTGTAACGCTTATGCGACCATTTCGGAATTTCTCAATCCATTCGTAGACACTCCGTTGTGTCAAAACACTGTTCCTGTACTGTACCGAAAGTCTTCGAAGAATTTCGGCCCCTGATACGCCTTCCGACCACAAAAAATGGATCACTGAACTTTGCTCTTCTTTGGTGCAAATAGACAGCGGAGCAGCCATGATCAACAGCACGGTAGCGATAACAAAACTAACCTAGCAGCTTGAAAATTACAAAGATATAACAACAAATAAACAAAGCATGCCTCATCAACGTAAAACGACAGTACTACCAAAATAAACAACAATATAACTAAATAGCGGATAATAACTGTTCTTGAGACTGATAGACTTAGGTCCACGAATCAGCATGGCTTTAGAAAGGATCGCTCATGGGAAACTCAGCTTGCCCCTTTCTCGCGTGATATACTGTGAACCATGGATGAAGGGCGACACGCAGATTCCATATTTCTAGATTTCCGGAAAGCATTTGACACGTTGCTATATTGCACGCTGAGGTACGGGCTTATGGAACAAGTTCACACACATGTGAGTGGCTCGAATACTTCTTAAGTAACAGGATCCAGTATTTGTCGTTGACGGCGAATGTTCATCAGCGACAAGCGTGCCGTCAGAAGTGCCACAGGGAAATGTGATAGGACCACGGTTGTTCTCCATATACATAAATGAGTTGGCGGACGGGGAGGACAGCAATGTGCAGTTGTTTGCTGATCATGCTGTGGTGTACGCTAAGATATCAAAGTTGAGTGACTCTAGGAAGATATAGGACGACTTAGACAAAAATTCTGGTTGATGTGACGAATGGCAGCTAGCTCGAAAAGTGGAGAAATGTGTTAATGCGATGAGTATAAAGAACAAACCTGTAATATTCGGTTACGGTATTACTAGTGTCGTGCTTGACACAATCATGTTTAAATATCTGGGAGTAACGCTGCAAAGAGATGTGAAATGGAGCGGGCATGTGTGGACGGTGGTAGGGAAGTCAAATGTCGACTTCGGTTTATTGGGAGAATTTTAGGAAAGAGTGGTTCAACTGTAAATGAGACCTCATATAGGACGCTGGTGCGACCTATTCTTGAATACTGCTCGAGCGTTTGGGATCCACACAAGCTCGGATTGAAGGAAGGCATCGAAGAATTCAGAGATAGGCTGCTAGATTTATTACAGGTAGTTTGGAACATACTATCGAGAAAATTTAGAGAGCGGCATTTGAACGTGACTGCTGAACGATTCTACTGCTGCCAAAATTCATCGCGCGTAAGGACCACGAAGATAAGATTCGAGAAATTAGAGTTATACCGCCTCATAGAGACAGTCGTGTTTCCTCACACACGGAAAGTGATGAGTAACCATCACGGTAACCTTGCATTTACATGCGACGGATTGCATAATATCTTCTTTATTATCTTTGGCGCAACCCCATGTGTTTTGTTATCTGTTTTGCAGATAATGCCTTCCGTAAAAGAGACGTTGGATATACTTTAGTTCTGTTACTGGCCAAGCACATTGAAAATGCATCAGCGCTTGTTGTCACACAGAAAACTTCATAATATGATCATCAAGATAAATATTTCGTCTATTCGCGACACAACGTGCGAGGGCTTTCAATAAGAAATTCAGGTTGCGGCAGCGTTCATAGTAGGATATTAAAAACACACCATCAGAGAGTAAGTGTAATTTATTTATTGCCTCTTATGCCAATTAATAGTTAAAGGTACGCCATTTACTAATGTGTACGTCTATGTCCATTGCGTGGATTACTTTTCGAAAATGACTCCTGTCAAATGATGCCTCCTCTGCACAACACATTCATCTAGGGTGGCGTTGGAGCTTTTCATAACTCGGCGTAACGTATTCCCTAGGACATTGCCGACGGCAGTTCTGATGCGATCCTTCAACTCAGGAATGGTGACACAACGTGTTCGGAACACATCTTGCTTCAGGTAGCTCGAAAGGAAAAAGTCTGCACGTGAAAGGTCAGGTGAGCGATGTGGCCAGGAAATGTCACCAAAACGGGAAATTACTCTACCGGGAAATGTCTGTCGCAAGAGATTCATGCAAATCCTAGCCACCATCCCCGAGTTGAAGGGTCGCATCAGAACTGCCCTTGGCAATGTCCCAGGGAATACGTTACGCCGAGTTATGGAAAGCTTCCAACGCCGCCTAGATGAATGTGTGCATCATTTGACAGGAGTCATATTCAAAAAGTAATCCACGCAATGGATAATGACTTACACATTAGTAAATGGCATACCTTTAAGTATTAATTGGCATAAGAGATAATAAGTAAATTACAGTTACTGCCTGATGGTGTGTTTTTAATATCCTACTATGAACGCTGCCGCACCCTGTACGACACTTGTTTTCTGAAATCAATGGTTTTATTCAAGATATCAATACACCGTCTTTTTCCACACTCTTTTGGCTACAAAACCCTATTTTTCATCATGATCTCCATTCGACGCGGCGGCCTTACGTCAGCTTACTGGAGCCCGCGTTATACCACCGTACTGGTCGACGCCGGAGCCAACGTCTTGTTCCATAAACAACCTACTCATCCGTGATGACTGGGTGTTGTGTGCTGTCCTTAGGTTAGTTAGGTTTAAGTAGTTCTAAGTTCTAGGGGACTGATGACCATACATGTTCAGTCCCATAGTGCTCAGAGCCATTTGAACCTACTCATCATTCACGTACTGCTTCCGGGCGGAGCATCTTTCATTGCGCCAAACAGGTGGAAGTCAGAAGGTGCGAGATGCGGGCTGTAGGGTCACTGGTGCAAGCTGTTCGAGATTCTGAAAAAAGTGGGGGTAAGCTATAGGGAGAGACGGGTCATACACAATATGTACAACAACCAAGAGGGAATAATAAGAGTGGACGATCAAGAACGAAGTGCTCGTATTAAGAAGGGTGTAAGACAAGGCTGTAGCCTTTCGCCCCTACTCTTCAAGCTGTACATCGAGGAAGCAATGATGGAAATAAAAGAAAGGTTCAGGAGTGGAATTAAAATACAAGGTGAAAGGATATCAATGATACGATTCGCTGATGACAATGCTATCCTGAGTGAAAGTGAAGAAGAATTAAATGATCTGCTGAACGGGATGAACAGTCTAATGAGTACAGAGTATGGTTTGAGAGTAAATCGTAGAAAGACGAAGGTAATGAGAAGTAGTAGAAATGAGAACAGCGTGAAACTTGACATCAGGATTGATGGTCACGAAGTCAATGAAGTTAAGGAATTCTGCTACCTAGGCAATAAAATAACCAATGACGGACGGAGCAAGGAGGACATCAAAAGCAGACTCGCTATGGCAAAAAAGGCATTTCTGGCCAAGAGAAGTCTACTAATATCAAATACCGGCCTTAATTTGAGGAAGAAATTTCTGAGGATGTACGTCTCGAGTACAGCATTGTATGGTAGTGAAACATGGACTGTGGGCAAACCGGAACAGAAGAGAATCGAAGCATTTGAGATGTGGTGCTATAGACGAATGTTGAAAATTAGGTGGACTGATCAGGTAAGGAATGAGGAGGTTCTACGCAGAATCGGAGAGGAAAGGAATATGTGGAAAACACTGATAAGGAGAAGGGACAGGATGATAGGACGTCTGCTAAGACATGAGGGAATGACTTCCATGGTACTAGAGGGAGCTGTAGAGGGCAAAAACTGTAGAGGAAGACAGAGATTGGAATACGTCAAGCAAATAATTGAGGACGTAGGTTGCAAGTGCTACTCTGAGATGAAGAGGTTAGCACAGGAAAGGAATTCGTGGCGGGCCGCATCAAACCAGTCAGTAGACTGATGACCAAAAAAAAAAAAAAAAGGGGCGCTGAGAAAGAACAGTCCAAGGAAGTTTTGGTGAGCTCCTCTCGGAGGGGCAGATTCGTGTGAGACCTTGTGTTGTCATGAAGAAGGAGAAGTTCGTCTGCATTTTTGTGGCAACGAACACGCTGAAGTCGTTTCTTCAATTTCCTGAGTGTAGCACTTCAGAGCTGATCGTTGCACCATGAGGGAATGTATCAAACAGAATAACCCCTTCAGAGTTAAAGAAGACCGTCGCCATATTTCACTGGCTGAGGGTGCGACTTTAAACTCCTTCTTCGGACGAGAGGTGATGTGGCGTCACCCCATGGATTGCCTCTTTGTTTTCCGGTTCGAAGTGATGAACCGATGATTCATAGCCTGTGGCTGTATTCAAACGCTCGTAACGCTCAAGAAATTCCCCACAGATGGTCCTTCGTTGTTGTTTATGGTCTTCTGATAAGCGGCGAGGAACCCAGCGGGAAGACAGCTTTGTGTACCCTAACTGACGGACGAGTGTGTCAGCACCAGCAACGGAGACGTCCAGTTGAGCACCGAGATGTTTGATTGTGGTGCGTCGATCACCTCAAATAAGTGTGTCCGCACGTTCCATCACTGCAGGAGTCAGAGCTGTGTGCGGCCGACCGACACGCCTTAGCCAACGACTCACTGTGCTGTTGTTCGCTGCCAGGTCTTCGTAAACAGTCTTGAAGCGCCTATGAATATCTTCGATTCTCAGGTTTTCCGCCGAAAGAAACTCGATGACAGCTCTCTGCTTGGAACGCATTTCCTTTATAGACTCCATTTTGAAGGCTACTTAGGGCACCGTCACCTATCGGAACATCATGAAACTGTAGGAGAAGCGGGAGTATTCCACTATGTCCCATAACAAATTTAGCATTTCTTTCAACCGAAATAGGACGAGCACAAAAAGTGTTTCATTACTTACTAAACGTCCCTCGTACATCACATTGTTCTTTGCCACAAAAGTCAGAAGCACTGAATTCTATCACTGCATAGAGGAAGAGATTGGTATTGCTCACTCTCATCAATAAATTATTCACCCTCAGTGACTTCCAAAAAGCCGGCCGCTGTGGCCGAGCGGTTCTAGGCGCTTCAGTCCGGAATCGCGGTGCTACTACGGTCGCAGGTTCGATTCATGCCTCGGACATGGTTGTGGGTGATATCCTTAGGTTAGTTAGGTTTAAGTAGTTCTAAGTTCTCGGAGACTGATGACCTCAGACGTTAAGGTCCGTAGTGCCTAGAGTCATTTGAACCACTTTTTGACTTCCAAAAGCCATTTCGCACTATCATCTTTCCATACTCGCAATCCACCTCCAGTCTTCATCAAAACCAAAACCGAGCGAAAAGGACACGCTTCCTTGTACACGTTGGGGCAAGTAATCTGTTCTTATATATATATATATATATATATATATATATATATATATACCTGTTAGCTTGTGGTACCTTAGGCTCAAAGTCGGTTCCATATAACGAAACGCGTTGGACTACTGACGACAGTATACAGGGCGAAAAAATGGTTCAAATGGCTCTGAGCACTATGGGACTCAACAGCTGAGGTCATAAGTCCCCTAGAACCTAGAACTACTTAAACCTAACTAACCTAAGGACATCACACACATCCATGCCCGAGGCAGGATTCGAACCTGCGACCGTAGCAGTCGCGCGGTTCCGGACTGAAGCGCCTAGAACCGGTCGGCCACACCGGCCGGCCTACAGGGGGAAACAAAAGTAGCAAAAACAGTGTGTCCGATGTCGTCCGACTTTGTATTAAAAGCGGAATACCGGTATACCGGAAAACGTAAATGATGTATCAGTGTACGATCAGAGGAAGCAGGTATTAAAATCTTGCCAAGACACAGGTGTGATGGTAATAGATGGCTGCGTGTGGTGCAGGAGAATGGGTAACTGGGCTGTGCTGAACTCTTGCTCTGACGTAACCCCGTTTCTCTCTCTGTATAATCATTTTTCCCTCACTGAGGCTCGTTACGCTAGTTTAAAAATTGATCCACCCACCGTCATGTACTCACGGTCATGTTTCATAAACAGCTGCTTTGCTATTCGAAAATTGCAGCTATCAATTATGAATTTGTGGTAACAACTCATTCTTCGACTACAGGAGTCATTAGTGCCGTATGAATTTGAAAATACTGTACGCCTGAAGCAACGATAGACGCTAAAATCCGTTGGCGTCATGCACTTTTGGCAGCTGCTGGAATATATCATTATTTGCTTTAAGGTAAGATAAATGTTTCACTCTTGTAAAGTCTTAGTCATACATATGCAGCTTATACAATGGCACCATGAATCTAATTTCAGCAGAAACAAGAAAGCAGTGTGGAAACCGACAATGTATTTGTTATTAAAAGAAGGATAAGTTACGAACGTTCCATTCAAAAATAATTATGCAACAAAATTCCCTGACAACCTAGTGTCCTCTGCGCCAATAAACGCAACTGGCATTAGCTGCTGCTAAGCTGTGAGATTCATTATGAGGTGACAATGTGCATGTACATAAAAAATGAACGTTATGAAAAATTTTATAGTCTTTAATCCGGAATAATGTGAATTTAATTCCGAAGCAAATGTATTCGCTTAACTTCGACAAAGATACGTGGTCAGTCATTTATAAACACCCAAACAAAATGTTTATACTCTTCTTTTATATACTACTTCTGGTGTTGTTGATAACAACATATATCATTCAGTTCCTTTAACCGATTATTCAGTACCACGTAAAACATATTTGCTGCCAAAGGTTTATATATAATTTTGCACTCACATTAAGAGGTAAATCGTTTATAGAATACAAAAATCGTCTATCATATATTAAATTAATACCTCTTCGTGAAATCTTTCCAGACTTCAGGGAATATGTACCCTACCCACGATTTACATATGACGTTCAGATGCGTATTATTGCGCCAGTTCCTAGACCGATAAAATCTGCAATAAATGCACTGAAATAACACATTAAGAAAACTTGACGGCCCAACTCACTGTTGAAACTCCCGCAACTTATGCTTTCAGAGCACTTCATGAGTTAATTTATATACAAAAAAGACACAGGCATGTGGACTTGTACCCATTTAGTAGTCTGATAAACCACTATTTGTAACAAATCGCGTAGCTGTATCCACCCTAGTTTCTGAATATGACATATGACTTCAACTGAAATTAGCGTAATTTTCAGACGTTTTCATATAAGCTAGGTTTATAAACAGTCTCCTTCATCATTCTCAATTGCTGGGAGATATCCTACTGAATTAAATCGCCGTTGCAAATGTGATCTCGCAGGTTTCCTTGGCGTGATTTTAATTATGTGGTTCCGAGCGTTCATCCCCGTTGCCACGAAAGATATCCACACGAAGGGTGCCCCTCTAGAGGGCAACCACAAAACTAAACATCAACAGACTACGGTACTGATCATCTGCAAACAACCTAAGACGGCTGCTCAGATTGTCTCCTAAACCGTATATATAGATAAGGAACAGCACAGAACGTATAACACTACCTTGAGGAACGCCAGGAATCACTTCTGTTTTACTCGATGAGTTTCCGTCAGTTACTTCGAACTGTGACTACTGTGACAGGAAATTACGAATACAGTTACATAACTGAGATGACATTCCGTAAGCACGCAATTTCGCTACACGTCGCTTGTGTGGTACAGTGTACAAAACCTTCTGGAAATCTAGAAATACGGAGTCAATTTGAAATCCCTGGTTGTAGCACTCACGCTTCGTGTGTGTAACGAGTTAACTGTGTTTCACAAGAACGATGTTTTCTAATCCCGTCTTGATTGTGTATCAACAGACTCGTTCTCTTCGAGGTAATTCATAATGTTCGAACACGATATATGTTCCAAAAGCCTGCTGCATATCGATGTTAATGATATGGGCTTGTAATTTAGTGGATTACTCCTACTAGCTTATTTGAATATTGGTGTGACCTGTACAACTTTCCGGTTTACGGTAGGATCTTTCGTCGAGCGAGCGGTTGTATGTGATTGTTAAGTATGGCGCTATTGCATCAGCATACTCTGAAAGGAACCTAATTGGTATACAGTCTGTACCACAAGACTTCCTTTTAGTAGGTGATTAAGTTGCTTCGTTATTCCGACGATATATACAGCGCTATTACAAATGATTGAAGCGATTTCATAAATTCACTGTAGCTCCATTCATTGACATATGGTCACGACACACTACAGATACGTAGAAAAACTCATAAAGTTTTGTTCGGCTGAAGCCGCACTTCAGGTTTCTGCCGCCAGAGCGCTCGAGAGCGCAGTGAGAAAAAATGGCGACAGGAACCGAGAAAGCGTATGTCGTGCTTGAAATGCACTCACATCAGTCAGTCATAACAGTGTAACGACACTTCAGGACGAAGTTCAACAAAGATCCACCAACTGCTAACTCCATTCGGCGATGGTATGCGCAGTTTAAAGCTTCTGGATGCCTCTGTAAGGGGAAATCAACGGGTCGGCCTGCAGTGAGCGAAGACACGGTTGAACGCGTGCGGGCAAGTTTCACGCGTAGCCCGCGGAAGTCGACGAATAAAGCAAGCAGGGACTTAACCCCATGCGATTTCTTTCTGTGGGGTTATGTGAAAGATTCAGTGTTTAAACCTCCTCTACCAAGAAACGTGCCAGAACTGCGAGCTCGCATCAACGATGCTTTCGAACTCATTGATGGGGACATGCTGCGCTGAGTGTGGGAGGAACTTGATTATCGGCTTGATGTCTGCCGAATCACTAAAGGGGCACATATCTAACATTTGTGAATGCCTAAAAAAACTTTTTGAGTTTTTGTATGTGTGTGCAAAGCATTGTGAAAATATCTCAAAAAATAAAGTTATTGTAGAGCTGTGAAATCGCTTCAATCATTTGTAATAACCCTGTACTTGTAAGTTACTCATGTTGGCAGCTGTTGTTGAGTCGAATTCTGGAATATTTACTTCGTCTTCTTGGTTGAAGGAATTTCGAAAGGTGGTGCTTAGTAAATCTTCTTTGGCAGCGCTGTCGTCTATAGTATTTCCATTGCTATCGGCATTGATTATATCTTGTCGCTAACATACTTTACATACGACTGGAATCTCTTTGTATTTTCTGCCAGGTTTCGAGACTAAGTTTCATTGTGAAAACTATTATAAGCATCTTGTACTGAAATTCGCGCTAAATTTCGAGCTTGTGTGAAAGATCGCCAATCTTGGAATACTGCTGTGGGACCTGGGATCCTTAGCAGATAGGATTAACGCAGTACATCGAGACAGTTCAAAGAACAGCAGCACGTTTTGTATTATTGCGAAGTAGGGGAGAGAGTGTCACTGACATGATGCAGGATTTGGGCTGGAAATAATTAAAACAAAGGCTTTTTTCGTTGCGGAGGAATCTTCCCGCAGAATTTTAATCACCAAATTTCCTCTCCGAATGCGAAAATATTTGCTGAACCCGACTCACATAGGGAGAAACGATCATCATAATAAAATAAGCGAAACTAGAGTTCGCATGGGGAGATACAGGTGTTCGTTTTTTCCGAGCATTGTTCGAGGTTGGAATAATAGAGAATTATTGTGAAGGTGGTTCGATTAACCCTCTGCCAGGCACTTAAGTGTGATTTGCAGAGTATCCATGTAGATGTAGATATCAAAAGAAAGCGCGTAGTACATTGTACGTGATAATTTTTAAGAGAGACGGCTGCGCAATGTCGTGATAGCTAAAATCAGATGCGAAAACATAGTGTTTTTCAGCAGTTTTTCGGCCGTTTTAGAAAGGAACCACTTATTGTAGTTCCGTGTTCTGTTTCGGTACTTGCGCGAGATGTGCGCCCGCCGCTGCAGAACAGAGTTCGGAACAAATGATTGCTAGTTTTGATCAGTTAATGATCATTTTCAAATGTAATTAATCTCTAGTTCTGAAACATCAGTTTTTTTGCTAAAGGATCCATTTATAAGGCTGTAAGTCCGCCCCGGTAGCTGAGTGGTCAGCGTGACAGACTGTCAATCCTAAGGGCCCGGGTTCGATTCCCGGCTGGGTCGGAGATTTTCTCCGCTCAGGGACTGGGTGTTGTGTTGTCCTAATCATCATCATTTCATCCTCATCGACGCGCAGGTCGCCGAAGTGGCGTCAAATCGAAAGACTTGCACCAGGCGAACGGTCTACCCGACGGGAGGCCCTAGCCACACGACATTCCCATAAGGCTGTAAAAGAAGAGTAACTCTGTATCAGACCTGTAACAGCATTCGGTGGTAACCAGCATCTTACGGATATGGGTGTAGATATGGGTATGCTGTATACTATTGAATGTTGTATAACGGTTTCCCAACATCGTTCTTTCCGTGGAACGTTCGCAAATGGAACAGGAAAGAGATGAGGTGCGAGCAGGACAGAGCGTAGGCTCCACCGCAGAACGTAAGGTGACTTGCGTAGTGTAGATGTCAACTGTAGAGTTTATGACCGATTTCTTTTCCAAAAAAAGTTTTGGAGCTTCACAATTCGTGTTGTATCATATCTGAAGATCAACATTAATTCATCGAAATTAGTAATTATCTGTAACAATTTGCTTTTGAGACTGTTAAAAGAAATACTGTTTAAAAAGGTAAATAAATAAAATGAAAAGAAAGTGTATATCTGGTAGTCTACTTTAGCTCTGGAATGTCTATTTCCAAAACAAATGCTCCATATTTCTTGTGTACTTGTGTACCGTCATACCGTTGATTATCATCACAATCTTCACTTAAATGCACGGCGCGTTTTCTTTTTTCGTGACTGTGACATCGTTATCCCACGTATCTCTAAGTGACCAACACCGTACTTTCATCTGTCGTTGCTGTTTTGGGACATCCATCGCTTGCGTCTCCTTCAAAGCAAAAACCAGTGCGTTAATGGCAGATGTTTTTATCGGTAGAAACCCGCTGACATATACAGGGCGAAATCGTGATGATAATACACGCCCCCAAGGGTGAGAGAAAAGGTAAATGTATCAATTTGAGATAAGGAACACTGCTGCAGAAACGTCCGACTCGAAAGTTATAAGCGATCCCCCTCCTGATCTCTGACAGTGGAATACATGCACTGGTACTGCTGGTATTAAGATAGTATGGTAAGCAGCTTTGAAATGGTAATGAGAATCAAAAATAGAAAAAAAGTCTGGCAAACGTCGGTTGTGAAATGCACACCTTTAAGAACTATGAGCATTTGCGCAGCAGAAGAGGTGGGTTTTACAATAGGGAAGATGAACAAGTACCCACAGCTATTAAGCTATGAATTTTAGTGTCCATGGTTTACTCGATACTTTCTTGTTGTTTTGGTCTATCCTTCCATCTCGAAAGCTGCCTACACTACTAATTAGCAACAGCAGTCAGGATTGAGAAAACCTCGAGTATTAAAAAAAACAGTGGGTAAAACGGGTTTTTATAGGTTTTTTATATTTTTTCGTATGACGATTAAATAGTTCAATTTAAATTGCTGTGATTAACTGCTTCAAAATGCTAGCCCATTCTTGCAACTACTTTATTAGTACCTCTTTTCTTGCCAAGCCGGCATGTCCATTGAGTATATCTTCTCCACCTGCCGGCCGGAGTGGCCGTGCGGTTCTGGGCGCTTCAGTCTGGAACCGAGCGACCGCTACGGTCGCAGGTTCGAATCCTGCCTCGGGCATGGATGTGTGTGATGTCCTTAGGTTAGTTAGGTTTAATTAGTTCTAAGTTCTAGGCAACTGATGACCTCAGAAGTTAAGGCCCATAGTGCTCAGAGCCATTTTTTCTTCTCCACCTACGGACTTGTTTGGGCAAAATTAAGAAATAATTTTGGAGAAGAGAGTCTAGAGAAATTAGCAAAGATCTGTAAATTTCTCTTTACTTCCAAAAAGTAGCAAATTTTATGTAACGATTCGACATTAGTTAGTTTTCTTCTGTAAATGTAAATGTTATTTAGCTGTGTTTCTTATATTGCAAGAAAAGTTAAAACACAATATTAATAAAATCAGTTCTTATGGCAGCAAATAGTTGCCTTCACTAAATATAACGACTTAAGGATAACTATGTAACACTTTAGATATTAATTACATTTTCATAACAAAGTATAGTTGGGTATTATTGTTTTTTTGGCTGGATTTTTAAAGTTTCTTAACAGCGTGATTTTTTTGTCGGGTTAAAATATAACAACTGTGACAGTAGAACCAGTACAAGTATTCCACTGTCACATGTGTCAGAACGAGTTTCGCTTATAATTTTGGAGTCGGTCGTTCCCGAACAAGGGTCCTTTACCTCAGATTGATACAGGTCTATTACAAATGATTGAAGCGATTTCATAAATTCACTGTAGCTCCATTCATTGACATATGGTCACGACACACTACAGATACGTAGAAAAACTCATAACGTTTTGTTCGGCTGAAGCCGCACTTCAGGTTTCTGCCGCCAGAGTGCTCGAGAGCGCAGTGAGAGAAAATGGCGACAGGAGCCGAGAAAGCGTATGTCGTGCTTGAAATTCACTCACATCAGTCAGTCATAACAGTGCAACGACACTTCAGGACGAAGTTCAACAAAGATCCACCAACTGCTAACTCCATTCGGCGATGGTATGCGCAGTTTAAAGCTTCTGGATGCCTCTGTAAGGGGAAATCAATGGGTCGGCCTGCAGTGAGCGAAGAAACGGTTGAACGCGTGCGGGCAAGTTTCACGCGTAGCCCGCGGAAGTCGACCAATAAAGCAAGCAGGGAGCTAAACGTACCATAGGATGGTGCTCCACCGCACTTCCATCATGATGTTCGGCATTTCTTAAAGAGGAGATTGGAAAACCGATGGATCGGTCGTGGTGGAGATCATGATCAGCAATTCATGTCATGGCCACCACGCTCTCCCGACTTAACCCCATGCGATTTCTTTCTGTGGGGTTATGTGAAAGATTCAGTGTTTAAACCTCCTCTACCAAGAAACGTGCCAGAACTGCGAGCTCGCATCAACGATGCTTTCGAACTCATTGATGGGGACATGCTGCACCGAGTGTGGGAGGAACTTGATTATCGGCTTGAAGTCTGCCGAATCACTAAAGGGGCACATATCGAATATTTGTGAATGCCTAAAAAAAACTTTTTGAGTTTTTGTATGTGTGCGCAAAGCATTGTGAAAATATCTCAAATAATAAAGTTATTGTAGAGCTGTGAAATCGCTTCAATCATTTGTAATAACCCTGTACATTTACTCTTTTGCTCATCTCAAAGTTTGTAACATCTCGGAATCATATAAGGGCTAGTTTAGGCACGTGAGCAGCTATTTAGAGCACGCACGTCTGATCTGTTTGAGGCAGGTGCGGAGCGATGCAGAGCGGCCACTGGAAGCACTTGTAGTGAAGCGGGCTGGTCCGGTTTACGGCTGGGCTCCTTAGCCCGTAATGGGGCGGACCGCGCTGCCGATGGGAGCCGCCCGTAATTGCCCTCATCTCGCCCCCTGGTGGCTGGAGGACTCCTCCGCCACCACTAGAGCGGCCGGCGGTCAGCGCTGGTCAAGTGACCCACCAGAGCACTCCCCGCTTCCCACAGATCGCCTCCGCTCAAATTGGGACCATATCAGTCGCCAGCCAGCGCCTACTGGATTAGAGCAGTTCCGAGCCATCTGCCACCGAACAGTTCGTCGTCATATACAGAGGACACTTGACGCTGCTCAGGGCGTTGTGCATTTCCTATTCTACACTACTGGCCATTAAAATTGCCACACCAAGAAGAAATGCAAATGGTAAACGGGTATTCATTGGACAAATATATTATACTAGAACTGACATGTGATTACATTTTCACGCAATTTGGGTGCATAGATCCTGAGAAAGCAGTACCCAGAACAACCACCTCTGGCCGTAATAACGGCCTTGATACGCCTGGGCATTGAGTCAAACAGAGCTTGCATGGCGTGTACAGGTACAGCTGCCCATGCAGCTTCAACACGATACCACAGTTCATCTAGAGTAGTGACTGGAGTATTGTGACGAGCCAGTTGCTCGGCCACCATTGACCAGACGTTTTCAATTGGTGAGAAATCTGGAGAATGTGCTGGCCAGGGCAGCAGTCGAACATTTTCTGTATCCAGAAAGGCCCGTACAGGACCTGCAACATGCGGCCGTGCATTATCCTGCTGAAATGAAGGGTTTCGCAGGGATCGAATGAAGGGGAGAGTCACGGGTCGTAACACATCTGAAATGTAACGTTCACTGTTCAAAGTGCCGTCAGTGCTAACAAGAGGTGACCGAGACGTGTAACCAATGGCGCCCGATAGCATCACGCCGCGTGATACGCCAGTATGGCGACGACGAATACACGCTTCGAATGGGCGTTCACCGCGATGACGCCAAACACGGATGCGACCATCATGATGCTGTAAACAGAACCTGGATTCATCCGAAAAAATAACGTTTTGCCATTCGTGCACCCAGGTTCGTCGTTGAGTACACCGTCGCAGGCGCTCCTGTCTGTGATGCAGCGTCAAGGGTAACCGCAGCCATGGTCTCCGAGCTGATAGTCCATGCTGCTGCAAACGTCGTCGAACTGTTCGTGTAGATGGTTGTTGTCTTGCAAACGTCCCCATCTGTTAACTCAGGGATCGTTACGTGGCTGCACGATCCATTACAGCCATGCGGATAAGATGCCTGTTATCTCGACTGTTAGTGGTGCGAGGCCGTTGGGATCCAGCACGGCGTTCCGTATTACCCTCCTGAACCCACCAATTCCATATTCTGCTAACAGTCATTGGATCTCGACCAACGCGAGCAGCAATGTCGCGATACGATAAACCGCAACCGCGATAGACTACAATCAGACCTTTGTCAAAGTCGGAAACGAGATGGTACGCATTTCTCCTCCTTACACGAGACGTCACAACAACGTTTCACCAGGCAACGCCGGTCAGCTGCTGTTTGTGTATGATTAATCGGTTGGAAACTTTCCTCATGACAGCACGTTGTAGGTGTCGCCACCGGCGCCAACCTTGTGTGAATGCTAAACATTTGCATATCGCAGCATCTTCTTCCTGTCGGTTAAATTTCGCGTCAGTGGAACGTCATCTCGTGGTGTAGCAGTTTTAATGGCCAGTAGTGTACTTGACGTACAGTATCTGATCAAAAGTATCCGGACACTTATTAGAGGACGTTAATATGGGAGGCATGAAATTAATTCGAAATTGTGGTATCTTTCTGACATTTATTGCGTATGGTATAAAGATTTTATCTTTTGATGACACATGAAAATTTTCGTAAGATCTGAGCTCGAACCCAAATTCCCCAATTGTCCCAAGCAGCCTTCTTAACAACTGCGGCTATTTGACCAGAATTTGGATATGTCATATGGTCTACGACCACATCGCTCCATTCTTTACGTGGATTCCCGCTATAGAGCTTCAAGTGGACAAACGTATTCAGCATTAGTATTACAATCGTCGTAATGCCCGTAAAATTAACCATGTTATATGGATGTTGTTTGTGGGGTGCGACTTTGTTGTAAGGTTTTTATGAGGTAATGTATACTGCAACTGTCATTTGTTTAATATTTTACTAGCACGAAACGTTTTGGCAGCATGTCACCAACATCAGGTGCATTTTCATTTGCTTTTACATTGTAATAAAAATGAAGTGAGCTTAGTTTCCTTTGTTGGGTGTGCCATTGAGGTTATATGTCGAAAAGGATGCATTGTTGTTGATAATTTCGTTGTGTGGCAAAAGAGTCTTTACAGTGATGTAATCAAATGGTTGTGAAAGTTGATGTACTTGTTACGTGGTCTGTGTGCCAGACAATAAACCTCACTGGCACACACAACAAAGGAAACTAAGCTCACTTCATTTTTATTACAATGTAAAAGTAGCTGTAAAAGTACCAGATGATGGAGACATGCTGCCAAAACCCTCCGTCTTAGTAAAATATTAGTAGTAACAAATGACAGTTGCAGTATACGTTACCTCATAAAAACCTTACAACAATGTCGCATCCCTCAAACAACAGCTATATAAATTTAAGACCGTGGATTTGCGCATCGAGGCTTTTTTTGTTTTTTGTTTTTACAAGCATCGAGGTGTATTATGACGATCGCAATACTAACGATGAATACGTTTGTCCACTTGAAGCTCTGTAGCGGGAATCCAAGCTCCATGTGGAGTCTTTTTGATTTTATCTTCATGGCCTTCTCAAGGAATTTTCGTGTAAGGTTTACTCTCCTGGGAAAGTACGCTCCTGGAATGTAAACAGTAAACGACAGCAGGATGCAGAATGCCGTTATTGCAGCGTCTGCAACTGCATTTGGATGAGAATCTCTGTCACGTTATCGCTCTTGCAGAACGTGTTGAGAAACGTGTTGCGCTGCTTCGCATCTCTTCCATTTCCTCCTTTAATCCTGTCTGGTACTAACCTAGCTACGGTTTCCCTTGCTTGGTGGACTACAGTATATACATATACATTAACTTTATGGAACTTTTGTCGTTATCCACTAGGCTTTTTACATTCCCGGTATTCGGAGAATAAGTGCTGGTACTGTGATTATTGGTACCTTAATATGTACCTACTTCAGTGTGTTGGCTGTTTTTCCTCCGTTTCTAACAGTCTTCCTGCGAAAACATCTCATGAGTTACTACCTGCTGTTTCCTGCATGGTCGTAACTGCACCTCCATGTGGACTACAACTGTCAGTACAGACTAATCGTTTTGTGTCCACAAGTCCACACATTAGCACCTGACCTGCTGCCTAGGAGCACATACACCGAGGTGACAAAAGATATGGGATAGCGATATGCAAATATAGAGATGGCGGTAGTATTGCGTACACAAGGTAGAAAAGGACAGTACATTGGCGGAGCGGTCATTTGTACTCCGGTGATTCATGTGGATGGGTTTCTGACGTGATAATGGCCGCACGACGGGACTAACAGACTTTGAACGCGAAACTCGGGACATTCCGTTTCGGAAATCGTTAGGGGATTCAACATTCCAAGATCAACAGTTCTAACAAGGGAACCTCCCCATCGCACCCCCCTCAGATTTAGTTATAAGTTGGCGCATTGGATAGGCCTTGAAAAACTGAACACAGATCAATTGAGAAAACAGGAAGAAGTTGTGTGGAACTGTGAAAAAATAAGGAAAATATACAAACTGAGTAGTTTATGGGATGATAGGCAACATCAAGGACACTGGGATTGCAGGAGCGCCGTGGTCTCGTGGTAACGTAAGCAGCCGCGGAACGAAAGGTCCTTGGTTCAAATCATCCATCGAGTGAAAATTTTAATTTTTTATTTTCAGTTTATGTGACAAACTCTTACGTTTTCATTACTTTTTTGGAAGTGATTATCACATCCACAATAAAACCTAAATCGGGCAAGGTAGAAGAATCTTTTTTACCCATTCGCCAAGTGTACAAGTTAGGTGGGTCGACAACATATTCCTGTCATGTGACGCACATGCCGTCACCAGTGTCCTATAGAATATATCAGATGTGTTTTCCTGTGGAGGAATCGGTTGGCCTATGACCTTTCGATCAAATGTTTTCGGTTCCGATTGGAGAAGCACGTCCTTTCGTCTACTAATCGCACGGTTTTGCGATGCGGTCGCAAAACACAGACACTAAACTTATTACAGTGAACAGAGACGTCAATGAACGAACGGACAGATATAACTATGCAAAAATAATGAAAGTAAAATTTTCGCTTGTGCGAAGACTTGAACCAAGGACCTCTCTTTCTGCAGCTGCTCACGCTACCACGAGACCACGGCGTTCATGAGCTCACGCGCTCCTTGATGTTGCCTATGTAGCCCATGGACTACTCAGTTTGTATATTTTGCTAATTTTTTCACAGTTTCACACAACTTCTTCCTGTTTTCTCAATTGATCTGTGTTCGGTTTATCAAGGCCTATCCACTGTGCCAAGTTATAACTAAATCTGAGGGGGGTGCGATGGGGAGGTTCCCTTGTAAGAGTGTGTCGAGGACACCAAATTTCAGGCATTACGCCTCACCACAGACAACGCAGTGGCCGACGGTCCACACATAAACGTCCGAGAGCCGCGTCGTTTGCGTAGAGTTGTCAGCGCTAACAGACTGACGCAAGACTGCGTGGCATAACCGCAGAAATCAATGTGGGACGCACGACGAACGTATCCTTTAGGACAGTGCGGCGAAATTTGGCGTTAATGAGCGATAGCAGCAGACGAGTGACGCGAGTGCATTTGGTAACAGCACGACAGCGCTTCTCCTGGGCTCATGACCATAGAGGTTGGACCCTAGACGACTGGGAAACCGTGGCCTGGTCTGATGAGTCCCAATTTCAGTTGGTAAGAGGTGATGGTAGGGTTCGAGTGTAACGTAGATCCCACTAGGCCATGGTCCGAAGTTGTCAACAAGGCACTGTGCATGCTGAGATAGTAATGGTGTGGGATGTGTTTACGTGGATTGGACTGCATTCTGCCGGCCTGAGTGACCGAGCGGTTCTAGGCGCTACAGTCTGGAAGCGAGCGACCGCTACAGTCGCAGGTTCGAATCATGCCTCGGGCATGGATGTGTGTGATGTCTTTAGGTTAGTTAGGTTTAAGTAGTGCTAAGTTCTAGGGGACTGATGACCTCAGCAGTTAAGTCACATAGTGCTCAGAGCCATTTTTGACTGCATTCTCTGGTCGAACCGAAACGATCATTGACTGGAAATGGTTATAATTAAATGTCACCCTGAGACATAAGTCTCTTTTTTTGTATCTACGATAATGATCGAAGCAGACGAAATCAATTAAAATTTGTGCTGCGGCCGAGACTCTTTTTTTTCTTTTCCTTTTTGTTCGGTATTGTTCGTTGAGTTTGGTCTGGGCGGACGTCACAAGAGATCCGTTCAAGTTGATGGTTGATTCCTTTACTCAGTTTTTGTATTACAGAGGGGGAGCTGTCCTCTGACCGAACACGCTGAGCTACCGTGCCAAATGAACCCGGGTCTTCTTGCTTGCTAGGCAGAAACTGCCCTCCCCAACAAACTTCAATTCATTTTTCCCTTACTTATTGTCCCTACTGCCAGGGCTCTCCGATATTGGCAAGCACCCCAGCATTGGACGTAATGGGACGTCCTTGTACCATTGGTGATCTTATCATTATCGTAGATAAAAAAAGAGACTTAAATGGTTCAAATGGCTCTGAGCACTATGGGACTTAACATCTATGGTCATCAGTCCCCTAGAACTTAGAACTACTTAAACCTAACTAACCTAAGGACATCACACAACACCCGGTCATCACGAGGCAGAGAAAATCCCTGACCCCGCCGGGAATCGAACCCGGGAACCCGGGCGTGCGAAGCGAGAACGCTAGCGCACGACCACGAGCTGCGGACAGACTTAAATGTCTCAGGGAAACATTTAATTATGAGATCTATAAGATCAGCAATGGTACAAGGAGTCAGATTACGTCCAATGCTTGTCTATATCGGAGAGCCCTGGCAGTAGTGACAATATGTCAGGGAAAAATGAACTGTAGTTTGTGTTGGGGAGGACACTCAGCTTAGGTCGTTCGTGCAGCAATGTTGGCCATCGTACTGCGGTGGTGTAGTGGTTAGCATTTCCGCGTAACAAGCAAGAACATCCGGGTTCGAGTCCCGGCCGCAGCACAAATTTTAATTCATTTCATCTGCTTCGATCATTATCGTAGGAAATGGTTATGTTCTGCTACTTGGAGACCGTTTGCAGACATTCATGGGCTTCATGTTCCCGAACAAATATGGAATTTTTACGGATGACAGTGCGCCATGTCACCGAGCCACAATTGTTGGCGATTGGTGTGCAGAACATTCTGGACAATTCGAACGAAAAATTTGGCCATCAACGTCGCCCGGCATGAATCCCATCGAACATTTGTGGGACGTAATCGACAGAGCTTTTCGTGTACTAAATCCTGCACCGACAACACTTTCGCAACTATGGACTGCAATAGAGGAAGCACGGCTCAGTAGTTCTGCAATTCTTCTAACGATTTGTTGAGTCCACGTCGAATTGATGCTCGCCGATATTAGGAGCTATCCCATAACTTTTATCACCTCAGTGTATTTTGATGGGGAACTTCAAAATAATTTTCAGGGGACATACCAAGAAATAAATTAACGCGAGTTACTCTCCGACTACGGACGTCGTGACGCCTTGAATATACAGGGTGATTCAAAAAGAATACCACAACTTTAGGAATTTAAAACTCTGCAACGACAAAAGGCAGAGCTAAGCACTATCTGTCGGCGAATTAAGGGAGCTATAAAGTTTCATTTGGTTGTACATTTGTTCGCTTGAGGCGCTGTTGACTAGGCGTCAGCGTCACCTTTCTTCGAAGGTGCTACTGTAACTGGACTACAGTATCTGGAGATGTTAGAGAATTGGCTGTTCCCTCAGCTCGAACAAGAAGCACAACAATTCATATTTCAGCAGGATGGAGCGCCACCACATTGGCACTTATCTGTCCGTAACTACCTGAACGTCAACTACCCGAGGCGATGGATCGGCCGCCAGGCAGCCCGTGACAGAGCACTTCATCACTGGCCTTCAAAAAGCCCTGATCTTACCCCCTGCGATTTTTTCTTATGGGGGTATGTTAAGGATATGGTGTTTCGGCCACCTCTCCCAGCCACCATTGATGATTTGAAACGAGAAGTAACAGCAGCTATCCAAACTGTTACGCCTGATATGCTACAGAGAGTGTGGAACGAGTTGGAGTATCGGGTTGATATTGCTCGAGTGTCTGGAGGGGGCCATATTGAACATCTCTGAACTTGTTTTTGAGTGAAAAAAAAAACCTTTTTAAATACTCTTTGTAATGATGTAGAACAGAAGGTTATATTATGTTTCTTTCATTAAATACACATTTTTAAAGTTGTGGTATTCTTTTTGAATCACCCTGTATTTTCCAGCCGAAATATTATCTTACTGAGACTCCTACTTACATCTACAACCTGCAATGCCGAGGTACACCTCGCTGTATTCCGTCTGAAAACAATTAACAATTCAACTGCCCACGGTACTCATAGGAAGCAAGCTCACTCGAAGAATCCGTGTATCGAACAAGAAAAACAGGAAAAAGAGCAAAAAAAAGTAATCTACTGATTTCGATCACAACTCGGGAAACAAGACGTAACTCATCAAGGTGCGTAACCCACGTAACGGGCTGAGTACAGGCGAACAAACCAGCGGAGAGCACACGTAATGGAACGACATATTAATTAGCAGCACCGGCAACAGAGTTCACGGCCCCTTGTATAAACAGGGACGTAAAGAGCAATTAATTCAAAGCTCGTTGTCGGAGTTTGCACGCTGCTTGCGACTTCGCTTCTATAGAGGCTCGAGCACAAAAGCAACTGTCTGGCTTTTCTGTTGGGTTCGCAACAGCCAGCCTGAATCTGCAACAATGATAAACATGAGAGCCAGTACCAGACGCGGGGGAATCTGTGTTGTAAACCACAATTTAGAACAGAGATTTGCAACACGTTTGTTTGTGTAGCCGTTTCGTGGAGAAAACGTGTAAATTTCGTTGTATAGTTTTAAACGCGTCTTTCTTGCTGCATTACAATATTTATTTACATTTTACGCCATAATTACTACATGAATAGAAAGTTACTGTTACCGGTTTGCCCTGTCATCATCTACGTCTCCTCTCTTTCAGGTCACCAATTACAGAACGCACAAAGGCTTCACCGCTGAAAAATATATCACTGTTTGCCGATGTTTCGTTAAGAAGTGAAAGTGTAGCCTGTGGCCAGATAGGAAACACGCACCTTGACAGAACAGACGAGCAACTATAAGTAACGTTTTATCCACATAGTACTTACAGTGCTAACGGTTCCGAATCTACACGTCCAGTCACATAGATGCAACTACTGCCTATGTTCGACGTCAACGTTCAATAACCACTCACAGATGGCAGCACTGGAAGTGGAAGCATATAAACCGCGTCGGTAGGACGCGGAAAACATTGCAGTCGTTGTCGTAATGCGGTGGCGGGGCAATTTATCGGACGCTCGAAAGGGCACGATGATCGGTTTTCAGGCCAAGAGTGAAACCATTTCCGAAACAGCCAAGTCTATAAACTGTTCGCTTGGTGCTGTGGTTAAAATATAGCGTGCATGGCAAAATGGCGTTTCCCAAAACCGGCTCCGAGGCAACTGTATTGCACCAAGCACCAAGGATGGCAGGGATGAACGACGGTTGCAGAGATGTGTGCTGGCGAACAGACGTGCAGCTGTTGAGCAAATGACGGCCCAGATGAACCTCGGGGCCTCCAACAGCGTCTCCTCAATAACCGTTCAGCGAACAGTTTGCGCAAGGTAACTTTTGATATGAAAACATAGTTCAGCAGCCGCGCGGAGTGGCCGCGCGGTTTGAGGCGCCTTGTCACGGATTGCGTGGCCCCTCCCGCCGGGGATTCGAGTCCTCCCTCGGGTACGGGTGTATGTGTTGTCCTCAGTATAAGTTAGTTTAAGTAGTGCGTAAGAGTAGGGACCGATGACCTCTGCAGTTTGGCCCCTTAGGAATTCACACACATTTGAACATAGTTCTGCACTAGTGACTCCATGACTACGAACATCCTAGTATGACTCTTTTTCAAGCACGTCATTCTGTTCGGAACACTGATTCCAGGCCCATAAACATGCTACTGTGCTCCATGCACGTCTCATGTCCTCCCTCCAATCCATCTGGAAAACTTAAGTTAGCATTCCCCCATGATCAGTCAGATGTTGAGGAGAATAAGACTTAACCATCATGCGCTACATTTCTTGGCTCATGATTTGCTTGTAAAAGCATTACATTGTGAGCATGTATTATAATTGGCACCTTCATGCGGCTATCCTCTTTCATTATAAACCCCTACTCTGATTCCTCTAAGTGATCTTTAATTTCTAAATAGATGTATTATTCATGTAATAAAGAGACTGAAAAACGGGAAGGTCCCAGGCATAGACATGATATCAGAAAGGGGGAGACAAGACGTAAGAATGGTTACCCGGATTGATAAAAGAGGCGTGGAGGAAAGATGCCGTGAGAGTGGAAAACTGCTTCTATATGTCACTTATACAAGAAGGAAGGCAAAATGTTGACAAAGAGCTATAGAGAGATATCTCTGCGCCGGCCTCTGTGGCCGAGCAGTTCTAGGCGCTTCAGTCTGGAGCCGCGCTGCTGCTACGGTCGCAGGTTCAAATCCGGCCTCGGGTATGGATGTGTGTGATGTCCTTAGGTTAGTCAGATTTAAGTAGTTCTAAGTCTAGGGGACTGATGACCTCAGAAGTTAAGTTCCATAGTGCTTAGAGCCATTTGAGCCATTTTTGAGATATCTCTGCTACGCACGTCCTATGAAATAACATCAAGATCTGTACTGAACATGTTCGACTCGTACACTGAAGAAATATTAAAAACAGCACAAGCGGAGTTCAGCACAAGCGGAGTTCAGAAAGGGTAAGTCTGAAAAAATATTAAACATAGCACAAGCGGTGTTGAGAAATGGTAAGTCAACAACCGATCAAACTTCACACTAAGACAAAGGACTGGCAGTACAACCGGGATATCTTCTGTATGTTTATATACTTCAACAAGCATTCGACAGCGTAGTGAGAGAAGAGATGTCGAGCATAATGGCAGAGCGTGGGATACGGGACAAGCTGATAAAGCTACCAAAAAAGTGCTTGATGGAATCAAAGTGTGGATTGAAAGTATAGGGGGAGCTCTCACAAACTTTTGAGGTAAGAACAGCACTCAAAAACACCCTGAGGAGAGTACACAAGAATGTGCAGGAGTCGCCATAGAGAAGAAACATGGATGTTCTGGCGTTCGAGGATGATATTGTGGTGATAGGAAAAAGGATGAAAGACCTGGAGAAAAAGGGAAATGTACCGATAGAGGAAGCTAAGAAAGTAGTTCTATGGAGAAATGAAAATAAAACAAAGTTCTTGGTAGTAGAAAGAAGAGCTCAGTTAGGACCAAACTATCTAACAATCAAGAATATAGCAATACAAATGACAGACACGTTCAATTACCTCGGTGTCAACATCAACCAACAAAACGAGATCTTAACGAGAATTCAAGCGAGAAGAAGATGTCTATGAGTTATATAGAAATGAAATCCCATGCTTCTTGTCAGAGCGTAGGGGAACGATGCGGGAGATCGGCACCGCCATACTAGGCAAGGTCCCAATGGAAGCGATTTGCCTTTGCCTTCCTCCGACCGTAATGGGGATGAATGATGATGATGAAGGCGACACAACACACCCAGTCATCTCGGGGCAAGTGAAAATCTTTGACCCCGCCGGGAATCGAAACCGGGGCCCCGTGCTCGGGAAGCGAGAACGCTACCGCGAGACCACAAGTGGACTAAGAGCTATATATAACATCATAAGATGTAGATTACTATCCAGGAAGGCAAAAATAGGAATATTTCGGACGCATCATCAAACCAATAGTGTGCTACGTAAGGAAGAGGTGGTCCTTGACAAAGAGGAAAAAAAAAAAACCTCATCGCATTTGAAAATTAAGTACTGAGGAAAATATGTGGACCAGCGAAAGAAAATGAACACTGGTGAATAGGAAAAACAGAGAACTCAGACGATTTACACATCATCCGACATCGTGGCGAGTGTGAATAAAAAGGACTCAGGTGGTACGGACGTGTGAGGAGGAGAAGGGAGAACAGGGTAATAAAGGCAGTGATGGATGGGGAAGGCGAAGAAACTACACCTCAAGGACGGCCCAAAACGACATGAAAGGATAATACCATGGGAGACACGCAGATATTGGGTCTGGGAGATGAAGATGCAGCTGACAGGAAGGTGTGGAACGCAGGAATGAGTGAGGACTAGGAGCGGCTGCGGTCGGTGTGGCCAGTATAAGAATTATTTTAGTAATATTTTTCATCTCTTTGAGCAATTTATCATACAATCTCATTTTCTGATGGCACAATTCAGTTTCCAGGAATGTAATAAAGACATTCAGGGATCAACCACGCTTAATAAATACCTCCGTCAGTAAAAAAAAAAAAGTTTGGAAACTGTGATAATAAAAATAGGGAAAAGCTAAGATGGTCCACATAAACATGCGCAACTGCCAGAAATGTTCCTCTTTGGGCTGTTTTTCAACTCGCCGTAACGTTTATTTCAATGTTGGTTACGTCGTCAAAGCGTTGACCCATCAAGTGAATTTCTGGTAGGTTTGTATCACGACACCACGTCTCGTCAGCCGTGGATCTATTTTTCTTTATTTTTTTTTTTCGGAAGTGATTAATGCGCGTATTGCATTTCAGTCAAGTCGTGGCAGATGTCTATGAGTCGTTGGTTTTGTTCGGTAGTCATGGTGTGCGGGACAGAATTTACACACACTTTTCCCTTCTTCAAAGCATTGTGCAGAATGTCTTGAACAGCCAGTTGTGATCTGGAGTGGTCAATGGTGTAGTGCTAGTCATGCGACAAGGCACCATAGGCAGTTGGTAAAAGCGTTCGCAGTAACGTCGAATTGTAACTTGTGAACGAAGGAGGCTGAAAATGATTCTCAAATTTAATCGGGAAATTCTCGCAGTGAAGCAACGCTTTTGTACCACAGGCCAGTGTAGCCGAGCGGTTCTAGGCGCTTCAGTCTGGAATCGCGCGACTGCTACAGTCGCAGGTTCGAATTCTGCCTCGGGCATGGATGTGTGTGATGTCCTTAGGTTAGCTAGGTTTAAGTAGTTCTAAGTTCTAGGGGACTGATGACCTCAGATGTTAAGTCCCATAGCGCTCTGAGCCAACTGAAGCATTTTTTTTTTTTTTTTTACATCTTGAATAAACGAACGCACGCACTATGTTCTTACTACGTAGTAAAGTCGCAGAAATGTTTCGCTGTTCGCGAAGGAGTGCTTCACAGAAGTAGTACAGAACCATATTACAGTACAGTATTAAAACTGAATTTAGTTGCAGCTACCCAGTCTAAAACGAGCCAACTACCAACACAAACTCGTCATTTTATTTGATAGCATCACCTTACAACACGGCGACCGATGTTTTCCTCCAACGAAATCCCCGGTGTATTTTTGGCGTATACTCCGCGTTGGATGCTAACAATTAACGCTCTTCCTGTGTCAGGAACAACCCGTACGTACACCAGTTTTGTCAGACAGCTATCCGCCGCCGTTCCCACTGGGATCCCAGAACGTACGGAAGCCTAGCGCGGGACATCTAATGGTCGGAAATCTGAGTGGGGAGGGGCCACGAGGAATATAATTGCTGTTTCATGCGCGCTTCTGTCCCGTCACGGCAGAGACAGCAATAATGGAAGCGAATTTCGCCGCGAGCTGCAGGTCGGTATCCGTGCTCTGTGCTAGGCGGGGATTTCCGGTGCAGGGCCGCCAACCGCACGGCAGCAAAAACGGCGCGCAGCAGTCCAGCGGCACAAAATATTTATTACCCTCGCTCGGTGAAAACCGGGTCTGCCGCGGGGAAATTAAATATGTCCGGGGGGATGTTTAATGAAAAGCTGGAATCGGAAAGGAAATTTAATGGCTGCCACCGCTTCACCTGCCAGTTAGTAACTCTCTCTCTCTCTCTCTCTCTCTCACTCTCTCTTTCCCTTTCCCTCCCTCTCCCTCCCCCGCACTCTCTCCCCCACCCCCCACCCTCCGTCCCCAGCTAGTGTGTTGTGTGCAGTTTCTCTGCATAAACTGTAAATTAATAAACGCCAGGAAGCAGTGCTCTTACTCAAGAAAGTACTCTTACTCAAGTGAGAAAGATATAATATTACTCACCATGTCTGAACAGTTGCAAGTTCGCAAGAAGCAATACTTATAATAAAGTGACACTTTAGCATATCTGAGTAAAATGAAATTGCAGGGAAAATGTTGAGAAGAAAGAAAAACTAACAGCCGCTACCAGTCGTAAATTAGATTGGAAAATAAATGATTCAAAAGTTCTATTAATCGACAGATTCGCGTTACATTCTGAAATAAGCGAGGTATGTAAGTGAATCTCTGTGTACCTGAAAACTAAAAAATACAGTTTATAGGTAAACTAACATAAAATATAATGCGTAATCACCACAACTTTTAGATTCTCCATCAGATCAAAAGTAGCAAGAGGCCTATTAGTGGGCGTTAATGTGGGATGTGTCCATACTTTGCCTTTATAACAGCTTCCCCTGTGCTTTCAACGATGTGTCTATAAGATATGTGAGGAGATGGCAGCCCATTCTTCCTAAAGACCGGACACCAGGGAAGATAGTAATGTTGCAGGCTGAGGGCTGCAGAAAAGTCGACGTTTTAAACCATCCCATAGGTGGTTTATTGAGTTCAAATCGGAACTCCGGGAAGGCCACAGTACATTTCAGGAATGTTACTTTCAACAAACCATTGCCTGACATCCTTAGTGGCAGAGTGCATTGTCATGCTATCAGTCGCCGCCTACGAACTGTTCCTTTATTCTACGCAGTATACAGTGTTGCAAAATGAGTTCGTATCCTCCCACATTTAGCGTTTTTTAAAGTGTATTAAGGGGATCACACTCTAACCACGAAAACACCCTATACTGTAACACCACCCACCCCGCACTTCCCTGTTGGCACTACACACGATGGCAAGAAACGTTCTCCAGGTATTCACCAAAGCCAAACCCTTTCATTGGACTTCACGTTCGTATTTCACGTGTACAGATAGGTTAACTAAAGTTTCTCTGAATGACGGTAACGGATCAAGATATCAAGAAACTGTTGAAAGTTGTTCGAAATCGGGATCTTAGGGTTACTCGTAAAACTTCAGTCATTTTCTGCCCATAGCCGTCTTTAAATCCGCTGCTCGAATTTGGTACTCAAAAATCATGTGTTTCGGGTTTTCTCAGGAAACGCCTCGAGCCCTGTGTAAGCCCCTTGAGGCTCATCGTTGCTCACATCTAATGCAAAAAGAAATAACCGATTTGCTCCAGTTGCCTAAGATGGAGGAAGCGTGTAATATTCAAACTTTGACCCTGTAGTGCGGGATAGTTACAGTAAGACGATCCTTCTGCTGTGTATACAAATGGTCCCTAGCCCAATGACTACCCAAAACACTTCACGCTTTCTTTATATTACCGATAGAACCGGGTGTATGAGCCCCGGGAAAACCTCGTTTCTATCCGCAGCATTTTGGAACATATTACGTAGGGTATAGAATATTTGTTTTCGCTTCTCATATATTCTACCCACATTTTGTTATTTTTACTTGTGGAACTCTTTCACTACTACCAACATTCTTTTACTGATTTTTTTCTTTAATACGGTAATTATGTAACTGTGCATAGTGTGGTGCCCCTCAACATCTGTACATTTGTCTCTAGGTTAGCAGCCTCATAGAACACACAATAGTTACATATGTTAATGATAATTTTATGGTACGTTCTCTGTCACTTCCTTTTCCTTTTATATTGTGCTATTGTATACAGCGTGTTTCCTAAGAGCGTGCAAAAATGTAACGGGACATGGAGGATACTCCATTAAACAATCTGAGGTAGGGAATCTGGGGTCGGAGAAGTCAGCTTAAGGAGATAATAGGAATAAAATCACATTACTGTGTACTTTTTTGTTTAGATAAGTTAACTGCAAATACCATCATTGACACAATGAACTAACTATTTGTACTGTATCTTACAAAATGTTCTGAAACTTGTTCTGAAACTGACGACCATCAATCACAATGTATGCGTGACATCGGCGAACAAGATTCTGACGCACCCTGACGTATGTCCCTGTTGCGTTTTGGATCTCCTCTTCCAAACCAGCGACCAGGAATTACAGCACTGAGATGGTTGCGGACCTCCACACTGAAGTGAGGCGGTGCATTGTCATGTTGTATCCACATCCCCTGACGAACAGCAGGGTACGTTCTACAACAAGTCGGATAGAACTCTTCGCATGAACCTCAGGTGCAGGTGGCCATTCAGACAGCCCGGTAGAAGATCGTCGTCTACAGTGCCGGTCCATATATTCACAACAAAACGTACTGGATGCTGTGATTCTACTACAGCCTGAAGGTTTTCGTCTTTCCACACATGGCTATTCTTGCTGCTCGAAATATCATCACGATTAAATGAAGCCTCGTCAGTACACAGTACGATCTGGAGGGAATCTGCTGATCAATCCACTGTTGGCGCAACCAGTTTAATCTGGAAGAAAAGTGGTGATCAATCCATTGCTGGAGCAACCACTGGCGCAGTGAGATTAAATGAAGCCTCGTCAGTACACAGTACGATCTGGAGGGAATCTGCTGATCAATTCACTGTTGGCGCAACCAGTTTAATCTGGAAGAAAAGTGGTGATCAATCCATTGCTGGAGCAACCACTGGCACAGTGAGACCATTGGTGCAAAGTCAGTCAGTCAAGAATTACATGAACTCTTGAGTAATGTGGGTATAATTGTTGTTCGTGGAGTACTCGCCACACACAAGTATGTGCAGCGCCCACTTCACGTGCAATACGACGAGGACTTGTAGTGGGGTCCGCTGGACCTTCCCTTCAAAATCTGGTGAGAGAGTGGTCCTCATGTTGCCAGGTCCCTCATTTCTTCTTTCCAGTAAACCAGTCTCCCGCATTCGTCGGTCGAGAGAAATAAACTCTCATCGTGACGGTTTATGCCTGTTAGGAAATAGTTCGCTGTACAGTCTTTCAGCAGCGAGAGCGTTTTAACGTACTTCACCACACACAAGGTTCATGTCAATGAGTTCTGCGAAACTTTACCGGACTGCTCCACTGTACTGTAGCGTGCATCTCTGAATAGCACTGACAAGGGGAGGCCGCCAATTGTGAAATTCAGATTCGATTCATACTGCGCATAATAAAAGCTCATGGCCAGAGGTGTAATGTGGCAAAGCACCAAGATGCACTTCTCAGCCGTTGTCGAGAAAATCGACAGTTAAAAAAAACCGTTGCGGTGAAATACTCTCTACGATTAGTAGTTTTCTACAGCGTCGTAGCGCAGCGGTAAGCGCTCGGGTTCGTAATCCGAAGGTCGCCAGATCGAATCTCGCGCGATGCAATTTTTTTAATTATTAGTTTTTTGTAATTCAAATATACATATATAAACTATTAATGAATTGCTTATGCATGCTGGTGAAGGCGGATCGCTCTCCAATTGTACCGCCTCCATTTTTCCGTTTTTTATACAGGGTGTACCAAAGCTCTCCCGTCCCCACTGATTTTCGACGATGTTAAAAGTTGCGCTAGGGACTGGATCTATCTTCTTTCGAAGTTAGCGGGCAACTACGCTGTTATGCGGCGGCTCGTTTCGGCCCATTCAACATCTGTCCTTCAAGTGTAACGAGCGAGTAACGGAGTTTATATTTCAGACCTGCCACAGCGAATTTGTGTTCGTGGGGTCTCTATTCTAATTCGAACGTTTGACTTACGCTATACGTATTCGTTTCGGAATATCGTTTCTACGTTTTCCGTTAACTATACGTGGTTAACATTATGAAGACAATTAATAACATTTGTGAAATACAACTTTGTTCGCGGAAAACATAATGATGTTCGAAGTCGCCAGTTTTTCCACGACAAACGACTTTCAACAACTTATTATATGCATAATTGTTGCAACTGATTGCCGGGAATTATATATATATATATATATATATATATATATATATATATATATATTTGAATTATGAAAAACAAATACTAAAAAAAAATTTGCATCGCGCGAGATTCGATCCGGCGACCTTCGGATTACAAACCCGAGCGCTTACCGCTGCACCACGACGCTGTAGAAAACTATCAATCGTAGAGAGTATTTCACCGCAACGGTTTCTTTTAACTGTCGATTTTCTCGACAACAGCTGAGAAGTGCATCTTGGTGCTTTGCCACATCACACCTCTGGCCATGAGCTTTTATTATGCGCAGTATGAATCGAATCTGAATTTCACAATTGGCGGCCTCCCCTTGTGAGTAATGAATAGGCCTTCTCGTTGATTCATAGCACGTTCTGTCATGGGAAAATGTAAATACGATACAACAGAGCGACCTTGTGGGCAAGTAAATTGAACAAAACCTGCATCATTAATTGTTTATAATCAAGTTCGTCGTTTTTGTTTCCTTGCAGGCAATAAAAAATGTACATGTAAATAAACAGCACATTACATGTAAACTTTTATGCATGTTATTTGTAAATAAGCCAAAGCGGTAGACAAGTTTGCTTTCAAATCTCCGCAAGCTGTCTTATCCGACCGGAGGTCCCCTACTTCATTTGTTCAGTGCGTCCTGTTTCATTTACATTATTTAAATAAAACGGTTTAGATCCCAAGAAAATTTTATATAGTAGATACACTGAAGACCCAAGGAAACTGGTGCACCTGTGAGCACTCAGAAGTACCGCAACACGACGCGGCTTCGACACGACAAGTGTCTCTAGTAGTGCTGGAGGGAACTGGCACCATGAATCCTGCAGAGCTGTCCGTAAATCCGAAAGAGTACGAGGGGATGGAGATCTCTTCTGGACAGCACGTTGCAAACCATTCCAGATATGCTCAATAATGTTCATTTCTGGGGAGTTTGGTAGCCAGCGGAAGTGTTTAAATTCAGAGCAGTGTTCCTGGAGCAACTCTGTAGCAATTCTGGAAGTGTGGGGTGTCGCATTGCCATGCTAGAATTGCCCAAGCCCATCTAAATGCACAGTGGACATGAATGGATGCAGGTGATCAGACAGGATACTTACGTACGTGTCACCTGTCAGACTCGTATCTAGACGTATCAGGAGACCCGTATCACTCCCAACTACAGACGTCCCACACCATTACAGAACCTCCACGAGCTTGAAGAGCTTGACATACACGGCCCGTGAATTCATGATGATGTCTCCATACCGGTACACGTCCATACGCTCGATACAATTTGAAACGAGACTCGTCCGACCAGGCAACATGTTTCCAGTCGTCAACAGTCCAATGTCGGTGTTGACTGGCCCAGGCGAGGCGTAAAACTTTGTGTCGTGCACACATCAATGGTACACGAGTGGGCCTTCGGCTTAGAAAGCCCATATCCATGATGTTTTGTTGAATGGTTCGCACGAAGACACTTATTGATGGGCCAGATCAAAAATCTGCAGCAATTTGCGGAAGGATTGCACTTCTCTCACGTTGAACCATTCTCTTCAGCCGTCGTTGGTCCTGTTCTTGCAGGTTCTTATTCCGGCGTTGCGATGTTGGAGATTTGGTGTTTTACCGGATTCGTGATATTCACGGTAGACCAGTGAAATGGTCGTACGGGAAAATCCCCACTTAATCGCTGCCTCGGAGATGCAGTGTCCTATCGCTCGTGCGCCGGCTATAACGCCACGTTCAAACTCACTTAAATCTTGATAACCTGCCATTTTAGCAGCAGTAACCGAGCTATCAACTGCGCCAGACACTTGTTGTATTGCGTTTCCGACCGCAGCACCATACTCTGCCTGTTTACATACACTGTATGATCAAAAGCATCCGGACACCTGGCTGAAAATGTGTTACAAGTTCGTGGCGCCTGCCATCGGTAATACTGGAATTCAGTATGGTGTTGGCCCACCCTTATTCTTGATGACAGCTTCTACTCTCGCAGGCATACGTTCAGTCAGGTACTGGATGGTTTCTTGGGGAATGGCAGCCCATTCTTCACTGAGTGCTGCACTGAGGGGAAGTATCGATATAGGTCGTTGAGGCCTGGCACGATGTTGGCGTTCCAAAACATCCCAGAGGTGTTCTATAGAATTCAGCTCACGCCTCTGTGCAGGCCAGTCCATTACGTGGATGTTATTGTCGTGTAACTACACCGCCACAGGCCGTGCTTACGAACAGGTGGTCGATCGTGTTGAAACATGAAGTCGCCATCCCCGAATTGCTCTTCAGCAGTGTGAAGCAAGAAGGTGCTTAAAGATCAATGTAGGCCTCTGCTGTGATAGTGCCACGCAAAACAACAAGGGGTTCAAACCCCCTACATGAAAAGCACGACCACATCATAACACCATCACCGCCGAATTCTAGTGTTGGCACTACACTCGCTGGCAGACGAAGTTCACCAGGAATTCGCATGGCCACACCATGCGTCGGATCTCCACATTGTGTACCGTGATTCGTCACTCCACACAACATTTTTCCACTGTGCAATCGTCGAATGTTTACGCTCCTTACACCGAGCGAGGCGTCGTTTGACATTTACCGGCGTGATGTGTGGCTTACGAACAGCCTCTCCACCAAGAAATCCAAGTTTTCTCACCTCCTGCCGAACTTTCATAGTACTTGCAGTGGATCCTGATGCAGTTTGGAATTCCTGTGTGATGGTCTGGATAGACGTCTGCCTAATACACATTACGACCCTCTTCCACTGTCGGCGGTCTCTGTCAGTCAGCAGACGAGATCGATCTGTACGCTCTTGTGCTGTACGTGTTCCTTCACGTTTCCACTTCACCATCACATCGGAAACAGTGTACCTAGGGATGTTTAGGAGTGTGGAAATCCTACGTACAGACGTATGACACAAGTGACACCCAATCAGCTGACCACGTTCGAAGTCCGTGAGTTCCGCGAAGCGCCCCATTCCGCTCTCTCGTGATGTCTAATGACTACTGAGGTCGCTGATATGGAGTACCTGGCAGTAGGTGGCAGCACGATGCACCTAATATGAAAAATGTATGTTTTTGAGGGGTGTCTGGATACTTTTGATCACCTAGTGTATGTATTTGAATAGACATGTCTATACCAGGTTTTTTGGCTTCAGTGTATAAACTTACTTGTGATCTCGACTGTATTATTGAAATAACTTTACGGTAAGGATATTGATTTATAGACGTGCAGCGTGTATGAATCCCGGAGTGTTTGCTATTATTCTCAGACCTCTACGTTTGTACGGGTAAACACGACAGATCTACCACATGTGCTAGGTCTTAAGTTCACTTGTAAGCCAAATCGATCCAATGTGTTTTTAGAAGTCAAGCGGATTGAACCATTTCTTCCAGGCTTCCTTTCATTTCATGGTACGCATTGCATGTAGCACACACCAATATATTGAAGTGACTTCATCTCTGCCTAGACTCATTCTCAGTTAAGTGAGAAGAAGACAATATAAAGTTACCTGCACTGGATACCTGCAGCTTTCACGTTCTTAGAAAGCTTTTTATGGGATTCGGAAATAGCTCGTCCTTACAGTTTTACAACGGGAATATCTCCTCGTAATTCGGAATTGTTCCTGGATAGTGAGAAACAAGTTTTTCGCATGTTGGCAACGAGTGTACTGTAATGTTCAACAGGCGTGTTATGGGTTTATAGTAATCAGCCAAATTGCGGGTTGCATTTAGAGTTTTACAAGGCATGCCTTTCTTATCTCCCCGAACGGAAACTTTAAGAGCTGCTAGTCGGAGCGAGCGCCTGATTACCATAATAATGTATTTTCTTGCGTGTAGCCTCGTCTGCAGATCAGAGGAACTTCTAACTTCCTTGGTTTTAAAATGCTCTCAGCAGTAACGTTACTTCCTCCAAAATGAAACTTCCAGTCTAATACTTAGCGTGAGCTGTGCTGCTTGTTCCTCCTACGTTTGCCGGCCGCTGTGACCGAGCGGTTCTAGGCGCTTCAGTCCTAAACCGCGCTGCTGCTCCGGTCGCAGGTTCAAATCCTGCTTCGGGCATGGATGTGTGTGATGTCCTTAGGGTAGTTAGGTTTAAGTAGTTCTAAGTCTAGGGGACTAATGACCTCAGATGTTAAGTCCCTTAATGCTGAGAGCTATTTGAACCATTTGAACCTCTTATGTTAACACTGAATGCCATCTCGAATTTGGATATGTGCTTTTGGGGGCAACGTTCTACCAACAGCGCCAAACCCGCAAATCTCAAGGGCAGATTGCTAATTTCAATCACGAACTTTGCCACGGTCAACTCTTTCCGCCACCTTACACGTTATTGCAGAATGTGAGTGCATCATATTGGAAGCAGTATTTATTTCGCTTTTAACTGTGTGCCACAAAGGATACATCACATAACAGAAACTTCCCCTCCTCCCTTCCTCCAACCCCACCCAAATCGCCATCTCATATTAATTTTGTGAGAGGGGGTGGTAGGGTGAAGGAGTGGAAACATAATTTCTCACAACTAATGAAAAACTGTTATTAATTATTCATCAATGTCATGATCTTATTCATATCCAGGGTGTTCAAAAAAAAGTGTCATATAGTTTGAGAGGTGGTAGTACCCATCGAAACAAGAAAAATAAGTCCAATAAATATGAGACCGGGAACGACTGCTTTCCGAGATACACACGTGTTTATAGGAGGCGATGCGCGACTCTCGGTTACGGATATTACCACAGTCGTTGCATTGGCGGTCCGTCCAATGTGTCGGCAGGGTATTACGATGTTTCACTCAAAGTACTCTACATACTACCGTTAAATAGTCTGCTGTCAGTTGTGTGGTTCGAATCGTGTTGTAGGCTAGATTAGTTTTCGTCTTGTTTGTGTGCTGTATTGTACAGTACTGTCAACCCCGGGTACGTATCGTTGTGTTTTACCGTCTTCCAAACACGGATTCACTTATGCGTCTACTATTATTGCGCTGTTTGTACATACAAATAGTGTAGTTGATTTACATTTACTCTCTTCCACCACTTGATAGCAATGGAAGCCTACTACTCCACAAATGAAGTAGACGATAGGATATTTTGCTATTGTTTAGCAAATACACTACTGGCCATTAAAACTGCTACATCACGAAGTTGACGTGCTAAAGACGCGAAATTTAACGGACAGGAAGAAGATGCTGTGATATGCAAATGATTAGCTTCTCAGAGCATTCACACACAAGGTTGGCGCCGGTTGTGATACCTACAACGTGCTGACATGAGGAAAGTTTCCAACCCATTTCTCATACACAAACAGCAGTTGACCGGCGTTGCCTGGTGAAACGTTGTTGTGATGCCTCGTGTAAGGAAGATAAATTCGTACCATCACGTTTCGAACTTTGATAAAGGTGTTAGCAGAATATGGAATCGGTGGGTTCAGGAGGGTAATACGGAACGCCGTGCTGGATCCCAACGGCCTCGTGTCACTAGCAGTCGAGAAGACAGGCATCTTATCCGCATGGCTGTAACGGATCGTGGAGCCACGTCTCGATCCCTGTTTCAACAGATGAGGACGTTTGCAAGACAACAACCATCTGCACGAACAGTGCGACGACGTTTGGAGCAGCATGAACTATCAGCTCGGAGACCATGGCTGCGGTTACCCTTGACGCTGCATCACAGACAGGAGCGCCTGCGATGGTGTACTCAACGACGAACCTGGGTGCACGAATGGCAAAACGACGTCATTTTCTCGGATGAATCCAGCTTCTGTTTACAGCATCATGATGGTCGCATCCGTGTTTGGCGACATCGCGGTGAACGCACATTGGAAGAGTGTATTCGTCATCGGCATACTGGTGTATGACCCGGCGTGATGGTATGGGGTGCCATTGGTTACACGCCTCGGTCACCTCTTGTTCCCATTGACGGCACTTTGAACAATTAACGTTACATTTCAGATGTCTTACGACCCGTGGCTCTACCTTTCATTCGATCCCTGCGAAACCGTACATTTCAGCAGGATAATGCACGACTGCATGTTGCAGGTCCTGTACGGGCCTTTCTGGATACAGTAAATGTTCGATTGCTGCCCTGGCCAGCACATTCTCCAGATCTCTCACCAACTGAAACCGTCTGGTCAATGGTGGCCGAGCAACTGGCTCGTCACAATACGCCAGTCACTACTCTTGATGAACTGTGGTATCGTGTTGAAGCTGCATGGGCAGCTGTACCTGTACTCGCAATCCAAGCTCTGTTTGACTCAATGCCCAGGCGTATCAAGGCCGTTATTACTGCCAGAGGTGGTTGTTCTAGGTACTGATTTCTCAGGATCTATGCACCCAAACTGCGTGAAAATGTAATCACATGTCAGTTCTAGTATAATATATTTGTCCAATGAATACCTGTTTATCATCTGCGTTTCTTCTTGGTGTAGCAATTTTAATGGCCAGTAGTATAGATGTAGCCTGCGAGCGTGTGCTCTCTACACTGAAAAATATCCACACCGCAAGCTATTGAGCAGCAGACTTTTTCAGCGTCTGCGGGACACAGGTATCCTTTCACCTCGGAAGGCTGACAGTGGAATGTCCCTCAAAGTTGGCACTCCTTACATGGAGGAGCGTGTACTACGTTCGGTGGAAGAAAGCCGTGGGACCAGAGTGTGGCAATTAACAGCAGCAGAAGGCATGGCTCATTCTGTCATTCGGGAGAGTACATGAAGAATTGCTGTTTCTATATCATCTATAGCACGCTAAGGTCCTAAGGCCTCAGGATCATCATGGCAGGCGGCGGTTCGGTAACGGTTGTCGCATAAGTGTGCCGCAGATCCACTTTTCAAATCGAAGATCTTATATACCGATGAGGCACGATTCAGAAAAGTTGGTGTTGTGAGTTTCCTTAAACAGCATTTATGGGCAGATTTAAATCCCCAAGCAATTCAGGAAAGATGACATCGATTCTCAGTCAACGTATGGAAGGCGTACTTGGCGATAGAGTAATAGGGCCGTACTTGCTACCACAAATGTCAACTGGGGCGAATTATATGGACTTCCTCATTAATATATTGCCTACCTTGCTGCAGGCGGTTCCACATGAGCAATGAATACAAATGTGGTTCATTGATGACGGTGCAACAGCGCACTTTTGTCACAATGTGAGCGAACATCTGAGGTAGACATTTCAGGACCGCCGGATTGGTCGGGGATGCGCCGTGCCTTGGCCTGTTCGTTCTCCAGATCTCAGTCCCCTAGCCTTTTAGTTACGGGGACACTTGAAGGAATTGGTCTACGCCACGCCAATCGACGATGTGCGGACACAACAGGGGCGCGTCTTCAGTGCGTGTCAGCAGGTACAACAACCGGTATACTTCAAACGGTGTGTCATTCCTTACGCCGGTGGGCAGAGAGGTGCATTGTCATGAATGGACGCCACGTTCAACACCACCTGTAAACACGTGTTTATCGCAGAAAGTATGCATTTCCGGACCCATGTTAATTGGACTCATTTTTCTTGTTTCGATGATTACTACCACCTCTCAAAGTATTCGAAACTTTTTTTGAATGCCCTCTATGAACTCTGCTCAGCTCTTATAAGGTGAGATGGAATCCCTCTGTTTCTTCAAATTTCCCTCAGTTTGTTCGATTTACTTTACCAAATATTTTTATGGTCAATGACGGCAAGAAAAGTTGGTAAATCGAATTCACGATGTCTTTTTAATTAGTTGTGTCATGGTGAAGATACTGTCCGAGTATGACATGCTGTTTGGAAACCATGTTGGGCATCAGATAGTACAGTTTCAGCTATTGGCGATAGTCGCTTTGTTAACATTGTGGAATACAATTTATAACATGAATTCAGACGAACCTCTGTAGTTCTGACACTCATATCTCTTTTCTTCCTTATAAATTGGGCACATCTGGGCTGTATTCCACTCTTCAGATATATAACCATTTTGCCAGCATACAGGGTGGTCCATTGATCATGACCGGGCCGAATATTTCACGAAATAAGCGTCAAACGAAAAAACTACAAAGAACGAAACTCGTCTAGCTTGAAGGGGGAAACCAGATGGCGCTATGGTTGGCCCGCTAGACGACGCTGCCATAGATCAAACGGATATCAACTGCGTTTTTTTTAAAAAATAGGAACCCTCATTTTTATTACATATTCGTTTAGTACTTAAGGAAATATGAATGTTTTAGTTGGATCACTTTTTTCGCTTTGTGATAGATGGCGCTGTAATAGTCACAAACATATGGCTCACAATTTTAGACGAACAGTTGGTAACAGGTAGGTTTTTAAATTAAATTACAGAACGTAGGAACGCTTGAACATTTTATTTCTGTTGTTCCAATGTGATACATGTACCTTTGTGAACTTATCATTTCTGAGAACGCATGCTGTTACAGCGTGACTACCCGTAAATACCACATTAATGCAATAAATGCTCAAAATGATGTCCGTCAACCGCAGTGCAATTGGGAATACGTGTAACGACATTCCTCTCAACAGCGAGTAGTTCGCCTTCCGTAATGTTAGCACATGCATTGACAATGCGCTGACGCATGTCAGGCGTTGTCGGTGGATCGCGATAGCAAGTATACTTCAACTTTCCCCACAGAAAGAAATCCCGGGACGTCAGAGCCGGTGAACGTGCGGGCCCATGGTATGGTGCTTCGACGACCAATCCAGCAAATGTGCTATTCAATACCGCTTCAACCGCACGTGAGCTATGTGCCGGACATCCATCATGTTGGAAGTACATCGCCATTCTGTCATTCAGTGAAACATCTTGTAGTAACATAGGTAAAACATTACGTAGAAAATCAGCATACATTGCACCATTTAGATTGCCATCGATAAAAAGGGGGCCAATTATCATTCCTCCCATAATACCGCACCATTCATTAACCCGCCAAGGTCGCTGATGTTCCACTTGTCGCAGCCATCGTGGAATTTCCGTTGCCCAATAGTGCATATTATGCCGGTTTACGTTACCGCTGTTGGTGAATGACGCTTCTTCGCTAAATAGAACGCGTGCAAAACTCTGTCATCGTCCCATAATTTCTCTTGTGCCCAGTGGCAGAACTGTACACGACGTTCAAAGTCGTCGTCATGCAATTCCTGGTGCATGGAAATGTGGTACGGGTGCAATCGATGTTGTGTAGCATTCACAACACCGACGTTTTTGAGATTCCCGATTCTCGCGCAATTTGTCTGCTACTGGTGTGCAGATTAGCCGCGACAGCAGCTACAATCCCTACTTGGGCATCATCATTTGTTGCAGGTCGTGGTTGACGTTTCACATGTGGCTGAACACTTCCTGCTTCCTTAAATAACGTAACTATCCGGCGAACGCTCCGGACACTTGGATGATGTCGTCCAGGATACCGAGCAGCATACATAGCACACGCCCGTTGGGCATTTTGATCACAATAGACATACATCAACACAATATCGACCTTTTCCGCAATTGGTAAACAGTACATTTTAACACGGGTAATGTCTCACGAAGCAAATACCGCACTGGCGGAATGTTACGTGATACCACGTACTTATACGTTTGTTACTATTACAGCGCCATCTATCACAAAGTGGAAAAAGTGATCCAACTAAAACATTCGTATTTCTTTGCGTACTATACGAATATGAAATAAAAATGGGGGTTCCTATTTAAAATAAACGCAGTTGATATCCGTTTGACCAATGGCAGTGCCATCTAGCATGCCAACCATAGCGCCATCTGGTTTCCCCCTTCAAGCTAGACGAGTTTCGTTCTGTGTAACTTTTTCGTTTGGCGCTTATTCCGTGATATATTTGGCCCGTCACTATCAATGAACCACCCTGTATATCCATAAAATCGAGTGCTGAATAGTAATGCTACTATCTTATAATAGGTAGCTACTATTATAAGATTTATAATTTTGGGACGAGAAGCTTTTTATCTTAGTCATCAAATTAGTAACTAATATAGAGAAGCCCAGCAGGAAAGCAGGGAAATCTGTAAGACTGACTCAAGTAAAGAGTTTTAAACCGTACCTGTGCCTTGTTGCTGCTTAAATTATAAGACTTGTCACTGTCTGAGTATGTCAGCTTGCTTGACAAACAAACCGTTCTGGACACTTCAGAGAAGCTCTGAGTAGGCAGAAAGACTAGAGAACTGATCTGCCATACTCTCTCAGGCACATTATCTCGAGTGACGTCTCATGGTGAAATACCTGATCATTTTGAAGTACGTGAAGGAGTTCGATAAGAAGATTTCCAATATCCCGTATCTCTCAGTTGAGGGCCCCACAAACCAAATATTGTCGTCATCATAATCCCGTATCTCTCGCTGCACCCCCCCCCCCCCCCCCCCCCCCCCCGCGCTCTGTGCTCTGTGACGTCCAGCTTTCTGAGCACGACTGGGAGCCCCCCGACGCGTTGCCCACGCTTTCATTAACTTCCACCGTGTAGTTAATATGTTTTGTTACATTATCAGTCTTGTCCTTAAGTTTTGTAGAGCACTGTAGAGATCGCAGGGACAAGAGTAGACGAAACAGAGCACGCACAGAGGAATTTAAGCAGTTTGTCGCACGCTCCATGCGCGATTGAATCGGATACAGCTACCTTGTTCATCATCTTTCGTCCACTATCACGAACATATGGCGAGAAGATCGGTGAACAGTCATACAGCAGAACTCTTTTAACTCCTAGTCGCTTGTAAAAAGCGAATAATGGGAGCAGTACATTGAGGGGGTGGGGGACGCTGATTTGTAACACGTTCGTGTTACCCGTGAACACTGTGCATGAGCGCCACAATGCGATGTGTGTTTAATACCGCTGCCGCAGAGGTATGAACCCATAAATCCGGCAGGCGGTCGAATGTGTCATCGAAAGCGGGCAGGCTGCGGATAAACGCGCGCGTGCACATCTACGTGTGTGTGTGTGTTGTGACGAAAAAAGTTGAGCCCGGGTCACACACGTGCTATGCGTCGGTCTTTTACTTAATTTGATTAACACACAATATGTAGATTAATGCCTGCGAAACGTATCACCAAATCACATCGCGCCAACCCCGCCGTCCGTTATGTATGGCCCGGTGTCAATTATGGTAATTACTTTAATTTAGAGCAACAGTCTGGGGGCAAAATCCGGTAGGTCGCGTGTAATGGAAAAAGGACACAGTGTCACATTGTGCCGGAAGTACGGAATAGCCCATTCGGACACACACCACCTTCCTTTGTAGATTCTTATAGTCATTCAAATAACACTGAAACAAGTCAGCATCACGTTAAGTTTCACAGATATGATGAAACTTATTTTTTTCTTTCGTCGTAGCGCATTATTTCAAACTGCTTTCATCTCGCTATTGCCTATGATCTTACCACATTTGTAATACCGGTCCCCGTCAGATCGCCGAAGTGAAGCGCTGCAGGGCTGTGCTAGCACTTGGATGGCTGGAGACCATCCAATCCGCCGAGCGCTGTTGGCAAGCGGGGTGCACTCAGCCCTCGTGAGGCAAACTGAGGAGCTACTTGACTGAGAAGTAGCCGCTCTGGTTCGAAAACCGACTTATGGCCGGGAGAGAAGTGTGCTGACCACATGCCCCTCCATATCCGCAACCAGTGACGCCTGTGGGCTGAGGATGACACGGCGGCCGGTCGGTGCCGTTGGGCCTTCATAGCCTGTTCGGGAGGAGTTTAGTATTTTAGTTCATCTCGCTATTAAAATTTAAAAAAATCTTCTCTCGTACACATTAGAACTCACGCTTGCGATGTCAATACGCGTAGCGGTAAGTGTCCTTTTCCAAAAGCATTGTCCCAGGATTTTTTTTTCCTGGGACAGCCGTAGGAAATGGACAAAATTGCTACTATACGTTTGAGATCAGTTGCTTGTGTTCTACTAACAGATTTTTTTGTCAATTTATACCAATTTCACCCTGTGTGTTGAAAGGTGGCTACACTGAGCCACTGCGCCAGAGATTGCGCCAAAGAGTATTATTAAGCCGCCTACACAGTGCTTGGGGAGAGCTCGTAGTAGTCAGTGCCTGTTAAGAACTCGTAGCAGTCAGTGCCTGTCGAGGACTCGTGGTAGTCAGTTCTTGGGGAGAGCTCGTAGTAGAGTGTTTGTTGAGATGTGCTAGTAGGCAGTGCTTGCTGAGATGTGATATTGGAGAGTTCTGGTTGAGATGTGGTAGTAGCGTGTCGGTGTGGAGAGATTGTAATGTTTAGAGTGCTTTTCATCAATATAAATTAAGGTAACAAACTACTTTTCTTTTTTTTCTCATTATTTCAATGTCCTGAATAATGCGTCATTACAGGTTCAGTCAACAAAGCATCTGGCTTGTGTTCTTGTATTAGAGTGTAATTCTGCTTTCCTTACGCAATTATAGTATTTCTATTTTTAGTTACTTCAGTATAAATGGTATTTAAAATTTCTTGTCTTGTTGAAGAAGAACCGTGCCAGATGTGTACGTTGAATCACACTTCCACACACAGAACAGCTACACTTGTGCTTTGTTGGTTTCGTAGGTTTTATAGTTGCTGGGGACTTAATTAATTAATTGTGTTAACGAAAATTTTCATTTCATTCTTTGTTGTTGTTCTATGCAGTCAGATTGCGTACAAATACTAGTCAGGGCCAACCGTTTACGAAACAGCGTAATCGGACATACAGCTACTAAAAATTTAAAAATTATTTTCAAATGTAATAATAATTAAGCCCCCATGCAGTGTGTATGTACCAAAACCGGGATTCTTCGAACCCAGGTCACCTGCTCAAGTGGGCTGATACATGAATGGGAATTTGGATAGAGGAGAGAGGCGTGCGAGGGTAGTCCGTGCAGTTGTGCAACGTCACGGTGCTATGACAGCTTAGTGGTTAGCGCATCTGCCGAGTGAGCAGGAGACCCGGGTCTGAATCTTAGCGTTGTGTTGCGGTCACGTGTAGTAAGCGTTGCTTCATGCAGTGGAGAATGGCAAAACAGAGGCAGCCGGCGATCGCGGCATTGCGAAGTAAGCGCGGCACAGCCTTGCTGACAGTTGCAGTCTACCAACAGCCTGCCGGAGTGTCCGAGCGGTTCTAGGCGCTACAGTCTGGAACCGCGCGACCGCTACGGTCGCAGGTTCGAATCCTGCCTCGGGCATGGATGTGTGTGCTGTCCTTAGGTTAGTTAGGTTTAAGTAGTTCTAAGTTCTAGGGGGGAACCACAGCAGTTAATTCCCATAGTACTCGGAGCCATTTGAACCAGTCTACCAACAAGCTGATGCAAGGTCGCACACAGACCGAGGGCCGAGCAAAGCCTTGTGAGTGCTGAGTAAGGAGAAGTGAGGCCAGCACGCTAAGTTACGCTGCAATATACTGCGGGAGTAATAACAAAAAGCGGCCACCGAGGGTAAAAAACGTCCTCCTGCCGGATATAAATAGTGGAGCGCAGGCAGCAACGGACAGAAGCCATTAGGAAGGAGTTCGGATCTGAGGACGGACGTAGTCCGTGTCCGAATGTTCAACCTTCGTAGGTGACGATTCCGGAAGTCTGTTCCAGCTCGCAGGAGTCATCCGTTCGCCGCCAGATGTCAACTTCAGCTCTGGGGGTCGGCCCGAGTTCGGTCGGCACCGTGGCTGACTAACTACAGCGAGAACTTCCAGCAGGACCGGCCGCAGCGCGGTCTTGGTCACAGGCGCCGCCGGGGACTGACGCCCGGACTCCACGGCAACCCGGCCCCACGGCGCGTGGTCTGTCCATGACGGGACCTCGCGGACATCCCGACTGACGGCTTCCCAGCCGCAGGTGCAGCAGGAGTCGGCAGCTGACCTCACGGCGACGCGGCTGCCGAGCGGCGACGAGTTCATCTCAACCACAGGGCATCCTGACTTCAGCGGAGCCTGAGGCTCGAGTGCGATCGGCGGCGCGCATTGCGCGCATTATCGGAGAATCTACACAGCAGCATCCAGGCAGAGGGATCCGTAGGGCTGGGCAGCGACGACGAGGGAGAAAATGTAAAGAAAGTCAATAAATAATTGTAAAACTCCACGCCGACTCAGTTTTTGGCGCAGCCACTGTGTCTAATGCTAACAAGTACGGCAGAAGTCATAACAAGTGGCCGTCTGTCATAACACTTTGTACAAATTTCCACTTATTTTACTAGTGTTATCTTTAAATACAGGGAGCGAAAGGCTATTTACAATTTGTACAGAAACCAGATGGCAGTTATAAGAGTCGAGGGACATGAAAGGGAAGCAGTGGTTGGGAAGGGAGTAAGACAGGGTTGTAGCGTCTCCCCGATGTTATTCAATCTGTATATTGAGCAAGCAGTAAAGGAAACAAAAGAAAAATTCGGAGTGGGTATTAAAATCCATGGAGAAGAAATGAAAACTTTGAGGTTCGCCGACGACATTGTAATTCTGTCAGAGAGAGCAAAGGACTTGGAAGAGCAGTTGAACGGAATGGACAGTGTCTTGAAAGGAGGATATAAGATGAACATCAACAAAAGCAAAACGAGGATAATCGAATGTAGTCGAATTAAGTCGGGTGATGCTGAGGAAATTAGATTAGGAGATGAGACACTTAAAGTAGTAAAGGAGTTTTGCTATTTGGGGAGCAAAATAACTGATGATGGTCGAAGTAGAGAGGATATAAAATGTAGACTGGCAATGGCAACGAAAGCGTTTCTGAAGAAGAGAAATTTGTTTACATCGAGTATAGATTTAAGTGTCAGGAAGTCATTTCTGAAAGTATTTGTATGGAGTGTAGCCATGTATGGAAGTGAAACATGGACGATAAATAGTTTGGACAAGAACAGAAGCTTTCGAAATGTGGTGCTACAGAAGAATGCTGAAGATTAGATGGGTAGATCACATAACTAATGAGCTATTGAATAGGATTGGGGAGAAGAGAAGTTTGTGGCACAACTTGACTAGAAGAAGGGATCGATTGGTAGGACATGTTCTGATGCATCAAGGGATTGCCAATTTAGTATTTGAGGGCAGCGTAGAGGGTAAAAATCGTAGAGGGAGACCAAGAGATGAATACACTAAGCAGATTCAGAAGGATGTAGATTGCAGTAAGTACTGGGAAATGAAGAAGCTTGCACAGGATAGAGTAGCATGGAGAGCTGCATCAAACCAGTCTCAGGACTGAAGACCACAACAACACAACAATTCTAAATTTGCCCAAATGGAATAAAGTTGTTTTAGGTAGAGCTGTTTTATTTTTGTATCTCACGCTTTGAGGATTAAAGCAAATCGATGGCCTCTTGTCAGCATCTACTGCGGGCTCCACGCCTGCGTAATCCGGCACTGTGAGTAGTGCTGCGTTAACGCAAGCCACGGGCGCGGGAGGCAGCGGGCAGACATTCGCTGCGCTCACGTTGGTCGCTTCCACTTGAGTGAGTCTGGCCTCCTCCCCCCGGCCGCAGCCACGGCACGGACAGGGGATGCACGCCGCGCCATTAGTTATCCTGCCTGCACCCTGTTGCGGTGTTTGCCTATCAAACAAACTTCAGGCGCCCCTGCTGCGCCGACCGCAGCCGCTAGGCGTGACAGCCGAGATAGGACGCAGGATACGGTGGCTGCAGGCACACCGTCTACCGGGGCGTCTCTCCCTTCGTACTTTGCTTCTCACGTCATCGCGGTCCAGTGCAGGCGCTGGCGGGCATAGCACCCTACAGTCCAACACCCTAAATGCATTTCGGCATTGTTGATGTTGTTGTGGTCTTCAGTCCTGAGACTGGTTTGATGGAGTTCTCCATGCTACTCTATCCTGTGCAAGCTTCTTCATTTCCCAGTACTTACTGCAATCTACATCCTTCTGAATCTGCTTAGTGTATTCATCTCTTGGTCTCCCTCTACGATTTTTACCCTCCATGCTGCCCTCCAATACTAAATTGGTGATCCCTTGATGCCTCAGAACATGTCCTACCAATCGATCCCTTCTTCTGGTCAAGTTGTGCCACAAACTTCTCTTCTCCCCAATCCTATTCAATACCTCCTCACTAGTTATGTGATCTATCCATCTAATCTTCAGCATTCTTCTGTAGCACCACATTTCAAAACCTCTATTCTCTTCTTGTCTAAACCGTTTCTCGTCCACGTTTCACTTCCATAGATGGCTACACTCCATACAAATACTTTCAGAAACGACTTCCTGACACTTAAATCTATACTCGATGTTAACAAATTTCTCTTCTTCAGAAACGCGTTCCTTGCCATTGCCAGTCTACATTTTATATCCTCTCTACTTCGACCATCATCAGTTATATTGCTCCCCAAATAGCTAAATTCCTTTACTACTTTAAGTGTCTCATTTTCTAATCTAATTTCCTGATCACCACCCGGCTTAATTCGACTATATTCTATTATCCTCGTTTTGCTTTTGTTGATGTTCATCTTATATCCTCCTTTCAAGACACTGTCCATTCCGTTCAACTGCTCTTCCAAGTCCTTTGCTGTCTCTGACAGAGTTACAATGTCATCGCCGAATCTCAAAGTTTTTATTTCTTCTCCATGGATTTTAATACCTACTCCGAATTTTTCTTTTGTTTCCTTTACTGCTTACTCAATATACAGATTGAATAACATCGGGGATAGGCTACAAACCTGTCTCACTCCCTCTCGAACCACTGCTTCCCTTTCATGCCCCTCGACTCTTTTAACTGCCATCTGGTTTCTGTACAAATTGTAAACAGCATTCCGCTCCCTGTATTTTACCCCTGCCACCTTTAGAATTTGAAGGAAAGTCTAAAACACTTTCTACCCGCTGTAACGTCTCTTACAGAAGTTTGTTGTTGTGAACTGAACTGGTTTCCTGTTCTTAACTTCTGTGTACAGTGGATAGACATAATAATGTGAGCATCTGTACATACTTGGGCATGATTTATCAATAAGCGGTTGGACCCCTATTTGCCCGTAACACAGCTGCGATTCCTCTTAGAATGCTGGCATATAAGCCGGTCGCTGTGCCCGAGCGGTACTAGGCGTTTCAATCCGGAACCACGCGGCTGCTACGATCGCAGATTCGAATGTCGGCATGGATGTGTGTGATGTCCATAGGTTTGTTAGGTTTAAGTAGTTTCTAAGTCGAGGGGACTGATGACCTCAGATGTTCAGTCCCATAGTGCTTTGAGCTATTTGAACCATTTTTGCTGGCATATAATGACTGTATTGTCTCTAGTGGAACATTATGCCACCCTTCGATCAGAACCTCTTCTAACTCCTGTAGTGACGAGGGAGGCGGAAATCTTCTCCTGTACCGCCCACAAGGGTTCGATAATGTTCAAGTCCGGGGATTGTACTGGCAGTTCAGCTGCAAGCTCCTCATACCACGATTGTACTGTCCTGGGTGGGTGAATGGGTGCGTTATCGTCCTGAAATATGACATCATTGTTGGTAAACATCATTTGGATTATGGTGTGTTGTGAACTGAACTGAACTTGTTGGCTCTCGGTCTTCCACCATAACCGAGTCCATCAACATGAGGTAGCCAAGGAGGTGGAAACGTGGGTTCTACTATGCCAAGACTGCTTGGTAGCTACAACAGCAAAACGCAATTAATTAGTAGGAGTACAAAATAAGAAAGTATTTAATACTTAACTTTGTTGTAGTCCATGATCTGTTGGTTTACAATTATAGAACGCGAATAGACTAAATGTCTGCAGAATGACATAATTTACAAGTGACAAATCTTGCAGTGACGAATTAATCTCTCGTAATCTTGAATGTCGAATCCGGTGAATTTGAAGACTAACTTGGCTGTCGACATGACAGAACGTAGGAATGTTTATAACTACCCACTTAGAACTGTTACTTTACTGTAGTACTATTACGGAACTTTACAACTGAGCTACAAAGAGTGGAATGCAGCAATGAGTGAGCTGCAGACGATGACTGACTAACATCGGCGCTCTCTGACCACTGAGCGCGACTACGAACTGTAGACTGGCACTATTGCACTACACTCCTGCTACACATGAAGTGGCCTAGCGGCGCCTCGCGGCGAGCATAGGTACTGCGACTGGCTGTGTACTCTTTGGCTAGCACAGCCATTCTTCTGTTCCGTTTATTGAGAGAATCGCAACCGGCGGATCGATCTCCCAGGCTTCCGTGTGGTCGTATGACTGACGAAATCACAGAACTGATCTGGTTTCCAATTCTTAACTTCTGTGTACAGGGGATAGACAAAATAATGTGAGCATGTGTACATACTTGGGCATGGCTTATCAATAAGGGGTTGGACCCCCATTTGCCCGTAATACAGCTGCGATTCTTCTTGGAATGCTGGCATATAAATGATTGTGTAGTCTCTAGTGGAATGTTATGCACCCCTTCGATCAGAACCTCTTCTAACTCCTGTAGTGACAAGGGAGGCGGAAATCTGCTCCTGTACCGCCCACAAGGGTTCGATAATGTTCATATCCGGGGATGTGCTGGCAGATCAGCTGCAAGCTCCTCATACCACGATTGTACTGTCCTGGCTGTGTGAATGGGTGCGTTATCGTCCTGAAATATGGAATCATTGTTGATAAACATCATTTGAATTATGGGGTGCACTTGATTACCTAGAATGTTCACATAACACGGCCTTTGAGAGTAATGGTGAGAATACCACAGTAGGAGTATGGCTGGCCACAGCATCACACTTCCATCTCCATGCTTAACAACACAAATTGTAGAGATCTTTTGGCGTTCCCCAGACTTAAACTCGGCCCGATGTTGGAAATAATGAAAACGTTGACACGTTGGGCCATGTTACGTTCAAAATGGTTCAAATGGCTCTGAGCACTATGCGACTTAACTTCTGAGGTCATCAGTCGCCTAGATCTTAGAACTAATTAAACCTAACTAACCTAAGGACATCACACACATCCATGTCCGAGGTAGGATTCGAACCTGCGACCGTAGCGGTCGCCTGGCTCCAGACTGTAGCGCCTAGAACCGCACGGCCACTTCGGCCGGCCCATGTGACGTGTTTCCACTGATCAGCCGTCCAGGATTTATGCTCCTGACACCATGTTTTACGCTTCTTTGCGTTCGTTACCTTCACTAATCGTTTCAGTATAACAGCTCGTTCATGAATATTAGCTTTATGGAGTTCTCAGCGGACAGTGACGATAGATACGGGGTCTAGAAGATATCTGTTGAGCTCTGCAGTCACTTTAGCCGCCGTAGTTTTATGTTGTTTTGACAAAGTGTAAAACGATCTCTGTTATTTAGTTTTGATTTGCACACACTTTTACGTTTACACGATGATGTCTTTCCATGTTTTGTGTAGGCTGTCAAGAGTGTTGAAACAGTAGCTCTTGAAACATTCAAAAGTTGGCTGTCTTGTTTACTGACGCTCCAGCTAATCAGGCCCTACAATCTGCTCTCTTTGGAACTCTGTTAGGTCTTTCATTGCACGTCTGCCTCTGCGTCCGAATGCAAATACAAAGTGTGCATTAATCGTGAACAACTTGCACTGCTGCCTAGCGCGTTCTGAACACACACAGTTCAGCGCGTGACACGTGCATTACCTGAGTTGTTGACCGTCACACACAACAATCGCATTGCTACCACTGTTCACATTATTTCGCCTAGCCCCTGTATGTCAGTATTGTCATCCTGAACAAGATAAGAGGTGTGATTACGTAAACGCCATTTGAGCAAATGAGTCGTCAAAATTATCTGAAACTACACTCCTGGAAATGGAAAAAAGAACACATTGACACCGGTGTGTCAGACCCACCATACTTGCTCCGGACACTGCGAGAGGGCTGTACAAGCAATGATCACACGCACGGCACAGCGGACACACCAGGAACCGTGGTGTTAGCCGTCGAATGGCGCTAGCTGCGCAGCATTTGTGCACCGCCGCCGTCAGTGTCAGCCAGTTTGCCGTGGCATACGGAGCTCCATCGCAGTCTTTAACACTGGTAGCATGCCGCGACAGCGTGGACGTGAACCGTATGTGCAGTTGACGGACTTTGAGCGAGGGCGTATAGTGGGCATGCGGGAGGCCGGGTGGACGTACCGCCGAATTGCTCAACACGTGGGGCGTGAGGTCTCCACAGTACATCGATGTTGTCGCCAGCGGTCGGCGGAAGGTGCACGTGCCCGTCGACCTGGGACCGGACCGCAGCGACGCACGGATGCACGCCAAGACCGTAGGATCCTACGCAGTGCCGTAGGGGACCGCACCGCCACTTCCCAGCAAATTAGGGACACTGTTGCTCCTGGGGTATCGGCGAGGACCATTCGCAACCGTCTCCATGAAGGTGGGCTACGGTCCCGCACACCGTTAGGCCGTCTTCCGCTCACGCCCCAACATCGTGCAGCCCGCCTCCAGTGGTGTCGCGACAGGCGTGAATGGAGGGACGAATGGAGACGTGTCGTCTTCAGCGATGAGAGTCGCTTCTGCCTTGGTGCCAATGATGGTCGTATGCGTGTTTGGCGCCGTGCAGGTGAGCACCACAATCAGGACTGCATACGACCGAGGCACACAGGGCCAACACCCGGCATCATGGTGTGGGGAGCGATCTCCTACACTGGCCGTACACCACTGGTGATCGTCGAGGGGACACTGAATAGTGCACGGTACATCCAAACCGTCATCGAACCCATCGTTCTACCATTCCTAGACCGGCAAGGGAACTTGCTGTTCCAACAGGACAATGCACGTCCGCATGTATCCCGTGCCACCCAACGTGCTCTACAAGGTGTAAGTCAACTACCCTGGCCAGCAAGATCTCCGGATCTGTCCCCCATTGAGCATGTTTGGGACTGGATGAAGCGTCGTCTCACGCGGTCTGCACGTCCAGCACGAACGCTGGTCCAACTGAGGCGCCAGGTGGAAATGGCATGGCAAGCCGTTCCACAGGACTACATCCAGCATCTCTACGATCGTCTCCATGGGAGAATAGCAGCCTGCATTGCTGCGAAAGGTGGATATACACTGTACTAGTGCCGACATTGTGCATGCTCTGTTGCCTGTGTCTATGTGCCTTTGGTTCTGTCAGTGTGATCATGTGATGTATCTGACCCCAGGAATGTGTCAATAAAGTTTCCCCTTCCTGGGACAATGAATTCACGGTGTTCTTATTTCAATTTCCAGGAGTGTATATAATTGTATTGCAATTAACGTTTACCAAAAGGTAATTAGAAAAAGTAAAACAGTATACTGAATAGATTGTCGAGTGTGAAATTCTGTATTGCACAGTGCAGTGGACAGTGCTACAGTGCTTGACATCGTATTAGGTGATTTGCTGTGCCAACATGCAAAGCTAACAAAATCTTAAAATTCCACATAAAATCACAAATCTAATTGTGAAAGAATAGCTATCCAAAATGCTTTTCTGAAAATGCCCTGTAAATTTACGTATGAAAACTGACTGAATAAACTCCAAACATTGATTGATTAACATGCAAATGTAACACTGCACTGTAAGAAGAAGACTGTCTCACCAAGGAGTGACATGTGAACTGGACGTACCTAAACTGAACCCAATAACAGTTTTGAAATCCAAATATTGACTGCAAATGTTTTAACTGTGTCCCCTGACTGTAATTGCTAGGAAGTGACGAACATTAAAACGCAGCGCAGGAGCAAACTAGCATCAGAAAAGAAAACCTTGCGCAATCGTAATGATAGGATGTGTAGCCATAGTAAACACATTATGCTTCTCTGATTGTGTTCCGTTCAGAGTAATGCGGCGACACATAATTAGAAAATGACACTTTCATGAGGAACGGTGAAGATACAAAATTGGTAGAATTTACCAGGTGATGAAAAAGAGACTAGAATTCTAAAATTGTAGTGAAACTAAGATTCGTTATTAATTGCGATTATCTTTACAAAAATCTCGTATACAAAAATATTTTATTTGTCATGAGACTGTAATTTTTTTCCTTCTTTTCAACGTAATTCTGTAGCTCTCAATTCGTTCGAGCAATTAATCATTCATGATAGGAAACAGTCATAGCTCAGTCACTCAAAATGATTCTGAAATTTTACTTGTTAGAATGAAATCAGGCGATGATTCTTCTTCTCTGCAGGCTCATGCTTTGCGGCAGTCTGCTAATCTGTACAAATAAAGTGCCTCGTAATTTTGGGAGCGTTGTATAGTCAGTCGGGAAACCTCATATCAAGCGGATATTTGGCTTTGATGAAGTTTAACCTTCCGAAGAAGTAATGGAGCTCTTGGATTATTAAATGCAGGTTCGTATCCAGTCTTTCGGAAGTTCCCTTCTGATTAACAACTACGCAATATATCGATAAATATCATTAATTCTCAAATTTAAAATACACACTTTTTTTTTTTTTTTTTTTTTTTGTTGAAGGAGCAGTCTATATATATTTCCTTTTAATCGTACAGTTCGTATCAGTTATCTTCTGTGATAAATCTCAATAATCAGATTACAGTTCTTCCAAACCAAGCTCAGGCTAATCGGCACGAAGACAATCTCCGAAACTCCCTTTCTTTTTTTTTTCTAACAACCACCAGAGAGAGTACTACAAAGAATCCTTACGCGCTCATGGCATAGCTATTGTATGAACTACTTTTCGCATGGATTCTGCGAGTATGAAGATAGAAAATTAGTAAACGTCATTCAAGGGTAGAATTGTATCTGAATAATTCATCGAATATAAAGAGATATTACAAGACTATATACTAAAATGGTTAAGTAGTGGTAAATATATAACTTATGAGTGAAAGCCATATGAACAGATGATTGTATTTAATCACATTTCGACAACCGAACTAACTCACCTGAACCAATAAAGTAAAATTCTAAAACTTAGCCTTTTTCAAACACATCATAAACTATGTGGAAGCAAGCAGTGCAGCGCAGCACTAACTGAGTGTCTTCACAAAACTGAAACCAATCTTTACAAAATTATATATTTAGAATTCAACATTCTCTGCGTTTGCATGTCAGTGATCTGCTAGCTGCTTGTAGATTGCGCAGTAACGTGACCAATACCCGTCTCTCACTCACTTCTCACCGAATGCTGTTATCAAGAACAATGCAAGTGACAACCAAAGATCACATTGCTCGTACTCAGACCCTCTGTGGCGGAACATATCGATTATAGAAGACTTCTGTTTGAAAAATATCTATTATACAAATGTTAAATATGATACATCGAAATTGTTCACATAAATGCTACGAATGAAGTTTAAAACCGTGCTCCCAACGGTGCTATAGACGTTTTATCAAAATTAAAAACTTTTTGACTTTGAATACAGGCCACTCGAGACCACGAGTCTCGTAAGGACAAGAAGGTAAATTTTTGACTACATAGTATGTCAACATCAGCACTGTTTTCTTTAATGCATTTTCTTTTGTATATACACACATAAAAAAAAGTTTTGCATCACCCCGGTTCCGAGAACTCCTGAAGCTAGACGTTGACCGTGGATACTGCATCACAGACACAGTCCCTTTACAACTGTTCAGAGTGAAACACGTATGTAACATAGCAGCGATGGCGAGGCATTGTAGCATCTGTGACCAGAGAGTTTGCGCTTGACCGCGCGAGTGTTGCGAGCGGTTCTCAGTCTGTCAGTCTGTCGTTGCGAGTCTGTAGCTCGGTTTAGTTGCGAGCAGTACGCTAATAGTCGTCATGCAGCGCGGTCGGTCAGTAGTAGCAGCCCAGTGCGGTTGTGTGATGTAGGCGGTCGGCAACACTGGTCAAGATGCTGAATGAGGTATACTGTTAATTAATATAATCATTAGATAATGTAAAAATTTATTTATTGTAATTATTCTCCAACAAGTGCCCCAATAATAATTTTTAATTTCAAAAGCATTTTTTCAAAATTTTTATTTTTTATTGAACTAAAGATTTCGTTGCACTTCCCATTTCATTCCACTTCTTTTAAAGAAAATTTTCAGTAAAATTACAGAAAAAAGGAATATTATTATTTGCAATGCAGTTCCTCCAAGTCGTGCGCAAAGATAAGAGCAGAAATTTGACATCCTGTTATTCTGAGGTAAGACTTTAATTCTTATTGTTTTACACAGGGCCAAAGACCGATATTTCGGTTTAATTGAATTTTCTTATCACTGAATGGACTTTAATTTTTTGTGAAGAATTTATATTTGAGTCAGATTGCGATTATCAGTTTTATTGTCATTAAATTTAATTGCAGGGAGGTTACGTTTGGACGTTTGGCTCCTATTCATTTAATATTGCTTTTAAAATTACGGTGGGGAGGTTACAAGAGATGTCACTAAACCCGCCCAAAGATGTAAACAACCTTGCATGAGCAGCGCTTATTAGACGGAGGGAGCCAACAGCCGATCAGTTCCAGTCATTCCACCAGGAAGGAGGTACACGGTTCGTGTTGTCTGTAGTTCAGCCATGCCTAGACGGTCAATACCGCGGTTCGACCGCGTCCGCATTGTTACTTTGTGCCAGGAAGGGCTCTCAACAGGGGAAGTGTCCAGGCGTCTCGGAAGGAACCAAAGCAGTGTTATTCCGTCATGGAGGAAATACAGAGGGACAGGAACTGTCGATGACAAGCCTCGCTCAGGCCGCCCAAGGGCTGCTACTGCAGTGGATGTCCGGTACCTACGGATTATGGCTCGGAGGAACCTTCACAGCAACGCCACCCGCCATGTTGAATAATGCTTTTCGTGCAGCCACAGGACGCCGTGTTACGACTCAAACTGTGCTCAAGAGGCTGCATGATGCGTAACTTCCCTCCCGACGCGGTACATATGTGTCTTCCAACTAAACCGTACCCCAGTATAAACTTCCTTGAAAAGATCGAAAACTGTGCCCTCCAACCCAAGTATAAACTTAACATTAAATTTCCTACGGAAAAATCCTGTTCATTTTTTCTGTAGAACTATACTCTGCATATAGCGAGCGAGAGAATATGAAAATCTCGCACGTGGTTTTTTGAGGCCAGACATAACTTTGCTGGTTGCATGAAACGACATCTGTACAGGCAGTTGAATCGCTCTCTATACCGCTCGTTTTTATTCTAAACGCAGTAATGTATATATCAGTGTAATCAGGAGAGACTATAGAATTTAATGAAGTTTCAAAAAAAATTCCCATCATTCACAAGTACACAATATATTTAATACCAAAATACTCTGAAAATGCCCTTGAAGAAGCTCCGAAATTTTGTTGATGGAGTTCAAGTTCTCCCTGCATAGTGTGTTTGTGTGTGTGTGTGTGTGTGTGTGATTAGGGAAGGGTGGAGGGGATGTTTAAAGGAGGGGAACGCATGCGGGCGCCTAGGAGCTCATTGGCTAATTATAATGACGACTGCCTTCCGCTCAGTGACCAGAACAGCCTCCCTAGCTGCTTGTCGGTTCTCACGGTGCCCATAGTGACCGTCTCATTTGCAATTTTTTTCCTTTCTCTCTGGCTTTGAAATAAAATTAATTCAGCATTAGAAAGGGGGGGGGGGAGGGCACAAAGGCAGAATAAAGCTTTGATGGTATTGATACCTACATCAAAGCTGTTATGTCGAGGGGACATCACGTAGCTCAGCTATACACCAGGACGTTATCGTGCAATCGAATTTAGCGCTAGCGAACGACTGCGGCTTCATGCTTCGCCCAAGGTGTTGTCACTGTGTGATAGCAGTTGCATGTGTAGACGAAAACACACAGACCCATCATGTGTTAGTAAACTTAAAGTATGAGTAACAGCACAGATATCTGTTAGTATCATTCGGAAAAAGTAAGCGTTAACTGGAGCTCCAAGGTTCAGGTGTATAATCTTCTTGGTACTAATATAGGTAAGCATCACTTACCCCATTATAACTAAGTACCCTTCTTTCCCATCAAATCTTACTCATTTCACAAAGCTCAATGCTGATGCACTCTCTCCCTCAGAACTTGGTTTCTCATATAGTCTCACTTTAGTAGAGCTATAGGTTCACAATATATCGTATGCTGTCATTATTGTTATCATTGTTATTAGCGGTAGGATTAGAATAGCTGATACTGCTGCTCTGAGTTCTTAGTCAGTTTCAAACGCCCAGGAATGTTGACAGACGACTTATTTCTGCTGCAGGATAATGCCCGCCCACATGTTGCCAAGGATGTATCGACTATGCTGCAGATATTTCGCTGGGAAGCCCTTGCACATCCTCCCTCCATAAAGTACCGAGCTCTTCACTTGCGGCTTCTGTATACCCTCCCCCAATGGTCCCAACGGAATTATTTGCATTGCTAGCCCTACTGGTGGCGTAAGACCCTAACGAAATGTAATGGAGCTGAACGTGGCAAGAATTATAGTTGGTGTTAATAGATGGAACCGCTAGGGGATGGTATGCAGGGTGCGAAACAATTCGCTTCACGACATTCAAAAGGCTTCTTTAAAAACTGGCCTATGAAATCGATTGTATCTCCATTTCTGTGTTCGTAAATATTTTGTAAAAGACCCGTTGTAATCGCTGTATAAGACGTAAGATACCGTACCACGCAGACTACTTTTAGCAAATAAAAACAAGCCTCGAACCGCAATCGAACTCTCCACCTCCTGCATACTAACCCAAAAAGCTGTTTACTGCACCAACTACACGGCACTATTGATGTATCGTGACAGAGGTAATTACTGTGCACGTGATTACAGTGTTGCCAGATTCCCAGTCTTTAACGTCCATTTGTATGTATTGTATTGTATGTTAACCAGGGACCTAGAAACGACGGAGAGGCTCCGTCCCCGCCGCAGCCGCAGTGGTCCACAACCCCACGACGACTACCGCAGTCCACTTCACCCCTCCGCCGCCCCACACCGAACCCAGGGTTATTGTGAGGTTCGGCCCCCGGTGGACCCCCCAGGGAACGTCTCACACCAGACGAGTGTAACCCCCATGTTTGCGTGGTAGAGTAAAGGTGGTGTACACGTACGTGGATAACTTGTTTGCGCAGCAATCGCCGACATAGTGTAACTGAGGCGGAATAAGGGGAACCAGCCAGCATTCGCCGAGGCAGATGGAAAACAGCCTAAAAACCATCCACAGACTGGCTGGCTCACCGGACCTCGACACAAATCCGCCTGGCGGATTCGTGCCGGGGACCAGGCGCTCCTTCCGCCTCGGAGAGCCGTGCGTTAGACCGAACGGCTAACCGGGCGGGCCTAACGTCCATTTACAAATTTGCGCAAGATAAAATTTCGTTAGAAACATTTTTATATTGCCAGTATATGAGGAATCGCACTAAAAAGTCCGAGTGTGCGAATTTTTCTTCATACTGCATACTTCCAGGTATGGTAAGATCACTAATTTGGTGTTGAGGCGTTTCTTGTTACGGCGGAATTTTCAAAAAAAATGGTTCAATTGGCTCTGAGCACTATGGGACTTTAACTTCTGAGGTCATCAGTAACCTAGAACTTAGTAATACTTAAACCTAACTAACCTAAGGACATCACACACATCCATGCCCGAGGCAGGATTCGAACCTGCGACCGTAGCGGTCACGCGGTTCCAAACTGTAGCCTAGAACCGCTCGACCACACCGCCCGGCCGGAATTTTCACACGAAATTTCAATCACCAGCTTTCTCCTTCGAATGCGAAGATATTTTGCTAACGCCGACCTACATACAAAGAAACGATCATCATAATAAAATGAGGGAAATCGGAGTTCGCACGGAACGATATAGGTGTTCGTTTTACCCGCGCGCTTTTCTATATTGGAATAACCCAGAATTAATGTGAAGATGGTTCGATGAGCCCTCTGCCAGGCAATTAAGTGTGATTTCCGGAGTAGCCAAGAAGATGTAGGTGAGAACTGCCCAATACTTACGAAAAGAGACCCAATGAGATGGAGCAGCTATGGAGGAATTACCTTAGTATGCATAACTTATAAGGTTCTGAGCATGTTCTTGCTGAAGTGGCTCACGCAATACGCGGAGGAAGTCCGTGACAGTCCGGAACCGCGGGACTGCTACGGTCGCAGGTTCGAATCCTGCCTCGGGCATGGATGTGTGTGATGTCCTTAGGTTAGTTAGGTTTAATTAGTTCTAGGCGACTGATGACCTCAGAAGTTAAGTCGCATAGTGCTCAGAGCCATTTGAACTATTTGAGAAAGGATATTGCGGAGACATGCCTTAGCCACAGTCTAGGGGATGTTTCCAGAATGAAATGTTCACCCTGCAGCGGAGTGTGCGCTGATATGAAACTTCCTGGCAGATTAAAACTGTGTGCCGGACCGAGACTCGAACTCGGGACCATTTTCTTTGACGGGCAAGTGCACTACCAACTGAGCTACCCAAGCACGACTCACGCCCCGTCTTCACAGCTTTAAGTCCAGTACCTCGTCTCGTACCTTCCAAACATCGCAGAAGTTCGAGTCTCGGTCCGGCACACAGTTTTAGTCTGCCAGGAAGTTTCATATCAGCGCACCGAGCGAGGTGGCGCAGTCGTTAGCACACTGGACTCGCATTCGGAAGGACGACGGTTCAATCCCGTCTCCAACCATCCTGATTTAGGTTTTCCGTGATTTCCCTAAATCGTTTCAGGCAACTGGCGGGATGGTTCCTTTGAAAGGGCACGGCCGATTTCCTTCCCCATCCTTCCCTAACCCGAGCTTGCGCTCCGTCTCTAATGACCTCGTTGTCGACGGGACGTTAAACACTAACACCTCATATCAGCGCACACTCCGCTGCAGAGTGAAAATTTCATTCTGAAGACTGCTTCTGTTCTGCTGACAGAAAATAGTTATTGAACTTCATTTTTTGAAGATTATAATTGTAATGTTAAGTACATTTCGTATTCAGGACTCGCCGATGTGGAGATACGTCTCCTGGATATAAACACAGCAGCTGCTTTCTCTTCTCGAGGCTTCTCACCGATTACTTCGCCACGAAACAGATTTCGCCGCTTTTAGTATGATGGGGAACATCCACAGTACACGTTGCCTCAGCAGTGGGTAACGCGAGTTCTAGCATACAGGAAGCGGCCGTCCCTAGCTCTGCCGGCTAATTAACTCTGAGGAGGGTCCGGAGTGCGTGCGGGTGCGTAGCTTTCAGTGCGCTATCGGCGAACATTTCCGCAAACCGGAGGGTCCGAGCCACAGTCGCCGCTCACAATACACGCACGCGTGTGAATCCGAGTACATATATGAGAAAGAGAGAGAGAGAGAGAGAGAGAGAGAGAGAGAGAGAGAGAGAGAGAGAGAGAGAGAGAGAGGGAGGGAGACGAAAAAGCACACTCGCGGAAAAAATGCGTGAAATCCCGGGGAGGTGAGTTTCACACTGGCGTTGCGATGCTCCCGTGTTGCTCTCAGTTTAGCTGCTGCCGGAAATGGCCCTGCTCCCAAAATTGTCGGCGTGACACGTGCACATAAACAGGCCGGCATGATCTCTGTATACTGTCCGGGAACGGTTGTGCTGCGGGGCCGTTGTAGTTACGGACGTGTGCGGGTAGTCTGTCCGTTTGGCTGTAACGCTGCAGAAAAGCGGTTGTAGCGAATGGCACCTAGGAGAAGTGCATTTGTTAGCGTATAAACAGGCTTTTCCGCGCGTGCATGTACAGCTGTAATTATTAAGTGCCGCATTCTCCACATACTTCATTAAACACATATACACTGAAGCGCCGAAGAAACTGGTATAAGCATACATATTCAGAGATATGTAAAGGGGAAGCATACGGCGCTACGGTCGAAGGCCTATATGAGACAAGCGTCTGGCGCAGTTGTTATATCGGTTACTCCTGCTGCAGTGGCAGGTTATCAAGGTTAATTGAGTTTGAACGTAGTGTTATAGTCGGCGCTCGAGCGATAGGACACAGCATCTACGAGGTCGCGATGAAGTGGGGATTTTCTCGTACGTCCAGTTCACAAGTGTACCGTGAATATCAGGAATCCGGTAAAACATCAAACCTCCGACATCGCACGGGCCTGAAAGAGATCCTGCAAGAACGGGACCAACGACGACTGAAGAGAATTGTTCAACGTGACGGTAGTGTAACCCAAATTGCTGCAGATTTCTGTGCTGGGCCAAGTGTCAGCGTGAGAAGCATTCAACAAAACATCATCGATATGGGCTTTCGGAGCCGAAGACAACTCGTGTACCCTTGATGACTGCACGCCTCCCATTGGCCCGTGGACACCGACACCGACACTGGACGCTTCTGGAAACATGTTGCCTGGTCGCACGAGTCTCGTTCTAAATTGTATCGTGTATGGACGTGTACGGGTATGGAGACAACCTCATGAATCCATGGACGCTACATGTCAGCAGGGGACTGTTCAAGTTGGTGGAGTCTCTGTAATGGTGTGGGGCGTGTGCAGTTGGAGTAATATGCGATCCCTGATACGTCTAGATACGACTCTGACAGGTGACACGTACGTAAGCTTCCTGTCCGATGACCTGGATCCATTCATGTCCATTGTGGATTCCGATGGACTTGGACAATTTCAGCAGGACAATGCGACACACCACACGTCCAGAATTGATACAGACTGGCTCCAGGAACACTCTTCTGGGTTTAAACACTTCCGCTGCCCACCAATCTCCCCAGACAACTACATTATTGAGCATATCTGGGGTGCCTTGCAACGGGCTGTTCAGAAAAGATCTCCACCTCCTCGTACTCTTGCGGATTTATGGACAGCCCTGCAGGATTCATGGTGTCAGTTCCCTCCAGCATTACTTCACACGTTAGTCGAGTCCATGCCATGTCGTGTTGCGGCACTTCTGCGTGCTCGTGGGAGTCCTACATGATATTAGGCTGGTGTACCAGTTTCTTTGGCTCTTCAGTGTAAGTAATAGGCGGTGGTAGAGAAAGGAGCTTCTCAAGCAGCTGACGTTTGTGGAGTCACGGCAACTGCGCCGTTCACCGCCACCGCCTACCATCATGGTACAAAAGGTGTGAAGATGGTCACATTGTGAGTGAAACCGATAATCATTGTAAATAAGTACTTTAATGCGGTCAGGGCTCTTTTTAATTCATTTTTATAGTACTCAAAAAACAATTTATTAAAACATAGCAATAAGAAGGTGGCACAGTGGGGATATACAGTCTTAGACACTGTATGAAAATTTAAATCCGAGAAGTATAAGAGCTTCGAAAATTTCAAAATATTCAGGAGACTATCACCCTTCAGATTACCGGACAGAAATTAATATCACTGATGGAACTTCCAGTCGTAACTAGTAAAATCAATAAAGTGAGTAGGACACAGAAAACAAACAGCATAAATTAATGTAATTACTACTATAAGGTTTAGAAAAATACAAGGTGAAATTAAGAAATTTGTTAAGCTCCAAAAACAAAGAACAGGTTTGAATTAAATCTAGGTCCAAGAGGCCTATATTATGGCCAGGAAGCAATAGAAAGGCCTCGCATCACACCTTACATATTTATTTTTATTTATTTATTTAGCATCCATTCCATCGTACAAACGATATTGGACTTGTCCTAAAGAGAAATAGGTTAACAATGTAGCACACAACTGAAATGCATGCAAAAATAAAACAGTAAATTTACATTTTGTCAAACGATAAATCAGGTTAAATTAATCACTACTACAGATAGAATTCATACATAGTATCAGAAATAGTACAAAGTCTAGGTCACACTGTCCTGTCGCCACAGAAGCTGCTGAAACTTGGCAGTCTAACAACACTAGCCAACGTCGGCCTCATCAGAACATCGGCCACTGTCTGCGGAACACGAAAACGTTGAAAGCGAATGTTCAGAAGCGTTCTCAGCAATTCTAATTCATTGGTGATGGCAGTCGACACATCAGACAGAGTCGGCAGCAGCAATTGTCTCAGTCCGTCTCACCTCTGTTGCCACTAGGTCACTTTCTCGGCCTACCACATGTCCTCGCAAAACACAATTCGGCCAGCGTGTCACCTTCCACCTGCCACTTTGCGCAGTACGCGGAAGCCTTGCACTTCAGCGTCACAGTCCGAACTGCAAAACAGAATTAAAGTCGTCAGCCTGTGCAGTGAGTCGTGGAATACTTCTAGATAAGCTCAAGTACTGTGGTATGATGGGACAGTGCTCAAATGGTTTAAATCATACCTAACTGGAAGAGTGCAGAAAGTTGAAATAAGCAGTTCACACAATATGCAAAAAACTGGTGATTTCTCAAACTCGGGAACAATCAAGAATGGGGTGCCGCAAGGTTCGGTCTTGGGCCCTCTGCTGTTCTTGATATATACGAGGGCCGTTCAGAAAGTAACCTCCGGTTGATTTAAAAAAATACACCAAGTTAAATAAAAATATTTTAATATATACATCTTACAACTACATCTTTGCACTATTTTTCTACATAGTCTCCATAGCGATTGAGGCACTTATCGTATCTCTTCGCAAGCTTTGAAATTCCTTCTGCATAAAAATCACCCGCTTGTGCCTGGAGCCAGCCTGTGACCGCATCTTTGAGCTCTTCGTCGTCATCAAACCGCTGTGACCCGAGTCATTTCTTCAAATGCGTGAAGAGGTGATAATCACTTGGCGCCAGGTCTGGGCTGTAAGGTGGATGGTTGATAACGTCCCACTTGAAGGACTCAAGAAGGGCCGTTGTTCTGCGAGCAGAGTGAGGACGGGCGTTATCGTGCAAAAAAACGATACCGGAAGTCAGCATACCACGGCGTTTGTTCTGTATAGCCCGTCGTAACTTTTTTATTGTTTCACAGTACACGTCTTGATTAATGGTCGTACCACGTTCCATGAATTCAACCAAGAACACCCCTTTGGCATCCCAAAACACCGTTGCCATCAGTTTTCTGGCAGAAAAATCTTGCGAGGCTTTTCTTGGTTTGGTAGGCGACTTTGAATGTGCCCACATCTTTGATTGTTCTTTTGTCTCAGGGTTCACGTACTTAATCCAGGTTTCGTCACCGGTCACGATTCTGTTTAACAGTGGTTCTCCTTCGTCCTCATAACGTGACAGAAAGTCTAATGCAGAGGCCATTCTTTGAGTTTTGTGGTAGTCGGTAAGAATTTTGGGCACCCATCGTGCACAGAACTTACGGTAACCCAATCTTGCTGTCACTATCTCGTACAAGAGAGTCTTAGAAATCTGTGGAAAACCAGCAGACAACTCCGACATTGAGAAACGTCGATTTTCACGAACTTTTGCATCAACTGTCTGAACGAGTTCGTCAGTCACCAATGATGGTCTACCACTCCTCTCTTCATCATGAACGTTTTCTCGTCCACTTTTAAATAAACGTACCCATTCACGGACAACTCCTTCACTCATAACCCTTGGTCCGTACACGGCACAAAGCTCACGATGAATAGCTGCTGCAGAATATCCTTTGGCTGTAAAAAACCTTATGACAGCACGCACTACACATTTGGCGGGGTTTTCTATTGCAGCACACATTTCAAACTGCCACAAAAATTAAACTAGCGCAGGTACGACGTTCACTCGACCACGGCTTGATGCCGACTGACCTGTTGAGTGCGTGAACGCACAGATGGCGTCGCTACTCCCCCCACAACCCGCACTGTGACCAATCGGAGGTTACTTTCTGAACCGCCCTCGTATATATATATATATATATATATATATATATATATATATATATATATATATATATTCACTTATGAAATTTATTCTTAACAATCCGAACGAATTCAAAAGTAATAGCAGTGTACATGGCTACAACACTAGGAGAAAGGATGATCTTCACTACTCAAGCTTAAATCCAACTTTGGCTCAGGAAATTAAAAATATTAAGTGTAATGTAATATTTTGTGTTATGTAATATCTTGGATAGACACCTTTTATTAACCTGACACGTTCTACATCAGTACGAAGTGTCGTATTCATGATGTATGGAACAAGTACTAATCTAATCTAAAAGCCTGCGCGCGTACAGGCAGCGCACTCTGGTTGGACGCGACTGCACCAGCCGCTACGTAACTGCCACAGATGACATAGGACAACGTCTATCGATAAGACCTGGCGAGGCTCATTTCAGTCACGCAAGTTTCCCCGATTCCAAAATACAGGGTGTTTCAAAAAGAACTTTACAACTTTGAAAATTCATATAAATTAGTTCATAGTACCTACAGAGGGTGTCAATTTGTAAGGAAATACATCAGGTTTTGTCTCGCGTAGTTCGCAGTGCCGAATCGCACCGTAAGGAGCGCTAGTGGAATTGCGTTAAAGGTGGCTGCTTTCTCTGACCCTAGTGTGCTAGCTGTGTGTTTTGGTTTGAATAATCGAAGTCGGCCAGAACAATCCAGCTTAATTTCCGTACCAAGTATGCTAAAAATCCTCCTAATAGGTCTACAGTTTATGAGTGGCATAAATGTTTTCTAGAGACAGGGTGTTCAGTAAGATATGGAAAATCATCAGGTCGTCCAAGCACATCTAACGATGTCGTTGAGCGAGTGAGACAACGTTTTGTCAACAGCCCTACAAAATCGACCCGGCGTGCATCTCGTGATTTGCAAATCCCACATACGACTGTTTGGCGTGTGTTGAGAAACCGTTTGCATTTGAAACCGTACAGATTGACGATCGTACAAGCAATAAAAGACGCTGATAAACTTGTTCGCAAACGGATATGTTAAATCGATTGCGTGAGGATGAACATTTCTTGGGCAAAAGCATCTTTTCTGACGAGTCGAAGACTTTTTTTTTTTTTTGTGGGGATACATCAAGGATATAGTGTTTGTACCTCTTGTGCCGGCTTCTGTACCTGAACTTAGAGCAAGAATTTACAACGCCACTGAGCAAGTTACACCTGCAGTGCTACAGCGAGTTTGAGAAGAAATTTACTTCCGATGGGATTGGTGGAGGATAACCAACGAAAGCTACATACAACATCTTTAGTTTAAGGTAAAAAAAAAACCTTGATGTGTTTCCTTGCAAAATAACACTAAACCCAGCTCTGTATCTTCTTTCAATAAATTTATATGGATTTTCAAAGTTGTAAAGTCCTTTTTGAAACATTCTTTACTTTGTTGACTTCCACCTACAAAGGGAGAAATAACCGTTGCGATAAAATAAATCAGAACCTCCACGATAAGATTTACGTGTTCATTTTTCTCATATCGTATTCGAGATTGGAACGCTCGAGAAATAGCCCGAGAGTAGTTTTATGACTCTTCTGTCAGACACTTAACTGTGAATTGCAGAGTAGTCGTTTTGATGTTGTGCCATGTTGGCAGTTATCGACAGCTAATGACAAAGACCTATCTTTGGGCTGGAAAGGACCGGAGGTTGTCTGGCGCGATGGTCGGCGGCGATAGAGCTGGCTGTTAACTGGAGTGGGCAAGCCGGAAGCGTGCCGGACACGGCGTGGCTGGTGGGCAGAGGGAGCTGGTCGCGAACGAGTGGTGTAACTGGAGCCCTGCTCAAACAGTATTACTGCAGAAATGTCAATACTTGATCGTAAAACAGCATAGCTGCAGTTTGTGGCGATGTAAGCACGTACTAATTACGGTTCATGAAACCAGGGCCTAAGTCCTACGTACATGAGGGCACGGTCTGTGGCGGCGAACTCCATGTAACGTTGCTTCTATAAAAGGAAAGCACGCTGTATAGATGTTGTATGCTGCTGAATTACTGGACAGGATAGTGGCAGCGGTTTCAGCGTGCTGCCATAAAAGAGAAGCAACATTTGCATTCATTATAAATCTCTGTAAGGAATGTTCATCTACGGGATTGTAACAGGATCAACCAGGGGGTACATAATTATGGTTTGTTCGATAAAGCGGATAAATCAAGATGATTGTATTATGGTTGTACAAAAGTAGTAATTTTCGAATTTGTATTTGTTGTTTTTAACAGATTCTTGTCTTACCATCATGTTATCTGATTATCAGAAACTATATTATGGAAGTTAATGGTTGCAAACTGTCTTTTGATAAGATTTTCCTGCAGAAATTCAATTTTTAATAGCTTTATCCTGTTGGTCACTCTTACATTAACTTACGCTTCCCTAAGTGTGCTATTTAAACTTGAGGTCACCATTGTGCAATTTGATAAATATATCTGACATTGTCTACTCAATCAGTCGACTCCACGAGTAATGATTTTGGTCACCCAACTCCCTGCATTCTTAAAAATGTATAAGTAGATCAGAGGAAGACAGACGGATAGGCGTTTAAAGTCTCGTCCAGAACAGAATCATTGCACTCGAAGTACCCACCGGTGGGAGACTTTTTGCAGAGGTGATAGAAAAGCTTAGTACCTTTGCGACAATGTCTCAGTCGGCATGTGATTACGTTTATAGGTATCGTCAATATCTCTATGAAACTTCAAGGCCCCGCGAGCACGGAGAAGCGCCGCAGCGCCACGTGGTATGGACTCGACTGATGTCAGAAATAGCATTGGGGGAAACTTACACCATGAACCCGCCAGGTTAGCCGAGCGCGCTAACGCGCTGCTTCCTGGACTCGGGTAAACGCGCTGGCCCCGGATCGAATCCGCCCGGCGGATTAACGACGAGGGCCGGTGTGACGGCCGTTTTCCACATCCCCCTAGGTGAATACCGGGCTGGTTCCCGCGTCTCGCCTCAGTTATACGGCTCGCAGACATCTGAACACCTTCGCACTATTCCATGGATTACACTAGTCGCAGACAGTTGGGGTACACTAATTTCTTCCTGGGGGGTATGGGGTGGCGGCAGGAAAGGCATCCGGCCACCCCTTCAACTAACATTGCCACATCCTATTAACCATGCCGACCCTGCGTATCCGCGGGAAAAACGGCACAATCAAAAGAAGGAAAGAAGAGAAAGAAACTGACACCATGAATCCTGAGGACTGTCCATAAATCTGTATGATTGCGAGGAGGTGGAGATCTCTTCTGAACAGCATGTTGCAAGGCATCCTAGACCTCAGTAATAGTCATGTCTGAGGAGTTTGGTGGCCATCAGAAGTGTTTAAACTCAGAAGAGTGTTCCTAGGGCCACTCTGTAGCAATTCTGAGCGTGTAGTGTGTCTCATTGTCCTGCTGAAATTGTCCAAGTCCTTCAGAATGCACAATGGACATGAACGAATTCAGGTGTCACTTGTCTGAATCTGATCTAGACGTATCAGTGGTCCCATATCACTCCACTGCCCCACACCATTATAGAGCCACCACCAACTTGAACAGGCCCCTGCTGATATGCAGCGTCCTTGAATTCATGAGGTTGTCACCATGCCCGTACACGTCCATCCGCTCGATACAATTTGAAACGAGACTCGTCCGACCAGGCAACATGTTTCCAGTCATCAACAGTCCAATGTCGATGTTGACGGGTCCAGGCGAGGCATAATGCTATGTGTCGTGCAGTCATCAAGGGTACACGAGTGGGCCTTCGGCTCCGAAAGCTCATATCGATACTGTCTCGTTGAATGGTTCTCAGACTGACACTTGTTGATGGTCCAGCATTGAAATCCGCTGCAGTTTGCCAAAGGATTGCACTTCCGTCAAATGGTTCAAATGGCTCTGAGCACTATGGGACTCAACATCTGAGGTCATGCGTCCCCTAGAAATTAGAACTACTTAAACCTAACTAACCTAAGGACATCACACACATCCATGCCCGAGACAGGATTCGAACCTGCGACCGTAGCAGTCACGCGGTTCCGGACTGAAGTGCGTAGAACCCCACTTTTGTCACGTTGAACGATTCTCTTCAGTAGTCGTCGGTCCCGTTCTTGCAGGATTTTTTCGGTCGCAGCGATGTCAGAGATCTGATGTTTTGCCGAATTCCTGATATTCGCACTAGACTGGTGAAATGGTCGTACGGGAAAAGCCCCACTAAAAGCCCCTCTTCATCGCTACCTCGGAAATGCTGTGTCCCAACGCTCGTGCGCCGATTATTACACCACGTTCAAACTCACTTAAATCTTCATAACCTGCCATTGTAGCAGCAGTAATCGATGTAACAACTGCGCCAGACACTTTCCTTATGAAGACGTTGCCGACCACAGCACCGTATTCTGCCTGTTTACATATCTCTCTATTTGAATGCGAATACCAGTTTCTTTGGCGTTTCATTGTAGATGACTGGTCAAAAGAGTGATCACATAAAAATAAATCTGTACTTGAACCGTTCCTGGAATTCCCTTTTGTATTCAGCTCCTGTGGTATCGTAGGTTGAAACCAAAACACCTGTAGTAAAATGGAAATATCTCTCTGCAGGAGAGATTAAATGGGCAGAAAACGTTTGAGCTAGTTTGAGAATAGTAAATAGTTCCGCGAAAACAGTAAAAGTGACTGCGCATTTCCCGCGAAACTGCAGGTAGCGTAATGAAAAGTATAGGAGAAACGTTATGACGTTAAAGCCCTGTCGAAAATATAAAACGCGATTTCGAGGGCAGCTGACGGCAGCAACACGGGAGTGCATTCATACAGAATATTATGTTTCGAATTTATCGTCCGACAACAACTCTGGCGTTCATGAACAGAGCACCATCAAGTTAGGTAAGCAACCCGCAACTTACAACGGATTTTGTTCTTGTCGCTCCGGTTTCTGGGAATTGTAAGGTCAGCGAAATAGTAATTAATTCCACAGCGCTGTGGGCCCGTTCGGTTCCCGATATGCATTTCATCGCTCTCGAAGTTGAAACAGTAGTGGTTTACTAAATACATCACTGCATTCGTGTTGTTCGGAAGGGGGGAGAGGGTGTGCTATATTTAAGTCGCCATTCATAACAGTGATTTGGATTGCCTGTGGTTATTGTTTTTGTCTTCAGTCCGAAGTCTGGTTTCATCCAGTTCTGCACGCTAGTCTATTCTGTCCAAGCCTGTCATCAATTCATTCGAACCTACATCCTCCACGGCTTTTACCTCTTAGGCTTCTCTCCAATACCAAACTGGCGATTCATTGATGCCTCATGGTGTGTCCTGTCAACCATCCTCCTTTTATTTATTTATTTAGTTATTTATTTAATCTGATCAGATTAGAGTTTTAAGGTCCTCTCTTACATCAAAACAAGGTTTAACGCTTACAGCATATTTTTTAAATCTTAATTTCGCAAGGAAAATAATCATTTTAATATGACAAATAGTAATAAAATGATTTGAGTGTCTGTAGAGTTAAAATAGTTAACACTGTCGGTACTTCTACTACTGCTCTTCCAATACTACTACTACTAATAATAATAATAATAATTGTAATTTTTGTCAAGTTACACCACAAAGAGTTCTTTTCTCTACATTTCTGTTCAGTGTCTCCTCGTTAGTACCGGGATCCACCCATCTAATCTGTATTTTTCTGTCGCAATACATTTCAACAGCTTGTATTCTCTTAACCTTCAGAAGGGGCTTCCTCACACTTACATTTAAACCCACTACTCCTAATGTCTCGTTTCCTAATGAAGTCTCTCAGCATCGCCTGATCTAAATCAACTACATTCCATAACCCTTATATTGTTTTTGTTAGTGTTCATCGTATATGGACCTTGCAAAACACTGTCCACTCCGTTCTACTGCTCCTTCAACTTTTTTGCTTCTCTGATAGAATTATTCTTCGGCAAAGCTCGAACTTAAATTCCTTTGACAAATTTTTCTTTGGCTTCCTTTACTGCTTGCTTATTTTACCTACTGAATTACGTGTGGGGGGCGGGGGCGGGGGGGGGGGGGGGTGGCAAGCTACAACACTCTCACTTTCCCTTTGGAAGTACTGCTTCCCTTCAGTGGCCTTCGACTCCTATAATTGCCGTCTGGCTTTTGCGCTGGTTGTATATAACCTTTCGTTTCATGTATTTTAATCCTGATGTGTTCACAATTTCAAGGAGTGTAGCCCGGTCGATACTGTCAAAAGCCCTCTCTATACGAAAGCTATAAACGTATGTCCGATTTTGTAGGGAGCACATTGTACTCGTGTGGGAGCGATCTAGATACTTGTAAAACAATAAACTGGTAACGAAGATCGCAGGAATTCTTTGAACTCCATGATAACCGGTTTCGGCGAAACTAAAGCCGCCATCATCGGAACTGGTCATCATGGAATAAAAAGAATTCCTGCGATCTTGGCTACCAGTTTGTTTTACGTATGCCGGACTTCCTTCAATATATCTTCAAAGGTAAGTCGTAGGATAGCATTGCCTCGCGTGTTTCTAAACTTTTCCGGAACCAAACATGATATTCCCCAAAGTCGGAGTCTTACCAGTTTTTTTTTCATTCTTTTTAAATAATGTGTGTCAGTATTTTGCAAATACGACTATCTATCTGATAGTTTGGTACTATTCACACCTGATAGCGCCTGCTTTCTTTGGAATTGGAATTATTACATTCATCTTGACGTCTGAGGGTGTTTCTCTTGTCTCATATATCTCGCACACTAGGCAGGCTTTTGTCGTAGTTGATTCTCCCGAGGATGTCAGCAGTTTTGAGAGAATGTCGTCTACTCTTTGCGGTTGGCCTGCCTAAATTATGTCAGGTATTTGCAGGTATATACTGTAGGAAAGGGGGCGTGGTCGCATCACGTGTTACATCGACCACGCCCCCTTTCCTACAGTACGGACGTCCGACCGCTCAGTCGGCAAGACTCAGCGGAGGAGCGCCTCTGAGGACGTCCAGCGCAGTCCTGAACGAAACGGCAGGAACAGAAGAGTTTCTTGGCCCATGACCCGACACTCCCGAAATGTTTACCAGCAGCTATGTTTTCTGCAAGATTTTAGTCGTTTGTTGTCTTACTGTCGTGACTTGCGTTAATACGTCGGTGCTGGTACGGCGACGTAGCTGGTTGGTTGGTTGATTTGGGGGAGGGACCAAACAGGGAGATCATCGGTCCCAACGGATTAGGGAAGGAAGAGAAAGGAAGTCGGCCGTGCCTTTTCAAAGGAACCATCCCGGAAATTTGCATGAAGCGGCTTAGGAAGATCAAGGGAAACCTAAATCAGGATGGCCGGATGCGGGGTCGAAACGTCTTCCCCCCGAATGCGAGTCCAGTAGGCAACGTAGCGTTCAAACACGAGCATCAGTGTGCATTACAGTTGCAGACAGTCAATTTGGGACTGGACAAAGTAAGCAGAGCTTTACTCGTAAAGCTGTGTTGTCAAAACAACAGCTGCTCCTCCCGAGTATCGACGAATTAAAGGAATACAAAGAGGTCTTTCCGAATGGGCGTTGAAAAACGTGATTCGGAAGTTCGAGTTAATTGGCAATTCGGGAATTACTCTTAGGAGAAGCCGGCGGCCAATTGCGGCACAAATTGTTGAAGTTACTGTTGCTGTGGCTGAGAAAGCTGAACGTAATGTGCGACGTTCAAGCACTGCACGAGCTGTGTCACGACAGCTGAACATTCCATTGGTCTGCCATTGTTTTGGGAAGCAGAAGAGCAATCTTTAGAGCAGTTCGAGGCTGTCGTGGATGCAGATGGTGCTCACATTGAGCAACGTTTGTAACCTGGTACGTAAACATGGTGCGCAGTTAACAAATATTACCCTCTCGTGTCAAAATTGAGTTTCTATCAATGGTTTATTCGTTACTGTCCTTCTGCACGTCATTACATATGTTCCCACGAAGTTTCGTTGTCATATGATCGTTCGTTTGACATGAGACCCCTGTCAAGCAGCGAAAGTTTAATTGTAACCACCTTTTATTTCGTCTCACATGAGTGTCACGAAGGGACAGCAATGACAAGATGAGAGAAATAAGATATAATGCGGAGTTTCCCCGGCAGTCATTCTTCCCACACTGCGAATGGAACAGCGAAAGGGAATAGGTAGTTGCACCAGACGTATCCTCCGTCACGCGCACCATGAGGGTGATTGCTGAGTGTAGAAGGTAGATAAAAAGCAACTGCTCGCGTCTTTCCCGTCGTCATGGTATTCCTCACGGGATCGGACGCCGTCACAAACTTCTGTTATCGGTTCATGGCTCTGGCTCTGAGCACTATGGGACTTAACATCTGAGGTCATCAGTCCCCTAGAACTTAGAACCACTTAAACTTAAGTAAGCTAAGGACAACACACACATCCATGCCCGAGGCAGGATTCGAACCTGCGACCGTGGCAGCAGCGCGGTTCCGGACTGAAGTGCCTGGAACCGCTCGGCCACAGCGGCCGGCGCCGTTATCGATGTCGGTGGGCGATCGCGCCCAGTCGTGGAACATTCCGGGCCACATAGACTTCTTCGTCTACCGCCGTGTGGGCTGTGGCAGAGACGCTCGGAGCGTCATACGGCGACAAGAAGTTGATGTCGAGATGAGGGCGGACAACGATGCTGACTGCTCTAATAGGCTGACAAGTGTTCCGTCCCAGGACCCCGGTAAGTGGCTGGCGGCTGTAGCCAGCTGCGGGCAGATCTCTCTCCAGATACCGGACCCATCCCCAGCATGTGCACGCTTTCACGACGGCCTGTAGCGGTTCAGAGCCTTACAATGCCCTACTGTTTCACCAGGCGTTGTGAGCGTCCTTTGTAATCTGTCCGTGTTTGTGCTGAACTTCCGTCTAACAGCACTATTTATTATGTCATTGGCGTTCACACACTCGAGGTACGACACTGCAATGGCGCAGTGCTATTTCGAACGCGCACATGAAGTCTTGAAAGGTGGCTACACTGAGCCACTGCGCCAGAGATTGCGCCAAAGAGTATTATTAAGCCGCCTCCACAGTGCTTGTCGAGAGCTCGTAGTAGTCAGTGCGACTCGGGGTAGTCTGTGCTGAGATGTTGTAGCAGAGAGTGTTTGTTGAGATGTGCTAGTAGGCAGTGCTTGCTGAGATGTGATATTGGAGAGTTCTGGTTGAGATGTGATAGTAGAGAGTCGGTGTGAGATATATTGTAAGGATTAGAATGATTTTCATCAATATAAATGAGGTAACAAACCCCGTTTCTTTTTTTTTCATTATTTCAGTGTCCTAAATAATGCGTCATTACAGGTTCAGTCAACAAAGCATCTGGCGTGTGTTCTTGTATTAGAGTGTAATTCTGCTTTCCATGAGCAATTATAGTATTTCTAATTTTCTTTTATCACGTCAGTATAATTGGTATTTAAAAATTCTTGTCTTGTTGGAGAAGAACCGTGCCAGATGTGTACGTTGAGTCACACTCCCACACACAGAACAATTACACTTGTGCTTTGGTTTAGTAGGTTTTATAGTTGCTGGGGACTTAATTAATTAACTGTGTTAACGAAAATTTTCTTTCATTGTTTGTTGTTATTCTAAGCAGTCAGATAGCGTAATAATACTAGTCAGGGCCAACCGTTTACGAGACTTGCGTAATCGGACTTACAGCAACAAAAAATATTTTCAATCTTATTTAATTAAGCCCCCATGCAGTCTGTAGGCCCCGTAACTGAAGCCGTGCTTCTGAAAATAATGCTGGAGCTGTGACGGCATTTTTCTTTTGCATGTTTGTTTTGCAATGAAAATTTTACGCTGAAGCGCCAAAGAAACTGGTATAGCCATGCAAATCCAAATACTACATAAGTAAACAAGCAGAATACGGTGCCGCGTACGGCAACACCTGTATAAGACAACAAGTGCCAGGCGCAGATCGGTTACTGCTGCTACAATGGCAGGTTACCAGGCTTTAAGTGAGTTTGAACGTAATGTCGGCGCACGAGCGATGGGACACAGCATCTCCGAGATAGCGATGAAGTAGGGATTTTCCCTTACGACCATGTCACAAGAGTACCGCGAATATCAGGCATCCGGTGAAACATCAAATCTCTGACATCGCTGCGGCCGGAAGAACGGGGCCAATGACGACTGAAGAGAATCGTTCAACGTGACAGAACTGCAACGCTTCTCCAAACTATAGCACATTTAGTCAACGAAAAATCATCGATATGGGCTTTCGGAGCCGAAGGCCATTCGTGTACCTTTGATGACTGCATGACACAAAGCTTCACTCCTCGCCTGGGCCCGTCAACACCGACATTGGACTGTTGATGATGGAAAATGTTACCTGGTCAGACGAGTCCCGCTCCAAATTGTATCGAGCGGATCGACGAGTACAGTATGGAGACAACTTCATGAATCCATAATCCATATGCCCTGCATGTCAGCAGAGGACTGGGGGCTCTGTAATGGTGTGGGGCGTGTGCAGTTGGAGTGATATGGGACCCCTCATACGTCTAGATACGACTCTGACGGGTGACACGTACGTAAGCATACGTAAGCATCCTATCTGATTACATCTACATCTACATCTACATCTATACTCCGCGAGCCACCTTACGGTGTGTGGCGGAGGGTACTTATTGTACCACTATCTGATCCCCCCTTCCCTGTTCCATTCACGAATTGTGCGTGGGAAGAACGACTGCTTGTAAGTCTCCGTATTTGCTCTAATTTCTCGGATCTTTTCGTTGTGATCATTACGCGAGATATATGTGGGCGGTAGTAATATGTTGCCCATCTCTTCCCGGAATGTGCTCTCTCGTAATTTCGATAATAAACCTCTCCGTATTGCGTAACGCCTTTCTTGAAGTGTCCGCCACTGGAGCTTGTTCAGCATCTCCGTAACGCTCTCGCGCTGACTAAATGTCCCCATGACGAATCGCGCTGCTTTTCGCTGGATCATGTCTGTCTCTTCTATTAATCCAACCTGGTAAGGGTCCCATACTGATGAGCAGTACTCAAGAATCGGACGAACAAGCGTTTTGTAGGCTACTTCTTTCGTCGATGAGTCACATTTTCTTAGAATTCTTCCTATGAATCTCAACCTGGCGCCTGCTTTTCCCACTATTTGTTTTATGTGATCATTCCACTTCAGATCGCTCCGGATAGTAACTCCTAAGTATTTTACGGTCGTTACCGCTTCCAATGATTTACCACCTATGGCATAATCGTACTGGAATGGATTTCTGCCCCTATGTATGCGCATTATATTACATTTATCTACGTTTAGGGAAAGCTGCCAGCTGTCGCACCATGCATTAATCCTCTGCAGGTCCTCCTGGAGTACGTACGAGTCTTCTGATGTTGCTACTTTCTTGTAGACAACCGTGTCATCTGCAAATAGCCTCACGGAGCTACCGATGTTGTCAACTAAGTCATTTATGTATATTGTAAACAATAAAGGTCCTATCACGCTTCCCTGCGGTACTCCCGAAATTACCTCTACATCTGCAGATTTTGAACCGTTAAGAATGACATGTTGTGTTCTTTCTTCTAGGAAATCCTGAATCCAATCACAAACCTGGTCCGATATTCCGTAAGCTCGTATTTTTTTCACTAAACTTAAGTGCGGAACCGTATCAAATGCCTTCCTGAAGTCCAGGAATACGGCATCAATCTGCTCGCCAGTGTCTACGGCACTGTGAATTTCTTGGGCAAATAGGGCGAGCTGAGTTTCACATGATCTCTGTTTGCGGAATCCATGTTGGTTATGATGAAGGAGATTTGTATTATCTAAGAACGTCATAATACGAGAACACAAAACATGTTCCATTATTCTAAAACAGATTGACGTAAGCGAAATAGGCCTATAATTATTCGCATCTGATTTATGACCCTTCTTGTCCATTGTGCCTCCTGACGTACTAGGGCAATTCCAGCAGGACAATGCGACACCCCACACGTCCAGAATTGTTACAGAGCGGCTCCAGGATCACTCTTCTGATTTAAAATACTTCCACTGGCCAGCAAACTCTCCAGACATGAACACTGTTGAGCATGTCGGATAGCTTGCAACGTGCTGTTCATAAGTGATCTCCACCCCCTCGTACTCTTCCGGATTTACCCAAGCACGACTCGCCCTCATAGCTTTACTTCCTTGAGTACCTCGTCTCCTACCTTCCAAACTTCACAGAAGCTCTCCTGCGAACCTTCTGTGAAGTTTGGAAGGTAGAAGAGGAGGTACTCCAGGAAGTAATACTGTGAGGGCAAGTCGTGCTTGGGTAAATCCGGAAGAGTTCAGATGGTAGAGCACTTGCCCGCGAAAGGCAAAGGTCCCCAGTTCGAGTCTCGGTCCGGCACACAGTTTTAATCTGCCAGGAAGTTTCATACCAGCGCACACTCTGCTGCAGAGTGACAATCTCATTCTGGATTATTATTTCGCTTCAGTTTTAAAGTGTACGATCGTGTGTTGAAGCACTATATTTTTGTTGTCTACAAAAATTTTGAACTGATCAAACGAAGCAACCGTAAATTTCATGAATTTGAGCTATGAAACACAGAAGATTAGTGTGTGATGTGATATAGAAACGAAAATATTCAGCATATATACAAGGTGGTGAGAAATAGTCGGGAGCGCCTGTAGGGGTATTGCAGGATAGGTTGTGTTGCGAAATAAATGCTAAACAGATTCGGTACATTCTGACACTTCAGAGATAATTAGCATTGAAGTTCCCTAACCAAGTAGTCGTGCGAGCAAATTCAAGTGACCTACCAGACACAATTAATTCCAGTCGTTCTCACAGCGTAGATGATAGCGCAAGAAACTGCTCACCCTCAGCCTTAGGCACAGGTTTGATCTTTACTAGCGTCCCACGTCCAATTTTTGTATCTCTCTCCTGCTCGGTTTTAGGAAACCAAAAAAATAACACGTTTGGCGACATAGTCTCTGGCGGGCGGCTTGAATTTCGCCCGTGACAGCCTGATTAACAAACTTCAGTGCTAATTAACGCGGGAACGGCGTAACGTATCGATTTTTTAGCAATTACTTCTCAGCGCATCTTACCGTGGCAGCACCATTACAAGCTTTTCAGACTCTTTATGACCGCCCTGTATATGAGAGGCATTCTACATCTACATCTACATCCATACTCCGCAAGCCACCTGACGGTGTGTGGCGGAGGGTACCTTGAGTACCTCTATCGGTTCTCCCTTCTATTCCATTCTCGTATTGTTCGTGGAAAGAAGGATTGTCGGTATGCCTCTGTGTGGGCTCTAATCTCTCTGATTTTATCCTCATGGTCTCTTCGCGAGATATACGTAGGAGGGAGCAATATACTGCTTGACTCTTCGGTGAAGGTATGTTCTCGAAACTTTGACAAAAGCCCGTACCGAGCTACTGAGCGTCTGTCCTGCAGAGTCTTCCACTGGAGTTTATCTATCATCTCCGTAACGCTTTCGCGATTACTAAATGATCCTGTAACGAAGCGCGCTGCTCTCCGTTGGATCTTCTCTATATCTTCTATCAACCCTATCTGGTACGGATCCCACACTGCTGAGCAGTATTCAAGCAGTGGGCGAACAAGCGTACTGTAACCTACTTCCTTTGTTTTCGGATTGCATTTCCTTAGGATTCTTCCAGTGAATCTCAGTCTGGCATCTGCTTTACCGACTATCAACTTTATATGATTATTCCATTTTAAATCACTCCTAATGCGTACTCCCAGATAATTTATGGTATTAACTGCTTCCAGTTGCTGACCTGCTATTTTGTAGCTAAATGATAAAGGATCTATCTTTCTGTGTATTCGCAGCACATTACACTTGTCTACATTGAGATTCAATTGCCATTCCCTGCACCATGCGTCAATTCGCTGCAGATCCTCCTGCATTTCAGTACAATTTTCCATTGTTACAACCTCTCGATACACCACAGCATCATCCGCAAAAAGCCTCAGTGAACTTCCGATGTCATCCACAAGGTCATTTATGTATATTGTGAATAGCAACGGTCCTATGACACTCACCTGCGGCACACCTGAAATCACTCTTACTTCGGAAGACTTCTCTCCATTGAGAATGACATGCTGCGTCCTGTTATCTAGGAACTCCTCAATCCAATCACACAATTGGTCTGATAGTCCATATGCTCTTACTTTGTTCATTAAACGACTGTGGGGAACTGTATCGAACGCTTTGCGGAAGTCGAGAAACACGGCATCTACCTGTGAACCAGTGTCTATGGCCCTCTGAGTCTCGTGGACGAACAGCGCGACCTGGGTTTCACATGACCGTCTTTTTCGAAACCCATGCTGATTCCTACAGAGTAGATTTCTAGTCTCCAGAAAACTCATTATACTCGAACACAATACGTGTTCCAAAATTCTACAACTGATCGACGTTAGAGATATAGGTCTATAGTTCTGCACATCTGCTCGACGTCCCTTCTTGAAAACGGAGATGACCTGTGCCCTTTTCCAATCCTTTGGAACGCTACGCTCTTCTAGAGACCTACGGTACACCGCTGCAAGAAGGGGGGCAAGTTCCTTCGCGTACTCTGTGTAAAATTGAACTGGTATCCCATCAGGTCCAGAGGCCTTTCCTCTTTTGAGCGATTTTAATTGTTTCTCTATCCCTCTGTCGTCTATTTCGATATCTACCATTTTGTCATCTGTGCGACAATCTAGAGAAGGAACTACAGTGCAATCTTCCTCTGTGAAACAACTTTGGAAAAAGACATTTAGTATTTCGGCCTTTAGTCTGTCATCCTCTGTTTCAGTACCATTTTGGTCACAGAGTGTCTGGACATTTTGTTTTGATCCACCTACCGCTTTGACATAAGACCAAAATTTCTTAGGATTTTCTGCCAAGTAAGTACATAGAACTTTACTTTCGAATTCATTGAACGCCTCTCGCATAGCCCTCCTCACACTACATTTCGCTTCGCGTAATTTTTGTTTGTCTGCAAGGCTTTGGCTATGTTTATGTTTTCTAACTCGGTTGTTGTACCACGGTGGCTCTTTTCCATCTCTTACGATCTTGCTTGGCACATACTCATCTAACGCATTATGTACGACGGTTTTGAACTTTGTCCACTGATCCTCAACACTATCTGTACTTGAGACAAAACTTTTGTGTTGAGCCAACAGATACTCTGAAATCTGCTTTTTGTCACTTTTTCTAAACAGAAAAATCGTCCTACCCTTTTTAATGTTCCTATTTACGGCTGAAATCATCGATGCCGTAACCGCTTTATGATCGCTGATTCCCTGTTCTGCGTTAACTTTTCCAAATAGTCGGGTCTGTTTGTCACCAGAAGGTCTAATATGTTATCGCCACGAGTCGGTTCTCTGTTTAACTGTGCAAGGTAGTTTTCAGATAAAGCACTTAAAAAAATTTCACTGGATTCTTTGTCCCTGCCACCCGTTATGAACGTCTGAGTCTCCCAGTCTATATCCGGCAAATTGAAATCTCCACCCAGAACTATAACATGGTGGGGAAATCTACTCGAAATATTTTCCAAATTATCCTTCAGGTGCTCAGCCACAACAGCTGCTGAGCCAGGGGGCCTATAGAGACATCCAGTTACCATGTCTGAGCCTGCTTTAACCGTGACCTTCACCCAAACCATTTCACATTTCGGATTTCCGTCAATTTCCTTCGATACTATTGCACTTCTTATCGCTATAAACACGCCTCCCCCTTCACTGTCCAGCCTGTCTCTGTGGTATACATTTCAATCTGAGTTTAGGATTTCATTACTATTTACATCTGGTTTCAGCCAACTTTCTGTCCATAGTACTATATGGGCGTTGTGACCGTTTATTAATGAGAGCAGTTCTGGGACCTTTCTGTAGACGCTCCTGCAGTTTACTATTAGCACATTAATATTGTTATTCCCTGTTGCATTTTGCCTACTCCTATCTTGCTGCGTCTCAGGAGGCGTCTTGTCGGGCCTAGGGAGGAGATTCTCTAACCTAAATGAAAACGAGAAATATGGAAAAAAAGTGAATTGTTTATTATTTCAAAAGTAATCTCCATAACTCTTAACACATTTATCCCAATGTGAGATAAGACGGTCAGTGGCCCCAGGTGAAACGTAGCTTTTAATATAAATTCAAAATTTTGTATCAATATTCCGGATGCAGTTCGCGTACTTGAGAAGATTGTCCACGAAGGCCTATTTCCCCTTTTTCTCGTTAACTTCCTTTCTTGTGGAATGCAAAAGCAAGAGAGCCGTAGTCACTTCTGCTAGCTCGTATTCGTCCACTTCGCGGCTACTCCGCGGCTAGTGTAAACACTACTTGTCGATAAAATGCAATTTCTACGACTGCTGTAAACGTATCTTAAGGGACATTGCCAGACTGAAAATATCAGCTGAATTGTTTGAAAAATTTAATTCTATCGACTTTTACTGAAAATTGCTATACAACTCGCGTAAAAAAAAAAAAAATCCAATCCTTCAATAGCTAGGAATTCGTTGAAAAGGAGAGTCAAATATCGTACTGCTGTCCTATACTCTGAGCGGTTAGTGGGGGCTGTGTGGAGGCGTAACAGTATTCTCGCCAGCAGTTAAAACTTCGGCTTCAAGTTTTTTCTTACAAAAACAACAGTAGGCAATTCATTCGCGGCAGTTTATCTGTTATTCAGATGTGACCGCCCGTTGGAGTCTCGTTGGCGAATATGTATGAATTTAAAGAAGGAACCAGCGATTTGTACCGGAAATTAATATTTATGAGCGGTGATATGTGTGCCAGTATTCCGGGAACGTATAAAAATATAGTTAAACCTCTATTCGAAGTGCGAGTGAGAAATTACAAGCAGTCATCGTTTGGAAGTATAATAGTTCTTTTAAAATTGACGGAAGGAACTCCTCACTCCATTTCCCCATAATCTTGGTTTTTCGTGCAATATATCTGAGAAATTATTGCATTACCCTCACTCGGCAATGAGGAGTCGTGAGTAGCGTCAGTGATGATATAACGATTACTCCATCACTCATTTGCGCACATACACGCACACAGCCCGAACAGAGCACAATGAAAGAAACACACTATTTAAATCTTATAGACGTGAAAGTTGATTTTCGATTGTAACGGCAATGAAACCAAACATGGTAAACAGAATGAATATCGAAGACGACCTTCAGTGTGCATTGACTCAGATCAAACGGCATACAAAGAAAGGTTGTTAGAAATGAGCAATACATATCCTCCCATAGGTTATTTATTACTTGAACATGTGGTGCTCTGGCAGCTTTCAAATAAAAGTTACGATAATATTATGAAAGGGATAGACCGCTGCTCACCTTGTAGCGGAGATGTTGAGTCGCAAACAGGCACAACAAAAAGACTGCTAAACACGTAACACACACACATTCAAGCAAACGCAGCCCACACGCACATGACCACTCTCTCTGGCTGCTTTGGCCAGGCAGCCAAAAGGTAGCCAAGGGTGTGTGAGTTGCGTTTGCGTAAAGGTGTGTGTGTGTGTGTGTGTGTGTGTGTGTGTGTGTGTGTGTGTGTGTGTGTGTGTGTGTTTTACCTGTTTCAGAAGGCGGCCTCCTGGCCGAAAGCTTACTAGTCCAGTGAAACTGTCAGAAAATAATCCTGTACCTTGCAAAAGGTGGGGTAGAAGATTTTATTTTTTTAACTCGTTCATATTGTTGGAAAGGTTAGAAAACCAAGTTTTGCCAACAAAATTTCTCTTGGGAAAACTTTCTGCAGTCAAAAAACTTCTAAAATTTCGGACTTTTTTCAGTTTTTTCAAAATATCTCAGTTTCATTTGCTCCTATCGCTTTGACGTCTATTTTCTTTTTTAAAGAGCACAAAATTCTCTACAAATTTGATTCTTACCATTTTTTTCTACTCCCAGTATCTAAGGCGCTACAGCTCGTCAAAAAATACCAATTTTTCAAATTGCGAGCAAAGAATAGTTGGTGACAATTTCCACGATGTAAAGTTCTGCAGAAAAGATAAAGTTGTGACTCTCCTTTCTGCGTTCAATTCTGTAAAAGCTGGGAGCACTAAAATTACTCCTGTTGATGCTTTAACTCTTTTCCAAAGGATTTGTTTAATGAAACAAAGTGAAGAAGAGTTAAAAGCCTTTCTGAAATATGAACTTGCTCCTTACCCAATGTCCCTATTCTCAGGAAAAGGCATGCGAAAAGGAACAAAATCTTCATTCTACAATGCCTTCGTTCCAGTGGAAGATGTGAAGTCAGGTGGACCGAGTAAATTTTTTGTCATTGATGGAGGGTACCTTATCCACAAACTGACTTGGACTCGAAATGTTTGCTTCAAGTCAATAGCCCAAAGCTGTGTTTCTTACCTGCAACGTCATTTTGGATCTCAGTTTGCTATTGTATTTGATGGGTATCAATGTGAGGGAGACAAATGTAGCACAAAGGGTGCTGAGAGGATTTGTAGGTCCAAACAATATTCTTCGGTTGACGTTGTGGTTGAAACAGAGATGGTGAACGAAGTCCCTCAGGACAAGTTCTTGTACAACGAACGAAACAAGATGCTTTTGATCACACTTCTTAAAATGGAATTTCTGGAGTGTAGCACTGAAGTGCACCAGGCACAAGAAGATGCTGACGTTATAACTGTAACATCTGCCATTTCAAGAACCAAAGATTTTGGAAGTGTTGTCATTGTAGGAGATGTTGACATGCTTGTGCTCATGATCGGTTTGGGGCAAGGCATTGAAAACTTATTTTTCTTAAAGCCAGGAAGAGGAAATGCAGAAGACAAGTGGTTTTTCACTGCATCTTACAAGTTTGACAGTGAATATATTCTGTTCACTCACGCCTTTAGCGGATGTGATACAACATCCGCTTTTTTTGGTCAAGGAAAAATTAAGTGCTGCAATATTGTTGCGAAAAGTGAACACCTAACCTCAGCGCTTTGCACGTTCAATAAACCACATGCTACCCGTGAAGAAATAATAACCGCAGGAAAACAGGTTACTATAGCATTGTATAGTGGAGGTGTCAGCAGTTCCCACACACTAGACCATTTGCGGTACCAGCTATTCGCCAAATCTGCCACAAAAAGTAAACTGAATCTTGCACGATTGCCACCTACACAAGATGCTGCACAACATCATTCGTTGCAGAACATCCTGAGAAATGGGGCTGGAATCACAGTGACCACGGTCCAATACCCGTTATAATGAGCCAAGATCCAGCACCTGAAGCACTTCTTCACATTGTTTCATGCTCATGCAAGCTGAACTGTGGCGGAGCGTGCTCCTGCAGAAAGGTGGGTTTGAAATGTTCTTCAGTTTGCGAGAAATGTATTGGGGTCAACTGTGAAAACGTGCCAAAATTTTTATATGAAGACAATGAAAAAGATGTTATGGAGGATGTTGAGGAAATCGCTGACGAAACCAACGAACTTGCTGAGGCTGACTCGCTGTTTAAAGAAGAGGTCAATCTGGGATCAACTCTATGTACAGACCCTGAATTCGTAACTCAAGGTATTTCTGGTGACACTGAGGAACCTGGCCCATCAAAACGTTGGAAGTGATGCTCATATCTGTCTCAAGTGCGCTTAAGTGCAATATTACAAGTATTACACAACCAGAGGTGTCAACATTTTTTAGTAACTGACAATGCATTTTAATTGTAATAAAGCTACTTATTTTTAATGTCAATTGTGTGGCTTTTATACACAAGAATAATTACCTACCTAATTAGGTTGCCTATTGCAGCTAATAATAGTTCAGTTTCCTGAGACAATTTATTTTTTGTGTGTGTGTGTGTGTGTGTGTGTGTGTGTGTGTCTATGTCTCTTAATGATGTATTTTTATATTTATAGTTTTACAAATACCAGGGCTGAGGTGGCCCATAGTGAACTTCAGGTAGTGATGTAAGAAACAATAGTTGGGTGCCCAGCAATCCTCATGTTGCATACAGAGAAATTGAATACCTGAAAGTGAGGTGGTAAATTCCAACTTATAACATGATGTATAATGTATTTATACTATACAAAGAGACACTGAAAAAATAGTGTTCAAAAATAAGGTATCTTGCCACTATGCTCAAAATTTGAAAAATTGGTATTTTTTGAGGCGCTGTAGCGCCTTAGATATTGGGAGTAGAAAAAAATGGCAAGAATCAAATTTGTAGAGAATTTTGTGCTCTTTAAAAAAGAAAATAGACGTTAAAGCGATAGGAGCAATTGAAACTGAGATATTTTGAAAAAACTGAAAAAAGTCCGAAATTTTCGAAGTTTTTTGACTGCAGAAAGTTTTCCCAATCTAAATTTTGTTGGCAAAATTCGGTTTTCTAATCTTTCCAACCATATGAACGAATTTAAAAAATAAACTCTTCTACCCCACCTTTTGCAAGGTGTATCTACTATTTGACTGGACTATATGTGTTTAGTAGTCTTTTTGTTGTTCCTGTCTGCGACTCAGTATCTCCGGTATATGGTGAGTTACATACAATCTATCCTTTTCATGATACTGTCATTTTTCCATAATGGATTTTCCGTTGTTGGGAATAAGTTATGTTATTTCTATATGCGTGGTCAACCAGTAATTTCCGAGGTGGTGGCGGGAACCAAAATAAGAAAAAAATCCAGTAAACATGGAGTATAAAACGCATACCTTAAGGGTATGAGAACTAGTTCAGTAGAAGAGATGTGTTTCGCAGAAGCGAAGCTGAAAAAATACTCAAGCTCTTAAGATACGCCTTTTAAAGCCCTTGTCCTTTTTTTCTGAGTAATCATTCTATTGAATGATTTCGTGCGGCCCGCCACGAATTCCTCTCATGTACCAACCTCTTCATCTCATAGGAGCAACAACTTTCGTCCTTAATTATTTCCTGGATGTACTCCAATCTCTGTCTTCCTCTACAGTTTTTATCCTCTACAGCTCCCTCTAGTACCGTGGAAGTTATTCCCTGATGTCTCAACAGATGACCTATCACCCTGTCCCTTCTTCTTGTCAGTGTCTCCCTTACATTCCTTTCCTTGCCGATTCTGCGGAAAACTACCTCATTCCTTACCTCGATGTGTAGATTGAACAGTAGGGGCGAAAGACTACAGCCCTGTCTGACACCCTTTTTCATCCGAGCACTACGTTCTAGATCTCCAATTCTGATTGTTTCCTGTTAGTTCTTGTACATACTATATGTTAACCATCCTTTCCTATTTCTCTCAGAATTTAGAACATTTTGCATCATTTTACGCTGTCGACCGCATTTTCAGGCCTTTGAACGTGTCGTGATTTTTCTTCAGTCTTTCTTCCATTGTTAACCGCCTCTCTAGTGCCTTTACCTGTCCTAAACCCAAACTGATCGTCATCTAGCAGACCCTGTTTTCTTTTACAGTCTTCAGAATATTATTATTGTCAGAAACTTTAATGCATGAGCTGTTAAGCTGATTGTGCGATGGTTCTCGCACTTGTTTGCTCTTGCTATCTTCGGAATTGTGTGGATGTTGTTTTTTTCGAAAGTCTGATAGTATATCACCATTCTCATATATTCTACATAATAACGGGAATAGTCGTTTTGTTGCCATTTCCCCCAATGGTTTTAGAAATACCAATGAAATATTATCTATTCCTTCTGCCTTATTTGATCTTAAGTCGTCCAAAGCTGTTTTAAAATCTGATTCTAATAGTGGATCCCCTATGTCTTCCCTGTCGATTCCTGTTTCTTCTCCTGTCACGCCATCACACAACTCCTCCTTCACAACGGAACGCTGTTGCTAGCTCCCCTACGCACAAGCCTTTAATGAAGCTCCAGTCGTAAGAACTAGATAGGAATTGCACGATGACGTTCCGGGCTAGTCGACCCGTCTGCACGTAACTTTAGCTTATTTAACCTCTCACTCTCGTTTCCCATTTTCCCCTGCCCCTCCCTCCCTCCCCCATCACCCCGTCCCTCTCTCTCTCTCTCTCTCTCTCTCTCTCTCTCTCTCTCTCTACCACTAGGCCCACTTACCGTGGACGTTTGTCTCCCTCGTTGCGCCTCCGCGTCAGGAACGATTTCCAGTTTGAAAAACGACGGCTGCCGGTTGTCCCGGCCCGTGTAGGAGAACGAAATTACTTTACCCTCAAATAATGATTACGGGGAGAAACAATGTAGTTACTCCGCCGATGCGGCACAGTGTAGCAGGGCAAAACATGAAACAAAAGAAACGTGTGTGACACATACATACATACTCGCGCGCAGAGAGAGAGAGAGAGAGAGAGAGAGAGAGAGAGAGCGAGAGCGAGAGAGATTATGGGTCTGAGAGTAGTGCGGAGAGGGTAAAAAAAAAAAAGACGGAACGGGAGCCGAAGCAGTTGTGTGTTATATAACTGTACACGACGCCGTGCGGACGGGACGCCGTGGCAGTTAATTAAAATAGTTTCCACTCTCCGTTTCGATTGGAATTTATTCCCCCCTCTGTCCCAGGGTCCGGAGCTGGCATTTCATTCCAGTAAAACGATACAGCGCTACCAACCCCCGCAGGCAGCTGCACAGATTCAACTGGGAGTGGTGGGGGGAAAACAGCAGCGTAACAGTGTATTACGCCGTCGGTCGGGGAGAGGGGAGTGGCAATATGAATAAAATACCACCGCAACAAATGCACGGTTTGAGCGAGAAAGGCGGAACTGTGAAGGGTAGGAAGGTGGGCGAGGAAGGTGAGATGGGGGGGAAAGGGGTGGGCTTGCCATTGCTCCAATCAGGTGGGGCGGAACCGTGCATCCGGTGGTCGTTTCCATTGTAATTGGAGGCGCAGTCATTTGAACCCGGCTGTGCGCGTCCAAGAGGTCCTTCCGCCCGTCCCCCTCCTTTTTATTTTATTCTATTTTTTTTAGCGTCTGCCAGCGTCCTCCCAGAGGAAAAGCATAAAAGTGGGCGGAGGAGACGTTACGCCGGACCAGTTCATTATGTAGCCTGCGCGGAGAATTGCAATTAAAGCGGGATCCGATTTCGCAGAGCTGTAGGTGAAGTGGAGGGAGGTGCGGTGTGTCCTGCCGCGGGGCAAGCGGCCGTGTGTCTTGGGTCGGCAGAAAATTGAAGGCGCCACTCTCGGATGGGGACCTGGATGGAATTGAAGCCGGGGCAGGCCCAGGCCACGGAGGAGGGACCTTCGGGGGGGAGGGGGAGGGGGGGATCGGTCGGTCGGTCGCCGAATGCTTTTCCTTCCTTCCGGCGATCGAATATGCAGATGGCCAGTTGCACCGTGACGGACGCCTATAGCCCCCCCCCCCCCCCCCAGCCTCCGGAAGACCCAACTGCTCTTTCCGTATCGGGTGCTCGCCAGTTCCCGGCTTTTCCCGAATTTGATTAAAAAGTGCCCGCGTCGTCGGCGACTTACACCAATGGGGAAGCGATGAGCACTCTGGAGCGTTCCAGAGCACATCTTTCGCTCGGCAGCGATTGGTGTGCTATCTTGAAATATCCTGACAGATTAACACCAGGTTTAACGTTGGAAACAATGGAACTTCATTCTAGGAGAATGTGACCGACTAATACACTACTGGCCATTAAAACTGCTACACCACGAAGATGACGTGCTACAGACGCGAAATTTTACCGACAGGAAGAAGATGCTGTGATATGCAAATGATTAGTTTTTCAGAGCATTCACACAAGGTTGGCGCTGGTGGCGACACCTACAACGTGCTGACATGAGGAAAGTTCTAATGGATTTCTCATACACAAACAGCAGTTCACCGGCGTTGCCTGGTCAAAAGTCGTTGTGATGCCTAGTGTAAGGAGGAGAAATACGTACCATCACGTTTCCGACTTTGATAAAGGTCGGATTGTAGCCTATCGCCATTGCGGTTTATCGTATCGCGACATTGCTGCTCGCGTTGGTTGAGATCCAATGACTGTTAGCAGAATATGGAATCGGTGGGTTCAGGAGGATAATACGGAACGCCGTGCTGGATCCCAACGGCCTCGCACCACTAACAGTCGAGATAACAGGTATCTTATCCGCATGGCTGTAACGGATCGTGCAGCCACGTAACGATCCCTGAGTTAACAGATGGGGACGTTTGCAAGACAACAACCATCTGCACGAACAGTTCGACGACGTTTGCAGCAGCATGGACTATCAGCTCGGAGACCATAGCTGCGGTTACCCTTGACGCTGTGTCACAGACAGGAGCGCCTGCGATGGTGTACTCAACGACAAACCTGGGTGCACGAATGGCAAAACGTCATTTTTTCGGATGAATCCAGGTTCTCTTTACAGCATCATGATGGTCTCATCCGTGTTTGGCGACATCGCGGAGAACGCACATTGGAAGCGTGTATTCCTCCTCATCGCCAATCTGGCGTATCACCCGGCGTGATGGTATGGGGTGCCATTAGTTACACGTCTCGGTCACCTCTTGTTCGCATTGACGGCACTTTGAACAGTGGACGTTACATTTCAGATGTGTTACGACCCGTGGCTCTACCCTTCATTCGATCCATGCGAAACCCTACATTTCAGTAGGATAATGCACGACCGCATGTTGCAGGTCCTGTACGGGCCTTTCTGGATACAGAAAATGTTCGACTGCTGCTCTGGCCAGCACATTCTCCAGATCTTTCACCAATTGAGAACGTCTGGTCAATGGTGGCCGAGCAAGTGGATCGTCGCAATACGCCAGTTACTACTCTTGATGAACTGTGGTATCGTGTTGAAGCTGCATGGGCAGCTGTACCTGTACACGCCATCCAAGCTCTGACTCAATGCCCAGGCGTATCAAGGCCGTTATTACGGCCAGAGGTGGGTGTTCTGAGTACTGATTTCTCAGGATCTATGCACCCAAATTGCGTGAAAATGTAATCACATGTCAGTTCTAGTTTAATATATTTGTCCAATGAAGGAATCATCTGCATTTCTTCTTGGTGTAGCAATTTTTAATGGCCAGTAGTGTATTTCAGTTCCATCTGGGTCTACGATCAAAGTTTACTTTTGTTTTATTACAATGTTCTACTGCGTTGGCTTTCGTAATTTGGATTACAATATTCTTTCATTTCGCCTTTTCACCAGTATAGGCTACGTAGCCAGTTTAACACATGGCAGATTAAAATACAAACGCAAAACCAACATCAAGTGTTCAGTGGTCAAATTAATAATTAAAAAAAAAATGTGTGTTTTACAAAACAAATTGTAAGGCTCTGGAACTTGGAGCATAAAAATCACAAAGCTGAGTAAATAATGCTGGGAAGAAAAACAAATGACATTAAGGTAAACTGTCTTGCTTTGCATACGTTGTTGCAGTATTTTAAGAATATCTGGTAGAAACGCGAACAGAATTTGTCTAGACGAGAAAAATTTATGATTCGCAGGAATTAGTGAAGTGGAAAGAGCTTACAGTTTGGCAAAAAAATTGTACAACAAGAAATGATTTTGAAGACTGAGTAGCTGGGCAACACTATCACACTATTAGAAAAACTTCGTTGTTAAGGTTGCGTAATTATTTTAAGCAGAGGGAAATCTCTGTTTTTCGTTCTATAATAATATTGTTCCTTCGCGTTACCACAGTTCCTCTCTATTAGACATTTAACAGGTGATTATTGAATCGTCTCTCATTCGATGCGTGACTTTGTAAGATTAACGATTATACGCAGATTTCTGAGCTCATCTTGATGGGAGTACATATTTGGTGACAATCTAAGATCAAGTACTTTATGCAATCGGCAATGATTGGTATGTGAAGATGATCTAAGGCAGAGGTTCCCAATCTTTCTGACGCTCCTGAACTCCAACAAATACTATCCAATGCTCCCAACACAGGTCAAATCAAACTAAACTACAGAACGATTTGTTTTCATTTGCAGACTGTTTATTTTCAAATCATGAAATATAGACGACATTTGGATAACGTTGAAAAAAAAAATTAAGAGGCGCTTTTCTTTGTTGTTTTACTGAACGAAGAAATATTGGACAGCTTAAACAGGGTGATTCCACGATGATGTTATAAGCTCTGAGGGATGTTGGAGAATGGTAAATGTATCGGTTTGCGGTAAGATACTATGGCATACATTGTTTCAAAATAAAATTCAGTCTAAGCTGCACAACTGGAATATTTTATTCCACTTAAATAAAATCTTTAAGTCGTGTAGCTCACGACTAATTGTTATTTTGAAAAAAGAAATGCTTATCTAGAGGAGGAGGAGGAGGTTAGTGTTTAACGTCCCGTCGACAACGAGGTCATTAGAGACGGAGCGCAAGCTCGGGTTAGGGAAGCGCCACCTCGCTCGGTGCTTATCTAGAAATGCAAAACTAAGACACTAAACAACAGTGGTAGACCCAGACAAATTTGTGTATAAGTCAATGCTTGATGAACTAATGTATAAGCTGGGCAGAAGATAAGTTCTAGAAACAGGGATTATTAGGAAAATAACGGATGCAATACAAATTACAGATTGTTGCAAAATGAGAAGTAATGAAGGGATCTACCAAAATATACGGTAAATTTCAAAGGTAATGGCGAAACGAAGGTTTCCTTGGAATAGGTTACGAAACAATCCAGTATTCACAGCGAAAAAGTCAACAGTAGTACAGAAGTACTAAAAGAAATACAAAGAAACGCCAAAGAAACCGAAAAAAGAAACAGAAAGAAGTCGTTTAAGAATAAAACAGCAGATTTAAGTGGCTTTCGAGCCAGAAGAAATAAAACACCGGCGTCAGCGAGGACGCGGGAAAGGAAAAGACAAATTGAGGAGAAGGGAAGTACTGCAAAAATAGCAAACAACAGGGCGAAGATTAAAAAACAGAGAGAGCTTGCATGGCACAACCCGTCAAACGGACATGCCTCGGTTAAAATAAAATATTTACCTGGGTCAGACTTTGCCAAAATGCAGTTCGGTGATCTCATAAGCAGTAAAATAAAAGTAGAATTCAAAGTGGTGGGCATACAACACGGGATGACCGCATATATTAAAATATTTCACTACATTACCAGATATAGCTTCGTTGAAATAGATATATACACTCCTGGAAATGGAAAAAAGAACACATTGACACCGGTGTGTCAGACCCACCATACTTGCTCCGGACACTGCGAGAGGGCTGTACAAGCAATGATCACACGCACGGCACAGCGGACACACCAGGAACCGCGGTGTTGGCCGTCGAATGGCGCTAGCTGTGCAGCATTTGTGCACCGCCGCCGTCAGTGTCAGCCAGTTTGCCGTGGCATACGGAGCTCCATCGCAGTCTTTAACACTGGTAGCATGCCGCGACAGCGTGGACGTGAACCGTATGTGCAGTTGACGGACTTTGAGCGAGGGCGTATAGTGGGCATGCGGGAGGCCGGGTGGACGTACCGCCGAATTGCTCAACACGTGGGGCTTGAGGTCTCCACAGTACATCGATGTTGTCGCCAGTGGTCGGCGGAAGGTGCACGTGCCCGTCGACCTGGGACCGGACCGCAGCGACGCACGGATGCACGCCAAGACCGTAGGATCCTACGCAGTGCCGTAGGGGACCGCACCGCCACTTCCCAGCAAATTAGGGACACTGTTGCTCCTGGGGTATCGGCGAGGACCATTCGCAACCGTCTCCATGAAGCTGGGCTACGGTCCCGCACACCGTTAGGCCGTCTTCCGCTCACGCCCCAACATCGTGCAGCCCGCCTCCAGTGGTGTCGCGACAGGCGTGAATGGAGGGACGAATGGAGACGTGTCGTCTTCAGCGATGAGAGTCGCTTCTGCCTTGGTGCCAATGATGGTCGTATGCGTGTTTGGCGCCGTGCAGGTGAGCGCCACAATCAGGACTGCATACGACCGAGGCACACAGAGCCAACACCCGGCATCATGGTGTGGGGAGCGATCTCCTACACTGGCCGTACACCACTGGTGATCGTCGAGGGGACACTGAATAGTGCACGGTACATCCAAACCGTCATCGAACCCATCGTTCTACCATTCCTAGACCGGCAAGGGAACTTGCTGTTCCAACAGGACAATGCACGTCCGCATGTATCCCGTGCCACCCAACGTGCTCTAGAAGGTGTAAGTCAACTACCCTGGCCAGCAAGATCTCCGGATCTGTCCCCCATTGAGCATGTTTGGGACTGGATGAAGCGTCGTCTCACGCGGTCTGCACGTCCAGCACGAACGCTGGTCCAACTGAGGCGCCAGGTGGAAATGGCATGGCAAGCCGAACCACAGGACTACATCCAGCATCTCTACGATCGTCTCCATGAGAGAATAGCAGCCTGCATTGCTGCGAAAGGTGGATATACACTGTACTAGTGCCGACATTGTGCATGCTCTGTTGCCTGTGTCTATGTGCCTGTGGTTCTGTCAGTGTGATCATGTGATGTATCTGACCCCAGAAATGTGTCAATAAAGTTTCCCCTTCCTGGGACAATGAATTCACGGTGTTCTTATTTGAATTTCCAGGAGTGTATACACTGAAGAGCCAAAGAAACTGGTACACCTCCGTAATATCGTGTAGGGCCCCCGCGAGCACGCAGAACTATCACACCACGACGTGGCATGGACTCGACTAATGTCTGAAGTAGTGCCGGAGAGGATTGACACCATGAATCCTGCAGGTGATCAGACAGGATAGTTACGAACTTGTCACCTGTCTGAGTCGTATCTAGACGCAACACGGGTTCGATTTCACTCCAACTGCACACCATTACAGAGCCTCCACCAACTTGAAGAGTCTCCTGCTGACAGGCAGCATCCATGGATTCATGAGGTTGTCTCCATACCCGTACACGTCCATCCACTTGATGCAATTTGAAACGAGACTCGTCCGACCAGGCGAAAGTATTCCAGTCATCAACAGTCAAAGTGTCGTTGTTGACGGGCCCAGACAAGGCGTAAGGCTTCGTGTCACGCAGCCATCAAGGATGGCTCCGAAAGCCCATATCGATGATGTTTCGTTGAACGGTTCGCACGCTGACACTTGTTGAAAGCCCAGCCTTGAAATCTTCAGCAGTTTGAGGAAGGGTTGAACTTCTGTCACGTTGAACGTTTCTCTTCAGTTGTCGTTGGCCCCGTTCTTGCAGGATCTTTTTCCGGCTGCAGCGATGTCGGAGATTTGAGGTTTTACCGGATTCCTGACATTCACGGTACACTCGTGAAATGGTCTTATGGGAAAATCCTCACTTCATTGCTACCTCGGAGAAGATGTGTCCCATCGCACTGTACTTACATAATACCATGTAAAAAGCATTCACACAAGCTGGTTACTACATCTGTCAACTTTATCTGTAATATTATATGCTCATAATGTAAGGTTTATCTTTGTGTTTTAATTTTCATTGTATTATGTCTATTCTTTAAAAACAGTCATACTGTGAAATCAAAGAGATCTGTATATTGTAATATCTCTGAGAGAGAGAATATCTCTGGCACTGTTTGTAAAATTGCAATCTTTGTGTCAACTTCACATGTGGCAAATACTTTTTGGTGTGTGTGGTGCTTTGCACAATATGGTGATGTGCAAATCATAGAAGTGCTGCAAATATTTTGCAATATCTGAAAAATACGATCCTGTAACTTCGCAACAAAATTGCGCGGAATTTTCGATGTAAGTACTATAGCCACTTAACCTCACACATTTGTTTACTCTGTATCTGATCGTTTGGAGGTTAGTTATGTTCACATAGGGCGCTTCTAACACTGCTTTCTGCCTGTGGGTGCCAACACACGAAGAATATTTCGCTACAGTGGAAGAATAAAAACCGAAAATTGCCGATTATTTAAAGTGCATGTTGTAAATCTTGCGAACAGCCGTCTGATGATGAACCTGTCAGTTCGAAACCGGTTACGGTGCTATTTACTTAGAGGGGGTAGGACGTCAAACGGGCCGACTTGGAGCAGGAGAGGCATCACAGGACATTTTAATTTCCAGTGTCTATACTTTTACAAATAAATTCATAAAGCTTTGTCAACATCACCAGGAAGGATTCAGGAATACATTTTTTTGCGAGTGAAAATTCACAATTTTTTCACTTACTAACGGCTGCATTTGTTGCTATAGGTACACTTTTCTTCATAAGTTAGAGATATTCTTCGATGAATTTTGCACAGCATATATACCATACTTACAGGTGCATGAAACTCTAGAATTTATTTAATTTATGAAAAAACGAATGAGCTATTGTATTTTAAACTTCATGTTTAGAAAAAACACAAATTTTGTAGTCAATTACCACAATTTTTACCACAGTTTTTAATAGATTTGGAAAATTGTAGAGTTTCATACACCTTCAAGTATGGTTTGTATGCTTTCCAAAATTTATCGTAGAATCTCTCTTATTTATGAAGAAAAGTGTACCTATAGTAACAAATGCTGCCATTAGTAAGTGAAAAAAATGATGAAATTTCACATGTAAAAAAAATTATTTCGTTATGTTTTACAACTTCCACTGCTAAGAGTGTGAATTCTGCATCCTTCCTGGTCATGCTGACAAAGATTTATAAATTTACTTGTAAAAGTATAGACACTGAAATTGAAATGTCTTCTGGTGCCTCTCCTGCTCCAAGTCGGCCCGTTTGACGTCCTACCCCCCTTAAGTAAATAGCTGTCTTCTTCTAAGTAAGAATCAACCTACATTAATTGCACGCAGCCACGGTCTCAGCATGTCAGTTTTAGACAAAACAGCACTAGTAAAGTATTTATTTAGATGATAACTTTCGATGAGACTATGTTACTACCTTCGGGTCACAATTCACACAGTCTCCACAATCTGCGCATTGTGTCGCGTCGTATCACAAATGTGCGTGTAAAGATTGTGGAACACACTGCATGTCGGCATGTCAGCCCTGTTCTAGCGTAACCACAAGCGCCGGAACGAAGAGGAAGAACGACGCGACGTCAGCCAATAGCCTGCTGACAAGGAATGTGCCACGACAGGAGCGCCGCTCCTGACAGCCTCGACCGCTCAGATCGCCTCGGGACGCGGACATCGGTCGGCAGCCTTGTTGAACCTTGTGTATAGCCTAGAATATTACTGTTTGAATGTCGTCCATCGTTTGCGGCTACTCCTTGTAAATCTCCAAGTTAAGTATTGTTAATCTGCTTTATACGAATAAAACTACTAACGTTATTTGCTTGAATTATTGTATAGCATTTCGAGGACGCAGCATCCCTTAGGCACCCTATACCAGACGAGTGGGCAAGACCCAACAAATCAATACATAATGATCTGACACGATATAAAGCGCAGATCGCGGAGACTGTATGAATTGTAAAGTTTAAGATCCGAAGATGATAACATAGTCTCACCGAAACCGTTTGCAGTTTTCCAGAGTTCATTACAGCCGGCCGGAGTGGCCGAGTGGTTCTAGGCGCTACAGTCTGGAACCGCGCAACCGCTACGGTCGCAGGTTCGAATCCTGCCTCGGGCATGGAAGTGTGTGATGTTCTTAGGTTAGTTAGGTTTAAATAGTTCTAAGTTCTAGGGGACTGATGACCTCAGAAGTTGTCCCATAGTGCTCAGAGCCGTTTATTTCATTACACTACAAATCACCCCCGTTGTGGCAATGTCAGGAATATATTTCCCTGAAGGATTTACACTACTGGCCATTAAAGTTGCTACACCACGAAGATGACGTGCTACAGACGCGAAATTTAACCGACAGGAAGAAGATGCTGTGATGTGCAAATTATTAGCTTTTCAGAGCATTCACACAAGGTTGGCGCCGGTGGGGACACCTACAACGTGTTGACATGGGGAACGTTTCCAACCGATTTCTCATACACAAACAGCAGTTGACCGGCGTTGCCTGGTGAAACGTTGTTGTGATGCCTCGTGTAAGGAGGAGAAATGCGTACCATCACGTTTCCGACTTTGATAATGATGTGTTGGCAAATGTGCCAACACCTGGTAGATAGAGGAGGCCGAAATGCACGCTATCTAACGCAGACGGGCGTGAATTCTGGAACAGGATAAGTAGTGAATGCTAGCAAGAAAAGTACGTTGCTTTGGGAATACTTAACTTTTATATAGTCCTTTGGTTTACAACGTTCTTGATGAGACATTTCATACGATAACTATGAAACTATGTAAGGCTAATGGCGCCTTGCTAGGTCGTAGACATGAACTTAGCTGAAGGCTATTCTAACTGTCTCTCGGCAAATGAGAGAAGGCTTCGTCAGTGTAGTCGCTAGCAAAGTCGTCGTACAACTGGGGCGAGTGCTAGTCCGTATCTCGAGACCTGCCTTGTGGTGGCGCTCGGTCTGCGATCACATAGTGGCGACACGCGGGTCCGACATGTACTAAATGGACCGCGGCCGATTTAAGCTACCACCTAGCAAGTGTGGTGTCTGGCGGTGACACCACAGATAAAGGTCGGATTGTAGCCTATCGCCATTGCGGTTTATCGTATCGCGACATTGCTGCTCGCGTTGGTCGAGATCCAATGACTGTTAGCAGAATATGGAATCGGTGGGTTCAGGAGGGTAATACGGAACGCCGTGCTAGATCCCAACGGCCTCGTATCACTAGCAGTCGAGACGACAACCATCTTATCCGCATGGCTGTAACGGATCGTGCAGCCACGTCTCGATCCCTGAGTCAACAGATGGGGACGTTTGCAAGACAACAACCATCTGCACGAACAGTTCGACGACGTTTGCAGCAGCATGGACTATCATCACGGAGAACGTGGCTGCGGTTACCCTTGACGCTGCATCACAGACAGGAGCGCCTGCGATGGTGTACTCAACGACGAACCGCGGTGTACGAATGGATGAATACAGGTTCTGTTTGCAGCATCATGATGGTCGCATCCGTGTTTGGCGACATCGCGGTGAACGCACATTGGAAGCGTGTATTCGTCATGGCCATACGGGCGTATCACCCCGGCGTGATGGTATGGGGTGCCATTGGTTGCGCGTCTCGGTCACCTCTTGTTCGCATTGACGGCACTTTGAACAGTGGACGTTACATTTCTTATGTGTTACGACCCTTGGCTCTACCCTTCATTTGATCCCTGCGAAACCCTACATTTCAGCTGGATAACGCACGACCGCATGTTGCAGGTCCTGTACGGGCCTTTCTAGATACAGGAAATGTTCGTCTGCTGCCCAGGCCAGCACATTCTCCAGGACTCTCACCAATTGAAAACGTCTGGTCAATGGTGGCCGAGCAACTGGCTCGTCACAATACGCCAGTCACTACTCTTGATGAACTGTGGTATCGTGTTGAAACTGCATGGGCAGCTGTGCCTGTACACGCTATCCAAGCTCTGTTTGACTCAATGCCCAGGCGTATCAAGGCCGTTATTACGGTCAGAGCTGGTTGTTCTGGGTACTGTTTTCTCAGGATCTATGCACCCAAATTGCGTGAAAATGTAATCACATGACAGTTCAAGAATAATATATTTGTCCAATGAACACCCGTTTATCATCTGCATTTTTTCTTTGTGTAGCAATTTTAATGGCCAGTAGGGTAGCTCTAAGTTCTAGGGGACTGATGACCGCAAATGTCAAGTCCCATAGTGCTCAGAGCCATGTGAACCTTGTGCTCCACGACCATTACACAATGATATGACACAATGTAAAGCGCAGATTCCGGAGACTGAATGAATTGTAAAATTGAAGATCCGAAGATGGTAACGTAGTCTTACCGAAACCGGTCATCTGAATAAATACTTTACTAGCGACGTTGGCTGTTTGCAGTTTTTTGGAGTCCATTACACTACAGATCGCCCCCATTCTGGAAATGTCAGGAATATATTTCCCTGGTGGGTTTATTAGGTGGTATCCAAGGACTTGTCCACGTCCAAAATCACTGAGCTGTCTTGATGGATCCATTCTGCTGTTAATGCTTCCCTGCTGATAACATCGCCGCCCCCTTTTACACTGGCGGTTCAGCTTGTCGTAACATCTAGTGGTCAATTCTGCATACTTTCTCGATACTTTGGGTCACGTAGTGTATAAGACATTGTGAGCGTGTGGGTGCTATTCTGTCATTCTGCGCAACGGATTAATCTGAGATGTACCCTTTACCCCGTGGCTCCTGCAAGATGCAATTTCCACCCCCACACTACCAAAGAAGTCAGACAGACGCTCCTAACGTTCTAAAGAGAAATGCCGGAAAAACTTTCAGCAATAAATATCTTCCGGAGTCGTCCGCTGTAGGGAAATGACACAAAAATTCACAGAATTTCTTACGTAACTAGTGGGATACTTGGGTACTGGGGTAGTGCTAGTTAGTGTAAGAAAAAACATGAAACTAACAAAAATTATCATTTATTTGCAAAAATTCGGAGAAATCACAATGGCACTTTTAGTTATGAACTGAACAAGTTATTTCCGGGTTCTTTTCAGAATGTGAAGTTACCTCTTAAGGATAGGATTCGCTAATGAAATTTCTATACAAAGTTTAAGATTGTTATTGACTTGGCAGAATGGCTGAGAGCCACACCTACTCAACTTGAATAATTATCCGTTAGAATGTTGCTAGGTACGGTCGAGGCTGTCGTGTGTGAAATGCAGTGGAGTGTACTGTTGTGCAGGAAATATAGGGCTCGCAAGAGCTGTAGCGCACAATACCATAAGCTGCGATGACTGCTATCTTTGCCACTCGCTGCTGACAAAGAAGATTCGTTCTATCTGTATTGACCTTCGCCAATCAAACTCTCCCTACGCCTTGATGAATTCAAGGACTCCTATTCGCCCCTAGTCTAACTATTGGCGGGGTGCACCGGTCAGATAACCAGTCCACCGCTATGCCACTCAAAAATTCGCTCACAGGCGTTTAACTATATCTCTGTCCGTTCACACCGCACAATAAGTGTGGCGGCCAACACAGTGAACAACGCTTAATCACAAGGACTCAATATAGTGTCGCACTCCGATTCGCTCAAGACAGATGTGCTCTCCCAGTGAACTACTGAGAAGAGACTTGTTCCTTGCTCTTTGAGTACACGTACGAGCACACACGCTCTCGTTACGCGTTCTCGCTCCAAGAGCGACAACGGAACGGCCCCTCTCCACGCCAGACGTGAAGGGGTATATCTTTCGGTCTCGTCCATTACTCCTTCGGCTCAAATTGTCAGGGATATCGTCTGCCATTCAGCATTGCTCTTCTAAAACGGGAGAATGACGTTTCTTTTAAGGCGACCAATCCGGAAATCGGTAGCATCAGTGTTTGGCGTTTGCTGTCTCCCTGTGAAAACCTCCGAAACTGCGTGCTATGTTTGTAAAGAATGCGTAGGCTGGGCGCTCCCACACAATGTAGTGGAATTTGCTTTTAAGCCGAACACAGGGTCGTTCTTCCTTTCACTCGGGCAAACGTTGTCTGCTCTACGGGCGGCCGCCGGCCGACATAGATATGTTGACTTGTGCTCTGAAGGGACCATCCTCCCGGCGTGCGGTTGGCCTCTCCCGAACTAAAAGCTCCTGTGACCGTCGTGTCTGGAATGTGTGTGTGTGTGTGTGTGTGTGTGTGTGTGTGTGTGTGTGCGTACGCCAGCCTCGAGTATTCAATCTCAGTGTGCATATGCGATTTACTAGTTATTTGCATATCGTTTACATGAATTCATACAACATTGACTTTATCTTATCGAGTTTGGGTTCAAATGAAGCGTCATGGTGTGCGGAATATGATTGTGAGGGCGGAATATGTAAGCAATGAGGGTCAGGAGACCACGACGTCTCACAACATGTATCAGGAGTGTGTGTTACGGAAGGGTTAGACGCAGCAGAATGATGATTACTGGCTACATCCACGTTTGCTGCCATTCAAGAACGGGGACTTTCACAGGGCGCGCCGGCTGCCACAGATGAGGCAGTAGGATGGAATGCCGCTCTCTCGACCGCCCCCGTGACTACAGCGGCTGCCTCTCTGCCGAGAGTTGGCAATTTAACTGCGCCACGGCCCCCGAGGCGTCGGGGGTGGGCTTGATGGCAACGGCGACAGGGGATAGGAAGCAAAGGACAAAGGCTCAAACGACCCGCGGCCGCGGCCAGTTTCTGAAAGTGCTACCAGATCCCCGTGTTGTCTCCCCGAGAGGCCGAAAACAAAAAAACACGAAAAACAAAAAAATACAAAAAGGGCGAAGTACTGGAGGGCCCAGGAGGCGGCGCCGAGAGAGAGTGTGGCCCTCTTGCCCGCGTTGCGAAGGTTTTTTTGCGGCGCTCCGGTCTAATGTTGAAAAACTGGTGAGGAGATGGGGGAGGGCGGTGGCTAAAGTGCTACAAATTCGACAGAGGTGGGTCCTTCGGGGCGCCACCGCCGGCGGCTAGATTACGGCTACACACAGCTTTAATTAATATCAGCCCCGCCCTGCCCACGCCGCCGCTGCCCCCGTTTTTTAATCCCCCCCTCCTACCCCCCCTCCCTCCGGCCCATTACGAGCCGCTAATGGACGGAATACCCGGCAGGCAAGGCGGCCACATCGACCGCGCCACGCACCCTCTGCCACACACTCACTGCGCCGCCGTCCCTCGGCCTAATGTGAAAAGCACTGCCCGTTCCGGGAGCGAAGTGGCACTGGCCGGGTACTAGAGCGCCGTCCTGCCAAAGACGGTAGGCGGTTTTTCAAAACATGTGGAAGAGCTACGGCTGGTAACCTGGCAGACCAGGAAAGAATATTATGTTGTTGTCGTCTTCTTCAGTCCTGAGACTGGTTTGATGCAGCTCTCCATGCTGCTCTATCCTGTGCAAGCTGCTTCATCTCCCGGTACGTACTGCAGCCTACATCCATCTGAATCTGCTTAGTGTATTCATCTCTTGGTCTCCCTCTACGATTTTTACCCTCCACGCTGCCCTCCAAAACTAAATTGGTGATCCCTTGATGCCTCATAACATGCCCTACCAACCGATCCCTTCTTCTTGTCAAGTTGTGCCACAAACTCCTCTTCTCCCCATTTCTGTTCAATACCTCCTCATTAGTTACGTGATCTATCCACCTAATCTTCAGCGTTCTTCTGTAGCATCACATTTCGGAAGCTTCCATTCTTTTCTTGTCTAAACTATTTATCGTCCACGTTTCACTTCCATACATGGCTACACTCCATACAAATACTTTCAGAAACGACTTCCTGACACTTAAATCTATACTCGATGTTAACAAATTTATCTTCTTCAGAAACGCTTTCGTTGCCATTGCCAGTCTACATTTTATATCCTCTCTACTTCGACCATCATCAGTTATTTTGCTCCCCAAATAGCAAAACTCCTTTACTACTTTCAGTGTCTCATTTCCTAACCTAATTCCCTCAGCATCACCCGACTTAATTCAACTACATTCCATTCTCCTCGTTTTGATTCTGTTGATGTTCATCGTATATCTTCCTTTCAAGACACTGTCCATTCCGTTCAACTGCTCTTCCAAGTCCTTTGCTGTCTCTGACATCGGCGAACCTCAAAGTTTTTATTTCTTCTCCATGGATTTTAATACCTACTCCGAACTTTTCTTTTGTTTTCTTTACTGCTTGCTCAATCAGATTGAATAACATCGGGGATCGGCTACAACACTGTCTCACTCCCTTCCCAACGACTGCTTCCCTTTCATGTCCCTCGACTCTTATAACAGCCATCTGGTTTCTGTACAAATTGTAAATAGCCTTTTAATCCCTGTATTTTACCCCTGCCACCTTCAGAATTTGAAAGATAATATTCCAGTCAACATTGTCAAAAGCTTTCTCTAAGTCTACAAATGCTAGAAACGTAGGTTTGCGTTTTCTTAATCCAGCTTCTAAAATAAGTCGTAGGGTCAGTATTGCCTCACGTATTCCAACTTTTCTACGGAATTCAAACCGATCTTCCCCGAGGTCGGCTTCTACCAGTTTTTCCATCCGTCTGTAAATAATTCGTGTTAGTTTTCTGCAGCCGTGACTTATTAAACTTATAATTCGATAATTTTCACATCTGTCAACAACTGCTTTCCTTGCGATTGGAATTATTATATTATGAAGTTATGGATAACATGACGCATGGTCATCCCGATACATTGGTCGCGTATTGAAGGCGTGTTTCGTACACAAATGCTAGGAGCAACATGATTATTCTTGATTTCACTTGGATAAGAGTTTATAACTACCTTCTGCTGACGTAAGCTTATTTTTGGCTTTCAGAATATCACTATTTTACGAAATCGCGTTCCCGGATTGTCTACCTCCGAAGTGATTGATGAATATAAAAACTTCCTGACATATTAAAACTATATGTTAGACCGGGACTGGAACAAGAGACCTTTCGCGACTGAGAGATCCGAGCACTACACACGACCCATCCTCACAGTTTTACGTCCGCTAGAGCCTCATCTCCTGCCTTCCAAACTTCCTAGGTGTTAGTCCCCCAAGTTACGCGGGAGAGCTTCTGTGAAATTTGGAAGATAGGAGACGAGTTTCTTACGGAAGTAAAAATGTGATGCAGGGTCGTGAGTCGTGCTCCGGCGGCTAAGTTGGTAGAGCACTTGCCTGCAAAATACATAGGTCCCGGGTTAGAGAACTGGTCAAACACACTGTTTTAATCTGCCAGAAAATTTCATAAGAGCGTACATTCTACTGCAGAGTGGAAATTAGTTCCTAGTAACTGTTGTTCGTTACTAAATCAAAATTCATTATAAATGTTAGCGTCAAATACGACCATGCAATTAAAAGTAAGATAAATGTTTTCTGAAACTAATTTTGAACATTATGTCAAGGATTAAATTTTGTTCTGAAAGACATACTCCACTACTAATTATGCAGACAGAATTTCCATTAATTACTGAACGGTTTTCAACACTTGGACTTATATAAAAGTATAATTTTTAATTGTAGGTTTGATCATATTTAAGGTGTATGAAAAACATCACAGTTAATTATATAAATACGTCAGTGACAGAGCCCGCCATATCAACTTTTTAACCACGTCTGATTCTCAATTTAGAGACTCATGGTGCCGTGCAGTTGGTATTATTTAAATGTGCTGCGCTCATCTCTTTTTAAAAAACTGAAGCAGCGAATGGAGTAACACGTAAGTAAAAAGTTGTCTAACTTAATTATTGGCTAGCAACCCAAGCAAACATGTTAGTTACATTTCTAAAGCTGATTACCGGTATATTTTCATAATTAACCTCAGTTGTACGTTACCGTTCTACGTTTTTACCTCTCGAGGATAAGTGTTAACAGTTCGTACCAAAAAAATCGTCTGCTGATTTCAATGTCAGTTTATATACACGACTATAAATTTTCGTGAATTATCGGCTGGTAGCGTCACAAACGCATAACAATTCTGAAACAGGAAGACATGACGGCTGAAATGTTGCAGTATAATTTTTTAATTCCACGATTAGTTTCGACAGCGCTGTCATCTACTCAACGTACTCGTCACACTGGCTCGCCAGTCGAGACATTTTCGTCATGATAATGGAATATTAACAATGTCGGTTTGCTGTCTAAATCGAAATATACCTCGTTACAAAATATATCGAGGGCTCCTTGTTACTTCCGTCATTCTGTGTTTGATTTCCGCTTAGGTTTGGAAGTGCCGTCTGCTCACTCATTTTCAAGGTATTTCTGCGTACGACACTGATATTTGATGTCCTCATCTCACGGTGGTTTGCAGCACAGCGCATTTCAGATGCGAAATGCAGCAATAATGATGCCTATGAGTTTGTTTACGTACTCCTGACTAAAAGCGTTTCTGTGCGTTTTCTGTGTGTAGTGTTGCCAAATTAACCGCTACTTTTGGTTTTTACTTAATCTGATCGTCTTCTCCTTACCTGAGGTTTTTCGTTTCTTATGTTGTTTTGACTATGTAAATATTGCAAAGGAGCAATGTGAAAGTTGTGCACCTAAACGCAGAATAGGTGGGGGAGGGGTGAGGCAGCATGTTGTTTAAAGGTAGTGAATAGTGAATGCAAAGCAGGTGAAAGGAGAGTGATTTGGTAAAGACACGAAGAAATGGGGAGAGGAGTTGGATGTGGAAGAAAGGGGAGCTGATCAGGAAAGTGTCCATTTTCCTGGATGCACAACTCAGAACATTTCTAAACGAGTCATGGTCGAGAGAGAAAGTTGCGGGTGTCATGGGACGACAAAATTCTTCGATGTATTGCTTGAAGTCACTTGCGGTTGGATTAAGAATGTATCCTTAAGCCGTCCTCACGTGGAGGGAGGCAGCTAACGTTGATGTGGAGGCGGACGGAAAATACAATGCCACGAGACAACGCCCGCGTCACATGGGACGTGCTAGCTAACGCGATTTGTGACTCTAGCGCTGTCCAGCGGAGGCTGTCAGCTGTATCTGGCTCGCAACCACACAGTTTGTTTACGTAAATGGACGCGCATAAAATTTCTGCGTTAGCTGTGTTAAACCGCAAATTTCCTCCCTGGTCCATACGCTAGTCATATTGTTCTGCGTGTAGTACACATAAATAAAAGCTTCGGTGCTCATGATCATCTTCTAAGACAAAAAGGGCAATTCCATTTGCAGTCAGTAGGATCAGCAGATTATAAAGCTTCAGACCCGGACAAACTCACCCCTGAGAGAGAGTGCACTTACTTTTACTTAACATTGGATAGTACAGAAAATATTATTAATTTATCAAAAAGCTCCCATAACATTTTAGAAAATGCGAAGATGAAAAACAAAAAAAGCAAAAAAACAAAAAAAAGAATAAGCTACAGCAAGACCTGAAACCGCTGTCTATTGTTCCATAAGTCGGAACCTCTATTCACTATGCCGTGTTGACCTTTTGCAAGGTATGACTTTGTGTTTTCTGTTATGATCTTCCGAAGATCGCCGATATGCTATTAAGTGACATGGCGCGTTTTTGATGATCTTAAATGTGCTATTGCCTTAAAACGGCGTACTTTAATAACACGCAAGTTATAACACGAAAATATCTAAATACGAAAATTCTTTAACCATCAGTATGATGTTCCACGTCATTTTATTTCTACAACCAACGATAGTATACTTTTGAGTGATCTACAATGTGCTGCTGCTTATGAACAGGATATACAGGGTGTTACAAAAAGGTACGGCCAAACTTTCAGGAAACATTCCTCACACACAAAGAAAGAAAATATGTTATGTGGACATGTGTCCTGAAACGCTTACTTTCCATGTTAGAGCTCATTTTATTACTTCTCTTCAAATCACATTAATCGTGGAATGGAAACACACACCAACAGAACGTACCAACGTGACTTCGAACACTTTGTTACAGGAAATGTTCAAAATGTCCTCCGTTAGCGAGGATACATGCATCCACCCTCCGTCGCATGGAATCCCTGATGCGCTGATGCAGCCCTGGAGAATGGCGTATTGTATCACAGCCGTCCACAATACGAGCACGAAGAGCTTTCAAATGCCCCATAAATGAAAGTCGAGAGGGTTGAGGTCAGGAGAGCGTGGAGGCCACGGAACTGGTCCGCCTCTACCAATCCATCGGTCACCGAATCTGTTGTTGAGAAGCGTACGAACACTTCGACTGAAATGTGCAGGAGCTCCATCGTGCATGAACCACATGTTGTGTCGTACTTGTAAAGGCACATGTTCTAGCAGCACAGGTAGAGTATCCCGTATGAAATCATGATAACGTGCTCCATTGTGCGTAGGTAGAAGAACATGGGGCCCAATCAAGAGATCACCAACAATGCCTGCCCAAACGTTCACAGAAAATCTGTGTTGATGACGTGATTGCACAATTGCGCGCGGATTCTCGTCATCCCACACATGTTGATTGTGAAAATTTACAATTTGATCACGTTGGAATGAAGCCTCATCCGTAAAGAGAACATTTGCACTGAAATGAGGATTGACACATTGTTGGATGAACCATTCGCAGAAGTGTACCCGTGGAGGCCAATCAGCTTCTGATAGTGCTTGCACACGCTGTACATGGTACAGAAACAACTGGTTCTCCCGTAGCACTCTCCATACAGTGACGTGGTCAACGTTACCTTGTACAGCAGCAACTTCTCTGACGCTGACATTAGGGTTATCGTCAACTACACGAAGAATTACCTCGTCCATTGCAGGTGTCCTCGTCGTTCTAGGTCTTCCCCAGTCGCGAGTCATAGGCTGGAATGTTCCGTGCTCCCTAAGACGCCGATCAATTGCTTCGAACGTCTTCCTGTCGGGACACCTTCGTTCTGGAAATCTGTCTCGTTACAAACGTACCGCGCCACGGCTATTGCCCCATGCTAATCCATACATCAAATGGACATCTGCCAACTCCGCATTTATAAACATTGCACTGACTGCAAAACCACGTTCGTGATGGACACTAACCTGTTGATGGTACGTACTGATGTGCTTGATGCTAGTACTGTAGAGCAATGAGTCGCATGTCAACACAAACACCGAAGTCAACATTACCTTCCTTCAATTGGGCCAACTGGCGGTGAATCGAGGAAGTACAGTACATACTGACGAAACTAAAATGAGCTATAACATGGAAATTAAGCGTTTCCGGACACATGTCCACATAACATCTTTTCTTTATTTGTGTGTGAGGAATGTTTCCTGAAAGTTTGGCCGTACCTTTTTGTAACACCCTGTATTCAGATGAAAATGACAAATACATTATGGCATCTTGCACGTTCTGCTTGTGACGTAGAGAGCGTTCTTGCCTCTAGTTGGTTCACTCTTTCCTGGCACATTGACGAAATGTCACGGGACTTATTTTGTGTTCCACGCGGGGCAATGGCTCCTCAACGTTGATACAGCAGGAAATGATGTCACAAAACTCGTACAGCCCGAAGTCAACGTTAGTTAACCCGTCCAGTGTGAGGACAGCTTTACTGTAAAATGAACGTTCCGCCACCAGGACATCCATCTAAACGTAGAGAATTACTTGGAAACAAATAGCACCATTTGCAGTTTTATCTTTCGTCACCACGACAATTTTCTGCTACCAAGAGGCCGGCCGCTGGTGGCCGAGCGGTTCCAGGCGCTTCAGTCTGGAACCGCGCGACCGCTACGGTCGCAGGTTCGAATCCTGCCTCGGGCATGGATGTGTGTGATGTCCTTAGGTTAGTTAGGTTTAAGTAGTTCTAAGTTCTAGGGGACTGATGACCTCGGATGTTAAGTCCCATAGTGCTCAGAGCCATTTTTTTGCTACCAAGACCATTTTCGAATGATTACGAACCTAGCGCCTTTGAGATGCTAAGTCAGACTAGTCTATGGCTCAGACCGGTAGTGAAAATAGAGAATAAAATTGCAATGGTGTTGTTATTTGTTTCCAAGATAATTACTACAGTTGAGGGCCCTGAACCATTATGATCCAGATGATAAACAAGAAACAGCCAGTTATGTATCGTACATTGCATCCACCCGTAAAACTTTCAACGATTGTAGCTCTCAGAGTGAAACGGACATAAATTTGGTTTGTGCAAAGTTGGTTATCTGAAACACAGCAGGAATATACAAAATCCCATGCACTTGCTGGCAAGTGTACGTTGGAACTACAAAGTTCTTTAACACCAGCCTCAAGGGACACAAGAGCAAGACGGATAAATAAGGAGTAGCAGATCACACGCCAGGACAGGGAAGACCACCAAATTCGTTTCGCTGCCTCTGAGATTTTAGTGAGGTCTAGAACTAGGATGTACAGAGAGCTCACAGAAATTCAAAAACTATTTCAACATAAAGTAAGTAGGGTTGAAATTACACAAGCTGTCGGTCCTGGTGCTAAATAAAACAAACCAACAACTCTTCCCCACTCCAAGCTCCATAGCGTACTTCGGCGTGACTCTGAAATCTTAGGCAGCGGTTTGATGACGTCACGAACCGACCGTTGCGTGGATACATATAAACAGTTCGGCTTGCTGAGCTTGTTTGAGTCATAGACAGCTTTAAAGAGTTGTTAAGGTCTCTGATGAAGAATGGAGCACTTGGAGAGGAAACGGTAGGCAGATGGACTCGGCGTTATGCCCTTAAATCAATTATCAGCGGTACTGTTCTGTTGGTTTCTTATCTGTAATTTAGTCATATTTATCTGAATTTACGCCATTATTTGCGTGGCTGTTAGTCTTATATAATAGCGGTGATAGGCATTTCTGATGACGCTTTTACTATCCTTGAGTTAGTTTTTGTTACTTGTGCTTGAGCAGTATGTATTGCTACACGCACTCATTGTGCCTTATTTCGTGTTGTAATCTTCTTTCCTCTTTTCTTTTGCAGGTAAGTAGCCGCTGGGAATGTCTGCATGTGATCGGATGAGATGCGTCGTAATTTCCAAGAGCTATCAGACCTGCTGTATGAACGGTGAGAGAAGCATGTTATACGAGAACTGCCGTTGGTCTAAGTTATGCACGTGGTCACAATATTGGGAAAATATTGTACTGCAATAGTGACGCCATGCATTTTACTTTTCTAGTGAAAGGTACCTTCACAACCTTTGTTTTAATACACGAACCTAAACTATGTGTCGCTGTCTTCTTACAGTTAGCCGACCGACAACTATTTCATCCTGAGCCTTACTGTATCATTGAGCTGTAGCATTGCACCGCATGCTGATTTCCTGGCGATTAATGTACGTTGTCTTAATGAGAGCCGTTATATCCTCTCGAGTACTAGTAATTGCCCTCATGGGTCTTAGAGTTTTTATTTTCAGCCTTCCCACGAGGGCCTTAAGACGCTACTTGGTGATACTATTGCTTAGTACGGTGTTATGCGACGGTCAATATAGCATTTGTTGACAAGGCCCGTTATTGTTAATTAGAGGCACTATTTCTCCTTAAAGTAGCTAATCAGTTGCCCTCTAGGCTCTCAGTTAATCCCGCACCAGTCCCTGCACCGAGCCGGCCGGAGTGGCCGAGCGGTTAAAGGCGCTACAGTCTGGAACCGCACGACCTTAGGTTAGTTAGGTTTAAGTAGTTCTAAGTTCTAGGGGACTTATGACCACAGCAGTTGAGTCCCATAGTGCTCAGAGCCATTTGAACAATTTTTGAACCCTACACCGACGAAAAGGTCCTTGCTGCGGCAACTGTTTAGAATCGAAAACAAGTCCTCCCTATGGCACTAGGAAAGCTGATTATTCAGCTGGTATCAGTCTTATTCCATCATTGATGGTTACATATTGTATGTTTGCAAAATGTTAGTATCTTCATATTAGAGTTCTGATACTGTTCCGACGATTACATCTGTGGTAAATATTACGAAATTGACTCGTATTTTGCGAATACGGATTGATGCCAGCCGTTCGCGAGGGACGAACATTTGTTCCGGGCTGGGACTCGAACCCAGATTTCATGCTTATCGCGAACAGTCGTCTCAGCCACTTGGGATACCCGAGCATGCCTCCAGGTTCGATCCAGACTTCCATATGTTACGGAGTCCACAACTCTTGCGCGCCGGTCCGGGACAATTTTACACCTGTCACAGGCAGCTGACGTCAATCTGATTTCGCAAATTGCGAATCAATTTCTTTAATCATATTAATTTATTATCCATTTATTTCAAAGGTTCTTTGTAAGTCTGTATCTGCAGTTACCCGTTCTGATTTCACCCGAAAGCGTCAAAAACTGAACATTGATCAGGCACGAAAACGAGAAAAATGTGTACTGAACTGTGAAAAAAAGAAGCAAAATAGAAACACTGAACGGTCCAAGTCCAAGATGTACAATAACTAATGCATTTGAATAGTAATGCCGACGTGATTATGTGGACACGGCGATGGATTGCCAAAGAAGAGATCTGGGCTCAAATCTCCCTAGTGCCCCATTTTGTTTCACAAAATTATGAACATTGACGTATCTGTTCGCTGTATTCAAATTTGTATCTGTGTCGTGGTGTAAAGTCCATTTGCAACAGCGCGGTATGTACGTGTCTCCTATTTGTTGTACGCAAGTATCGCATGTTATGACTCTTGCGTTTCGTTTTGGAAGTTTTGGCTCTTGAATTCCTTTGTTGCAACGTAGTTCACACCCGTTTAATTGTTTTCTTTTCTGTAAGACGTCTATGAGGCATCTCGCCTGCTCTCACTTTTCAACTTACTTGCGACGCTAATATATTGTTACCGCGTGTTTCATATTCTATAACCAATGTATAGTATGGGAGCTGCCAAGACTACAGAAAAAGAACAAACCTTCAATGACCTGACGGACAGTTTGCACGGCGCTGTTTCCACACAATCTCGACGTGGTGGCTGTAGCAATTCGCTCGATGTTGCTTTTCAAGCTTGGACCGTTCGCTGATTCTATTTTGCTTCTTTTTCAAAATTTAGTACACCTTCTTCCTGTTTTTATGCTTGATCTGTGTTCAGTTATCGACGGGGGCCATGGGGAGGTTTCCTAATCAGTGTATCGTCGCATCAATGTATGCTTACATTAAAAGAACCTGGAACAATTTTTTAGGACGATCTAATTGTCCTCTTTTGTTGGATGAAATTGTTACTTGTCACCGGGAGTTTAACTGGCTGGAGCAAATTGCACACACAATAATTTACTCGCCTGAAAAAAAGGTAACAATGCCACTGTGATTGATAAGAAAACGACCGAAAATTTCAGGAAAGGACGGAGTTCATTTGTCCATCCGGCCATCCTTTTTTGACGTGTTTCGTGGTTCCCATAAATAAGTCCTCACCGGATGCCGGGCGTTATTGGCCTTAAACATCCGTGGTCTGTTTCCTTCATCATCGTTCTCTAACTGAATTAGGGTCGCATCGCTAATGGAACTATATACCGCGGGACGTGAAGCTAATGTGGCTCCCGTCCTCCTTCGCTTCCGCCTTTACAAATTGTTTCCACGTTACGTGACAGGGCGCCACGCCTCGCTCCACCTTCAAACTGTCTTCTTGCACCCTGTTGGCCCATCGGAATACTTAAAAATATCGTAGACAGACGTCACTGTAGTAAATTTGTATCTGTTCGTAAAAATCCGTAGCAGTTACAAATGATTGAAGCGATTTCATAAATTCACTGTAGCTCCATTCATTGACATATGGTCACGACACACTACAGATACGTAGAAAAACTCATTACGTTTTGTTCGGCTGAAGCCGCATTTCAGGTTTCTGCCGCCAGAGCGCTCGAGAGCGCAGTGAGACAAAATGGCGACAGGAGCCGAGAATGCGTATGTCGTGCTTGAAATGCACTCACATCAGTCAGTCATAACAGTGCAACGACACTTCAGGACGAAGTTCAACAAAGATCCACCAACTGATAACTCCATTCGGCGATGGTATGCGCAGTTTAAAGCTTCTGGATGCCTCTGTAAGGGGAAATCAACGGGTCGGCCTGCAGTGAGCGAAGAAACGGTTGAACGCGTGAGGGCAAGTTTCACGCGTAGCCCGCGGAAGTCGACGAATAAAGCAAGCAGGGAGCTAAACGTACCACAGCCGACGGTTTGGAAAATCTTACGGAAAAGGCTAAAGCAGAAGCCTTACCGTTTACAATTGCTACAAGCACTGACACCCGATGACAAAGTCAAACGCTTTGAATTTTCGGCGCGGTTGCAACAGCTCATGGAAGAGGATGCGTTCAGTGCGAAACTTGTTTTCAGTGACGAAGCAACATTGTTTCTTACTGGTGAAGTGAACAGACACAATGTGCGAATCTGGGCGGTAGAGAATCCTCACGCATTCGTGCAGCAAATTCGCAATTCACCAAAAGTTAACGTGTTATGTGCAATCTCACGGTTTAAAGTTTATGGCCCCTTTTTCTTCTGCGAAAAAAACGTTACAGGACACGTGTATCTGGACATGCTGGAAAATTGGCTCATGCCACAGCTGGAGACCGACAGCGCCGACTTCATCTTTCAACAGGATGGTGCTCCACCGCACTTCTATCATAATGTTCGGCATTTCTTAAACAGGAGATTGGAAAACCGATGGATCGGTCGTGGTGGAGATCATGATTGATCAGCAATTCATGTCATGGCCTCCACGCTCTCCCGACTTAACCCCATGCGATTTCTTTCTGTGGGGTTATGTGAAAGATTCAGTGTTTAAACCTTCTCTACCAAGAAACGTGCCAGAACTGCGAGCTCGCATCAACGATGCTTTCGAACTCATTGATGGGGACATGCTGCGCCGAGTGTGGGAGGAACTTTATTATCGGCTTGATGTCTGCCGAATCACTAAAGGGGCACATATCGAACATTTGTGAATGCCTAAAAAAACTTTTTGAGTTTTTGTATGTGTGTGCAAAGCATTGTGAAAATATCTCAAATAATAAAGTTATTGTAGAGCTGTGAAATCGCTTCAATCATTTGTAATAACCCTGTATTGTGCAGTGCTGGCACAGTCAGACGTAGGTTGCAGCTAAGGTTGACCAGCAAACATTGTATCAGCTGCCTACTAGATGGCACGCCTGTCGTTATGAAGAAAAAATAACCTCATCTCATGGACCGAAGGTGTATTTCATTTGAAGAACTTTGATATAATTGATAGAAATACGAAGCTATTGTTCCAGATTAGTCTTTTATTAGTTGTTTGGAAAAAGAATGTTTTAGACTGACAGGGACGAGCAAATTATTTTGGAGTACTCAAAGATTTTAGTATTACTATAGATAATTAGTAATACCATTATATACCAAGGGTATTTTTAGCTCACAATTACAGGTGAATTTAAATTGAAATTTATATAACCAGAGCGTTGAAAGGAAAAAATAATACTCATATGAACCCTGGCTGCTTGTCCAGTGTATAGAAAGGAGATCAGAAGACATAAGTTAGGAATCCTTTTACGGTTAAGAGAAATTAAAAAGCATGTCTGTTTAGTCGTGCTTTTTACAAGTCATTTGGTAGTATAGCTTCAGGGACTGAGAAACCATGTTATCAGCATGCCTTTTACAAAGATATTTTAGATACTTGAAGAGTGCGATAAGCAATTGTGTCTCTTTCATTGAAGCTCTCGAGTCCTCCAACACCGGACGCTTTGTCTCCTCGATACCGCACAATAGCTACGGTCACCCATCATTTGCTTCCAGATTATCAATAGTAAAATTAAACACAGCTCCACAAAATACTGAAGGCCCGTGCAGAAACGGATGTCCACTCTCTGGCTGAGCATTCAACTCAACCTCATCTTATCCTCCTGTAGTAACGCGGCATGATAAGTCTGATCATGGAAATGGTAGGGTGACCGTAGCTTTTGGCGGTATCCAGGAGACAAAGTGTCTAGTATCGGAGGACTCGAGAGCTTCAATGAAAGAGACATAATTGCATATCGCACTCTTCAAGTATGTGAAGTTTTCGAGAGAACCAGGGGAAAGTCGTGTTTTATGTCTACGATGCCGATGGTTCTTCGCACAAGGAATCATCGCAAAATAAGTAAAAGGTGGAGGGAATTATGCAAAAATTAAAGTAGTGGGTGATCTCTCTCATTACTACAGAAATTAAATAAATTTTTCCTATCCTTTCCTTATCTCTCCCGTTTTCCTCTTTCTCACCGCTCATCATGTAGCTGAAATGAAATGAAATGATCGTATGGCATTGTTGTGCGGGAGGCCCCATGCGGGGGAGTTCGGCCGCCATATTGCAAGTTCTCTTTAGCTGACCCCACATCTGTGACTTGCGCATCAATGACGATGATAATAATCAGGGCCGGCCTTAGCCATCTAGGTGCCCCGGGCGAGTCATCCAGTTGGCGCCCTTTATTGTATAAATAGCGAACCTGGCAGTGCTTTGCAACACGGTATTTGACTGTTTTCTGGAAATCGTCTTAAGTGGTTAATGGCGTCATCTTATGATCATAACATGGTTTTTTCCATTGTAAATTTGAGTATTTTATTTTTTTAAATGGAAATGAAATCCAAATAATCTGAAAGCCCGCTAAGACGCTCCATGTGAGCCTTGTGTAGCCTGTGACGTCAGTCAAGCATGCTGCTGTCGCTGCCGTAACAGTCAGTATAGCAGTGATATATTGTTTGGGCATTCACGTTTTGGGAAATTGTCTAAAAATATGCACTGTACATCTACAACAACTCCAGAAAATTGTTTTTGCGTGTTCCAAACAAAGAAAAGATGCGTAAAATGTGGTTGAAACAGGCTCGTATATCCCAAATATTTCTTTTCTTTTCTGAAGCACCCCTGTACTAAAGCGAACAAAAAAAACAAAAATTATTCAAATTGGTCAAGCCATTTCTTTGTTTTGGTGAGACTAACACACAACAATTGATTTTTATATATAGGAGGTAATATGTATAACGAAAAAACACTAATTTTGAATTGGGTACCATATTTTTATTGAATTTAATATAACTGTAAGCCATAAACCTATATTTTCTGTCAGTCATCTGAACACAAAACATATTACGCCTAATGAAATACAATTATAAACAACTAAAATTTTACTTTTCTCGCTTTTCTGTCGGCAAAGTCTCTGATCAGATTAGCAAAGTCCAGGTTTTCTGCAACTTCATTTTCAATGGACAGTGAGGCCAAACTGGTTAGTCTTGTTTGAGACATTGTAGACCGCAAGTACGTTTTTATCAACTTCAGTTTGGAAAAACTGCGTTCGCCGCTTGCGACAGTCACTGGTATTGTTAGCAAAATACGTAACGTTATCCAGATGTTGGGATATAACTCTTGAAGATTATGCTTTTTTATGAAGTTTAAGGCTTCAATAGGCGTTGCCTGGCTGTCTTCGAGGTAGTGTTGCAGTCCTAAAATTTCGTCGCACAGCAAATTTCCATCAATATCTGACTTCATGTTGACTTAACTTTTCTTGTAATTTAGAACAGCATTGTATTAGTTCTTCTTTATTTTGATTTTTTTAAATGTCAAACAAGAAACTCCACGTCGCAGAAAATTCTTGCATCTGTTCAAATCTTTCTTTCATGGATATGTGCACAGTGTCCAACAGTGCATTGAAAAACTCTACTTTAAACTTCTTTTTTGGGTCAGTTATTTGATCATCAACAGCCTCTTCACCCGGCCTGCGTTTAATACGTCTTAATCGCATTTGTGGTTTAAATAATGGCTGCGTATCAAGATCCGAAGCCAGTTCAGTTGCTGTTACAATAGCTTGTTCGAAACCTGTTTGTCTATATGTTTCCAAATAAGAGCAACATTTGTCGAGGATTCCCATAAACTCGACAAAGTTGATTGTGGGTGACTGACTTGCTTTACTCACAACGTTAATTTGAAACAGAACATCATACCATGGCACGAGAGAAACAATGAAGCTGAAGTCTTTTAATTGTCCTCCTAGTGTTGTCGCTTCGTGTGACACTGCAGCATCGCTTTGTTCAGTAGCATCGGCCAAGGAAACCAAAGCGTCATGCATTTCGCATAATTGATAACGAACCGCTTTGACGCTATCAATTCGAGCTTCCCAGCGTGTGTCACTTACATTTTTCAGGGTGTATATCTTCAAATGGTCGGTCAAAATTTTCCATCTATTTACCGATCCAGCAAATACATTAAACATTTTTTGTAACATTCCGAACAGTGTCACGGATTTTACTGATGGTTTTGCCGCATCACACAATACCAAATTATAACTATGGCATCCACATGGCACAAAAAAAGCTAGTGGATTTAACTTCTTAATTCTGTTCTGGACGCCTTTATTTTTCCCCTTCATGTTCGCGCCGTTATCGTAGCCCTGTCCTCTGCAGTCATTAACGTTAAGGTCAAGATCACTCAATGTTTTTAAAATGCTTTCTGTGAGGCCTTCACCGGTTGTATCATCTATTTGCAGAAATGAGATGAAATGTTCTTTTACACTTACGCCATCCTCTGTTATGTCGGCGCATCTTAAAGTTATCGAAAGTTGTTCTTTGTGGCTTATATCTGGAGTACAGTCAGCTATGATTGCGTAATACTTTGAACCCTTTATGCGGGATACTATTGTAGACATAACATGTGATGCCATGAGTTCTATTAATTCATTTTGTATATTTTTGCCGCAATAATGGTCAGCCAAATCACCATTCAATGCCAGTCTGACGTGCTCTTCCATGATTGGATCAAACTTTGCCAATAACATTACAAGACCTAAGAATTTTCCGTTATTTGGGGTAGATAATTTATCTGATAACCCTCTGAATGCCATATTATTTTCAGCCAAATACAAAGTAATGTGCATCAATCTTTGAAGCACATTGCTCCATCTTAAACTTTCTTTAGAAATTACCTTTTGTTCTTCCTTGTCAACAGTTAATCCAGCTTTAAATCTGATTTCAGCTTCAGTCCATTGATTAAATGCTTTTTTGTGGTTAGGACTATTTTCATGCAGTTTCAGAGCTTCACTTAAATGTTTCCAATTTCTGAAACCCACAGTGGTAGTCAAATTAGTAGTTGACTTTAAATCAAACAGTCGACAACAAAAGCAAAAGACACTGTCGTTTGATACAGAATAAACTAGCCACCGTCGTCTGATAGTTTCTTCGTTTGATAGTTTTCTTGTGTAATGAGTTGAAGAGAAATGACGCCCATTTTCATCTTTTGGAAAGTTATTTAGACATTCTTGTGAGGGTCCACATATTATAATGCGATCTATATCTCTAGCATTAAGTACTTTTGGCCACGTACCTACATCAGAAACATTGTATTCTTTTATTGCAAGAACGTTGATACTTTCATCGACCACAGATGTCATGTGTTGATTTTGACTTGGAGAAATATCAGAGGATTCATGCAAAGATGTACTGCGCTGGTCAATTTGATCACCTTCAATAGGTGATTGTATATTTTTTGTGTATAATTGTTGACGTCTGAAGAAATATTTGCTGATACATGGACTTTTGATTCAATATCTGAAGTATTTGCCTTAGAATTTCCTTTAAGGTACTTATAAATATTCATGTGCTTTTTAGTTTCTTCAAGAACTTTTTCTTTTTCAGCTTTTCTTTTCCGATTTTCTGAACCAGAAAGCTTTTTTTTAATCATTTCCTTCTCTTCTGGCATGATTTAATAATTTGACAAATTATTGCTTGGACACGGCTCTATTTCGCGACCACAATATTCGATCTATAACAAATAAAGAAATTCACCTATCAGTAGACGTAACTAGAAAAAAACCTGAACTGAAAGATAAAAATGTTTTTCGCACCTACCAGAAAATTAAAATGTTGACACAGTTGACTCGTTTCACTCACAATTATTCAGCCACGGAAACATGACCGCTGCCTCCGACTCTTACTGACAATTACTGACATGCGGGTGAAAATCGTAGCGCTGCCAACATATGCAGTCTAACAAACATTGTGTGGCGCTGTATTATTTCAGTAAGTTAGGGGAGAATTCTCTATGAATGCAGTGCACGCATTGCATGATCTATTAATTAATGTACATGAGTCATTAAGTCACAAATATTCAATATAAATACATTCGTATTAATTAAATCATAATGTAATGTATATTTCACAGTCTGTATTTTCTTTTATTTGGAGCGACCGGTAGTTTCTGTTGCAAACGAGAGATGGTGCGGCTGCATGGGCTCTTCCTTGTTGCAGTTCTTGAAACAAATAAGAGAGGCGCTTTGGTAGAGCCCGTGCTAGCCCGCGTCAAACATGGATGGTTGCAGACAATACGAAGATTGCATTCAGCATGATTTCTCTTCTGCTACCCCGAATTCATCGCGCATTCGTGATATTAGCGACGTATGTTGAATGAGACTGAATAATATTTTAGTTTCGCGAAATGGGTGATTGTAAATTGTAATTTTTTTTTTACATGCGTTTAGTACGTGGCGCCCCTTGGGCCCCGGCGCCCTGGGCGACCGCCCGGGTCGCCCCACCCTAAAGCCGGCGCTGATAATAATGATGAAGGACACACAAAACCCAGTCCCCTGCGGGGAATGGAACCCGGGCCCCCTGTGTGGTGGGCAGTAGCGCTACGCTACGGAGGCGGACATCATGTAGCTAATTGTTTGTCTAAGAATCATGTAGCTAATTGTTATTCTTAGAAAATTATGTCTGTCCATGTAAATATTAAGCAAGTGGCAGTAAGTAACCAGCATTCACTTAACGTAACTGATGAAACAGCAGCCTGTAACTCTCCTGCTAACTTCATTACTCTCGTCTGCACTTTTATAACAATAAGCAGAGAAAGTGTATTGCTGCTTCATCACAAATAACCTTCAGTCTATAGACGTGGTTGTTGACGTGTATCTATGGGATGTACGGAGAACAACGTATAATTAGATAAATTAATTGATTACCGAATTAATTAATTAATTAATTAATTGCGCACTGTGGCGACTTTTATGCCAGTGCCTTTATTGCTTTGTCTGACTAGACTCCATTGCAGATCACACGTGCCCAAAAGAATCTGAGATTGCAGTTGAGTTACGAAACCTGAACTTTCATATCACTAGTCATCAAACTCATAACTACTACTGGTATTTACATCTTGCTTTGAGAACTTCGTAGCCTAGAAACTACTGAAGGTTTTCTTTTATTACCGATCTATAGTTCGTTAACATCCGTGGCAAGCTGTAAATAGAACAATTTTTTATTACCACTAAGGTATTGATATATTTGTAAGTTAATAAGTGATACAAAGCATAAAAATGGCTTGGCATTATGTTCACAGATTAAAATAATTAGTTACTTCAAATTACTAAACAAGTACTCTACGCTTTACTTTTATATAACAACCTAATTGCGGTAAAAAGTCCTGAAGATTAGACGGTACAGAAACTTTTACATACGAAGTTGCAGCCTATCGCGTTAGAAATGATAAATTTGCCATTGTTTGAAGAAAAATCTATGGACGCTTCCCACTACTAATAGTCAGCCCAAAGAAACAAGTAAGAAATTGGACACAAGTGATATCGTTCAATTCAACGGATAATTCTTTGGAGCGTTAAAAGGTAGTAAAAATGTTAAGCTATTCTTTTGCAACTCCATTAGTGCTTCCTAACACGCTGAAAGGAAGTGCAAACGAGGCATTATGACCGTTATTTATGGCACGGCGAAATGCATTTGAGCGCTCACCATCATATCTCTAACGTAATGGCACGCCATTTTTGATCGACGTCAACCTTTTGATCGTTTCTCCGGCAATATTGGTGCAGTGTCGACTTTACGACATACTTTAATCGAAATTATATTGGGCCCATTTCGACGCGTGCCGTGATTAACTTTTTCAGTCAGTGTAAACATTTTAAAGCCGTATGTGACCGTAAAGATATATAGTCTCCAACCTTCCTCCCCCTGTGAGCCGCTGTATCTCACGCAGGCTCAAACACATAGGAAGGGGGGGGGGGGGGGGAAAATCGCCTCTGGCGTTAAAGCAGCGCCCTCAGAAATCTGCGATAAAACATGATATAAGCCCTTCAGGCGCTGCGACGGGCGACATAGAGGTTAAAACTGGCACGTAAACGGCGAGCTGCACTCACACTAACGAACCGGACGTTGTTCGGCGACCATTATCGGAACTTAGTACCGCAACTGGCCGCAAGGGGCGCGTACGTGCTACGGTGTTAATAACGGCCGCGGGAACATTGTTTTGACACTTCTCGTCAGGAAGTAAATTTTTATTGCCAGTTTGTGAAGGCAGTGTGCTTCGGTGGAGGACGTGGAAAGGGGCTGGTGAGTGAGTGGCGAATATTTAGCCGATATTCCCGTCCGCTGCACACGACTGAGCGGAGGAGAAGCCCAGCGCCGAGTTGAGGCGAAGTTAGTTCGGCCAACCGCAAGCGGGCGTGTTACCGACAGTTCGCGCGGACTTGGTTAAGAGCTGTGATTATGCTTTCCCCGCCTGTCAATACGGCATGTTCGTCCACGTGAAATGCCATTACTCTTTAGGTTACCTGCCGTGACGTATGTTACTCCGCACTAACAGTGAACAACCTAAAATTTCCGTTCGTGTCTAGAATAATGACGACTTTCAACAGAGCTTAAATCCATTTTCGAATATTATGTATCGTCTTTACTTTCCTTAGGCAAGAATTAAGCAGGAAACCGCTAATTTACAGTTGAATAACTACATCTGAATGTAAATAGTGTCCCAGGAGGAATGTTCGGTATTCAGGGATAGGACAGGAAGCAAAATACTTTACATGAACATATCCTACATTTTATACAGGGTGAAAAGTATTTAAGCTGACAAACTCTGGGAGGTTGTAGGGGACATCAAAACAAATATTTTTCCCTAGTGTCATTTTTACCTATGAGGAGTGTTTAAACCGGTAGAGGAAGATTTCTCTGGCGGCAAATTAATGAAACCAAGAAACACTTTTCCATTTTTTTATGACCGAGAGACAACACATTAACACAACCTAATTCCAATTACAATAGATTTTCAAAAAATGCCTCCATTGACACGTAAACAAAGGTTACACCGTCGGATCATGTTTTGTCTGACACGAGCAAAAACCCCAGGTTCAAAAATGGTGCAAGTGGCTCTGAGCACTATGGGACTTAACATCTGTGGTCCTCAGTCCCCTAGAACTTAGAACTACTTAAACCTAACTAACCTAAAGACATCACACACATCCATGCCCGAGGCAGGATTCGAACCTGCGACCGTAGCAGTCGCGCGGTTCCGGACTGCAGCGCCTAGAACCGCGTGGCCACCGCGGTCGACCGCTCATCAGGCGCCAGTTTCCTAAGTTCTTCACTTACCGGTATCGTGATAACTATTCAGAAGATCGCATTTATCGACATTTAGAGCCCGCCATGGCATTCCAATTAAGTCCTTCCTACATCAAATCAGAGGATGCATCTGTATCTTGGAAAGGCAAAGGTGGCTAAAGGGCAAGAGGCTTATAGACAGTAGCATGTATGTGTGTGTGTGTGTGTGTGTGTGTGAGAGAGAGAGAGAGAGAGATCCTAATGGACCAGATTGCAGAGTTCATGAGTCCCTAGACTTGTACATTACTTAAACTAACTTCTGCTAACAAGGGAACCTCCCCATCGCACCCCCCTCAGATTTAGTTATAAGTTGGCACAGTGGATAGACCTTGAAAAACTGAACACAGATCAATCGAGAAAACAGGAAGAAGTTGTGTGGAACTATGAAAAAATAAGCAAAATATACAAATTGAGTAGTCCATGCGCAACATAGGCCACATCAATGACAGTGTGAGCTTAGGAGCGCTGTGGTCCCGTGGTTAGCGTGAGCAGCTGTGGAACGAGAGGTCCTTGGTTCAAGTCTTCCCTCGCGTGAAAAGTTTAATTTTTTACTTTCAGACAATTATTAATTGTCCGTCCGTCCGTCTGATGCGAGGTAACTGCGCCGTAGTATGGGGCGCTACACCTAAACAAACATCGAAACACACGACGTCAGTCGACTACAGCGCACGGAAGAGAGAGTTTTCCTGCTAACGAGGCTCCCTGGATGGCAGTTGACTGTTCGTTACTTTGGACGAGAGTGCATTAAATACGTGAGATGTATTCCGTGGGCAATATGAATCCAGCAAATATAGCTCTCGATTTCAATAACAAGGTAATATTTTCCGATCTGTAAGTTTGCGGTGCGGTCGCAAAACACAGACACTAAACTTATTGCAGTGAACAGAGACGACAGTGAACGAACGGACAGATCATAACTTTGCGAAAATAATGAAAGTAAACTTTTCACACGAAGGAAGATTTGAACCAAGGACCTCTCGTTCTGCAGCTGCTCACGCTAACCACGGGACCACTGCGCTCCTGAGCTCACCCCATTCTTGATGGGGCCTATCTTGTTCATGGACTACTCAGTTTGTATATTTTGCTTACTTTTTCGTAGATCCACACAACTTCTTCCTGTTTTCTCGATTGATCTGTGTTCAGTTTTTCAAGGCCTATCCACTGTGCCAACTTATAACTAAATCTGAGGGGGGTACGATGGGGAGGTTCCCTTGTAAGAACAACACACACACACACACATGTTCGAGGGAAGACTCGAATCTCCGGCGGGAGGGGCTGCGCAATCCGTGACATGGCGCCTCAAACTGCGCCTCCACACCAGTAGCATGCACTGGATCTTTTTCATCATACTCTCTTTTCTGCAGCGCCGACACATTTTCCCACGTTATTCCAACTTCCTTATGTACCGTCGCCACCCCAGTTTGAGGAGAGACAAAGGCGAATGTACCCGTCACTCAGACGCAAATGACGCACCGGCTTCTCTTCGCCCGTATACCGACAAAACGAGGAAATTGAAAGCGACGGCTTGGCGGTGACGGGCGACATGAGCTGTCGCCATCTCGTGTGTCGCGTGTTTGCTCTCCCCGTGTTGACGGTCTGGCGCTTGTTTGGTGTGAAAGTGTTGCGGAGACGCTTCAGGTGTCGTTCGCTCGCGAGACTCGGTCTGCCCATCACAACACGAGATACCGGCTGGCGTGTTTGTTCGCGTTGTTTTCACGTCAGCGGGAGCATTGACGTCACGCGTACACGAGCTGCTTCCAGCCACCAACCTGTTAACTCTCCAGACACGAACTGCATTTACATTCCATATACGTTACTTCGGCATCGTGTTTCGAGACAAACATCCTTTCTTTTAAGAGTAAAAATTTCTCGGTGTACATGCCGCGTCAAATCAGGATAAATCTCCAAGCTTTCGACCACTACCTCCATGGTCGTCGTCAGGCCTAAAACTGACTGTCGTGAACTAGCGAGATTCCCACTTTTATACGCAAAGGACGGCTTCTTATTGGCTGGAATACGTCAGCGATATGGCGCGTAGCGAAGTGGTGCCCTCTACTTCCATAGATGTAGTTGCTATCCCGCGTTGCTTGCAGCGCCATCCCTTAAATCAGGAGGTATGCACTTAGCAACACTTGGAAGAGTGCACTGGATAAAGAAGAATCGCAGAGAAAAACTTCTCGCACTTTACCTCCTGATTTAAGGGATGGCGCTGCAAGCAACGTGGGATAGCAACTACATCTATGGAAGTAGAGGGCACCACTTCGCTACGCGCCATATCGCTGACGTATTCCAGCCAATAAGAAGCCGTCCTTTGCGTATAAAAGTGGGAACCTCGCTAGTTCACGACAGTCAGTTTTAGCCCTGACGACGACCATGGAGGTAGTGGTCGAAAGCTTGGAGATTTATCCTGATTTGACGCGGCATGTACACCGAGAAAAAATTTTTACTCAGGAAATACGTCGCGAAAGACTTCGTAGCCATATCCTTTCTTTTATTTTACTTGAAACTTTATGTAGTAGATATCCACATTGAATGCATACAAAATATACAATTCAAAATACGTGATGAAACATAAGGTAGGAAAGAAGATTAGGGGTAAATGGCCCCTTGTGGATCGAGTTCATTAGAAACGGAAAAGCCGGCCGGTGTGGCCGAGCGGTTCTAGGCGTTTCAGTCTGGAACCGCGCGACCGCTACGGTCGCAGGTTCGAATCCTGCCTCGGGCATGGATGTGTGTGATGTCCTTAGGTTAGTTAGGTTTAAGAAGTTCTAAGTTCTACAACAATGATGTTGCTTCCACATTACGTGACCAATTACCTGACTGTGACACATACCAACTAATAAGACAAGAAGATACATTTCAAATAAATTCAATAAACTAGCAGATGAGGTATCACGAAAAGTGCTAAAGGAATACCTGAGGGACATAAATTAATGTAAAAAATTGGGACATACTAGAAACTGAATATGCGCCCTACTCCTATACCGCCTGCGCGTGGATAGGCCGACTTTCTCGTAGTCTGGAATCCGCCACGTACAGGACTAGGGGGAGTGGGGAACAATATCACCAATAATAGACAATGCACCGGATTTGACTTAGGTTAGAACTAGTTAGTAGAACTTGGATTAGGAAATTAGTTATTAGGAACCTGCAGCGAATAACATCTTGGCCTGCCCAGTGTCGGTGTCAGGGGCACGCCCAAAGGGATTAGCTCGATGGGCAAGGCACTAAAGTAGGTTTATATATCTCTGACACAACTGTGACGCTGCAGGCAGTAGAGTTTCTAGTTAAGAGATTATACACTAGATAATAATTGTAGGAATTTAGCTGCCCATTGTCATTAGTTATAGCTGTAGCTCACAAATTAATTACATTATAATTAGCTGCATTTGATGTGTAAACAAATTAGGACCCACTAATCATATAAGGAAGTGGGTTATGTTGTATAATTATTATTGTTATTGAAATAAAGAATTTTTTTTTAAAGTTCTAGGGGACTGATGACCTCAGATGCTTAGTCCCATAGTGCTCAGACCCATTTCTTAGAAACGGAACACATCTCGAACGGGGGAATGAGAGGGAAGGTAATCGGCCGTGTATGCACTTAGGAACCATCCCCGCAATGTTTCTTCTTCTTCCTATTTCCTCGGTCCATCTCCTCGATGTCTACCTATCTCTAGGTTGATATTTGATTTTTCGTGCAATCGTCCTCATCCGTAGTACATGGTCATTCCAAGATGTTCTGTAGTTCTGTACGTGTTCAGAACTGGTTTACTTCGAAATCTTTAAGAAAGTCGTCAGATCATTTTGTGTCCCATTGTGTGCAGCTGCCAACGGCCTTGCGGCAATGGTAACACCGGTTCCCGTCGGATCGCCGAAGTTAAGCGCTGTCAGGCTTGGTTAGCAGTCGGATGGGTGGCCGTCCAGGTCTGCCGAGCGCTGTTGGCAAACGCGGTGCACTCGGCCTTTGTGACGCCAATTGAGGAGCTATTGCATTGAGAAGTAGCTGCTCCGCTCACGAAAACACAACGACAGGGAGAGATGTGTCCTGACCACATGCTCCCCTAGATCCGCATTCACTGACGTCTACGGTCTCAGGATGACGCGGCGGTCGGTCGGTAGCTTTGTGCCTGGAAGGCCTGTCTGACGGAGAGTGTGTAACGAGATGTTCTTTCATGAACCACCTTTCGGAGCTCGTTACTCCGTTGGTCATCTCTATGGAATGTCCAAGATTAGCTGGTATGCTAGACGGTAGGTGTGACCAGGATGCTGCATAATTTTTAGTCTGTGTGCCGTTGAACAACATAGGGTCTGAATATGCTACTTATTAGTCCTCTATGCATATTGTTTTCCCGAATGTAGCTGAGATTTTGTCCTAGATGTTTGGATGCTCATACTTGCACGAGGTTTATATACTCTAATGAAATTTTAGTTCTGTTGTGGTCTTCCCAGATGAAGGCTAAATATTGGTATTATTGAGAAAGCTCTCCATGTCGTACATTTGTGTTACTGTATGCAGATTATACACTCAGATTTCTGTAGATCATTCTCGGATTCTGCAAAAAGTACCTGCTTATTCGCATTAGCAGTGCGTCTAGGTCACTTTGCCTGGCAAACTTGATCCTGGCATGGGGAGTTTGTACCCATTCGCTGATGATTGTATTCGTATACAGGTTGAAGTAAAGCGGTGAGAGGAAACATGCTTGTCCAGCCCCTCGGTCAGCGTTTTTCCTTTCCGACAGCTCTTGTCCGGTTCTGAGTGCAATCAAATTTTGGCTGTCCATTTTCTGAATTGCTTTTATGATGTTTGATAGGGCGCTACTTCACTGCCATGCTTTTGCAAAGGGGACGTCCATTAATCATGGGAGCTCAAAATAGAGGAGGGATCCGGCAAAATCTCACCAAACCTCATTTCAAACGGGTTTTTTGAGGGGAGGGGGGGGGGGGGGGCGGCAGTGAAATTTCACATCATCTTTTTAACGCAGATAGTATACATTGGCATAACGGATAACTTTTTGTTTTAGGACGACAGTGGCCTGCAGCCAACCTGATCTAGATTTCCGTCGTTTTCAGGCAAATGTCGGGACGGTTCCTTTGAAAGAGCACGGCCGACTTCCTTCCGCATCCTTCGGTAATCCGATGGGACCGACGACCTTGTTGTTTGGGCCCTTCCCCCACATCAACCAACTAACATATTGTTTTATAATATTAATCCAGAACATAGACAATATTAAAGTGCACACCAACCCTTATGACACTCTGAACTGAATCGAATGCTTTACACGTCACAAACGACAGATTTCATTCACGGAGTTCTCTGCCGTACCGATCCGATGTGACTGTGTTCAACTTGAATTTGTATCAGAACTTTTTCAATGCGTATGTTAAGCGGCATGTCGGCAAGTCGAAACACTCTTGAGAGCAAGAATTTAATCGTTTGTGGGAGGAAACTAAGCTGAAGTTCACCGACAATAATTCTCTGTTGATCATCAAGAGATTAGAAAGCTATGTAGTTATATGGTTTAAAGGAACATACAAACAATATTGTCTTTGTTCTGCAAAGTAAGTCAAGCTCTAATGACATTTAATGTATGTAATATACCAATAAAAGGTCAGTTTTTTAGGGATCCTTCAGAACGCTTAATACTATTTTTGTGGAGTCATTTTGACCGTCTGTCTCTGTCTTTCCGTCTGAATACTACTCAGGGTTGGCGTATTTAAAATAAAATGTCTTTTATGAAATGTTAAAAACGCTGTTTAATCAATTTCTATGTGAAACGTGGCTTTATTAAAGCCGTTAACCAACGTTTAAAATACAAATATGTTAGTTTTTATGTATTTATACGCGACTGCAGGATAAACCTCACATGAGAGGGAGGGGGTCTCATTACGTCTCACCAAATCTCCAAGGACGAAGGATAGTTCAAATTGTAAAGAAAACCTCTCATTTAATTAATGTACGTCCTCAAAGTTTTCTTCTTCCACCTGCATCGAAAGCTGACTTAAAATCATTAAATGCGAAAAGTGTTTCCAGATTGAATTCTTTCCTTTTTTCAGTTAGCATCTCGAGTGCGAAGTAACCGTCAGCGCAAGACCTCCCTTTCTCGAATTCATTCTGTTCTTATTCGAAGAGTGCCTCATCAAATGTTTGTAATTTTGATTTTATGATTCTGGAGTAAATTTCATGGGCTAAGATAACAGTTCCCACTGTCAGATTTTGGGGGAGTTTCTACCCTACATATTATGTTTATACTCGTAAGTTCACTAACCGTCTCTTGGATGTCTTGCCGTAAGCGATTAGGGGAAACCATCTAAAAACTAAATGTGTTTGTCCGAACAGGTTTGTGAATCACTGTTCTCCGGAATGCAACTCAGTTTCTTACCACTGCGCCGCCTTTCTCTGTGTGTTCAAACGCTGTGGAGCCTTCCAATAGCGAGAGAAGTTGACTGGGACCTCGAATTTTGAAACATGAAAACTAAAGAAAAACAAACAAACATATGAAGACGTTAATGAAGGAATCCTGTCAACAAAATTGTGGGCGCTTCACCACTAGTGGTTCATTTAGAAAACGCGTTTAACTCTCTATTTCTTGAAAGGTTCGTATTGTCACCCAGTTGCTGGCCAGGGTGGCCGAGCGGTTCTATGCGCTACAGTCTGGAACCGCGCGACCGCTACGGTTCGAATCCTGGCTCGGGCATGGATGTGTGTGATGTCCTTAGGTTAGTTAGGTTTAAGTAGTTCTAAGTTCTAGGGGACTGATGACCTCAGAAGTTAAGTCCCATAGTGCTCAGAGCCGTTTGAACCATTTGTCGCCCGATTGTGGTTCAGCGAGACGAAGCACGATGTGTGAAAAAATTTGTTGTGTAACTGATAGTTTACTTAATACGAGGGCCGTTCAGAGAGTTCCTTCGGTTGATTTAAAAAAATACACCAAGTTAAATAAAAATATTTTGATATATACATCTTACAACTACATCTTTGCACTATTTTTCTACATAGTCTCCATAGCGATTGAGGCACTTATCGTATCTCTTCACAAGCTTTGAAATTCCTTCTGCATAAAAATCACCCGCTTGTGCCTGGAGCCAGCCTGTGACCGCATCTTTGAGCTCTTCGTCGTCATCAAACCGCTGTGACCCGAGCCATTTCTTCAAATGCATGAAGAGGTGATAATCACTTGGCGCCAGGTCTGGGCTGTAAGGTGGATGGTTGATAACGTCCCACTTGAAGGACTCAAGAAGGGCCGTTGTTCTGCGAGCAGAGTGAGGACGGGCGTTATCGTGCAAAAAAACGATACCGGAAGTCAGCATACCACGGCGTTTGTTCTGTATAGCCCGTCGTAACTTTTTTATTGTTTCACAGTACACGTCTTGATTAATGGTCGTACCACGTTCCATGAATTCAACCAACAACACCCCTTTGGCATCCCAAAACACCGTTGCCATCAGTTTTCTGGCAGAAAAATCTTGCGAGGCTTTTCTTGGTTTGGTAGGCGAATTTGAATGTGCCCACATCTTTGATTGTTCTTTTGTCTCAGGGTTCACGTACTTAATCCAGGTTTCGTCACCGGTCACGATTCTGTTTAACAATGGTTCTCCTTCGTCCTCATAACGTGACAGAAAGTCTCATGCAGAGGCCATTCTTTGAGTTTTGTGGTGGTCGGTAAGAATTTTGGACACCCATCGTGCACAGAACTTACGGTAACCCAATCTTGCTGTCACTATCTCGTACAAGAGAGTCTTAGAAATCTGTGGAAAACCAGTAGACAACTCCGACATTGAGAAACGTGGATTTTCACGAACTTTTGCATCAACTGTCTGAACGAGTTCGTCAGTCACCAATGATGGTCTACCACTCCTCTCTTCATCATGAACGTTTTCTCGTCCACTTTTAAATAAACGTACCCATTCACGGACAACTCCTTCACTCATAACTCTTGGTCCGTACACGGCACAAAGCTCACGATGAATAGCTGCTGCAGAATATCCTTTGGCTGTAAAAAAACCTTATGACAGCACGCACTTCACATTTGGCGGGGTTTTCTATTGCAGCACACATTTCAAACTGCCACAAAAAATAAACTAGCGCGCGTACGACGTTCACTCGACCACGGCTTGATGCTGACTGACCTGTTGAGTGCGTGAACGCACAGATGGCGTCGCTACTCCCCCCACAACCCGCACTGTGACCAATCGGAGGTTACTTTCTGAACCGCCCTCGTAAATTATGTGTTTCGCCATTGCGCTGTGGGCCGATCCTAAGGCTTGTATCGGCCCTCAGTAGGCTAGCACCGTAGAATGTGGGACTTATTAACAGGTGGCCAAATGGCACTTGCGCTCTTACTCTAATAGAAGTGGGTTCCTTAATTTGCTAGTAATTGTAACTGTGACACGTACATTATAATTACACATATAAATGACTGATTTCATTGATGGGCGAATCGTTATACTGGTGGCAAGACTGCAAGTTTCAGTGATCCACAACAGTCTGCTGGCGTTAGTAGAGCTATTGCGACAGTCGTGTAAACTTAGCGGGTGGCGGGATCGATTTCCGACACAGTACTAGAACTGATGAGCAAATCTGACAGTCGTCAAGCAATCTGAGTAATTAAATTAATGGAAATGATAACTGTCAGTCGACAAGAGGAAATGATTGTTTAACTACCGTTTCGCCTATTAGACTCTCTTGTACTTTTACTTTCTCGGCAGTTTGCTATTATCATCACTTTCGTTTTCAGACGATAGTAAGCATGTTGCCCGGAACTGTTTCTGCATAAAGCAACATTAAAGGAGATTCTGACAGCGGAGGAAAAACAACCTTCAAACGTTCCCCGCAGTAACACGACGGACATGCACTGCAGTAAATGTATAACATTTCGTATTTCATTCAAGAAATAAACTAATCAATCGGACGCGCCGTTTGCCTCATTTGAGGCGATAGAAAGATTATCATTTGTTTGGTCCCTACTTCATTTCCTACAGTATCCAACGATGTATTGTTCCGTTACGTATTACCGGAACTGTCGGCGATGTTCCCGCTCGTAGTAAATTGCAGTTATGCTTGCAGTATTTCATAATTAAGGGTTATACTTATTATTTTAAACATAGCTGCGTAACAGCAACGGTTCCACGTAATTAGATTTAGAAACAGCCGACCCGTTGCACAGGATAAAGTAATCTTTACCTAGGTTTCGATAAGTTTAAACCTATCTTCTTCAGAAGTCGGCACTATTATATTAACATGGAATAATGGCAACGACGTGTTATTCCATGTTAATATAATAGTGCCGACTTCTGAAGAAGATAGGTTTAAACTTATCGAAACCTAGGTAAAGATTACTTTATCCTGTGCAACGGGTCGGCTGTTTCTAAATCTGGTTATACTTATAATATTGCATGCTTTTTTCAGTTTTTGTTGGTGGCAGGGTTAGGGGTGGAGAGCGGGCCAGGACGCCCATAACCACATAGTGTACAAGAAATAGAAAGCTGGTTACTGTGTAAATGGCACTGAACCGATTGCGCTTGAATGTCCTGCCCATTTTGAGCACTTTAGACAGTGTTAAAATGCAGATATCAAACGCACAATTGTGCACACAAACGGTAGTTTCTTCATCTACAAAATTAACATACGTACGTTTCATTTTTAACAGTTCGTAAGTATCATTTACGTTGTCCGTAGCTTTTACGTTTCATGCTTGCGAGATTACAATACCACGAAAAACAGTCTGTCGTTTTGTCTTCACGCCGCGCGATATTAGCCGAGCGGTCTAAGGCGCTGCAGTCATGGACTGTGCGGCTGATCCCGGCGGAGGTTCGAGTCCTCCCTCGGGCATGGGTGTGTGTGTTTGTCCTTAGGATAATTTCGGTTAAGTAGTGTGTAAGCTTGGGGACGGATGACCTTAGCAGTTAAGTCCCATAGGATTTCACACACATTTGAACATTTGTCTTCTCTGTCACTCAAGAAATGTGAAACCACTTTTTGACACCCTATGTTGTCCGGTCTCATGAACTAGAACGAACTGTTGCGTGAACATGGGAAAGCGTGCAAAGAAAACAAAAAAAGAAAAAATCCGTTACGAATTTCTAGCTAGCGTATTTTGTCGCGTCGGGCATGTACCTCTAACGTCGTAAGGTCCGGCCGGCTTTTATGGTGTTCTCAGTACTAGGAATTCACTTCTCGTGTTGTGCAGGCAGAACATGTGCAAGAGATTCGTGCGATGTCATCAGCGTGATTATCAGTTTTGTGAAAGTGTTGACGGCAATCATCAGTTATCGTCCTAAAAGAATGTTTCTGGACGAAATGATTTTTTTGTCATTCTTATACTTTTTTAATACCATTAGGAGGGCTGACGTTTCTGTCCAGTGAAGCTGCATTTCAAAGTTACATTATCACTAGCTGTAGATTCTGATATAATTTTTGCTGCTCCTTTTTTGCGACTGGCGGAATAAATCTTCTGTTTCTGAGTATTTTCTTATTTTTGTCTTTCTTCAAAATAAATATAAAATGATTTAGGAGGAAATAATTAAGACAGTCCACACTAATATGTTTTGAGACTCACAGTATTTGAGCAAATCTGTTATAAGATTTAATTGTTTCAGCACAACTCTCAGAAAACAAAAAATCTACTTCTGACTCTTCTTCAATTTCGAAACAACTGCAAATAACACGGAGCACCCAGAATTTAAAAATACATGTACCTACGACTCTTTTTATTTCGAAACAGCCTAATCAACAGTTAATGATACCGAACCAGGTCCAATAACCACGAAAACGATACGTTAGAACTGGAGAGATGAAATGGCTCTGAGCACTATGGGACTTAACATCTGTGGTCATCAGTCCCCTAGAACTTAGAACTACTTAAACCTATCTAACCTAAGGACATCACACACATCCATGCCCGAGGCAGGATTCGAACCTGCGACCGTAGCAGTTGAAATAAAGAACTAATTTTCCCAGTCAGGCAGTTCCGCTCCTTTTTTAATGACCTCGTCATGGCATTGACGTTAATAAAGTAGCAGTCAGCTTTTTCCTCCTGAACTGGGCTATAGTGGACAGCGCAAAAAAAAAGACGCTACAAAGAATAGTGAGGAAGAAACGGTAGGTAGTGGATGCCGTCTGTGGAAACGAGTGTTAGTTCTTACCAAGTCTCCGTTCTCAGCGATCGGTGTTCTTTGTGTTCGCGCCGCCACAGAGGTCCGTTGTTGGCTGTTATCACCTGAGTGACAGGACGTGACGTCATCCTCGCAAGTGTGCTTGCAGCCGCCGCCAGTTAGCGCTGTTCTCCAGTCTCCAGATTTCGCAAAAAAACTGAAAAGCCTTGACCTCGAATATAAAAATGTAGGTTTCACGATGTGTTTTCTGTATTTATTCGGAGTCTAACCTTACTTGGGAGTGCAAATGCGGAGAATAAATACTGCAGACACGAAGAGAAGTTTTTGAAATGTGATGTTACACAAGAATGCTGAAGATTTGCATAGTAGATGGTATTTTTTTTTTCTTCTCATGTTTAGGGTCATTAAAGACTTCGTCAGGTTGTTGCAAACCAAAAGCGTCGCATTCCTTCTCTGGTAGCCTGTTTTGTTTTCTCTGTTCAGCTATTCTTCTGCTTTTGCTCATCGTGGAAGCTCTCAAAGTTATTGATCAGTGGCCTGCACTTTCATCGGTTGGACACATCTTGATTCACTTCAGTGCTGCTGAGGTCCTCCGCTACTTTCTTGAACCATTTATCAAAGATTGTAGGTTTGTTCTCCAGTACATTAGAAGCTTGCTTCGTTAGTCGGCTTGCTTCCATCCTGAACAGCTGTCGATATAGAGCTTCAGTCAGCGTTTACTTATTGATTCAATCTGCTTTTCATTATCCCTGTATTCTCTTCCTCGAAATCTGTACTGTACGTCTCTTACACTATGACGAAACTTGGCCGGCCGGAGTGGCCGTGCGGTTCTAGGCGCTACAGTCTGGAGCCGAGCGACCGCTTCGGTCGCAGGTTCGAATCCTGCCTCGGGCATGGATGTGTGTGATGTCCTTAGGTTAGTTAGGTTTAATTAGTTCTAAGTTCTAGGCGACTGATGACCTCAGAAGTTACGTCGCATAGTGCTCAGAGCCATTTGAACCATGACGAAACTTGCGCTCAAACTTCCCGGCTTCTCTCAGTCCAGCCGTTCTTGTCATTCCAGGGCATTCACTCGCGTGCAACCATTCGCTTTTGATCATTGTACTATAGCGCTCGCGTTTAATTTTTCATGATATTGCCTTGTTCTTGTAGAGGAAACGGGAAGTAGCGGCCATCCTCTCTCACCTGTTCCTTTGCTTCATTTTTCTCAAGTTTTCAACTGCACCATCTCTCCGAAGTATCTGAAACTGATCACTTTTTTTCTGTTTTACCATACTCTGTTGTTAGGTGATGAGGCGCACTTCGGATGTGGTTACGTACATTGTGGAGGCCGGCATTTTTTCTGCCTGTTCCTTCAGTATGTTTTATCTGTTCCACAGCTGTCTCCATGGTTCTTGACAGTATCGCCATGTCATCGATGAAGGCAAGTCAGTTGACTCTTAACACCGTTCTTTGCTCCTCCAATATGAACTTTGTTCAGTAACCCTGTCCCGGCTAATTCCTTTTCCCGTTCTTGAATTACCTTCTTTAACACGCAACGGAGAGAACAGGGGACACTACATCACCCTGTCAGACTCCAGTTTTAATTAAAAACTCTTAGGAGAGTTCTCCCACGAATTTTAAATTTGAATCTGGCTGTTTATATAGATTACTCCGTAATTTCCACTTTTTTAGGGTCCACTCCAAATTCTACCAAGACGTCAAACAATACTTCCCGATATACCGAATAACAGAATTTCGTGAAGGCAACTAGCAGACCTTTAGAGATTACTTTTCCCATATTCTGTTCAGGCTCCAAATCTGCTCCTGCATCCACTTGATGATCTGCTTGTGCAAACGGCCTAGCGTGCAGTGCTTTGGAGAGTACCTTGTAAGTTGAGGTACGACGGAATTGCAACGATAATTGTTGACGGCAGTTCTGTCACAGTTTTTTGTATGAAGGACTATACTGGTGGTTGAATCATCGACTTTTCCACTCACGAGGTATTCTTCCAGTTTCCCACATGTTTTCCGTCTCTCGGACGTATAACTACTGAGGCGGGACTAAATTAAACTGGACAGAGATCAGCGATGTGGCACAACTTGAGTGAAAGGAGCAATTTTTTTATGAGTCATCAGCCTTCTGGCTGGTTTGATGAGGCCCGCCACGAATTTCGCTCCTGTGCCAACTTTTTCGTCTCAGAGAAGCACTTACACCTTACTACTTCAATTATTTATAAGATGTATTCCAATCCCAGACTCTCCCAACAGTTTTTACCTTCTACCGTACCCTGTAGTACCGTGGAAGTTATCCTCTCTTTTCTAACCACATGTCCTATCATCCTGTCGCCTCTTCTTGTCAGAAATGATTATTAAATCAAGACCCTAAGCTGTCGACAGGGATTGATATACATCAACGGGGACAGTTGAAAATGTGTGCCCCGACTGGGATTCGAAGCCGGGATCTCCTACTTTCATGGCAGACGCTCTATCGACTGAGCCACCGAGGGCACAGAGGATAGTGCGACTGCAGGGATTTATCCCTTGCACGCTCCCCTTGAGACCCACATTCCCAACTTAATGCCCACACACTACATTCGTAGTGCTCCTGCCCATTACACTCATTACTCGCGTCAGTCAATCGTCCCGTAAGAGTTCGGACAATACGTCTGCATCCAGCACAGAAGAAGGAGATCAGTGGCCGGTTAGCCTTAACTATATGAAGATGGATAGCAATGTCTCTCCGTCATTGCTTGTCTGATGTACAGGCTGAAGAATAGGGAGGGGCGAAAGGATTCATCCGTGTCTTGCTCTCTCCGCTCTACATGTCCGAAAGAACAGGTACCATTTTCATATATCTTCTTGTCAGTGTTTTCCACATACTTCGTTCTACACCGATTCTGCAGAGATTCCACTCATTTCTTGTCTTATCAAACCACCTATTTGCTACATCCGCCTACATTACCACGCCTCAAAGGCATTGATTTTTTCTTTTTTACAGTTTTCCCACAGAGCATGACGCACTACCTTACAATGCCGTGCTCAAAACGCACATTCTCAGAAATTTCTTTCTCTGATTAAGGTGGCTGTTTGTACTAGTAGATTTCTCGTGGCCACGGATTACTTTTTCTCCTGTATTTCCCGAGCTTATTCCTTCCTGTGTTATTTTGCTTCCAAAGTAGCAGAATTCATTAACCTCTTTTACTTCTGGTTTCCTACTTTGATGTTAACTTTCTCGCTATTCCCATTTCTGCTACTCCTCGTTGTTTTTGACTTTTTCAGGTTGACTCTGAAACAATATTCTGTAGTCGTTAGACTTTTCAGTCCATTCAACGTGTCCTGTAATTCTTCTTCACTTTCACTCAGGATAGCAATGTCATCAGAGAATCTTATCACATCCTTTTACCCTGAATTAACCCAACTCTTGTACTTTCCTTTTTCTTCCGTCATTGCTTGTCTGATGTACAGGCTGAAGAATAGGGAGGGGCGAAAGAATTCATCCGTGTCTTGCTCTCTCCGTTCTTTATTTTCTATTCTTACGGTAAGCACAGGCCGCGCGGGATTAGCCGAGCGGATGCCGGCACGGTAGCTCAGCGTGTTCGATCAGAGGGCTAGCTGCTCTCTGTAATAAAAAAAAAAACTGAGTTAATGGATCAACAACGAACTGAAACGGGTGTCTTTCGACGTCCGCCCAGACCAGATACAACGAACGAAAACGACCAAAATGAGATAAAAAAAAGCGGTCTAAGGCGCTGCAGTCATGGACTGCGCGGTTGGTCCCGGCTGAGGTTCGAGTCCTCCCTCGGGCATGGGTGTGTGTGTTTGTCCTCAGGATAATTTAGGTTAAGTAGTGTGTAAGCTTATGGACTGATGACCTTAGCAGTTAAGTCCCATAAGATTTCACACACATTTGAACATTTGGTAAGCACATGGTCCTAGCACATATTGTACATTATTCGTCCTTCCCTGTAGCTTACTCCTATTTTTCTCAGAGTATCGAACATCTCGCACCTTTTTACATTTTCCAGGTTGAATGATATAGAATGCCATGGCTATGGAGATAGAAAAAATCTAGCACAGGGTAGACAACAGTACGGAGCTGTACTAAAGCACTTCTTGGACTGATGACACCAACAGTAACAAAATTATAACAACGTGTGCAGTTAGAAGCAAGAGTAAAGCGCGTGATCTCATGTTGACCCACCCTCTCCCAACTCATCCTTCGTTCCTCTCCCCCCCCCCCCTCCTCTCCCTGCCTCTTTCTTTCCCTCACTCCCTTTCACGCTCCCTCTCTCCCCCTCTCTCTCAATCATTCTCTCTCCCTCTTCTCCTCCCTCCCTACCCCCCCCCCTCTCTCTCTCTCTCTCTCTCTCTCCCCCCCATTCACTCTCTCTTCTCTTTTACTCCCCTCCCCCCCTCTCTCTCTCTCTCTCTCTCTCTCTCTCTCACTCTCTCTCTAGACGCAGCAACTATTGTGCTTACGGTGAGTGCGTTCTCGCGCTCGTGCGTGCGCGGCGCGGCCACTTTACGACTGCGCGAGCCAGCTCGGCGATGACCCGCGACAGAACGCGCAGGCCCCAGGCCCAGACGGGGCCCGTATTTCAGCGGCTGAAGGCTCCCGGGACTTGTGTGACATTTACGGCGCTCCGTTCCTGAATGTTATTGGCAAACTCCCCCACGCCGCCCGACGGCTCTCAGACACGCGCAACCCCCAACCCCAACGGCCCTCACTCTCTTGCTGCTGCCCCGTCTCTACAACTAAAACTACATTTTTGTGGCTCTCTTCACATTCACACTTTTAGCTTTCGACGTTCTACTACCGAGCTACTGTATGCGCTCAAGTCTATAAGAGGAGGTGACATCCAGATTCTCACAATCAGCATAAAACATTTCAGGCATACACGTGAAAGAACATACCGCAATGTAAACTCCTTCAATGTACAATGAAAATATTCCTTTAAAAAGTACACTTAAATATGGACCCTTCCCAATTTTTTTAGTAAGGTTCTGCACCGAAATATCGTTTGAGCAAGTAAATATCACAACTTCTATACCAACCACCTCTTTGCAACAATTTAGTATATCACGATGTGCTTTTTGTTGTTATGGTGGTGGTCTTCATTCCAGAGACTGGTTTAATCATACAGTGAAGGCTTTCACGGCCGGATGTTTCAGCTGCCGAGAATTCTTCCGGGTTGTAAGGCCTCTATGGAACTCTTCTATCCTTGGCGTTTGGACATCTTCGGAGATGCTCCTGGTTGTGCTGAGTTTTGTCGACTGACGAGGCAGACGTCGAAGAACGGTCTAAATACCGTGGAAAGTGGGCGTGGTCTGGATTTCACGTGATAGCAGAGATGAACCTTGTCAAGGATAAAATGTAACTATCGAATGTAGTACGTCAAAGATAAAAAGTTCTCATCGATTCTGTAGCGCACCAGTCCATATATCGCTGACTTTCATAGCTTCTTCTTTTCTGTTGAAATTATCACCATGTTTATATATTTCGATGGCTTCTCTATATAGCTTGAAACAGTCTTTCGGAAGGTTACAAATACCGACAGATACTTGCATAAGGATTCCAATCATCATCCACAACAGAAAAGAGGTGTAATTAAAGGTCTAGTGGACAGAGCTAGAAGGATTTGTGCGCCGGAATACCTGGACGCCGAGTTAAAACATCTAAAGCAGGCTTTTGAGAAGAATGGGTACTCTAGTAAGGAAATAAATAGAGTTTGGCGACCGAATGACAGGACAACGATTGGACTCAGCGATGGAAGAACACGGTTTCTCTACCTTTCATCAAAAAAGTAACGGATGAAATCGGCAAGATTTTAAGGAAACAAAACGTTCGACCGATTTTCAGACCAACTAACAAAATAGGCCAAGCACTTCGTTCCGTTAAGGATAAACGTCCCCCTCTGTCTGCAAGTGGTGTGTACAAGATTCCGTGTACGTGTGATAGGGTCTACATTGAAACTACAAAGAGAAGTGTGAATACACGGTTGAAGGAACACAAAAGTCTTTGCCGACTAGAGAAAACAGACAAGTCAGCTGTGGCGCAACATGCTTTTCAGTCGGGTGATCACGTAGGGAAATTTTCGGAAACTGAAGTTCTATGTACTATGACGAACTATTATCCACGGCTATATAGAGAAGCCATCGAAATACATAAGCATGGTGCTAATTTTAGCAGAAAAGAAGAAGTAATGAAACTCAGCGATATATGGACAGTGGCACTACAGAATCGATGAGAAGTTTTTATCTTTGACGTAATACATTCGATTGTTATATTTTATCCTTGACAAGGTTCATCTCCGCTATCACGTCAATCCAAACCACGCCCACTTTCCACGGTATTTAGGCCGTTCTTCGACGTCCAACTCGTCAGTCGGCAAGACTCAGCACAACCAGGAGCACCCCTGAAGATGTCGAACGTAGCTTTGGACGAAACGTCAGGGATAGAAGAGTTCCATGGACCACAGCCTTACAACCCGGAAGAATTCTCGGCAGCAGAGACTGGGTTGATGCAGCACTCCATGCTACTCTATCCTGTGCAGGCCTCTTCATCTTCAAATAACTACTGCAGCCTACGTCCTTCTGAATCTGCTTACTGCATTCATCTCTTGGTCTCTCTCTACGATTTTTACCCTCCACGCTTCCCTCCAATACTAAATTGGTGATCGCTTGAGGCCTCAGAACCTGTCATACCAACCGATCCCTTCTTCTAGTCAAGTTCTGCCACAAATTCCTCTTCTCCCCAATTCTATTCAGTACCTCCTCATTACTCTCGTGATCTCCTCATCTAATCGTCAGCATTCTTCAGTAGCACCGCATTTCGAAAGCTTCTATTCTCTTGTTGTGTAAACTATTTACCGTCCATGTTTCACTTCCATACATGGCTACTCTCCATACAAATACTTTCAGAAAGACTTCCTGACTTTTAAATCTATAATCGATGTTAACAAATTTCTCTTCTTCAGAAACGCTTTCCTTGCCAAAGCCAATCAGCATTTTGTATTCTCCCTACGTCGACCATCATCAATGATTTTTGGTTCCCAAATAGCAAAACGCATTTACTACGTTAAGTGTCTCATTTCCTAAACTAATTCCCTCAGCATTACCTGATTTAATTCGACTACATTCCATTATCCTAGTTTTGCATTTGTTGATTTTGTCCGCAGTTCGTGGTCGTGCGGTAGCGTTCTCGCTTCCCACGCCCGGATTCCCGGGTTCGATTCCCGGCGGGGTTAGAGATTTTCTCTGCCTCGTGATGACTGGGTGTTGTGTGTTATCCTTAGGTTAGTTAGGTTTAAGTAGTTCTAAGTTCTAGGGGACTGATGATCATAGATGTAAAGTCCCATAGTGCTCAGAGCCATTTGAACCATTTGTTGATTTTCATCTTATATCCTCCTCTCAAGACATTGTCCATTCAGTTCAGCTGCTCTTCCAGGTCATTTGCTGTCTCTGACGGAGTTACAATGTCGTCGGCAAACCTCAGGTTTTTATTTCTTCTCCCTGGATTTTAATTCCTACGCCAAATTTTCTTTTGTTTCCTTTACTGCTTCCTCAATATACAGATTGAATAACTCCAGGGACAGGCTACAACCCTGCCTCACTCCCTTCTCAACCACAGCTTCCCTTTCGTGCCCCCTCGGCTCTTGTAACTGCCATCTGGTTTCTATATAAATAGTAAACAGCCCCCACCACCTTCAGAGGTTGAAAGTGAGTATTCCAGTCAACACTGTCAAAAGCTTTCTCTAAGTCTACAAATGCTAGAAACGTAGGTCTGGCCTTCCTTAACCTATCTTCTAAGATAAGTCATAGCGTCAGTATTGCCTCGCATGTGCATAGTAATTTTAATTTGGCGTGTCAACGCCTCGCTCATTTCATGTTTTACGTGCTTTGAAATTCAATGGAAAGAATTTGTGTGTAGATGGAACAAGATCTTTGCAATAACCTTTTTAAAGATCTGAAGATGGTAATTTAGTTTTACCGAACCCGGTTATCTACAGTCAAGTTTTTTTTTTTTTTTATTTATAGCGATCTCTGCTAAGAAGTTCTTCTTCTCCCACGTAATCACTACGTATCGTCCCTTCTAGCTCAACCTGAGTAAACTAATAAAATTCGTTTCGTTTCACTTATGTGATCTAAATTTCGTAGGCGTTTATATACAGATTTCACGTTTATCACTCTCTAATTTTCGACAAGGTTTCTTACGTCACTCGCTGAATAGTAGACCTCATTATCTTTCTCTGCTGTTACAGTTGTTGGCTTTTTCGTAGCAATTTCTCTACCCTCCCGAAAATTCGGTCGGCGGGTAAGTACCTGTGTCCTCGTAAATATAATTGCTAATGTTAGTCCTATGCAATATCCTTACAAGGGAACCCAGATGCACAAACTGATGCTAACAGTTGCTCTGCGTGGGAACGTCTGCTCGTGACTGACGTGGGAAACAGGTGACTGATATCAGCGTCTCCTACTGGCCATAATGGACTAGTTCTTCCATGCACGAAATGTATATGTGGACGGGTTCGTGTTTGCTCTGAACCATTTATTTTCGCAGGCTTGTATCATGCCACACGGCTTTTACTTAATTTTCTTAATGTGTGTAGATTCTCCTTGTCTTATATGTATCTTTCCATTCTGTATATCATTTGCTTTGAAGTGCGGATATGTTCGCATTTGCGTGTCACCCCCTCATATGTACATGCACAGAAAGAAGGATTTATTCTTTTTTTGTGTGTGTTCCGGCTTTCTAGCCCACAGTGGGCAGAAATATAAAGCTTTTTCTTCTTTTCTAGGCATGATGCCTTTAGTGCCGTATAGTTACCTAAGGTATTCTAAATCACAACTAAAACTTCAAATTTATTTCACTATACGCTTTCAGTTATGTTGTCATTGGTTCCGAAAAATCTCAACACCAACACCATGTCCAGAGACAAATTTAAGAAATCCGATTTGTAGTTCGTGTCAGTCTGTCTATTTATTTATTTGGCTCGTTTGGACCCTTTAGATCACGGGTGATTTGTGCAGTGCGTCTTCTTTCTCCCCATTACTTCTTCATTTTCTCGATTATCTTAGTTATCTCTGCTTGCGTGATCTTAATTTTGATGGACCTACCCTGCACTGCGGCGTATGCATTTTATCGCTTATTCCAATTATTTTGCAATACCCTCTAACTTCTTTCATCCAGGTTTTCCCTGTTAAGCACGTTGCGTTCCGTATCTTCTTGGTCAAAATGTCGTCCACCATCCGCATGGTGTGCCCGACAAATCCCAATGTTTCTTCTATATCATAATTGAAATTGGTTGAAGAATCTTACTCCTCCCCTGCCTTTATCTGTTTATCAAAACTTCACCTGTCGATTTGTTCACACAGGTCAGTTAAGAAGGAATTTTAAAACTTGGTGTTCTGAGCACCTCTGAGCCTAAAACTGATAGCACACACACTCCACTATCGCAGATCATCTCTTAGAGAAAAAAACACCGCCTAAATAATACTGAAACTGACGTAATAGACCTCAGAGAAAGCAACATTCTCTACCAACAACTGACGATAGAGGAGAGCTTCCACACGCAAAAAGCAGCAATACAAAGAAAGAAAGTTTTAACGAAACAGTAAGTCACGAAACACTATTTGCAACTCTTAGCGAATTCAATAAAGACGCTTTCTCAAAGAAACATCGTAAATACTCGCCCCAGACGTTCAAAATTAGCGCCACTCCGGACAAAACGGAACGATGCACAGTTGACTGGCTAAAGTAACATAGCATCTCTCGCTGTCATCAGTTTTTCATAAATCTCGTTAATGTGTAATGGAACGTGTGATAGAAAATGAGAGTGATGAAATCGTACAACCAACACGGAAATACACTGAAGATATACATGAAAAAACATATCTACAGAAATTTGTCATTATTACTCTACAGGAAAGTACTCAAAATAATTACTCTTTGAACATATAAACACATTCCTTCGACCACTTTGCAGACGTCATCCTTTCGAACCCATAAAAACACATAAAATCGAGCCAAGCTGTACAATTCTGTCTCAAAATCTCATAATCATTTCACGATGTATAGAGCTTCACACTCGTTTTATGTCACTGTATTTCTGCTGTAAAACGGTTTATTTTTGACGATTACATATGTCCATGTCGGAGGATTTTAAAATTTGACATGTGCTGAAACAAAATATTTTGCAGTACCACTTGTAATTGCCGCAAATAGCGAAGTTGCAGATTTGAAATAAATAATTTTTACAGTCAGCCGGTCGTAGTGGCCGAGCGGTTCTAGGCGCTGCAGTCCGGAACCGCGCGACTGCTACGGTCGCAGGTTCGAATCCTGCCTCGGGCACGGATGTATGTGATGTCTTTAGGTTAGTTAGGTTTAAGTAGTTCTAAGTTCTAGGGGACTGATGACCTCAGCTGTTAAATCCCATAGTGCTCAGAGCCATTTGAACCATTCTACAGTCATTGGGGAATGTGAAATCCTTTAAAAAATTCTGCATGACTGTGAACCCTGATTATGAGAAGTTAATCACTTGTATACTATATTCACAGAAGTTAAACGAAACTGTCTGAAGATTACGCTTTTGGTCGAAATATGTTTTTGAAGATAGAAAAAAAGAAACAAGCTACACTGTGTTTTTCAGGAGGTAGAGTTTGAAACGTCCCCTTAGAAAAATTATACATGACTGTGCTTAAACTGACACGTTTTGTGCAACGCAATCTGACTTTCAATAATCCCTACAAAAGAATGGCCCTGACGAACATTAACCTATATCTTTCAGAAATCACTTATCTCACAAAAATCTTCGTTACTCGAACTACTGCAATACAGCGAGCGCCACTACTGCCAGCTAAATAAAAGATTCAAACTACTGAAGGCACTAACTACTGATAGGCATAGTTAGGAAATGAAAGATTTTTATAGAGAACAAACAATGTATTTACCTTAATAGTGTTCAAAAGTCATAATATATATAGCAGTTCATGACATCCAGTCTTACAAATTTACTGTCTCTGATGGACACACGTCCAGATCATCCGCTCTCAAAACTCCGCCATTTCTCTCTCCCCGCATCCCCCACTGCTGGCGTCTCACCTCCAACTGCGCAACGCTATGCGCTGGTAACAGCCAACTGCCCAACAATATAATAGCATATACTCCAACAATGCAAACCTTCACACAGCACAGTCAGTGATTTTCATATAAAGTGCTACGTGGCGTTACCAACATAAAACCCGAGACAGCCTACTTACAAGTTTTAAAAACCCAAATTTAATTCGGTAATAATTACACCCGTATTGCAAATACATGTTTGTTTATATTTCTGTGATGATGCATGTTTAGTGACAGAACTGTAAACAGACCTTCATAAGAAGTGTGTATTGCTCCAAGTGAAAATGTGCCTTTGCTGTTCCGACTGGCCCTTAATTATGAGCGTTGTGTATATATTGTGAAAATATCTTGCTCTTGCATCCAGGGACTCCTTCATCTAATGCGTCCCTCGGGCAGCCTCGGCTCAGGTCGGACGTCATCGGCTAAGTTCGTGCGTCCTCGGCTGAATTCGAGTGCCCTCGGGCATAGTATACTACTAACCCCGCATCCCCGACCCCCGCTGTCCACCAACACCACGTCCTGTAGCGCTCGTCGTCCCGCGATGTTATCGTCGTCGCCGTCGCGCGAAATTCGCATCGCTAGCGTCGCAGCCGCCTCTGTGCCGCCGCCGCAATTAATTAAAAGTGCGGACTCACGCGAGCCGGCCGCCATTACTCTGCTGCGAAACCTGTTTGTCACCGGAAGTTATTTATAGCTCTTCCTGCAGTAGCGGGGCCTAGCGGCTGCAGCTCAAAAATGGAGCGCATTTTAATTTAAAAATAAATGGTTATTGGAAAGTTATTTGGGAAGAAGTAGGCCGCCCGTCCGTTCTAGATATCGATCTAACGGGCAGGAAATTTAATAAGGATCGCACCGTGAAGTGGGGGAATGAACACTTTAGAGTGTATGTGTGTGTGTGTGTGTGTGTGTGTGTGTATGTGTTACGCCGTACGCAGTATGTCTGGTTCACACCATGTTACCATGTTAGTACATTACGGTCTACTTACTGTGTTGTAGATAAGATCGCTTCATTTAAGTGCTGGCAATGTTTGTTAATGTTTCAAAAATGCCGAGTTGCACCGCCATGCCATGTCAACCTGAGTGTTAAAACCACTCAAAATAACCGGTTTCTGAAATAACCGCTTTTTGATTTTCTGTTGCTGTTATTTCTGTAGTAAACATAGAAATCAACAAAGATTGAAAAAGTTTTACTCCCTCAATTTCTAGATATATTGAATCAAAATATTAAATTAAATAGGCAGTACTTCTACCATTCTCGCTTTTCTAGAAAAGCGATAAGTGGTTGAATACTAAAAAAAATCACCAGTAATATGCTACTGACTCTAATTTTTTGAAACTGCTTAAAAAGTAAAGTTGTAATTGGGATCAGACCTCTGTTCGGGCATTACGAGTAGTCAGTGCTACAGTGTGAAAACAGATTGAAGAACTATGTTTTTGGAGTTAATTTGTCCTTTTTCGTCCTTTTTCAGGGGCTACAAGCATATAAAGGCGTAAATTGCAGACACAGATCAGCAAGTTTCTATTTGTATTGTGTACTATGAATGAACTGTTGTTAAGCTTTTAATTTATTCCTGTTACTATAATTTCCTACCTCTTCGATGCATAGATTGAACAGTAGGGGCGAAAGACCACAGCCCTGTCTTACATCACTTTGAACCCGTACACTTCGTCCTTGGTTCTCCATTTTTATTATTCCGTCTTGGGTCTTCTACATATTGTACATCACGCGTCTTCCCCTATAGCTTATCCGTATTTCTCTCGGAATTTCGAACATCTTGCATCATTTTACACTGTCGAACTCATCTTTCCTGGTCGACAAATCCTGTGAACGTGTCTTGATTTGTCTACATGCTTGTTGCCAGTATCAACCGCAACGTCAGAATTGCCTCTCTGCTGCCTTTACCTTTCCTAAAGCCAAACTGATCGTCTCCTAACATATCCTCAAATTTCTTTTCCATTCTTCTGTATATTATTATTGTCAGCAGCTTTGATGCATAAACTGTTAAGCTGATTGTGCTATAATTATCGCACTTGTAGACTTTCTCTATTTTCGGAATTGTGTGGATGATTTTTCTCCGAAAGTCTGATGGCATATTGCCCACCTCACAGTCTACGCACCAATGTGATTAGTCGTTCCGTTTGCCCTTCTAATGACTTTAGAAATTCTGATGATCTGTTATCTATCCCTTGAGCCTTATTTGTTCTTACGTCTTCCAAAGCTCATCCCGTAGAGAGCCAAAATAAGCAGTAATGGTTCACTTGAAGATTTTTCAGCCGGCGGTGTCGCTTAACGTTACACCATCTCGCGAAATATACGTAGGGGTGCATTACGCGCTCTGTTCTATTGCTCTGTAAAACTACTTTGATATAAATTCTGAAAAATCGAACTGTCGTGACATAGGTCAAGACTCGTGAAGCGATTAGGGTGTACCGCCTCTCTGTCATTACATTTGGATGAGCATCTCCGAGACGCTTTCGCGGTTATTAGACGTATCTGTGACGAAACGTGCTATCCTTCTTTGGATCTTTTCCGTTTGCTACATCAGTCCTTTCTCGTACGGAATCCAGACGGATGAGCAACATTCTGAGCTGATTACAAAAATTTGGCTGGAATATGATGTCCGACAAGCGCAAACCCGTTGCAGAGTGTCGGACGTCGGTATACCGTAAACATTCTCTAACCACCATACAGCAACGGTCGCAATAGCAGGAATTCATATGAGGTGATCAGTCAGGTTTTTAAAGCTAAAATGCTGCATGCTTCTCTGCGTTCTCATATGACACAATGGTTTGTTTGTTATGTCGGGTCACTGAATCTTGTTCACAGCCACGTACGTGCAATGGCGCTTAAAATGAAGTGAAGCACCTGGTTGTGCTTGTATGCGTGTCTATGTAATGTGTTGTATGCAAAGAGATACACTGGAACCAAGTACTACTGTATAGTGTACATTTCACACAACGCAGTTTGGAGAATAATTCCATCTTCAGATGGTGGTCCTACATTCGAATCGCTTCACTCCTCTTGAGCTCTACCACGACTCCCCTGTCGGAGGTTCGAGTCCCCCTCGGGCATGGGTGGGCGTATCGTCCTTAGCGTAAGTTAGTTTAAGTTAGATTAAATAGTGTGTAAGCTTAGGGATCGATGATCTCAGCAGTTTGGTTCCATAAGACCTTACCACAAATTTCCAATTTTCTACCACGACTATTCGAATTTTTAGAATTTATGTCGAACTCGCTTACAGTAAAGGGTTTACAGTGTGCCACAGTGCGATGGACCCCAATCGCCTTATTACTAGTGTAAGCTGCACGACAGTGACTAATCTTGTTTGTGATACACGTACCTCTCTCAGTAAGGAATAGGATTGAGTTCTTTGTCCACATAATTTACTGTGATAGTGTGTGGAGGTCACGTTTCCAGACCTGTTTACACATTTAAATTGAGCAATACCCAAATAAGTGCTAAGATAAAACACGCCTTCGTCCGGAAAGCACTTCTTTTGTTCCGTAAATTGATTGAAGGTTCAGGAGACACGGCATTATTATTTCTGGGAGACGAAAATAACTTTCGTAACGGCCATCAAACCTGCGTTAACTCACGCCACTTTTTTTTTCAGGACGCTTAGCAGCAAATGAAGCGATAGCTGCGCGGTTAAATGTCGGATTAGAAATTTAAAAATATTCTGTTCGATCCATGCTTTATTACAGGGTACTTTCCAGCCTTGCTCTGGGTAGGCACCAAGCAGCGCCTTGATTCAGCTTCCGTTGTAGATTCCCTTATAACTAAGTGTGCAAGTTTCACACAAGGAGTTAGCAGATGCAGCGACCCACTGTTTTCAGTAAGTTTCGGAACGCTGACTGGAGGGGTCACTTCCATATGAATATTATGTCAGCACGCCTCGACTTTGGAAAAATTCGAGATAAAAGGTTATGGCGCAGGAGATGTTCCGCCCCAGGTGAAATCGTTAGACGGCAAGATATTAAGGAAATTTTATGTATTAATACTGACTTGCAACCTAAAAAGTCCAAGAAATTGGCGAATTAATAAACTGAATCCGTCGCAGATATTTTTGAGAAGGAATTTCATTCCTAGCTGGGTCATTAGTCAACTGGTATTATGCCTATGATATGGTAACAGTCAGTTTCCCTAAGTTTTTCTATTATCTTTTTTAACTCTGTGATTTGTCACTGACAGCTGTTGTGAAGTTAATGAGGTATTTCTTATCAAGTAAGCATAATTGTCAAGAAGGAAAAAAAGTGATCAGCATGCATGCCTACGTACTTGGAAGACAGCGTGTTGATTCACAACACGCTCACAATTGTCAAACCGCGCAAACACTATCCTCATCTATATTGTGTCGAGGTATTTGTCATTTTCTCTTACGACGTTACGTCATTCATTCATCAAGTGACATTGATTGGACACTAAATTCATAAGGCATATATAAGTCTGTAAAGCACGACCATATTCCTTCCTCGTCTTAGAGCCACCAACCTGACTTCAGTGACAGTTAAAAATCCTTGTTGCTTACGTTCTCCTTTGGAACACTGTTACACACAAAGGTTTTAACACCAGAATTTCTGAAAACCTTGAACCAGGTTTACAAATTCTTCCATTTTCGTCAAATGTATTCGATGTCAATGGATTCAAATCCGCAGGGAAAGATAGTATGTGCCGACTAAGAAAGAAAATGTGTGACGAACGACTATTATAAACCATCACACAGTCGTGTGAGACCTTAACTTTTCCCGGCGAATTGACTGTTCACATAACGTACGGGTTTGCTGCCGGGTGACGTCGTCGACCACCGCCGATATTTCGACAGGAGCACACCCTGCCATTCTCAAGGCACAAATACAAGGAGGAAGCAATGTGCAAGGGAATTTAATACCTCGGTTCACAGAGGAGAAACAAGGAAGATACCACACACAGAACAAGTAACCGCAGAGTCAGCACACAACCAAAGAAAACCAACATCAGAAATATCGATAGTGACTGTTAATCAACAGGTGAGGTAACACTAATTCTGTCCCTGTGTTTTTTTGATGAGAGACAGAGCCGGATTCCAAGCAGCATTTAAACAAAATCCACAATCTCTGTTTATACTGTTGCTTGATAGTTTGATTTCAACAGCTTCCTTAATAACACTATCCCAATAGCTGGACGTGCAAGCCAGAATCTCCGTGTTGTTGTATTCCATAGGATGACCTGTGTCAAGGCAATGTTCTGCAATAGCGGATTTGCTCGGCTGTTGTAAGCGTGTGTGACGCAAACCAAGATCATCTTTTACGGATGCCAAGAGGGCCTTAATCTTAGAAGGTGGTCGAAAAACAAATTTCACGTCATATTTCCGCAAAATACGGCCAATCCTATTGGAAATGCCACCGAGCGAGGTGGCGCAGTGGTTAGCACACTGGACTCGCATTCGGGAGGACGACGGTTCAATCCCGTCTCCGGCCATCCTGATTTAGGTTTTCCGTGATTTCCCTATATCGCTTCAGGCAAATGTCGGGATGGTTCCTTTGAAAGGGCACGGCCGATTTCCTTCCCCATCCTTCCCTCACCCGAGCTTGCGCTCCGTCTCTAATGACCTCGTTGTCGACGGGACGTTAAACACTAATCTCCTCCTCCTGTTGGAAATGCTTCCTGCGTAAGGCAAAAAGGCCGTAGACTTAGCTGCCACTTCATTGCTATCGTCACTCACCCGTTGCACAAAAGGCTGATAGCGCAACGCACGTTTGATCTGCCTTTTATTATAACCATTCTGACGAAAGGTGACTTCGAGATGTGATAGGTCAGCTGCCAAACTTTCAGGGTCTGAGATAACGTGGGCCCTGTGAACCAAGGTACGAAGTACTTCTTCACGCTGAGCTGGATGGTGACAACTATGAGCCGCAGATACAAGTCAGTGTGAGTAGGATTCCTATAAATACACTCCTGGAAATGGAAAAAAGAACACATTGACACCGGTGTGTCAGACCCACCATACTTGCTCCGGACTCTGCGAGAGGGCTGTACAAGCAATGATCACACGCACGGCACAGCGGACACACCAGGAACCTCGGTGTTGGCCGTCGAATGGCGCTAGCTGCGCAGCATTTGTGCACCGCCGCCGTCAGTGTCAGCCAGTTTGCCGTGGCATACGGAGCTCCATCGCAGTCTTTAACACTGGTAGCATGCCGCGACAGCGTGGACGTGAACCGTATGTGCAGTTGAGGGACTTTGAGCGAGGGCGTATAGTGGGCATGCGGGAGGCCGGGTGGACGTACCGCCGAATTGCTCAACACGTGGGGCGTGAGGTCTCCACAGTACATCGATGTTGTCGCCAGTGGTCGGCGGAAGGTGCACGTGCCCGTCGACCTGGGACCGGACCGCAGCGACGCACGGATGCACGCCAAGACCTTAGGATCCTACGCAGTGCCGTAGGCGACCGCACCACCACTTCCCAGCAAATTAGGGACACTGTTGGTCCTGGGGTATCGGCGAGGACCATTCGCAACCGTCTCCATGAAGCTGGGCTACGCCCCCGCACACCGTTAGGCCGTCTTCCGCTCACGCCCCAACATCGTGCAGCCCGCCTCCAGTGGTGTCGCGACAGGCGTGAATGGAGGGACGAATGGAGACGTGTCGTCTTCAGCGATGAGAATCGCTTCTGCCTTGGTGCCAATGATGGTCGTATGCGTGTTTGGCGCCGTGCAGGCGAGCGCCACAATCGGGACTGCATACGACCGAGGCTCACAGGGCCAACACCCGGCATCTTGATGTGGGGAGCGATCTCCTACACTGGCCGTACACCACTGGTGATCGTCGAGGGGACACTGAATAGTGCACGGTACATCCAAACCGTCATCGAACCCATCGTTCTTGCTGTTCCAACAGGACACTGCAAGTCCGCATGTATTCCGTGCCACCCAACGTGCTCTAGAAGGTGTAAGTCAACTACCCTGGCCAGCAAGATCTCCGGATCTGTCCCCCATTGAGCACGTTTGGGACTGGATGAAGCGTCGTCTCACGCGGTCTGCACGTCCAGCACGAACGCTGGTCCAACTGAGGCGCCAGGTGGAAATGGCATGGCAAGCCGTTCCACAGGACTACATCCAGCATCTCTACGATCGTCTCCATGGGAGAATAGCAGCCTGCATTGCTGCGAAAGGTGGATATACACTGTACTAGTGCCGACATTGTGCATGCTCAGTTGCCTGTGTCTATGTGCCTGTGGTTCTGTCAGTGTGATCATGTGATGTATCTGACCCCAGGAATGTGTCAATAAAGTTTCCCCTTCCTGGGACAATGAATTCACGGTGTTCTTATTTCAATTTCCAGGAGTGTAGAATGTCCCAACGTAACATCCGTCTTCCTTCTGACCAACACATCAAGGAAGGGAAGGCATCCATTTTTTTCCATCTCCATAGTGAACTGAATATTCGGGTGAATTAAATTCAGGTGTTCCAAAAACCGGTTTAAATTCTCACTACCATGAGGCCAAACAACAAAAGTATCGTCTACATATCTGAAAAAAACATGCAGGTTTCAAGGTCGCTGACTCCAATGCACGCTCCTCAAAGTCCTCCATAAACTCACGGTTTCTTTGTGGTTCACTTGTGCAGAAACTCTCACAAACTGGATATCACACGCAATCTTGTGAGCAGAATACACAATCAGTTCAGAAAATTTATATAAGCAAACAGTTAAAAAGATATTTTTACACGTAACCAACAGTGATAACGTTGCAGGTCGTCCACAGAATATGTACACTTCCATATAGAGGGTGTTTATCTTAATAATCTGGATCTTTATTTATGTTCAGTATATTTACAATGGTACTTACTACTGTATCACACTACTTCGACAGTTTACGTCAATAAAAATTACGACACACAGAAATAAGTACTCATTGGACGACGTATAGCATTGTCTTTGTAACTACGTGTAAAAAAAAATCTTTGTAACTGTTTACGTGTATTTGCTGTTCAGTGTGTACTGTGCACGGAAAATTTTGTTTTATGTTTGATATGTGTGAATTCCTGTATAAGTGGACCACAAAAAAGCCCAAAGCAGAAGTTCTTTCTCCACTAACTCTCTATAAAATCGCTCATCAATTAAAAACTGCGCTTTTTTATATTTTACAGTGAAGATAACAGATTAAAGCAGCACCTCATACATCGAAATTGCACGATTTAAATATTACAGCAAAGATAACAGATGAAAGTATTTGTATGGAGTGTAGCCATGTATGGAAGTGAAACGTGGACGATAACCAGTTTGAAGAAGAAGAGAATAGAAGCTTTCGAAATGTGGTCCTACAGAAGAATGCTGAAGATAAGATGGGTAGATCACATAACTAATGAGGAGGTATTGAATAGGATTGGGGAGAAGAGAAGTTTGCGGCACAACTTGACTAGAAGAAGGGATCGGTTGGTAGGACATGTTTTGAGGCATCAAGGGACCACAAATTTAGCATTGGAGGGCAGCGTGGAGGGTAAAAATCGTAGAGGGAGACCAAGAGATCAATACACTAAGCAGATTCAGAAGGATGTAGGTTGCAGTAGGTACTGGGAGATGAAGAAGCTTGCACAGGATAGAGTAGCATGGAGAGCTGCATCAAACCAGTCTCAGGACTGAAGACCACAACAACAACAGATGAAAACTGCACTTCACAAATAGAAAACATCACAAATAAATGGCATAGCACACAGAAAATGTACTTGCAAACGGGAATTTCTCGAAATGCGTCGTACAAAATATAAATAAATAAAAAGAAATTCGTGAGTGTTACCAGAAACGTTCTTTCATATACAAACCCACTATTCTATGTTGACCATTTCTCGACTTTTGACTTGTATATGTAGGATTTATAGCCCATTTTCTTGGGCACATTTATTTGGTTGTAGACGAAAGGCCGGCTGGTGTGGCCGATCGGTCCTAGGCGCTTCAATCTGGAACGGCGTGACCGCTACGGTCGCAGGTTCGAATCCTGCCTCGGGCATGGATGTGTGTGATGTCCTTAGGTTAGTTAGGTTTAAGTAATTCTAAGTTCTAGGGGACTGTTGACCTCAGATGTTAAGTCCCATAGGGCTCACAGCCATTTGAACCATTTGTAGACGAAAGGCTACGAGATGTTAACCCGTTGACTGCTGTGAACGAGTTACCTCGCCATACTTCGCGCTCTACAGCTGCTGAGGACGTGTTTAATCACTGCCTCTCTGTTTTGCTTAATCGCTATTGATGTGTTTACGCGTCTCGTTCCTCCGAAACTTTTGCTGCTGCAGCCGAATTACTTCCATATCTCTGTGAATAAAACCAATTTCCAGCTTTCATTATACAACATGCCTGGCTTTTTGCGTTCTACCATATGTAAAAACAGCCTTGTTTCGATATCGTGAACAGTTTACAAAATATGAGAATCTTTGAAAGATTTCCAGTGTTCAGGGACAGAGCTGGGCGCGCCGTGTGGACCATCTGCCGCATATAAAAACCAATATCTTGAGAACGATATTAGATATCGTTCTGCTCTGTATTTTTGATAAAATTTCGATATAATATCTACATTTTAAGGAGGATATAAGATGAACATCAACAAAAGCAAAACGAGGATAATGGAATGTAATCTAATTAAATCCGGTGATGCTGAGGTGATTAGATTAGGAAATGAAACACTTAAAGCAGTAAATGAGTTTTGCTATTTGGGAAACAAAACAACTGATGATGGTCGAAGTAGAGAGGATATAAAATGTAGACTGGCTGTGGCAAGGAAAATGTTTCTGAAGATGGAATTTTGTTAACATGGAGTATAGATTTAAGTGTCAGGAAGTCGTTTCGGAAAGTATTTGTATGGAGTGTAGCCATGGTTCAAATGGTTCAGAGCACTATGGGACTCAACTGCTGAGGTCATTAGTCCCCTAGAACTTAGAACTAGTTAAACCTAACTAACCTAAGGACATCACAAACATCCATGCCCGAGGCAGGATTCGAACCTGCGACCGTAGCGGTCTTGCGGTTCCAGACTGCAGCGCCTTTAACCGCACGGCCACTTCGGCCGGCTGGAGTGTAGCCATGTATGGAACTGACAGATGATCGATAACTAGTTCAGACAAGTAGAGAATAGAAGCTTTCGAAATGTGGTGCCACAGAATAATGCTGAAGATTAGATGGGTAGATCATATAACTAATGAGGTATTGAATAGAATTGGAGAGAAGAGAAATTTGGGGCACAACTTGACTAGAAGAAGGGATTGGTTCGTAGGACATATTCTGAGGCATCAAGGGATCACAATTTTAGCAATGGACGGCAGCGTGGAGGGTAAAAATTGTAGAGGGAGACCAAGAGATGAATACACTAAGCAGGTTCAGAAGGATGTAGGTTGCAGTACTTACTGGGAGATGAAGAAGCTTTCACAGGATAGAGTAGCATGGAGAGCTGCATCAAACCAGTCTCTGGACTGAAGACCACAACAACAACAAGAGCAACAAAATCTACATTTAATACGCAGCAATGTATGAGCTAAAATCAACCGTGTGCAAAGTCTATACAATGCCTTTTTACCTCTGCGAGCTCTTCAAAATGTCATGCAGTGCGTTACTTAATTTGAAGCAGCACAGGAACTATGACGAATAACGAATTGAAATTCGCTCCTTTATCGAGCGTAGATATCAGACTGTGAGACGGGCAAAAATATTTTTTTCTCAAAATTGGATGACAAGTAATTAATAGCAGCCACAGCACTCTCTCGTGGCACAGCTAACAGAGTTGGGCAAGCAGTGTCGCGTCAACAAAGCTGTAGTCCCCTTGAAATACAGAGAGCACACATCTGCAGCGTAATAAAAGAATACATTGCCCATTGTATACTGTATTGTGCTTTTTTAAAATCGTGCTAATAGCTATTTTCGGCCGTGAACCATTAGTGACTGTCGCTCCCCACGGAAGCCGAAAACAGCTTTAAAAGACAAAGGGTTAATTAAACCACAACATAAAATTACTGCGTCTTTGACCTATGTGGAAATGGTAATGGTTTTGCCATTTGAGCTTGTTAAAAATATTTATTATTGTAATTACTGAATACACTTTATGCGGCCTTTTCGTGCTTCGGCTGCTAACATGAAGACGAAGACAGTATATTATGCAGGCGCGTCGGCAGGTGTACGTCGGAAGAGGAGTGACTGCGTGTAAAACAGGGGATGCCGCCCCTCCGCAGGAGTTTGGAATGAGAGGGGCAAGTGTTTGCAGTGTCGTCGGCGGACAACCAATCCACTTTGCCCGGTGGTGGGGGCATGAGAGAGGGGGAGGGGTGGCAGGGATTCCCCGACTGAACTCCGGCAATCGATCCAGCAATTACGGGCTGGCATCGCCGCCCTGAGCAACTTTGGAGGCGCCATTCCCACACGCTCTAACACGCCGATGCGGTGCGTGCGTAGACAAAACTGCGTTAGCAGCCTTGTCTGCCGTACGATACAACCTGTTTTCCCGAGCGCGGAATAATATTTCCATTACGCTGGGGGCGAAGGGGTTGGAGGTACCGAGGCGTTTACCGAATGGAGTGCAGTTAATGCTGCCATGTTTACGGCGGTTGGATGTCCTCTTGACAGGTCGTCGATAACTGCGGTATTCGGGCCGTTAAAATAACAAGCTAGAACTGGCCGTGCGTGCGTCAGAGTCCTCTGTCTTTGTTATTGGATCCGCTCCGTCATCACCGTCTGTTGGAAAGGGGATCAGCTTGTGTGTGTGTGTGTGTGTGTGTGTGTGTGTGTGTGTTTTGACTCACAGTACCGATTATGGAAACACTTCGCTTACGATAACGGGCAAAAGTTGAATAATACTCGCACAGTCTTTAGACGATATCGATAAGAGTTAGTTGTCAATCCGAGCACTAAGACTAATTTTGAAACATGTTCGGGAAATATACCAAAAGATTTCGCTCATAACGTGGAGGTTTTCGTGGCGTTTCGCTTGAGAAAACACCCTGCCTATTTTACATTTCCGTATGCATTTACAGCCCGTAAGCCACTTACACAGTGTAGCGAAAGTTGCTTAGTGCGAATATAATTTTCTGCTGCATTCCGATTTCGTACTTCCATCTACCTCCATGCTCTGCAAATAACAGTGAAGTGCAGAGCAGTGGGTACTTCCCGTTACACCACTTATTGAAGTTGCCTCCCTTTCCATTCACGTATGGAGCGCGGGAAGAATGATCGCTTGAACATCGCTGTAAGCGTTGTAATAGGTTCAACCTTGTCTTTGCTACCCATACGCGAGCGATACTCAGGGGATTGTAGTAAAAGGGTGCCCCAAAAAGAATGATCCGATTTTAACTAGTAATAACATTGAGACAAATGTCACTTAAAGTTAACTGAAGCAGCGCTAGATGTAATCGGCACGGTCTAGAGTTCCAGAAAAAATCCGCTAGATGTCGGTGCGAGCGCTGACATGGAGCGTGCAGCCAGTCTCGCGCAATATGGCGTCCGTGCAACAGAAGGCGTATTGTGTTACTGAATTTAGTCGTACTCAGTCAGTGATTGCAGTTCAGCGGGCGTTTCATATTCGATTTCGCGATAAACCACATCACCAAAGAACATTCAACGGTGGTATAAACAGTTTGAAGAAGCAGGAATATCAATTGATGTCGTTTCAGTGATAGGAGACACCTTACGCTCAGTTTGGGATGAATTCGGCTATCGGCTGGATGTCCGTGCAGCCAATGGAGGACATATTGAACATTTATGATGGATTTTTATAAACTTCTGTCATTATTTTTGGGACACCCTGTATATTTGTCCATTCCTCATTCTTGAAACTTTTACTGGATGACAAGTTTGTTTGCGTGGCCGTCTTCCGCAGCAAGCACAGAACTACTTGTTTTGTATATAAAACCTCCTTTTCTTGCTGTAACTTAATTTATTTTTCCCATTTATCTTACTCTAAAGCATCTTCAGTGGGATAGTTTTCCGTGATCTGCGTTACAATGTTTACGTTGTTAAAAGCACAGTGTTCGAACAAATAGCTATATCGAGTGGTAAAAGAATAATAGTACACCGCAAAAAAGAGGAAGAAACGTGGATAACAGCGTGAAGACGTTCGGAATACAAAATTGTGCTCGTGTGTCGGAAATAAAGTGGTAGTGCTACCTCCAGACCTGCTGAGGGGAAACGGAGATCACAGCAAACTGTCCCTCTTAAGATGCCCTAAAACAAAAAAAGGTAAAACGAGTCTGGGAAATAGAAATGAAGTTGCAGCAAGAAAGGCGATTTTATTTACAAAACAAGTATTTCACTGGATAGTTTGCGTCTATCTTTAAGCATCTACCATTACATGTCGATAGGTGGAACAAACCTCTGCCATTCGTGCCGGCCTTCTCTATATATTACATCTCACCTCTTAGTCGTATTGCAGAAGCCCGCGGTGTGTGGATGTGAAATCTTACCGTACTGACGGAATTGCCCAGATGTTAAATATTAATTGTTCAACTGAATCGCAATCTCAAAAACGTAACTAACATGGAATCCTAATGTGAGGAATTTCTGTAAAATCGTACTTAATGACTATTTTTACTCATTCGACAAGTAATAATAATAAATTAAAGGAAAGATCAATCTACTAGAGATGTGATACAAAGAAAATTAAACTGCTGTTTATTACACTCCTGGAAATTGAAATAAGAACACCGTGAATTCATTGTCCCAGGAAGGGGAAACTTTATTGACACATTCCTGGGGTCAGATACATCACATGATCACACTGACAGAACCACAGGCACATAGACACAGGCAACAGAGCATGCACAATGTCGGCACTAGTACAGTGTATATCCACCTTTCGCAGCAATGCAGGCTGCTATTCTCCCATGGAGACGATCGTAGAGATGCTGGATGTAGTCCTGTGGAACGGCTTGCTATGCGATTTCCATCTGGCGCCTCAGTTGGACCAGCGTTCGTGCTGGACGTGCAGACCGCGTGAGACGACGCTTCATCCAGTCCCAAACATGCTCAATGGGGGACAGATCCGGAGATCTTGCTGGCCAGGGTAGTTGACTTACACCCTCTAGAGCACGTTGGGTGGCACGGGATACATGCGGACGTGCATTGTCCTGTTGGAACAGCAAGTTCCCTTGCCGGTCTAGGAATGGTAGAACGATGGGTTCGATGACGGTTTGGATGTACCGTGCACTATTCAGTGTCCCCTCGACGATCACCAGTGGTGTACGGTCAGTGTAGGAGATCGCTCCCCACACCATGATGCCGGGTGTTGGCCCTGTGTGCCTCGGTCGTATGCAGTCCTGATTGTGGCGCTCACCTGCACGGCGCCAAACACGCATACGACCATCATTGGCACCAAGGCAGAAGCGACTCTCATCGCTGAAGACGACACGTCTCCATTCGTCCCTCCATTCACGCGTGTCGCGACACCACTGGAGGCGGGCTGCACGATGTTGGGGCGTGAGCGGAAGACGGGCTAACGGTGTGCGGGACCGTAGCCCAGCTTCATGGAGACGGTTGCGAATGGTCCTCGCCGATACCCCAGGAGCAACAGTGTCCCTAATTTGCTGGGAAGTGGCGGTGCGGTCCCCTACGGCACTGCGTAGGATCCTACGGTCTTGGCGTGCATCCGTGCGTCGCTGCTTTCCGGTCCCAGGTCGACGGGCACGTGCACCTTCCTCCGACCACTGGCGACAACATCGATGTACTGTGGAGACCTCACGCCCCACGTGTTGAGCAATTCGGCGGTACGTCCACCCGGCCTCCCGCATGCCCACTATACGCCCTCGCTCAAAGTCCCTCAACTGCACATACGGTTCACGTCCACGCTGTCGCGGCATGCTACCAGTGTTAAAGACTGCGATGGAGCTCCGTATGCCACGGCAAACTGGCTGACACTGACGGCGGCGGAGCACAAATGCTGCGCAGCTAGCGCCATTCGACGGCCAACACCGCGGTTCCTGGTGTGTCCGCTGTGCCGTGCGTGTGATCATTGCTTGTACAGCCCTCTCGCAGTGTCCGGAGCAAGTATGGTGGGTCTGACACACCGGTGTCAATGTGTTCTTTTTTCCATTTCCAGGAGTGTAACATGGAATCCTAAGGTGAGGAATTTCTGTAAAATCCTACTTAATGACTATTTTTACTCATTTGACAAGTAATAATAATAAATTAAAGGAAACATCAATCTACTAGAGATGTGATACAAAGGAAATTAAACTGCTGTTTATTATATTTAATGCAGTGACATAGCATAAGATTAAGTGACATAACCATAAGAAAAAGTGATTTCACTAAGGGCATGAAGCAATTTGGGGGAGGGGGGGGGGAGGACTAGTGTATCTAGGCGCATTTTCAGTCACTAGTACGGATGCAACCCACCAAATGTTTTATTTATTCTAGTGGTTGATTAAATAATAAATGAAAAGGATACTAACATTGGAATTGGGACTAACGGTAGTGTGACAACGGTAAGTCCCCTTTTCAAACATCAAAGCACACCTATTGCCGACGCTGATGAAAACTCTCACCAATCTGCTGTGGCGGTAAGTCGGTCGTGCGTCGCATGTGAATAACCGGAATCTCGCTCGTCAGAACTCGGGGACACTGTGAAGTCCCATCCACAGTCTGAACTCTGAGATATCGATGTCTAAAATTAGCGACCTTTCACCTTCAAGCTCAAACCAAGATGACCTGTTCTGCAGAAACAGCAGAAAAGACTTATGCATAACACACACAAAGTGTTTAATTGCATGGTAGATCCTTTTCACATGTTCGATTTTAGTTTTGAAACGCATGCTGTTTTCGCTGGTGTGTATTGTGTTGAGGGAGATGCTTCATATTTCCTCCTGTTCATCCTTTTTCGACATCAGTACCTACCTTCTCTCGTTTGTATTCGATTTTTGGCAAAGACGCATCTTAACTGCTCTTTACCAAATTATATTTCTTCCAGCCTTATATCTGTCCGATGCTCTTTGGTTTCCGACATTTTAACAGAGAAAACATCGGAATTGTTAAAGTGAACAGTTAGGAATTCGCTAGTAACGGAATTCCGAGTCTCACCTTTTAATCAATTAGAAACCTTACGAACAGTAATGGAAATATTTCAGGGAGGATTTCCACAGTGTAACACTGAAAAACAACGAAAATTCCGCAAGAAATGACCAAACATCGCATACACGTATCATAGAAAGTATTGGAGAGCAGTGGCAGCGAAAACTGTTGTACTCGCATTCCTCCAAAAACTAACATATAGAGTGAATGTGAAACGTGCGGAATCGTGTAATCGAATTAAAACGGTTTGTGTGTGTGTGTTTTACAAAGGGCTTACCCCGCGCTTCAAGTGTTCAGTTTTCATTGAGATTTTAGCTCTAGTTATCAAAGACTACTAAGTAATTTCCAGATTTTAATGGTATCACAGTGTATTCTTAAAAGAATTAGGAGCAATTCGGCTTTAATTACTTACCCGAGTTTCTCTCATTGTTTTATTTTTTAACTGTAGTGTCACGTAGTGTTTTTACCTGAAGATTCGTTTGCAACCGTTGCAGAAATACCATTATCTAAATCTGATTCGAACAGCAATATGTCCTAGGTTGATTCAAAACACGTCTATATTAAATTATCGTTAAGAAAATTTTGATTCAATGGCACAACGCGCCATCGATATAATTTTACGAATTCCTTTAGTAATAATTTGCTACCCACTTTAATAATTTATATTGATACGCGATCATTTTCAAGCGCCTTTGCTTTCCTCAAACACCGAATGCGTTTCATTATAATCTTTTACGTTGGTGATGCATTTGTGAATAATACGAATTCTTGTACAATTTTCTCTGTGTTTTTACTCTGTCTGCTATCTCAGCTGACGAAATGTGATGTCTGTCCAATATAAGTTTCTGTTAGTTCGTGTTTCGTTTTATCCACCGCTTTGTTGATTTCAGTTGTTCCTCGTACCAAGTTTCCATTCTCCTTTAAAGGCGTGTTGAGCTTTCCGTATTCTATCACGCCCGTATTATCATTTTATTTTCAATCGCTCACTGTCTCATTAATAGCCACCTTGTTCCATCTGCATAAACCTACAGATTTTTATTTGAAGGTAGCAGAAACCTGATTGAGGTGGAGATATGTGCAATCAAATTCTCCAAAAAAATACTAGGCTGGGCCAGTGAGTTTCCAGACGCGATATCTACATCTGTATACATACTCCTCAAGCCATCGTACGGTGCGTGGCGGAAGCTACGTTGAGCCAGTGCTAATCATTTTCCTTCCACTCGCAGATACAGCGAGGGTAAAATGTCGGTCTATATGGCTTATTTCTCTTACCTTATGTTCGTGGTCCTCAAGCGAAACGAATGTAGTTCGCAATAGAATTGTTCGCGGTCAGCTTCAAATGCCAGTTCTGTAAATTACCCCACCATCCTCCATAAAAAAAATTAATAAATAAATAAAGAACCGTCGCCTACAATACATGGACTCCTATTTCAGTTCCCGAAGCATCTACTTGCGTGTTGACAGACCCTAGCGGTAACAAATCTCGCAGCCCGCCTCTGATTTGCTTCGATGGGTACCTTGAATCCGGCTGGGTGGGGATAGCAGACTCACGAACAGCACTCAAGAATGGGTCGCACTGGTGTCCTATATGCAGTCTCCTTTACAGATGAACCATACTTCCCTAAACTCTCCCAATAAACCGAAGTCGACCATACACATTCCTCATTACAATCCCTTGCAAGCTCGTTCCATTCCACACAGTTTTGCAACGTTACGCCTAGATAATCAATCGTCAGCACACTAATAATGCAGTATTTGAACGTTACAGTTGAAGCAAAGGATAATAAAACCGTGACAGAACATGCAAAGCTAAACACACCTGTTCCGAGAAGTCTTTGAGAAAGTGGCTAAAGAAGAATGGAAATTTAGTAAGAGGAACGACTGAAAACAACGAAACGATGGAGAAACCAAAACAGAAACTTATGTTGGGCAGACATCACATTTCGTCAGCTGAGATGGCAGATGACACAATAACAACACAGAGAAAATTGTAGGAGAATTCGAATTTTCCAAAATAGTCGTATAGTTCACAAATGTGCCAGAAATGTAAAAGATTATAACGAAAATAATTACATTCCGTGAGAAGTACCAGTCGTGTATGGCGTTTGAGGAAAGGAAAGGCAAGGCGCTTGAAGATGGTCGCGTATCAATAGAAATGATTAAAGCTTGTAGAAAATTAGTAATAAAGGAATTTGTGAAACTGTGTCGATGGTGTGTTGTGTGATTGAATCAATATATATAGACATGGCTGTTGTATGGATTAAAATTCTTCTCGGTATTATGCCGCGTCATTGTTAAAAACTAACAACAATGATAAACTAAAACCGATGTTTCGGCCGAATTGCAACGGCCTTCCTCGGGGCACGACTCGTGCCCTGAGGAAGGCCGTTGGAATTCGGCCGAAACGTTGGTTTTAGTTTATCATTGTTGTTAGTTTTTAACAATGACGCGGGTATAATACCCAGAAGAATTTTAATCACTATGACACCGGCCGCGGGAGCCTACGTTCTTATACGCCTATTATAAATTTGTTCTTTGAATCAAGCTAGGGCATACTGCTGTTCGAATCAGATTATGATAGTGGTATTTCTGCAAACGATAGAAACGAGTCTTCAGTTAAAGACATTACGAGACGGAAGACTTAAAAAATAATTAAAAGAATGAGAGCAACTTCAGGTAAGTAATTAAAGCCAAATAGCTCTTGATTATTTTAAGAATACAGTGTGAACCCATTAAAATCTGGAAATCACTTCGTAGTCTGTGAAAACTAGAGCCAAAATCTCTATGAAAGTTGAACAGCTTAAGCGCCGGCTAAGCCCTGTTTAAAACACACACACACAGGCGCGCGCTCGCGCAGTTTTAATTCTATTACATGATTCCGTTCGTATCACATTATATCATTCTGTATGTTTGTTTTTGGAGGAATGCACATATAACATTTTTCACTGCCACTGCTCTCCAATATTTTCTATGATTAGTGTATGCGATTTTTGGTCATTTCTTGAGGAATTTTCGTTGTTTTTCAATGTTACACTGCGGAACTGCTCGCCGAAGTATTTCCAGTCCTGTTCATAATGTTTCTGTTTGATTAAAAGGTGAGTCTCGGAATTCCAGTATCAGCAAATTTCTAACTGTTTACTTTAACATTTCCGATGTTTCCTCCTTTAAAATGTCGGAAACTAAAAAACATCGGACAGATGTATGGCTGGAAAAAATATATACTCCTGGAAATTGAAATAAGAACACCGTGAATTCATTGTCCCAGGAAGGGGAAACTTTATTGACACATTCCTGGGGTCAGATACATCACATGATCACACTGACAGAACCACAGGCACATAGACACAGGCAACAGAGCATGCACAATGTCGGCACTAGTACAGTGTATATCCACCTTTCGCAGCAATGCAGGCTGCTATTCTCCCATGGAGACGATCGTAGAGATGCTGGATGTAGTCCTGTGGAACGGCTTGCCATGCCATTTCCTCCTGGCGCCTCAGTTGGACCAGCGTTCGTGCTGGACGTGCAGACCGCGTGAGACGACGCTTCATCCAGTCCCAAACATGCTCAATGGGGGACAGATCCGGAGATCTTGCTGGCCAGGGTAGTTGACTTACACCTTCTAGAGCACGTTGGGTGGCACGGGATACATGCGGACGTGCATTGTCCTGTTGGAACAGTAAGTTCCCTTGCCGGTCTAGGAATGGTAGAACGATGGGTTCGATGACGGTTTGGATGTACCGTGCACTATTCAGTGTCCCCTCGACGATCACCAGTGGTGTACGGCCAGTGTAGGAGATCGCTCCCCACACCATGATGCCGGGTGTTGGCCCTGTGTGCCTCGGTCGTATGCAGTCCTGATTGTGGCGCTCACCTGCACGGCGCCAAACACGCATACGACCATCATTGGCACCAAGGCAGAAGCGACTCTCATCGCTGAAGACGACACGTCTCCATTCGTCCCTCCATTCACGCCTGTCGCGACACCACTGGAGGCGGGCTGCACGATGTTGGGGCGTGAGCGGAAGACGGCCTAACGGTGTGCGGGACCGTAGCCCAGCTTCATGGAGACGGTTGCGAATGGTCCTCGCCGATACCCCAGGAGCAACAGTGTCCCTAATTTGCTGGGAAGTGGCGGTGCGGTCCCCTACGGCACTGCGTAGGATCCTACGGTCTTGGCGTGCATCCGTGCGTCGCTGCGGTCCGGTCCCAGGTCGACGGGCACGTGCACCTTCCGCCGACCACTGGCGACAACATCGATGTACTGTGGAGACCTCACGCCCCACGTGTTGAGCAATTCGGCGGTACGTCCACCCGGCCTCCCGCATGCCCACTATACGCCCTCGCTCAAAGTCCCTCAACTGCACATACGGTTCACGTCCACGCTGTCGCGGCATGCTACAAGTGTTAAAGACTGCGATGGAGCTCCGTATGCCATGGCAAACTGGCTGACACTGACGGCGGCGGTGCACAAATACTGCGCAGCTAGCGCCATTCGACGGCCAACACCGCGGTTCCTGGTGTGTCCGCTGTGCCGTGCATGTGATCATTGCTTGTACAGCCCTCTCGCAGTGTCCGGAGCAAGTATGGTGGGTCTGACACACCGGTGTCAATGTGTTCTTTTTTCCATTTCCAGGAGTGTAGTTTGCTAAAGAGCAGTTGAGATGTGTCTTTGCCAAAAATAAAAAAAATGGTTCAAATGGCTCTGAGCACTATGGGACTTAACTTCTGAGGTCATCAGTCCCCTAGACTTAGAACTACTTCAGCCTAACTAACCTAAGGACATCACACACAGCCATGCCCGAGGCAGGATTGGAACCTGCGACCGTAGGAGTAGCGCGGTTCCGGACTGAAGCGCCTAGAGCCGCTCGTCCACCACGGCCGACCTGCCAAAAATCGAATGCAAACGAAAGAAGACAGATTTTGATGTCGAAAAAGGATGAGCAGAAGGAAATACGAAGCATCTCCGTTAACACAGTACATGCCACTGAAAACAGCATGCGTCTGAAAATTAAAATCGGACATGTGAAACAATCCACCACGTAACTGAACACTTTGCGCGTGTTACACGTAAATCTTTTCTGCTGTTTCATCAGAACAGGAATAACGTTTCGGGGCTGGGAGGCACTGCGAAAGAGATTAAAAGTCTTTTTTTTATGGACGAAAAAAATTGTCAGAGTTAATTTCTGTAACCGAATGTTGTGGAGGATAATCCAATTTAACTGTCCAAAATAATAGAAAGAGCCTCCATTAGGAAATTAAGCACGAGTTGGTCAGGGAAGCCGTCAGTGTCAGGCTGCTAAAAGGTTCCGTAAGTTATGCCTGCATCAGGCCAGCATCCGCAGGGGGAACCAAAATGAGAAGGCGCTATTCATTGAAAACATTATTGCAACGAGGTCTAGAGTTTCTCGCCACACGGCTAATTACTGCTTGTAATAGCCGCGCCAAATTATCCTCCGTCTGGTTTTATTTTGTTGAGTAAGCGCTTTTCTGTCGTTTCACTTTTTATTCTCCCCATCTTCCTTGGATTCGGATTTACATGACTGGTGCACGGTGTCCGATATCGTACCCCAACAACGTGCGTTGTAGCTTCAACACCACCACCGTAGCCTCACTCTCGTACCTTCGAAACGTTTCTTTTTTTGGGGGTGGGGGAGGGGGGGAGGAGCATTCGTGCCATCTTCTCCACGGCAGTGGCGAATTTCGAGTAGACGTCCTGCGGCAACACACACACACACACACACACACACACACACACACACACACACACACACACACAGAGAGAGAGAGAGAGAGAGAGAGAGAGAGAGAGAGAGAGAGAGATGGAAGCTCTCCTTGCTAGAAATTGTTTCTGCGCGATTTATGCTGCAATCTGCAGGGCGTAATAGGCGCTTTAGTTTAGGGTAATTAAAAGTTGTCGGCGAGGCTACACACACTCGCGGCTAGCTCGCTACGTGTGTTATACGGGGGTGATTGTTTGGCGGCAGCAGGTGGGAGAGGGAGCTAGGGTCTGCCGTGGTGCTCTGCGAAAGGGATTATTAATTCCGAGTTGTGGGGGCGCAGCCGGACGGGTAATTACTCCCGTTGAACTAGGCCCGGACACCACTAAGCGAGCTTCCATGCGGAGCAAAAGGAGCGCGGACTGGCAGGAAAAAAGGTCTCCCGAAATTAAAATTCTCGGCAGCCGAGGTATCTCCGGCGCTGGCGCCAGAGGCCTTTTGGAGGCAAGGGAACGGAAGCGAAGAAATAGGGTGTTGGAAAGGCTCAGTAGGAAAGGCGGAGGTGCCACGGCGGCGGGCTTATTACCCGGGGCTAGTTCGCGCGTCGCCCGGACGGCTTTCCCAATGTGAAATAAGGGAAAACTGTTGGTCTACGTCTGGCGACGAAACGTTGTCACCATGTATGGCGGGTGTCGTTGGTGTGTATAGCGATGAGGAGCAAAAGGATGTTTTGTATTGCAAATTATCTGAAGCAAATTGTAAGTAGGTAACGTAAAGAAAATTCTGAAATAGAGACGAACCGAATGAGGCAGTGCAGCGGTAAAAACGCTGATCTCGTTTTCGGGAGAATGGAGTTTCCTCTGCCCGGCCATCCTGATTGGTATCTTGCGAACCATGGATGAAGGGTATCGGAAGGATGCCATATTCCTTAACTTCCGGAAAGCGTGCCCCACTGCAGACTCCTAACAAAGGTACGAGCATATGGGATTGGTTCCCAAGTATGTGAGTGGCTCGAAGACTTCTTAAGTAATAGAACCCTCGATGGTGAGTGTTCATCGGATGTAAGGGTATCATCTGGAGTGCCCCAGGGATGTGTGGTAGGTCCGCTGTTGTTTTCTATCTAGATGAATGATCTTTTGGATAGGGTGGATAGCAATGTGCGGCTGTTTGCTGATGATGCTGTGGTGTGCGGGAAGGTGTCGTCGTTGAGTGACTGTAGGAGGATACAAGATGTTTGGACAGGATTTGTGATTGGTGTAAAGAATGGCACCTAACTCTAAATATAGATCAATGTAAATTAATGCTGATGAGTAGGAAAAAGAATCCTGTAATGTTTGGATACTCCATTAGTAGTGTAGCGCGTGACACAGTCACGTCGATTAAATGGCTCTGAGCACTATGGGACTTAACATCTGAGGTCATCAGTCCCCTAGAACTTAGAACTACTTAAACCTAACTAACCGAAGGACATCACACACATCCATGCCCGAGGCAGGATTCGAACCTGCGACCGTAGCGGTCGCGCGGTTCCTGACTGAAGCGCCTAAAACCGCTCGGCCACTTCGGCCGGCGTCGATTGAATATTTGGGCGTAACATTGCAGAGCGATATGAAGTGGGACAAGCATGTAATGGCAGTTGTGGGGAAGGCGGATAGTCGTCTTCGGTTCATTAGTAGAATTTTGGGAAGATGTGGTCCATCTGTAAACGAGACCGCTTATAAAACGCTAATACGACCTATTCTTGAGTACTGCTCGAGCGTTTGGGATCCCTATCAGGTCGGATTGAGGGAGGACATAGAAGCAATTCAGAGGCGGGCTGCTAGATTTGTTACTGGTAGGTTTGATCATCACGCGAGTGTTACGGAAATGCTTCAGGAACTCGGGTGGGAGTCTCTGGAGGAAAGGAGGCGTTCTTTTCGTGAATCACTACTGAGGAAATTTAGAGAACCAGCATTTGAGGCTGACTGCAGTACAATTTTACTGCCGCCAACTTACATTTCGCGGAAAGACCACAAAGATAAGATAAGAGAGATTAGGGCTCGTACAGAGGCATATAGGCAGTCATTTTTCCATCGTTCTGTTTGGGAGTGGAACAGGGAGAGAAGATGCTAGTTGTGGTACGAGGTACCCTCCTCCACGCACCGTATGGTGGATTGCGGAGTATGTATGTAGATGTAGATTGAGATTTTCCGTGATTTTTCTGTTTCATTTCAGGCGAATGCCGGGATGGTTCCTTCATAAAGGCCAAGGCCAACAAATGGCCTGTCTTCATAAAGCAAAACTACTCTCTCTCTCTCTCTCTCTCTCTCTCTCTCTCTCTCTCTCTCTGTGTGTGTGTGTGTGTGTGTGTGTGTGTGTGTGTGTGTGTGTGTGTTTTTCAAGCTATTTGTTTGAGAAGTAGCAGCTTTGGTCACGAAAACTGACAACGGCGGGTAGAGCGATGTGCTGACCCCTGATTAGAAACTTCTAATATGTCACAAAATCGGTTGATATACAGGACATAAAATCCCATCTGAGGCCTGCCATCATGTTAATAATTGCCAATCAATGCTGTACAATCGCTATAAAGTCATGACATGTTCAATTGACTCTTTTGTTAGAACATGTTACGCGTTTCGGGATTACACCCATCTTCAGACATCATAAACTTCAACTCCTTCCTAACCAACCAGGCGTACAGCCTTGACAACTCAAAGAAAGTGTCGAATAACATATGACTGCGACACAAGTAGTCTTGAAGTATACGCTCTGCGACAGGAAGAATATGCTGTGATATGCAAATGATTATCTTTTCAGAGCATTCACACAAGGTTGGCGCCGGTGGCGACACCTACAACGCGCCGACATGAGGAAAGTTTCCAACCGATTTCTCATACACAAACAGCAGTTGACCGGCGTGACCTAGTGCAGCGCTGTTGTGATGCCTCGTGTAAGGAGGAGAAATGCGTACCATCATGTTTCCGACTTTGATAAAGGTCGGATTGTTGCCTATCGCGAATGCGGTTTATCGTACCGCGACATTGCTGCTCGCGTTGGTCGAGATCAAATGACTGTTAGCAGAATATGGAATCGGTGGGTTCAAGAAGGTAATACGGAACGCCGTGCTGGATCCCAACGGCCTCGTATCACTAGCAGTCGATATGACAGTCATCTTATCCGCATGGCTGTAACGGATTGTGCAGCCATGTCTTGATCCCTGAGTCAACAGGTGGGGACGTCTGCAAGACAACAACCATCTGCACGAAGTTTGACGACGTTTGCAGTAGCATGGACTATCATCTCGGAGACCATGGGTGCGGTTACCCTTGACGCTGCATCACAGACGGAAGGGCTTGCGATGGTGTACTCAACGACGAACCTGGGTACACGAATGGGAAGTCGTCATTTTTTCGGATGAATCCAGGTTCTCTTTACGGCATCATGATGGTCGCATCCGTGTTTGGCGACATCGCGGTGAACGCACATTGAAGGGTGTATTCGTCATCGCCATACTGACGTATCACCCGTCGTGATGGTATGGGGTCCCATTGAATACACGTCTCGGTCACCTCTTGTTCGAATTGACGGCACTTTGAACAGTGGACGTTACATTCAGATGTGTTAACGTCCCGTTACTCTACCCTTCATTCAATCCCTACGAAACCCTACTTTTCAGCAAGATAATGCACGACCATATGTTGCAGGTCCTGTACGGGCCTTTCTGGATACAGAAAATGTTCGACTGCAGCCCTGATGAGCACATTCTCCAAAACGTCTGGTCAATGGTGGCCGAGCAACTGGCTCGTCACACTACGCCAGTCACTACTCTTGATGAACTGTGGTATCGTGTTGAAGCTGCATGGGCAGCTGTACCTGTACACGCCATCCGAGCTTTGTCTGACTCAATGCCCAGGCGTATCAAGGCCGTTATTACGGCCAGAGGTGGTGATTCTGGGTACTGATTTCTCAGGATCTATGCATCCAAATTGCGTGAAAATGTAATCACATGTCGGTTCTAGTATAATATATTTGTCCAATGAATACCGGTGTATCATCTGCATTTCTTCTTGTTGTAGCAATTATAATGGCCAGTAGTGTATTAAAGAGGCAGTGAAATTCATTAATGGAGTCTGTTGCTGTGATTGGGAAGCGCGCACTTGTTGCTTCACTTCAAGGCGACGATGTCTTTTTCCTATGAAGCCGTTGCCTCTCTCGGGCTGACGGCTTACAAATAGGCCGGCCGCGCGAGGCGCACGCAAGCATCCGGAGTCGCAGGCGCTGCGCCTTCCGCGTACGAGCGGCAGACACGAGAACACGCGTCCGCGGAAAATGCAAGTAGTCCCGTGACCAACCGTCGCGTGCGAGCTAGCCGGAATTCTCCGTCAACACCGATGTGCCGGCGGCCGCACGATGCCCCTAGCTCCCCCGCTACTGTTCGGCTACGTTTCGGCTTAAAACATACGCTACTTTATCAGAAGTATCCGAAGAGCCAAAGAAAGTGGTACACCTCCCTAATATCGTGTAGGGCCCCCGCGAGCACGCAGAAGCCCCACAACACGACGTGGCATGGACTTGACTAACGTCTCGAGTAGTGCTGGAGGGAATTGACTCCATGAATCCAGCAGGGATCACCATAAATCTGTAAGAGTACGAGGGGGTGGAGATCTCTTCTGAACAGCAAGTTGCAAGTCATCCCACATATACTCAATAATGTTAATCTCTGGGGAGTCTGGTGGCCAGCGGAAGTGTTTAAACTCAGAAGTGTGTTCCTGGAGCCACTCTGTGGCAATTCTGGACGTGTGGGGTGTCGCATTCTCCTGCTGGAGTAACCCAAGCCCGTCGGAATCCACAATGGACATGAATGGATTCAGTTATAATTAAATCTCCTTAAGCTGTCGACAGGCGTTGATATACATAAACGGGGACAGTTGAAAATGTGTGCCCCGACCGGGTCTCGAAACCGGGATCTCCTGCTTACATGGCAGCCGCTCTATCCATCTGAGCCACCGAGGGCACTGAGGAAGAGCAACTGCAGGGACTTCTCTCTTGCACGCTCCCCGTGATACCCACATTCCCAACCTAATGTCCACACACTGCATTCGTAGTACCCCTGCCCATTACACTCATTACTCGCGGCAGACAGTCTTACCGAGTCCCGAAAAAGTTAGGGCAATATGTTGTGCATCCGCTCAGGAAGAGAAAGTCAATAACTATATAAAGATGGTGTCCGTTGTTTCGGACATGTCCAAAGAACAGACACCATCTTCATATATGAATGGATGCAGGTGATCGGACAGGATGTTTACGTGCGTGTCACCTGTCACACTCGTATCTAGACGTATCAGGGGTCCCATATCACTCCAACTACACACGCCCCATTACAGAGCCTCCACCAGCTTGAACAGACCCTGCTGATATGCGGGGTCCATGGATTCATGAGGTTGTGTCCATACCCGTACACGTCCATCCGCTCGATACAATTTGAAACGAGACTCGTCCGACCAGGCAACGTGTTTCCAATCATCAACAGCCCAATGTCGGTGTTGACGGGCCCAGGCGAGGCGTAGAACTTTGTGTCCTGCAGTCATCAAGGGTACACTAGTGGACCTTCGGCTCTGAAAGCCCATATCGATGATGTTTCGTTGAATGGTTGGCACGCTGACACTTGTTGATGGCCCTAGCATTGAAATCTGCAGCAATTTGCAGAAGAGTGGCACTTCCGTCACGTTGAACGATTCTCTTCAATTGTAACTGACCCCGTTCTTGCACGATTTTTTTCCGGCCGCAGCGATATCGGAGATTTGCTGTTTTACCGGATTCTTGATATTCGCGTTACACTCGTGAAATGGTAGTACGGAAAAATGCCCACTTCATCGCTACTTCGGAGATGCCGTGTCCCATCGCTCATGCCCTGAATATAACACCACGTTCAAACTCACGTATATGTTGATAACCTGCCATTGTAGCAGCAGTAACCGAACCAACAATTGCACCAGACACTTGTTGTTTTATATAGGCGTTGTCGACTGCAGCGCCGTATTCTGCCTGTTTACATACCTCTGTATCTGAATACGCATGCCTATACCTGTTTCTTTGGCGCTTCATTATGTTTGTTGATATTAATATGGGCTGTGTCTACCTTTTCCCCTGTATGACGGCTGTGGACTCTACCAGTGAGGTGTCTCAAAGTCTGTGGATGAACGGCCGCCCATTCTTCCTCAAGAACTGGAACCACAGTAGATAGTACTGTTGACGCAGGGGTCTTAGCGAAATCGCCGTTGTGGCTCACTCCAAACGCGTTCCTTCGGGTTCAGATCGCCAGTCAGGGCATGGCAGACCATTTCAATTCCATGTTTCAGTTCCGTGTTATTGTCCACAAACTACAGCGCAACACGTGCTCCTTTATCACAGGGTTTATTTTCATGCTGATAATGCCATCGTCTCCGATCTGTTCCTCTACTGTATGAAGTACATAGCCCTCTAAAACGTGTACATATCCTTCCGCATTTAGTGTTTTCTTAAAGGCAATAAGGAAATCATACCCTAACATAAAGACACTACATAGCGTAGCGCAACCTCTTCTTTCCTTCAGTCTTGACTCTACACAGGACGGCAGGTAACGTTTTCCAGGCATTCGTCAAACCCAAAACGTTCTATCGGATTTGCCACTGGGCATACCGCGTTCAATCGCTCAAAATCAATCGTCTCCACTCATTCACCGTCAATTGGCGTCGCTCTTACACCACCTCTGACGACAAAAACGTGCGGTCCATGGTTGCTCAACTACTATGCCCCACTGTTTAGTTGTTTTTAACTCCCTGCGGAGAGAGGACCGCTGGTCGCGCTTTGGAACTCACGAATGGTTCCTTCCGCTGATTTCATGCGATTTTTTTACAAATGCCTTCTGCAGAAATAGAGGGTTACCGTCCGTCAGTACGTGAGGTGGGCCTGACCTCGGTTTAGCTGTTGTTGTTTCTTCGCTTCACCACTTGACACACAAGTCCCAACAGTCAATTTTATGCCATAACTTTTAACGATTTTTTAAAAATGAAACGAACGTCTTTAATATTCTGCATCTTTATTTTTCGCGTCGGCATATTTGAAGCCCTCTGCCACTAGAGGACTCCAAATTGTAGTATGTAAATTCAACTAAATAGCTAGGAATTATAATTACGAACAACTAAAATAGGAAGAAACACATAGAAAAATGTTGTGGGGAAGGCTATCCAAAGAATGCGTTTTGTTGGCAGGACACTTAGAAAATGTAACAGTTCTACTAAAGAGATTTCCAACACTACTCTTGTCCGTCCTCTTTTAGAATACTGCTGTGCGGTGTGGGATTCTTATCGGATAGGATTGAGGGGTACATCGAGAATGTTCAAAGAAGAGCAGAAGGTTTTGTACTATCGCGAGTTTGGGGAGAGAATGTCACTGATATGATATAGGATTTTGGGTGGACATAATTAAAACAAAGGCGTTTTTCGTTGTGGCGGAATCTTCTCACCAAATTTCATTCATCAACTTTCTCCTCCGAATGCGAAAATATTTCATTTAGGCCGCCTTCATAGGGAGGAACGATCATCGTAAGCCGGCAGAAGTCGCCGTGCGGTTAAAGGCGCTGCAGTCTGGAACCGCAAGACCGCTGCGGTCGCGGGTTCGAGTCCTGCCTCGGGCATGGATGTTTGTGATGTCCTTAGGTTAGTTAGGTTTAACTAGTTCTAAGTTCTAGGGGACTAATGACCTCAGCAGTTGAGTCCCGTAGTGCTCAGAGCCATTTGAACCAGCCATTTGATCATCGTAACAAAATAAGGGAAATCAGAGCTCATACGGAAAGATATAGGTGTTCGTTCTTTCCGCGCGCTATACGAGATTGGAATAATAGAGAATTCTGAAGGTGGTTCGATGAACCCTCTGCCAGGCACTTAAATGTGATTTGCAGAGTATCCATGTAGATGTAGATGAACTTGGCTGTGAGTAACATAACTATGCTCGTGGGAAACAGCGTGCTGTAATCAAGTTTCTAATTCGACTTCGTCCACACATGGGGCACCTTCTTCTTCAGCATCACAATCTACATCTACATTTATACTCCGCAAGCCACCCAACGGTGTGTGGCGGAGGGCACTTTACGTGCCACTGTCATTACCTCCCTTTCCTGTTCCAGTTGCGTATGGTTCGCGGGAAGAACGACTGTCTGAAAGCCTCCATGCGCGCTCTAATCTCTCTAATTTTACATTCGTGATCTCCTCGGGAGGTATAAGTAGGGGGAAGCAATATATTCGATACCTCATCCAGAAACGCACCCTCTCGAAGCCTGGCGAGCAAGCTACACCGCGATGCAGAGCGCCTCACATGGAGAGTCTGCCACTTGAGTTTGCTGAACATCTCCGTAACGCTATCACGGTTACCAAATAACCCTGTGACGAAACGCGCCGCTCTTCTTTGGATCTTCTCTATCTCTTCCGTCAACCCGATCTGGTACGGACCCCCCCCCCTGATGAGCAATACTCAAGTATAGGTCGAACCACACACCAGCGTTGCGACATTTGTGACAACCCGACGTCTTGGGTTCACTGTCATCGATTATCCTCCTTACTGATTGACTTGGCGCCACCCGATTTTCATTTGTGTCCAAACCTTCTAAGACTTCACATTGAAAGTAATGAAGCGGTGCAGACAGTAGTGAGTTTGTGTCTGTGTCAATAAAGCAAAACTTTCTACAGTGACGATATCAACAAACGGGTCGCATCTCTCGATGGGAGAAGTGTGTTTGTCGGCTGGGTGACTCTGTTGAGGAATAAATATGTAGACATGGAGAATGAAGATTAGACAGTTAATAACGTTTGTTTTATTTAAAAATCTTTGAGTTTTCACATAAAAAGTGCGCAGGTATTACTTTTCAACACGCTCTGGTAGTTATTTGTGAATAGCGCTCTTGCTGGAGGGAACTTGAAGACCAATCCTACATTTGCCCTAACGACCGTTGGAAAGGCTAAAAACGGCACTGGCCAGTGGACGATATCTAAGGTTTTTAATCGAGCGCGTGGATTAAATCACAGTCTGTTACTGTATCTCGGTACTACGTTCGTTTTGTAAGTAAGTATTACCTAAGGAAACGCAAGACGACTTGTTGACAATGATAACCCAAAGAGACATCGTATGTTCATCGACATTATGGGCCATGAAAAAAAACATCAAGTACATGATGACAGTATGCTCATGAATATATTTTTAAGGAATTACTAGTGTTTCTGTTCCGCTTCTTTTATTTTTTTTTAAAAGGAGAAACAACGTGGAGATGGGGGTGGAGATCCGGGAAAAACCGCCCTAATTTATATGGCGTGGACATTTTATCTGCTTCCTGCGGGCTCTCCCTAAACGAGAGGGAGCAGGTAACGCAGATAATGCCTGCCCTTTCCTCTGCTCCCGCAACCTATTCCCCTTCCTTTTTCTGCCCTCCGCCAACTCTGCGTTTTATCCTAGTTTTCTTTCTGACGGAACAATCGCGTCTTATCTCCCCCACGTAAACACCATTGTCCTCTGTGGTGAAAGCGAGTGAAATGAAGGGAATGTTACGCAGGTTGAATGCTACATTACACTCCGTTCAAATTTACTCAAGCATTGAGACTATGCAGAAAACAGTGTGGTGAAACACACTCGGGAAGCACAGCACGCATACAGTCAGTATTGCGAGGCAGTAGTATCACGTACCGTTGTCAAACGGCAATACTTTTCGCTTGCGCTACGCTTGAAATTCAGGCAGCTTGCTGTTCAGTGCGGTCATTGGCTGTGAACAGTAATTTTGTTTATTGGTTTCATTCATTACGGTTACTGGAGGTCAGCATTTTATGTATTGCTATTACTTTTTGGGTGGTGTGTTGTGTAACGCCAGTCAGTCAGATACTGAGGGCGAGAAAAACAGAGATCGTTGTTCGTACAGTGGACGAATAGGTTGAGTGTACCTTCTCAGGCCAGAACAATTATTTTTGCTTTGCGTACATACATTGGGGTAAAAAGAAAATTTACACGCTATTTGTGGAGAAAAGCCAGCTGCCGATAAGAAAGACTCGCAGGCTTACTTCGGAACAAAAGCAATGTTGAAAGTTTAGCAAAGAGTATTTAAAAAAAAAAAAAGAAAATACGGGGATTGGGAAAAAACATCAATGGTGGGAACTCGAGTTTCAAATGGCTCTAAGTACTCTGGCACTTAACATCTGAGGTCATCAGTCCCCTAGACTTAGAACTACTTAAACCTAGCCTAAGGACATCTCACACATCCATGCTCGAGGCAGGATTCGAAACTGCGACCGTAGCAGCAGCGCGGGTCCGGACAGAGGAACTCGAGGGAAGAAGGTCTTAAGGATAAGCGAATTCATTGGCTTATGTAGTCGTAATGACCGGTTACGAACGTAGAGTTAATGCTAGTTTTGCCCTGTGGTGTGGCGTTTGTTTTTCATATTGTACGGAGGCTGGCTCGCATATCCAGAAGCTCGACTTCAAGCCTATGCTCACCTTAATTTATCTGCTCTCTCATCACTGCCATCCATCGAAACTGATTAACTGCTGATGCCTAAGGGAGTGCTCTATCAATCTATCGTTCATTTTCATGTCAATTTGTACCATGAAACTCTTTTCTCCCATATTCGTTTCAGTTTCTCATCGATGTGTTCACGCCATCTTCGCAGGCCGCTGTGGCCGAGCGTTTCTAGGCGCTACAGTCTGGAACCGCGCTACCGCTACGGTCGCAGATTCGAATCCTGCCTCGGGCATGGATGTGTGTTATGTCCTTAGTTATGTCTAAGTAGTTATAAGTTCTAGGGGACTGATGACCTCAGATGTTAAGTCCCATAGTGCTCAGAACCATTTGAACCACGCCATCTTCAGCATTCTTCTGTAGCACCACATTTCAAGGTCTTCTATTCGCTTCTTGCCTGTGCTGTCTATCATTTACATCTCATATTCATACTGCGCTGAATTACACCCAAAACTTCCAGAAAAGATCTCTAATACATTAATTTATGTTTAGTTTAACATACCTGTATTTCTCTTTTTCAGAAAAGCTTTTGTTATTATCGCCAGTGTGCATTTGGTATCCCCTTTAAGTCTAGTAGCGTTAGTTATTTCCCGAGCAAGTATCACTTGCTACTTTCAGCTTCTCAGTTCCTTAATTAATTTCATCACCTGACTGAATTCCGCTACGCTACATAACCCTGTTTTAAAAATGGTTTGTCCGCAGCTCGTGGTCGTGCGGTAACGTTCTCGCTTCCCGCGCCCGGGTTCCCGTTTTTCGATTCCCGGCGAGGTCAGGGATTTTCTCTGCCTCGTGATGACTGGTTGTTGTGTGATGTCCTTAGGTTGGTTAGGTTTAAGTAGTTTTAAGTTCTAGGGGACTGATGACCGCAGATGTTAAGTCCCATAGTGCTCAGAGCCATTTGGACCATTTGAAAAATGGTTCAGATGGCTCTGAGCACTATGGGACTTAACTTCTGAGGTCATCAGTCCCCTAGAACTTAGAACTACTTAAACCTAACTAACCTAAGGACATCACACACATCCATGCCCGAGGCAGGATTCGAACCTGCGACCGTAGTGGTCACGCGGTCCCAGACTGTAGCGCCTAGAACCGCACGGCCACACCGACCGGCTAACCCTGTTTTACTCTTTTTCATACTCTCATTGTCATTTCTTTTCAAGACACTATCCATTCTGTTCACCTACAGTGAGACTGTAACAGGTCACTTATAAACTTAGCGGCCTTTTCCTCGTAAGGAAACCGAACGCACTTCCGCCTAGGTCTTGCACAAGTAAGCGGAGCATCTTGCGTCGCACTATCCCCTACTGTTTGCTGGCTGAATATTTCTGACTGGATTCGGATTTGAGGCAGATAAACTTATTGATTTGTTCGCATAACATTTACGTAACTTCAAAAATGGCTCTGAGCACTATGGGACTCAACTGCCGAGGTCATTAGTCCCCTAGAACTTAGAACTAGTTAAACCTAACTAACCGAAGGACATCACAAACATCCATGCCCGAGGCAGGATTCGAACCTGCGACCGTAGCGGTCTTGCGGTTCCAGACTGCAGCGCCTTTAACCGCACGGCCACTTCGGCCGGCTTACGTAACTTCGATTAACAGAATAGTCTCCAAGGTATACGTCATCAGGAAATGCACTGACTTTCCTTTCGTGACCGTCTTCGAAACTCGTTGCAGGAAATGAAACTACAGTGAAAATTTAGTACAGCTCTTGTAAACACAATGACAACCACCCTTCCCTCTCTCCCATGGTACAACGAATAGTCTGCGTGTTTGATCGAGGTAAATCAAAAGTAAGATTAAGGCCGTGTTGCGTGCAGACATGAAAACATGAGAACTTTTTAGGTTAGGCTTTACCGTGACTGTTGTTGACATTAAATTTTGGAAATTTGTGGTAAGTTCCTGTGGAACCAAAGTGTTGAGGTCACCGGTCCCTATGCTTATACACTACTTAATCTACCTTAAACTAACTTACGGTAAGGACAACACACACTCACCCATGACCGTGGAAGGACTCGAACCTCCGGAGCCGCGCGAAACGTGCGAAGGCACCTGAGACCGCGAGGCTAGTACATGACATGCAAATGCAAATGAGCGTTTGGCGTCATTGGCCGGTAGGCCCCTTGCGAGGCAGGTCCGACCGCCTTGGTGCAGGTCTTATTTATTACATTCGACAGCACATTGGGCAATCTGCGTGCCGGATGGGGATGAAGTGATGATGAAGGCAACACAGCAGCCAGTCCCTGAGCGGAGAAAATCTCCGACCCAGCCGGGAATCGAACCCGGGCCCGTAGGACGGCAATCCGTCACGCTAACTACTCAGCTATCGGGGCGGACGGCTGTTGATACTAAATGAAACAACAAGTTTATTGTTGCAATCACTGTTTTTTTATGTCCACGACGCGTTTAAAAGGTTTAAACCTCCGCCATCAGATGGATTTACGTTTGTTACTGTGACATGCGTGTGACGGTTGTGTTACGATTTTTGGATGAACTTATGGCACTGTCTCCAGTGATCACAGGTTTGTTTCACTGTCGTAACACATAACATATATACTGTCGTAATTTGTAAACAAATATAGCGTCTGGTTAATTAACAACTCCTCTTCTCGGTGGCAATGCGTGGGCTTCACATTGATTCCTTGTGCTGACATAACATAATAAGAGAAAAAGCACAGTAGTTCATATATAAAGAACAAAAAATACTAACTGCAATTTTTCCTACGTAAGCTACATTAGAGTGTGACGTAGGATGGACATACGCCACTCTCATCTCTCCCTTTCCAGTTAAATCTTTCAGCGGAGCGTAAAGGAGACTCCGTGGATTATATACAATGGATTTTCCCCGAATTTTCATAGCCAAACAAAGAGTGGCAAATGGACAAATAGGATATCAAATTGACCAACATGAGGTCTAATTTGGCATAAAAAGTTTAATTGCTTGAATAATAAAGAAAAACTTAATTATTTTGAGTAGGAGGTGTTGAATAGCTTTTAGAAAGGTTAGAAATTGTATAAAAAATGCAATACTGTATCATTATTCTTTAATGAAGGCAATCGATTTAGGCCAAACACCAGAGCACCTTCATATCTCAAAAGCAAAGCAGCTGTGCAGAGAATAATAATTAATGGAACAGTTTGTAAATTACAATTAGCATTACAACTATGAGAATGCACAGCTCAATTGCTTTTGAGATCCGAAGATGGTCTGATGTTGGACCGAAATCGATCATCTTCAATAAAATATAGAGGTACGGCTGTGTATTCTATAATGCAGTTTTTAACCTTAAAAACTTAATTAGTGATTTAAGGAAAAAACGGGACTGTTTCATGAACAGCTGCTGTTAATTATGTAAATCAGGTGTCAGAAAGGTCATCTCTTCAAGACCAACTATTTAATGCTTAAGAAGTTACATTGACGTAGTAGTTACGTAAATCTTTCTAACATATTTGAAAAAATAAAATGAACAAAACTTGAAACGAAAAAATATTTTGAAAATAAGCGCTCGTTTGTTTTATGAAATGATTTCTCTAAAGGACAGAGAAACATTTAAATGCACCTTGTTTGCTGTACATGATTTCGAGGCGGAGAAAATGTTTCTCTAATTTATTTTATTTCGTACTTTTAGACATATCATTTCACAAAACATTTGACCATTTCTAAAATAATTTTTTTCCTCTTCCATTCGCGGAAGACACATAGGAAGAAAGACTCTCTGTGCCCTCCCTGCATAAATCCGAATTTCTATAACTATGGCGTCGTGGTCATTAAGCAAGACAGATGGTGGAGGAGCCGGTATATTTATTGACTCATTTTCGCACATGGGTTCTCAGAGCTTTGTAAATCTCTCCATTGTACACGACGTCCTTCTTGCAGTGTCTCCCGCAGCAGATTGGTGAGAATTTATGAAACACTCTCACTGTGACAAAAGAAACGCTTCACGAATCCTGCAACTCTTTCTTTTAATATATTGTATCACTTCTGTTAATATAACTTGGTAAGGATCCCAGGCCGACGAGCAGTACCCAATAATTGATCTAACTTTGGTTTTGTTAAGTCCCTCTTTCGTGCACGAGTCACACGCTTCCTCAATATTAAATCAAATGGTTCAAATGGCTCTGAACACTATGGGACGTCACATCTGAGGTCATCAGTCCCCTAGAACTGAGAACTGCTTAAACCTAACTAACTTAAGGACATTACACACATCCATGCCCGAGGCAGGATTCGAACCTCCGATCGTAACAGTCGCGCGGTTCCAGACTGTAGCGCCTAGAACCGATCGGCCACCATTACCGGCCCTCAATATTATTTAAATAAATTTCGGACTGCTGTATAGCTTTGCAACGCCTAGGTTTACGTGCTCGTTCCATGTCAGACCACTCCGACAAAAGCTGAGTGATGTGATTTCAGTGACGGCTGTCGCATAGTCAGATGACGTCGAATCGAGAGGACAGACAAACAGGTGGTTCCAGAACAGGAGTAGCAGCCTTTACAGTTTGCAAGGGCAACAGTCTGGATGATTCGTCATTCTGACCTTGTAACATTAGGTGAAAAAAGTATTCTTAGAACCAAACACCCAATTCAGTCATACTTTTCTGGTGTAGCGAAAAACACAGAAAAAGCGAGAGTCTCAAGTGGTTGAACGTCGACGAAGTATTGTACATAGTTTGTCATTTTATAAGAGATACGGCAATTTTTTACAGTTTAATGTTTACTCTGGGGCGATAAATGTCATGGAATACTTTTTAATATCCCGTCGGACCTCATTTTGTACGGCGTAGTGCAGAAACTCGACATAGCAAGGACTCAACAAGTCCTTAGAAGTCTCCTGCAGAAATATTAAGCCATGCTGATTCTATAGCCCACCATAATTCCGAACATATTAACGATGCAGGATTTTGTGCACGAGCTCAGTTCGTCAGCGCACCTGACGATGGCGACATGTCTTATCGCCGAAATATTGTGCCCGTTGGACACTATGAACCGGCAGTATATCCGTGGACTGTCCGAGCAACAAATACGCCGGGAGAAACTGAAGAATCAACTCTCGATTATGTCCAATAAATGTTCGATGGGTCTCCAAATCATTCGTTTGATTTGTCCAGAATGCCCTTCAAACCATTCGTGAACAATTGTGGACCAGTGACATGGCTCATTGTCATCCAAAAAGAATTCCATATGTGTTTGGGAACACGAAGTCCATGAATGGCTGCAAATGATCTTCAAGTAGACAGACGTAACGGAGTCAGTGATCAGTTCAGTTGGACCAGACGAGCCACACCATTATGGAGCCAGTGCCTTGTTGACAACCTGGGTCCATGACTTCGTGGGGTCTCTGCCACACTCGACTCTACCATCAGCTCTTACCAACTGAGATCGAGACTAATTTGGCCAGGCCACGATTTTCTAGTCCCCTGCCGTCCACCCGATATGGTCACGATGCCAGGAGAGGCGCTGCAGGCAACCTTCTGCTGTTAGTAAAAGCATTCGCCTCGGTCGTCTGCTGCCACAGCCCATTAACGCCAAATTTCGCGCACTGCCCTAACGGAAACCCTCATCGTATGTCCCACATTGATGTCTGCGGTTATTGCAGTGTTCCTTGTCTATTAACACTGACAACTTTACGAAACGCCGCTGATCACGATCGTTAAGAGAAGGCTGTCGGTTATTGCGTTGTCCGTGGTGAGAGGTAATGCCTGAAATTTGGTATTCTCGGCACACTCTTGACACTGTGGACCTCGGAATATTGAATTCCCTAACGATTTCTGAAAAGGAATGTCCCATGTGTATAGCTCCAACTTCCATTCCGCGTTCAGTGTTTGTTAGTTCCCATCGTGCGGCCGTAACCACGTCGGAAATTTTTTCACATGAATCACCAGAATACAATGCCCTCTCATAAGTTGTATACTGCAGCCGCATGTGTATGTGCATATCACTGTCCCATGACTTTTGTCACATTAGTGTGAATTTTGTTGGTGTTATTGGCTGACATCTGATCTCGTTCAGGTGTAAATGGTCTCATCTTGGATACCACTGCTCCAAATTCTCTGATACAGATTGTTTTCTGTCATGAAGCTATCCTCACGTTATGCAGGGTGAAGAAAAATTCGCGCACTCGAACTTCGCAGCGTGATTCCTCACATATTGGCAGTACAAAAATGCCTCTCACAAAATTTTTTCCTGCCCATATTTCAGGCAGTAAATGGACGTTAAAGATTAGCAATCTGACAATACTGTAATCACGTGTTCGTTAACTACCTCTGTCAGGATACAGTAGTAGGGCTGTGCAGTTGGTTCAATGGACACAGTTTCGGATTAGGATGCAGGAGGTCGAGGGTTCGATTCTGGGTAAAGGCTTATTTGTTTTCATTTGCTGGAAGTAGACTTCGTGGCACGGTATCTGGCTTCTTAATCGTCATACAGCGATTACAGTGGGTCTTCTACAAAACATTTGCAGTTCCGTACTACGAACACAGAAATGGAAATACTATCATTTTCATTGGTCAGCTGTTAAAGAAACCTTTTGCATGTCGTGTACACGAATTGTTTCACACTATTGCATCTAACAGATTCGAAACTTTTTTGGGCGTACCCTACCCCCTGTGGCCCCATCGATTAATTATTCTTGCCAAGTTCAGGTCCATTATATTTTTTTTAGGGGCTTCCGTGACCAGTAGGACTAGCAACGTGCTTTGCAAATAATTTCGATGGGACGATTGGGGAAGGATACACAGAAAACAGGTGAATGTAGTAGATGCAGTGGCGTGAAACAATTCGCGTCCACGACGTGCAAAGGGCTACTTTAAAATCTAACAAGTGAAGGCGATGGTATTTTCAATTCTGTGTTCGTAGTATGTAACTGCAAATGTTTCGTAGAAGACCGGCTGTAATCGCTATATGACGATTAAGATGCCAGGTACTGTACCATGGAGACTACTTTTAGAAAATAAAAACGAGTTAGCCTCGAGCCAGAATCGAACCCTCGACCTTATGCATGCTAACACATAACATTGTCCACTGCACAAATTGCACAGCGCTCCTGTTTACACTGACCGCGGTACGTACGCTACATGTCGCTGCAGTGCCGCCAGATTGCCAATCTTTGACGTCCATTTACTGCCCGAAATATGAGCAGGACGAAATTTTGTGACAGACATTTTTGTATTGCTGGTATGTGAGGAACCACGCTGCGATGTCCGAGTGCCCAAATTTTTCTTCTCACCCTGTGTTGGTATGAATCCATGCTAGTCTGAGCAACGCCCTCTAGGCTGCTTCTGGGTGACGGGACAGGGATTCACGCGGAGGTCTCCGAAGCAGAGAGTTTTGGAGCGGAGCTCCGGTCTGTACGGCGACGTTAACCGAAAAACAGTTGGGTGTACCGTGCCGACTAGCGCGTAGCTCACGGCTCGTCCACACACACACACACACACACACACACACACACACACACACGCACGCACACCCACGCGCGCGCGCGGACAGGCAGAACGCGACTGCCTCAGGCGGTCGCTTTGTTGCCGCGCGTAACGCAATTAATTAACACTGGCGGGCCGATCTCTGCAGCGGATAGAGGCGCTCCACGGCGTGAGTGTGTGTGATGAACGCTCCAGCCTCCGCTCGCACGGCGCACCACTGCAGACTTTTTATGTGGAGACCGGTCCTCGCTTTGTGGCCAGGCACAGCACACACACACACACACACACACACACACACACACACACACACACACACACCCGTTCGCAAGCGCGCCTCTCGGGTCGTGTTTAAAAGCTCTACAACTGTGTCCCCATGAATTACGGCCGGGGCTTGAATCGGGGACTGCGGTCTGGCCCCAAGAGTCATCTCAATATGAAGCGGCAGTAACCGCCCTCGTCTCAAAAGTAATCAGTTGAATCAGATTTGGGTTCAAATTCTACAATAACGCAGCCACTGTTAACTCTTAAAGTGCGCATGTCGGGTACATCCGCCTGGTCTGCTCGTCCTCTGTATGTTGTACGAATGTATCCGTCTGCAGCAAGCGGCGTCTAGCTAATGAGAATGGCTTGCTTCTGGTTGATGATCATATTTATAAACGATTCCACAGCCTCCAAACATTTCGTAAAAAGAAACATTGTGCTTTCTACGCTGTATATTTACAGGGAGTGTACAGAAATATGGAAACACCGCGAACAGTGAATTTTTGTGTACGAGGGGCGTTTGAAAAGTCCGTGCAAAAATAAAAACTACATACGTGTTTTGGGTAAACCATTATTATTTTTCGACATGGTCTCCTTTTTTACTTATACACTTCGTCCAACGCTGTTCTAATTTATTGATCCCTTCCGAATAATAGGATTTTTCCAAGTGTGCAGAATAGCTATCAGTTGCTGTAATCACCTCCTCGTTTGAATAAAATATTTGTCCCGCCAGCCATTTCTTCAAATTGGGGAACAAATAGTAGTCCGAGGAGCCAAGTCTGCAGAATAGAGGGATGTGAAAGGAATAGGAATCCTATTGCCATTAATTTTGCGACCACAACTGTTGAGGTGTGTGTTTGTGCATTGTCGTGATGGAAAAGGATTTTTTTGCGGTCCAATTGCCGGCGTTTTTCTTGCAGCTCGGTTTCCAAACGGTCCAGTAACGATGAATAATATGCAACTGAAATAGTTTTACCCTTTTCCAGATAGTCGATGAGGATTATCCCTTGCGAATCCCAAAAGACAGTCGCCATAACCTTTCCGGCCGAAAGAATGGTCCTCGCCTTTTTTGGTGCTAATTCTCGCTTGGTAACCCATTGTTTAGATTGTTCTTTGGTCTCAGGAGTACAGAGATGTATCCGTTTCATCCACAGTGACGAGACAACGCTTAAAGTTCTGCGGATTTTTCCTGAACAGCTGCAAACCATCCTTGCAACACTTCACACGATTCCGTTTTTGGTCAAGTGTGAGCAATCGCGGAACCCATCTTGCGGATAGCTTTCTCATGTCCAAATGTTTATGCAAAATATTATGTACCCGTTCATTCGAGATGCCCACATCACTAGCAATCTCACGCACTTTAACTCTTCTGTCATCCATCGCCATATCATGGATTTAATCAATGATTTCTGCAGTCGTAACCTGCACAGGACGTCCAGAACGTTCAGCATCACTTGTGCTCATATGGGCACTCCGAAAATTTTTAAACAACTTATAAACTGTTCTAATCGAAGGTGCAGAGTCACCATAATGTTTATCAAGCTTCTCTTTAGCCTCCCGAGGCGTTTCATCTTTCATAAAGTAATGTTTAATCACCACACGAAATTCTTTTTCGTCCATTTTTTGACAATCACTCGACTTCCTTGATTCACACGAATGCCTAACACAAAGAAATAGACCAATATGGATGAAAGTTGGTGTGCGTTCTTTCCAAAGATGCTACTAAGTAAACATGACCTCAATACGCGCCGGTGGTACCATCTCTCTGACTTTGCATGGACTTTTCAAACGCCCCTCGTACTTTTGAGTACGTTGTGTCTCGTAAACTTACAAAATGGAGAGCGGTGTGCTGACCACTTGCCTCTCCATAACCGCAGCCAATGGGCTGAGGAAGACCCGGCGGCCGGTCGGTCCCGTTCGGCCTTTATGGCCTGTTCCGTCGGAGTTTAGTTTTAGTGAGTGCGTTATGTCGGAGATAAGTGAATGTGAATCTGGGAATCTTGTTGGTGCTGGTATGGTGGGTCCTTCCGCATCTGACACAGCCGAAGTGCTCGTTGTTTCAAGAGGCACCTGATAGGAAAAAAACATCATCCGCTAAGCCACTACACGGACGAAGCTGTATGTTGATTGATATTGTCAGTTGGTCACTGAAGAGGACAGGGAAAATATGAGGACATCATCTGCAAAAGTCGCTGGAGAACTAAACGTCACACTTGCGAACCCTGTCGGCACCAAAACAAGTCGATGGCAGCTCTATAATCGGGAAATTGCAAGGCGAACTGGAATTTCAGATCCACTGATCAGTGATGCTGTGCCTGTAACAGGAAAACGTGACGGCGAAGCCATAAAAACTGGACTTTGGAGCAATAGATAATGATATTTGGTCGGATGTGTCTTCCTTCACGCTGTTTGCAACCTCAGGCCGTGTTAACGTCCATGAGTGAAATATTCGGCGATTCCGTGAAGATTTAGCCGGCCATATCGTGATTGTCACGGGCCCATAGTTATTCTGGAAGACTGCATTATTGCCAACGATTATGTGGCCATTTTGACTGATAGTCCTCTGCAAACCGTACAAAACCTGTATTTATCCATTCCGAGACGACTGGAAGCTCTTTTGAATAACATCGTGTACCCGGTACCGTTTTAGTCACGGTTATGTGTTGTATTTTTGGTATTTACATATTTTTGTCCAATGCCTGCATATCGCTTATTTGCTGTACTCCTAGCGATTTCGAGTAACATGTCACTATTAATCACGTATATAATAAAATTAGTTAATGCTACCTCTAATTGCTCGTTCTTCTCTTCATTCAGGGTAATGTGTTCTCGATCAATTTAAATGTTTACTTTGTTTTTAAGGCGAGGACACAAATGGTTCAAATGGCTCTGAGCACTATGGGACTTAACATCCGTGGTCATCAGTCCCCTAGAACTTAGAACTACTTAAACCTAACTAACCTAAGGACATCACACACATCCATACCCGAGGCAGGATTCGAACCTGCGACCGCAGCGGTCGCGCGGTTCCGGACTGAGCGCCTAGAACCGCGAGACCACCGCGGCCGGCGCGAGGACACAAATTACGGCAGTCTGTTCTGAAGGGAGAGTAAGTTATCGAATGGTTTGGAGCTTGCATATGATTTGTGCGCAAAGGTTTATTATGAATATCTCGGCACCAGGTACAATAGTCTAGATTTGTTAAAATGATTTCAATAAAACTGTTCTGGTCGCTTATGTGTTGTATATTTCTTTCGGTGACGTGTTTCGCTACGTTATAAGACCATCATCAGATCCTCTTTTACGCTGTAAACAAGACTGTTACACTATGTAAGTGCGCGAGATAAAAATACAACCATAGAAGTAAAATAACATAAAATAAATATCTCGTATAGCCCATGCGACAGCAGGAGCCAAAGGCGTGAGCAGATGGCTCGGACGAGGCGTGTGGAATACTGCTAAGTGGAGCTGAGTCCCTCTTGGTTTTATGGCAAAATCTCCGCCTGCCGCCTCCTGCATAACGTCTACCAATAGCCAGTCATAGAGAACCGTTACTGTAATCTGCGAGAGAAACGTGTGTTATTGTAAGTTAAAACCAGAAAAAAATCATAGAAAAAAAACGATAAGGGATTTTATAAATATACATAAAAGACGCGCATTTTAAACTGTCCTTAAATAAGAAAAGCGTCCCGCCCAGTATCTCAGTTCAACATATGCTGCCCTCCACTAGTGTTTATATCAAATTGAGTTTGACAAAGATGGTTCATGGGACGCCAAATGGTTGCCAAGGGGACGAATGTTAGTCGATGTGCTCCACTATGAGCCAAAGATATTACGATATCTAGTCGGCAGCGATATGGAAGTCGAGCACTGCCTTCAGCTGTCTTATCTGCAGCTGCCATTTACGTGCACGTGAATGTTTAATTACCTGTTGTACAATTATGTTCAAATAACTGTAAAATTACATTTTAAAAAGCCACGCTATTCCACTGAAGAGCCGAAGAAATTACTACACCTGCCTAATATCGTGTGGAGCCGCCGCGAGCACGCAGAAATGCCGCAACACGACGTGGCATGGACTCGTCTAATGTCTGAAGTAGTGCTGGAGGGAACTGACACCACGAATCCTGCAGGGCTGTCCATAAATCCGTAAGAGTACGAAGGGGTGGAGATCTCTTCTGAGCAGCACGTTGCAAGGCATCCCAGATATGCTTAATAATTTTCATATCTGGGGAGTTTGGTGGCCAGCGGAAGTGTATAAGCTCAATAGAGTGTTCCTGGTTGCTTTCGATGCAACACACCACAATCCTCACGTCAGCTTACGACGAATTTCTATAGTCACGGTTATCAGTCCTGCGTCTCTGTGGCGAATAGTACAGGGTCACAAGTTTCACCCGACCAGCCTGTCTCTGGCCGAGGAGTTCGTGGTCACGATTCCAGTCGGAGAGTTGCTTTCTACGAATAAAACTATCTCTGCGTCGCTACTAAACTATCATTTTTTTTATAAAACATTTTTATGGCTGACGCACGCTGTTGTCTGTTCCAGTGATTCATGATTACTGAAATGGCGGACTGTTTACTTGCTAACTTTAACTGTCATGAACCCGCAGTGCTGCCACCTGCCTATGGCTACCACTACTCACTTCAAACATTCCCGTTATTCTGTGTTACCCTGTACAGCTGATGGCTGTTCGTATTCGCAACTGCGAATACGTTTCGTACAATCTAAATCTGTCGCTAAGAACAGACCTCCTTTTAGGCGTTTACGAAAAATAAGGTCCGTCACTATACACGAACATACTTCTTCTATATGTTTTTAATGTCATCTAGTCATCAGCCATCAGATCGTCATCTCTGTCTCTTCATGTTTTGAAATCGTGCGAAGTCCATCCAGGCTCAGTGTTTCCTGATTCCGATTTCGTTATTATTACAGTCGTTATTACGTGATCTATTCCAGTGTGTTCCTGCCACCCCTACTAATTCACACGAAGCTCCCCTCTTCCCGCCGAGCAGCCCTCAGTGATTTTCACATTGAAAATCACTGTCTAACTGTCAAAAGCTGATAATACACGCAAAAAATGAACTGAAAGTACTTGCGTGGAAGCGGCAAATAATTAACACCTACTGTATCCATAATGATAGGTGTGTCTGCAGCTGTAAATGCTCTTGATTTGGTGTCATTTCGCATTCACCTTTTTTGCCAGTGGGAGTGAATCGGTCGCTTATTGACTGACTCTGATTAACGACACAGAGTGCGTTTGGTCGCTGTCACTGACCCCTGCGTTCATATTTGTCTTTGATATCTTCCAAAAGGCAGCTTATGCAATGGTAAATATTACGTCGCGAGATAACGGCTCACGTTGTTACAGTGAGCGAAGCATTACAGCAGAAGCGGAACGGGCTACAGTTTCAAACTGTATCGACTTCGTTTACGATATTCGTGCAGACAGGCGAAAAGCTACAGGCATTAATAAAGTAAATCAGCCACGAGTCTCAGGTTTGCTTTGAATACTACACTACACTATTATGTGTGGGCAACGGCCTTGCCGCAGTGGATATACCGATTCCCGTCAGATCACCGAAGTTAAGCGCTGTCGGGCGTGGCCGGCACTTGGACGGTTGACTATCTGGGCCGCCATGCGCTGTTGCCATTTTTCGGGGTGCACTCAGCCTCGTGATGCCAACTGAGGAGCTACTCGACCGAATGGACAGTTTATCTGAGGCAAGCCTATTAGATTTGGCTGTAAGTTGTGGTCTCTTTGTGGAGCAAGTGGCTACTGTTTCAAATTTGATTTATACTGTGGAAAGGATCCAGAAGATACTGCAAGGGATGACCTACTATTGGGATCAAGAGTAGTCCTAAACATGTTGGACTGTATTGAAAAGCCCGAGAATCATTGTATGTACTTTGACAATGTCTTCACTAGTAGAGATCTTCTGATTCATCTGAGAAATTTGGGTTTTCGAGCAACTGAGACTGTCAGAGAGAATCGATTTGGTGACTGTCCACTACTGAGCAGCACCGAACTGAAAAAGACAGTTCGAGGAAACTATGACTACCAGTTCGACAGAAATGGTGAAGTCTTATTTTTTCGATGGCACGACGACAGATGCGTTACAATTGATACAAATTTTGACCAACTTGAACCTTTGGGAGCAGCTACGCGGTACAGTAGACAAGCAAGTAAGAAGACACAAGTGCAACAACCTGCCGTTTTGAAGTCGTATAACGCGTACATGGGAGGTGTTGACCACCATGACTAGTTAGTTGGAAATTTACAGTAATTTGAGGGAAAAAATGGTACTGGGTCCTATTACACGTTTGCTGGAAATGGCCCTCGTAAATGCCTGACTCTTCTACAGACTAGTTCACCGGAAAAATGCACAGGATTTACTGGATTTCAGATGTGCTGTTACAGTTACGTACCTGAAATTGGACACTGGAAGACCGAATATTAGACGTCCAATGGAATACCCATCAAGTCAGTTGAGAGTGATACCAGACATCAGGTTTGATGGAATTGGTCATATGATTGACAAAAGAAGCACGCAAAGAAGATGTGTAAGAGCTAAATGCAACAGAAAACCAAAAGCATATTGTGTTAAATGCCGTTTAATACTTTGTGTGAAGTGAATTGTATCATTTCACAATAAATAAATAGTTGAGACTAGAATACAGTTTAGTATGCTTTACGATACTGTTAGATCCCAGTGTCCTATTTTGAGGACGGCCATTATATCAGCATGTATAAATATTCTTTGGCTATTTTTGTACTTATTGTGGTTCATACACTATGCACATTATAATTAAGGAATAAAAAATTCGATTTAAAAAATAATAATTAATTTGGGACTTAATGGGTTAATCTTCCCACTTGTAACGTGGAGAAGCTTGAGTATTTACGAAGAGCGTAAAGCGATTAGAAACTCTGCAGCCAGTAAGCAGCGTAGCCTACTGTCTGCTGAACATAGCCGCGCCACGGCGCCGTCGTCAACCGAGAAGCGTGAGCGAACGGCTGACCTTGGGAACTGCTGTTGTTTTGGTTGCTTTGTCGCGGCGGGAGACGGCTTTTTGTCCACCGCGGGCTGAGTCAGCGCTCCGTATAGTCGGCGTGTCTGACAGCTTGCGTGCCGCGGACACGCATATAAGCCGCTCTGAAGCACCGCCGCAGTACCGCCAAGTTCCTCTCGATGTATGCAGCCGTGAGGTTACAGCCTTGGAGTCGGTAATGTTCACTAGTGAGCGGTGCAACAGCCAGGAGAGCGGCAACTGCATTCTGTCTGCAAAGTGAAGGACGTGTAGTGAAATAGGCGAGTCCTCGCCGTCTCTATGCTGCTATGCACAAGCACTGCTTCAGTTGCGCATCTGTTGCATCAGCGCATCTGTTGCATCGTGGCGATGATGTGCGCAGACACGCTCAAGCATGGCTTGTTTTCCGCAGACATTGTACGTAATACAGAACTGGCACTGATCAGCGTTGCCTGGTGAGGAATGCATGCTAATCACACGCACGGTGCATGTAGTACAAGTGGGCGCGCTGTCCGTCTGTATAATGGGGAAGGCGCGCGATCTATTCGAGTTTGACAGAGGACCAATTGTCTCACACTACTTTTATTTATCTTCTGTACGCTAGAGTATGCGCTCCGGTCACTGTGAAACTCAAGACGTTTAAATGTTTAATTACTTACAAGTGATCTTTGTAGCTTGAATTTATGAGTGTTTGAAATGAACTGTGTTATAATTACCAAGACTGTGAACTACAAATATCATCTGAGTGAACCATTGTTAGACTCGGTGATACATGTGACGGACTCCATTAAATGAACCACCGGAGTATATACATCTTTAATAGTGACTGTGCTGAGTGAAAACTGATATTTTCGTGTAAATAGCTACGTAGTTTTGCACCATAACTGGACATTCAACTTCGCCACTGAAATTTGTGCGTGGTGGCCTGAAGGCTTGCGTTAATTACACTGAAGCGCCAAAGAAAGTAGTATAGGCATGCGTATTCAAATACAGAGATATGTAAACAAGCAGAATACGGCGCTTCGATCGGCGACGCCTACATAAGACAAGTGTCTGGCGCAGTTGTTGGATCGCTTACTGCTGCTATAATGGCAGGTTACCGAGATTTAAATGATTTTGAACGTGATGTCATAGCCGGCGCACGAGCGATGGGACACAGGATCTCCGAGCTAGCTATGAGGTGGGGATTTTGCCGTACGACCATTTCCCATTTCACGAGGGTACCATGAATATCAGGAATTCAGTAAAGCATCAACTGGCAGTAACTGATTTTACATGAAAACTGTAACATACAGTACGTATATATAACGCAAAAGTCTCAGTTACTCTTATAATATTAATTTGAAAAAAAGTCAATGAAAATAACAATTTATTTGCGATGTATTTCGTGTCATATATGCTCATCTTCAGGCATACAAATCTCTATGCCATTGTTAATCAGAATATCGCTGCTTTGTTGAGTTGTCAGGCTGTTTATAAAATCCAGGACGTTTGTCTCCAAAAGTTTGTCTTTCTTGGCAGAAAAAAGTTATTACGTGCTTTTTGGCAATAAATGTACCATACAGATTTCACGTACATCTACGTGACTACTTTGCAATTCACACTTAAGTATCTGTCAGGGGATTTATCGAAGTACTTGTACACATTCTCTACAGTTTCACTCTAGAACAGCGCGCCGGAGGAAAGGACAGATCAATCATTGCGTGCTAGTTCTGATTTCCACTACTTCGTTACGATGATCATCTCTCCCTATGTGGGCGTCAACAGAGTATTTTCCTGTACTCTGAGGAGGAAGTAGAAGACTGAAATTTCGTGAAAAGCTCTCGCCGTATCAAAAATCGCCTTTGTTTTCATGCTATGTTGCAATGTCTGTGTTATTCCGAATTACGATACGGACTGCAGCTGTTATGACATACGTGAAATGTATTCGCAGGTGAGAAATACGGACATCTATCAGCTGCTAGAATGGAATGACATTGGAAATTTGCGCCGGACCGGGGTTCGAACCCGAATTTCCCACTTGGCGACATATGGAAATTTGGGTCTGGCCGTGGGTCGTGCTCGGATAGCCAAATGGTAAGACGATAAGCGGGAAATCGGGTTCGAATCCCGGTCAGGACCCGGTGTTTCATTGCCGTCATTTCATTATACAACTGATTGCTGTCCATATTCACAACTGGGAATACATTTCATGTATTTGTTTTAATGATTGCCTCACCATCTCCCACATCATATCTGTGACACGCTCTCCCTTATTTCACGAGAGTACAAAACGAGCTGTTATTCTCTGAACTTTTTCGATGTCCTCTGTCAGTACTCCAGAAGAGGTTAGATAAGAGTAGTGAAGGTAGTCTCATTAGTAGACCTATTGCTTCTTCTAAGAGTTCTTCCACTGAAACGCTGTCCTGCGGCGCTTTCTTCTCATTGTATGCGATCGTTCCAGTTTAACTTAGTCGTAATCCCTAGATATTCAGTTGAATTGACAGCCTTTAGATTTATGTGATTTATCGTGTAACCGAAATTTCGCAGATTCCTTTTAGCACTCATGTCTGTGACTTCACATATTTCATCACTTACAGTCAGTTGTCGCTTTTCGCATCATCAGATATCTTGTTCACATCATTTTGCTACTCAGATTGTCCCCTAAATCGTTAATATACAGGGTGATTCAAAGAGAATACCACAACTTTAGGAATTTAAAACTCTGCAACGACAAAAGGCAGAGCTAAGCACTATCTGTCATTTAGTTGTACATTTGTTCGCTTGAGGCGCTGATGACTAGGCGTCAGCGTCAGTTGATGCTAAGATGGCGACCGCTCAACAGAAAGCTTTTTGTGTTATTGAGTACGGCAGAAGTGAATCGACGACAGTTGTTCAGCGTGCATTTCGAACGAAGTATGGTGTTAAACCTCCTGATAGGTGGTGTATTAAACGTTGGTATAAACAGTTTACAGAGAATGGGTGTTTGTGCAAAGGGAAAAGTTCTGGACGGCCGAGAACGAGTGATGAAAATGTAGCACGCATCCAGCAAGCATTGTTCGCAGCCCAGGAAAATCGACTCGCAGAGCTAGCAGAGAGCTGCAAATTCCACAATCAACTGTATGGAGAGTCCTACGAAAAAGGTTAGTTATGAAACCTGAACGTCAACTACCCGAGGCGATGGATCGGCCGCCAGGCAGCCCGTGACAGAGCACTTCATCACTGGCCTCCAAGAAGCCCTGATCTTACCCCCTGCGATTTTTTCTTATGGGGGTATGTTAAGGATATGGTGTTTCGGCCACCTCTCCCAGCCACCATTGATGATTTGAAACGAGAAATAACAGCAGCTATCCAAACTGTTACGCCTGATATGCTACAGAGAGTGTGGAACGAGTTCGAGTATCGGGTTGATATTGCTCGTGTGTCTGGAGGGGGCCATATTGAACATCTCTGAACTTGTTTTTGAGTTAAAAAAAACCTTTTTAAATACTCTTTGTAATGATGTATAACAGAAGGTTATATTATGTTTCTTTCATTAAATACACATTTTTAAAGTTGTGGTATTCCTTTTGAATCACCCTGTAGATTAATAACATCAGAGGGCCTATAACACTTCCTTGGGGAACGCTAGATATCAATTCTGTTTTACTCGATGAATTTCTCTCAATTACTACGAGGAAATTGGATAAGTTTTTATTTTGTCGGTATCAGTTGCATTGATACACCAGTTTTGCTGCAGTGGTCACTGGTTTCGGGCTGACATGCCATTCTGAAACCACACAGTTTGTGTTATTCTTAACTAGTCTTACGTTATGGTGCCAAACCAGTTTGGTTGAGTCAGTCAGGTGCAACAGTAGGCACATAGCCTCACATCGGTGAGAGTACTTGTTGCCCACAGTTTCCGTACAGAATTTATTCTTGCCTTTTGGCACCATATTGTATGACTAGTTACGGTTAATTGCAAGGTGTGTGTTTTGAGAACCAGAAATCAGTGCAGCAAAAATTGTATATTAATGCAACTGCGGCGGACGAAATGAAAAAGATTAACCGATTTCCTCAGTACTGAACAGTTGTGAACCTACCACTCCGTGGCATCATACTTCGAATCAGCAAATTACTACGAGCTGTAACCATTCTGACAGATAACACTGTTCGACATGGGTTCTATTTCTGATATTAAAGTATGTGCTTCTAGACCATTTTACCGTGGGAAATTCAAATATGTAAACAAAATAACGTTGTCAGGGATACTTTTTATGTAATATGTATACATATGTATATTCACACAATTCATGGCAAACACAGAGACGTTATAGAGAAATACGGGTATGTTGCCGCATCCAGTAGTGATAGAACATGATAATTTCTTGTGCAACAGCAGGTGGGAAGAATCAGACATCATTAGGTTATCCCCTGCCACACCTATGTCATTAAGACCACCTGAAACATCTCATTAACTCGAACGGCGACAGCCGGTCGCTGCCTAGGCAGTAAAGTTTCAGGCCTCCTAGGGGCAGGTGCATCGAGTTTACAACGGTGGTGTTAGCCACAATTTGTGTCAGTCTTAACGAGTGGGTGTTTTGGCTGACAAGTAACTGTCTGTCATATTTCCGAGCACGGTTGAATTTTTTAGTTCCTGCGTGTAAACTGATTGAGCCTGGTGCTGAAGGAGAAACGACTGCTTGTTTTTACACATCAGCGTTCCTCTAGTTCCCTACTATTAATTTAATACAGGTGTATTACCAAAGTGGTATTATTAAATTTGCAGAAATGCCACGTATTCGTGGATGTCGATATAAGCCGGTCAACTTCTGCTACATCTGTGGGAAGTTCACTTTCGCCAGAAATAGAAAGAAAATTTCTTCAGTCATAAAGAAAGCATACAAACATTACTTTGGAGTAGAGGTAGGAGACCAAGATAAAGAATGGGCACCACATTTCTGCTGTGCTACATGTTACTGCAAACTAATTCAGTGGTGGAAAGGTAAAGAGAATGTGGCATTGTTTGCTGTTCCCGTGGTGTGGAGGGAGCCTAAGGACCATGTTACTGATTGTTATTTCTGTCTAACAAAAATTCAGAGTTTTACAAACAAAAAGTCGAAGAGGCAGATTGTTAACCCAGATCTGCCTTCAGCGAGAATGCCATTGCAGCATTCCGACAACGTTCCAGTACCTTCAAGAGCTCGAGGTCAAATTTCAAGTGACACTGAAATAAGTAGTACTGAAGAAATCACAGATGATGATTCTTTATATCACTGCACAAGTGAGTCATCACCACATTTGTTAACACAGGCAGATTTTAATGATTTAGTACGTGATCTAGGACTAAGTAAACAAAAGGCGCAGCTGCTTGGTTCAAGATTACAAGAGTATAATCTACTGCACCAAAGTACTAAAATCAGTGTGTTCAGGCAGAGAGAACATGCCTTTATTTCTTATTTTTCAACTGACGAAGCACTGGCATTTTGCAATGACGTTGCTGGTCTGATGAAAGTGCTGAACTTCACTTATATTTCACAGGAGTGGAGACTATTCATAGATGCATCAAAAACAAATCTGAAGGGTGTTTTGCTCCATAACGGAAATAAAATACCCTCTGTTCCAGTAGCTTATACTAGTTTGACAAAAGAGAATTACGAATTTGTACAAAGGATGCTAAATTCATTAAAATACAATGAACACAAATGGAAAATATGTGCAGATTTCAAGGTAATTGCTATGGTACTGGGAATGCAACAAGGCTACACAAAGTATGCCTGTTTTCTTTGCGAGTGGGATAGTCGAGACCGAAATTCACATTACGTGAAAAAGAAATGGCCTAGGCGAAGATGGAAAGTTGGCAAAAAGAATGTGCAACGTGAAAGTCTGGTAGCTCCTGAATATATACTACTTCACATCAAACTTGGCCTGATGAAACAATTCGTGAAGGCCATGGATCCAACAGGCTGTGGGTTTGCATATCTAGCTACCAAATTCCCCCGACTTTCAGCTGCAAAAATAAAGGAAGGTGTATTTGTGGGCCCACAAATCAGGGAGCTGCAGAAAGATGCAAATTTTGAAGCATGTTTAACTGATAAAGAAAAAACCGCATGGGACTGTTTCAAGATGGTGTCGGAAGAAGTAGAAGAGCTACTAACGACAAAGCAATGGTGAAGGATATGATCAAAGCATATCAGGATTTGGGGTGCAATATGTCTTTGAAAGTACATATGATGGACTCTCATCTGGACTACTTCACAGAGAGTTGTAGTGACGTATCGAATGAACATGGGGAAAGATTCCATAAAGACATTTCTACCATAGAAAGGCACTATGAAGGGAAGTGGGTACCTTCTATGTTAGCAGATTATTGCTGGAATATCATTCGAGAGAAGAAAGATTCACAATACAAGAGAAAAAAAGTGATGTCCAATACAAGGCAGTAGCTCATTGTTTGTCAATTTTCTGTAATTTCTCATGTCAGATAAATGCTTTAAAGTGTATACACAAAGGTTACTGTGTTATATGTTAGATCCCACCCTCCATTAATGTGATGAACTTATAACACCATAAAGGTGTGCATTTGTTTGTCGAATTTCACCTCACGTTTGCTGCACTATATCAGAAACTGAAAAGAGAAATAAAATTGTGATTACTCATAAACTATCCCTGACAGAAAAAAACCAAAAACAGTTTTCAATTCAGCACTCAAAATACAACTAGGATCACAGTATTTTTTATCAGAAATAGAACAAAAGTTTTTTTTTTGTAGAACAGTGTAATCGCCGGCCGGTTTGGCCGTGCGGTTCTAGACGCTTCAGTCTGGAACCGCGTGACCGCTACGGTCGCAGGTTCCAATCCTGCGTCGGGCATGGATCTGTGTGATGTCCTTAGGTTAGTTAGGTTTAAGTAGTTCTAAGTTCTAGTGGACTGATGACCTCCGAAGTTGAGTCCCATAGTGCTCAGAGCCATTTGAACAGATAATGTATCCAGTCACACAACTGACACGCAGTTTTTTCTACCTACACAGGCGCTCGTGCGCTCTGCATTGCGTGATGGTCCATTTTGCGGAATGTGGATCAAGTGGTCACAAGTACTTGTTAAAGTTCTCAGCTAGTGTTGAATAGCCGAGCATAGAACGCAAAACGATTTAAAAATTGTGGACATACTCGTAAAACCTCTGTGTGTCACTTACAAAGCAGTATTGTGACAGCGCATAGAAAACCAAGAGTTGCCTCTTCCTTTATTGCTATCAGATTCCATTACGTGCTTTCATCAACACCTTAGCTTCTTAACATGTAGTAATCTGCGCTTCTTTCTTTCTAGTGCGGTACTGCTTTTTACTTTTCTGCTTTGGATCTCCTTTTACCTTCATCTCTCTTGTGCTGTTTCCTTTTTTTACCTCGCATTTGACATGTTTAGGAGAACCTACTCAAATAATTAAGACTGAAAATAGCCCGAAATGCGTTGCTTAAGAGCGCTGGCCACTTAACAAGCCATCTGTTTTCACTTACTCTCGAGCAGGCTGTCATTACGACAGATTTTCCAGAGGAACTTGTTGATGCCGGGAGGCCGCACGTGCAACAAATTAGTGGTTCCCCTAGGCCCTAAGGGGGGAAGGAGGGCCGCCTTTAACGCCAGTGGCTGCGTTAACAGGCTGCTGACAGGGCTGCCACGTTTGCCGACGGAGACATCGTTTCTCCCTGTGCTCCTTTTTCTTTTCCGTCCCGTTCTAAGCGCCGGGCCTCCTCTCTGCTAGTCGGTATGTTGGCAGCGCGCAGACGCGCGCGCTAACAAGGGGATGACAGCACGGCTGCCACAGTTACGGGGCGAAAAGTGAGAGAGGCACTGAGCATTCCCAACAAGTTGTCTTCTTGAGCCTACCTCATTGATCCGTTTCATTGTGTTGTGTTAAGTTAAAAAATATCGCCGATATGACGTGGCTAGGTTGTTGAGACACTGTATGTTTTTTCGTGAGAATCAGAGTTCAATTCGTTTTTCGGATATACTGGTTAAAGCTTCGCATTTTTACGCTGAAACTCTTGAGGCGAAATTGGAATCATTCCTTAACAAGGTGACAGTAGTTTTCCTCACTTACGATATTATGACGTTCTTAGATAATACAAATCTCCTTCATCATAACCAACATGGATTCCGCAAACAGAGATCATGTGAAACTCAGCTCGCCCTATTTGCCCAAGAAATTCACAGTGCCGTAGACACTGGCGAGCAGATTGATGCCGTATTCCTGGACTTCAGGAAGGCATTTGATACGGTTCCGCACTTACGTTTAGTGAAAAAAATACGAGCTTACGGAATATCGGACCAGGTTTGTGATTGGATTCAGGATTTCCTAGAAGAAAGAACACAACATGTCATTCTTAACGGTTCAAAATCTGCAGATGTAGAGGTAATTTCGGGAGTACCGCAGGGAAGCGTGATAGGACCTTTATTGTTTACAATATACATAAATGACTTAGTTGACAACATCGGTAGCTCCGTGAGGCTATTTGCAGATGACACGGTTGTCTACAAGAAAGTAGCAACATCAGAAGACTCGTACGTACTCCAGGAGGACCTGCAGAGGATTAATGCATGGTGCGACAGCTGGCAGCTTTCCCTAAACGTAGATAAATGTAATATAATGCGCATACATAGGGGCAGAAATCCATTCCAGTACGATTATGCCATAGGTGGTAAATCATTGGAAGCGGTAACGACCGTAAAATACTTAGGAGTTACTATCCGGAGCGATCTGAAGTGGAATGATCACATAAAACAAATAGTGGGAAAAGCAGGCGCCAGGTTGAGATTCATAGGAAGAATTCTAAGAAAATGTGACTCATCGACGAAAGAAGTAGCTTACAAAACGCTTGTTCGTCCGATTCTTGAGTATTGCTCATCAGTATGGGACCCTTACCAGGTTGGATTAATAGAAGAGATAGACATGATCCAGCGAAAAGCAGCGCGATTCGTCATGGGGACATTTAGTCAGCGCGAGAGCGTTACGGAGATGCTGAACAACCTCCAGTGGCGGACACTTCAAGAAAGGCGTTACGCAATACGGAGAGGTTTATTATCGAAATTACGAGAGAGCACATTCCGGGAAGAGATGGGCAACATATTACTACCGCCCACATATATCTCGCGTAATGATCACAATGAAAAGATCCGAGAAATTAGAGCAAATACGGAGACTTACAAGCAGTCGTTCTTTCCACGCACAATTCGTGAATGGAACAGGGAAGGGGGGATCAGATAGTGGTACAATAAGTACCCTCCGCCACACACCGTAAGGTGGCTCGCGGAGTATAGATGTAGATGTAGATATGGCACGGTCACGTAAAATCGGTATTTGGGAAGGCGAGTGAAAGATTTTCATAGGGAATTCAGATGGTAAGTTAAACATACTACCCCACGCTAAGCCCTTTGTACAAGAGTGGTTTATTGTCAGTTTATTTAGCGTATGACTACGTCACAAATAATAATATTACAGTTATCTCAAACTACAAACTAATACTCAGGCCGCGAATATCACCGGCCGCTGTGGCCGAGCGTTTCAGGGCGCTTCAGTCCGGAACCGCGCTGCTGCTACGGTCGAAGATACGAATCCTGCCTCTGGCATGGCTGTGTGTGATGATCTCAGATGTTAAGCCCCATAGTGCTCAGAGCCGTTTTTTGAGGCCGCGAATATAGTCTACTTACTCCTCCGTCATCACCAGGAACTATGCTGGATCACCAGAGAATCTCTCAGCGGACGTTCTTGACCGAGCGAGATGGTGCAGTGGTTAGCACGCTGGACTCGCATTCGGGAGGACAACGCTTGAAACGCACGTCCGGCCATCCTGACTTAAGTTTTCCGCAATTTCCCTAAATCGGTTCAGGGAAATCCCGGGAGGGTTTCTTTGAAAGGGCACGGCCGTCTTCCTTCCCCATCCTTCACTAACCCGATGGGACGGATGACGTCGCTGTTAGGTCCCATCCCCCGAATCAATCAATCAACCAACCAAATTTCTTGAATTACATAGCTCATAGTCTGCTTCTCAGGCCGACAGTCACAACTTGATAGAGTTACTTTCTTCCACTTTTGCAAAGTGTCGGCACACCTTCCAATGTTGCTTGTTACTCGGTTAAGAACCGACCAGATCTTGGGTGACAATCCATGTTCCGTCGTAGCATTAATTCGCCATGTCTCTCTTCACAAGTCATCAGTACTAAATCTGGCCAACGAAAATTCTTGCGGCTTCCAGGGGTGGGTGACGAGATCGAAGCCTACCTTTACAGATGCTTCGAAAGTCTGCTACGGTACTGATAACATGTATCCAACACTGTGCGATTGAAATGGCGGTCTGCTGTGAAAGTACTCCAAAGACGAATTACGTGGGGCAGTACGATTCATCTGGGCAAAATGTCTGAACTGTACACAGATTCACATTGAACGCCTAGCGGTATATGGACTAAACGCAATGTCGCATCGAGTCGTAATGAAATGGTGCCAAAAAATGACAAAGATTGCTCAGACGTTGGTGATACTAATCGGAAAGGGTTGTCATCGTCATCGACTATAGACGACAATGTTCAAGGAATAGAGGAACTAATTGGCAGAAATCGCAGATTTTCCAACGATAAGAACGTTAACACAGCGGTTCTCGAATACCTCCCCGACCAAGGAGCGGGTTTCTGTCGTCGTAGAATTGAGTGATTGATAGAGGGTTCCGACCGTTGTTTACAGAGATTTCGTGACCATTTTAGAAATTTCTGTCATGTGGAACTGCCAGGGTCTTAAACTTTCGGTATAGACGATATGAAAGTGTAACAGATATGATCACGGAACGTAAATGGGAAATGAAAGTGATGCACTTCTCGCGGAATCTTGTTAGATAAATTTAGATAACCTGTTTTCAAAGAACACTATGCTCCCATTATGCTACCACCGCCGTATACCTCACTTGGGAATCATGAGAAGGACGTGAGAAAGATTAGGACACGAACAAAGGAATATAGACGCTCATTTTTCCGTCGCTCAGTAGAAGGATAGAAAAGGAAAGCAAATCGATAATATCGGTACGATGTACCCCCCGCCTTGCACTGTACAGCGGCCAACGGAGTAATTATGTAGATGTAGATCACTGATTTGAACTTGCGTTTCGTGTTTAATGGCCTCCAAGTCGCGGAAACGTTACATGCTAAACTCCCATCCCTCAGTGGCGCAAGCAGACATGTCACCCAGTGTGTAATACGCAGAATGAGAGAAGGAAGAGAAAAAGAGAGAGAGACAGAGAGGGAGGGGGGGGGGTGAGATGATTTTTTTTAAGAAAGTAAATAGTTGTTTCTGGGGTATGTCTGCTTATTACGTTAGGAACTCTTTAATCATTTTAATCTGATAATCAGACATGTCAGTTTCGTATTCGTTGCGTTACGTTATGTCAGTATTATCTTGATCCGCTTTGTAACCAGCGACGCCATATAAATACAAAATGTCAATTCTTTAGAGCTGCGACACACATGGCTGCAATGTGTCCTGAATAAACAATATGGAGTTAAAATAACACACAACTGCGTGGCAGTGTGTGTTGGCTATGTAAATGTCAATTTAGTTCCATGTTCAATATTAGGACACTGCGTAGCAACTGTATAAAAGCACAGCGTATTCTGCATCCAGTCGCACATTATTATTACATGCGGGTACAGTCTGTTCCTGTACTACTGTCTTGAGTTGCAAAGTTCTCAAAAAATGTCTGCATATCGAATCCAAAAGCAACGTTTAGTAAATAAAAATTATTTTCAGAATGTGGTGATCGAGGAGATTAATGATTTTTTTTTACTGCAGTTTGGTATCTACGTGAATAAGTATTACAGATCTGAGGTTCTGTCCTCGGGTGGGCAATCTATTTTTCTAGTGGATATCTTGACGTTCACTTCTGCCAGTGCTTCGTGTTTGCAGAAAAAAACCATACTTAACGGAAAGAAAGAAGAGAGTTAAAAGGAAGGGAACGGACGTTCTGGCTGGCAGACAGACAGACAGACAGACACAACTCAAAACAATCACAAAAGGTAAGGGATAATCTGTGGAAACGCCGAAAGGTACGGTAAGAACGATAGAGCTGTAGCCAATTTTTTTTTTTTTTTTATGACGACAAGGAATACGTGACTCGATAATAGAGGGCATTGGTTCCACGGCAGGGCAAAGACCGGGATGTGGAGCATCGTGACTGAAAAACGATCATTTATGAGCAAGGGGCGTTCATTGAAGTCGGTGATGGAATGAAGGGACGGTGCTCTGTAGTTCAAGATGGCTCTGAGCACTATGGGACTCAACTTCTAAGGTCATCAGTCCCCTAGAACTTAGAACTACTTAAACCTAACTAACCTAAGGACATCACACGCATCCATGCCCGAGGCAGGATTCGAACCTGCGACCGTAGCGATCGCGCGGTTCCAGACTGTAGCGCCTAGAACCGTTCGGCCACTCCGGCCGGCGCTCTGTAGTTGTTATCAAAAATTGTTCAAATGGCTCTGAGCACTATGAGACTTAACATCTGACGTCATCAGTCCCCTAGAACTTAGAAGTACTTAAACCTAACTAACCTAAGGACATCACATACATCCATGCCCGAGGCAGGATTCGAACTTGCGACCGTAGCGGTCGCGCGGTTACAGACGTAGTTATCATCCTGACGGTGTAACTCAAAAGACTATTCTCTGAGACTCAAAAGCCTTGGAGAAGTTGTCCGACACGATACTGCAGTGCTTGTGTTGTTCAGATACTCAATGGTTCAAATGGCTCTGAGCACTATGGGACTCAACTGCTGAGGTCATTAGTCACCTAGAACTTAGAACTAGTTAAACCTAACTAACCTAAGGACATCACAAACATCCATGCCCGAGGCAGGATTCGAACCTGCGACTGTAGCGGTCTTGCGGTTCCAGACTGCAGCGCCTTTAACCGCACGGCCACTTCGGCCGGCTAGATACTCAATGCAATCTTGCAACCTTCATCCGCGCATGTCCGAAGGTACAGGCACTGCGGCGATTAGAGCCGTTATGAAGTACATGAAATGTATTCGCAGTTGCGAACATGGGCAACCATCAGCTGTGTTATGGAATGACTGCAATGTAAATTTGTGCTAGACTGATACTCGAACCCGGATTTCCCGCTTGTTGGTCCAATACAGATTCTCATTGCCTTCATTCCACTATACAGCTGATGACTGTCTATATTCGCAGCTGCGAATACATTCTTGCAGTCTTGTCCAGTCTCCTGACAAGGAGAGAGTTTCTAATTAAATTAAATTATAAAGTTACGTTTCCGAACACGGGTTCGGACGGCTTGTGAAATTACGAATCACATGACAACAATCACGAGTTGTTCGATTTATTAATTGGAAAGTCAATACAATTAATTAATGAATAAATGATATAAAATCAATTTTCCTCCGCTCCCGCCATCGACTGGATGGAGGGTGGAGAAGCTTTCAGGACCACAGGTTAATTATTACCGGTATTATTAATTAGTCCGCAGCTCATGGTCTCGTGGTAGCGTTCTCGCTTCTCGAGCACGGGGTCCCGGGTTCGATTCCCGGCGGGGTCAGGGATTTTCACCTGCCTCGAGATGACTGGGTGTTGTTGTGTCATCCTCATCATCATCATTCATCCCCATTACGGTCGGAGGAAGGCAATGGCAAACCACCTCCACTAGGACCTTGCCTAGTACGGCGGTGCAAGTCCGCCGCATCTTCCCCTACGCTCTGTCAAGGAGTATGGGACCTCATCATCAACATTTTTAATTACGAGCAAGATGGCGAAATTCTGCATAGGTTCCGAGCTGTTTCTTTAAATTTCAATCCACGGCATCGATTCGCTAGGATACAAGGATTGCCGTTTTCGCGCAATTGGCGCCACCTCTGTCAGCCTCCCCAACTCCTGGACTGGGAGGCAGTGACGTCACTGGCCGGAAGAAATTTTAACCGACACACCCGTTAGGTTGCTTGCAGGAAATTCTTTCTGCCGGCGGACGCCTACGGTGGAAGAGATGTCCGCAATGACAGAAGTGCGGAGAGCTGCTGTCATCGACCCGTATTCTCGCAGTTCTAGAGTGGAGTCACTTCATGAGCAGTAGAGCGCGGATTGTCGTCCTTTGCGGCATCTGTGAGTTTGCTTCCGTTACTTGGTAGAAGCCATTGAGCAAACAGTTCGCTTCAGCGCCGCAGTTTCTAACAACACGATCGCAGTAATTCTGATCATGATTTTACGAACGATGCACCCGTTTGCATCTCGATCGACGGGCATAACGACTTTTTACTTACAGTTGCTGTAAGCTAGTCGCGGCAGCACGAATACCTACGCGAGAAATTTGTAACGACATACAAGAAGACCGGCAGACGATCAGCTCATGCTGTAGGGACTGCCATTTGACCCTCAGCATACAAAATGTTTAAATGTGTGTGAAATCTTATACACTACTTAACCTAAATTATCCTAAGGACAAACACACACACCCAGGCCCGAGGGAGGACTCGAACCTCCGCCGGGACCAGCCGCACACCTCAACATACACAAATGTAACATATTGCGCGTAAGTAGACAGAAAGACCTTTTATTGTGAGATCATACTACTGCAACACAACCCTTCGAAGCATTCACATCCATAAAATGCTTAGGGGTATGCGTACGGAGCGATTTAAAGTTGAACGCCCACATAAAACTAACCGCAGGTAAGACAGATGCCAGTCTGAGATACGTTGGAAGAATCGACAGGAAACAAAGTAACTTACAAGATCCTCGTTCGACTAACACTATCGGGCTTTTGTTGAAACGCAGAGGTCGTGGCTATTGATTATTTCCCTTGCGATTCAGAATTCAAGTTTCTTCGCGAATTTCTGCCAGTGCACCCTCTCAAAGGGGCTGGACTGATTAGTTCGTGTTTCATTCCTGTGTTCATTGATATTTTGTTGTTTTGTCTTGACCTGCCATGTTATTTCAGTAGTTGTGGGAAGCTCCATCTTCTATATCATGTTCCATGCTAATTCTCATTTCAAGTGTTTTTTGTGTGTATACATCTAATTTACATACGAAACCTGTCTGTCTGCTAGTGTGCAGTATACCCTTGTTTCTGCTAGGCGCGAATAGCCAAGATCGATGGAACTGACAATCGACAGGTGAGGTTGGAGCATGACCTCGAAACCAATCTGCTTGTGAGAAAAGGATGCTGTATTCCTAAGTGTATTTACACTCCTGGAAATTGAAATAAGAACACCGTGAATTCATTGTCCCAGGAAGGGGAAACTTTATTGACACATTCCTGGGGTCAGATACATCACATGATCACACTGACAGAACCACAGGCACATAGACACAGGCAACAGAGCATGCACAATGTCGGCACTAGTACAGTGTATATCCACCTTTCGCAGCAATGCAGGCTGCTATTCTCCCATGGAGACGATCGTAGAGATGCTGGATGTAGTCCTGTGGAACGGCTTGACATGCCATTTCCACCTGGCGCCTCAGTTGGACCAGCGTTCTTGCTGGACGTGCAGACCGCGTGAGACGACGCTTCATCCAGTCCCAAACATGCTCAATGGGGGACAGATCCGGAGATCTTGCTGGCCAGGGTAGTTGACTTACACCTTCTAGAGCACGTTGGGTGGCACGGGATACATGCGGACGTGCATTGTCCTGTTGGAACAGCAAGTTCCCTTGCCGGTCTAGGAATGGTAGAACGATGGGTTCGATGACGGTTTGGATGTACCGTGCACTATTCAGTGTCCCCTCGACGATCACCAGTGGTCTAGGAGATCGCTCCCCACACCATGATGCCGGGTGTTGGCCCTGTGTGCCTCGGTCGTATGCAGTCCTGATTGTGGCGCTCACTTGCACGGCGCCAAAGACGCATACGACCATCATTGGCACCAAGGCAGAAGCGACTCTCATCGCTGAAGACGACACGTCTCCATTCGTCCCTCCATTCACGCCTGTCGCGACACCACTGGAGGCGGGCTGCACGATGTTGGGGCGTGAACGGAAGACGGCCTAACGGTGTGCGGGACCGTAGCCCAGCTTCATGGAGACGGTTGCGAATGGTCCTCGCCGATACCCCAGGAGCAACAGTGTCCCTAATTTGCTGGGAAGTGGCGGTGCGGTCCCCTACGGCACTGCGTAGGATCCTACGGTCTTGGCGTGCATCCGTGCGTCGCTGCGGTCCGGTCCCAGGTCGACGGGCACGTGCACCTTCCGCCGACCACTGGCGACAACATCGATGTACTGTGGAGACCTCGCGGCCCACGTGTTGAGCAATTCGGCGGTACGTCCACCCGGCATCCCGCATGCCCACTATACGCCCTCGCTCAAAGTACGTCAACTGCACATACGGTTCACGTCCACGCTGTCGCGGCATGCTACCAGTGTTAAAGACTGCGATGGAGCTCCGTATGCCACGGCAAACTGGCTGACACTGACGGCGGCGGTGCACAAATGCTGCGCAGCTAGCGCCATTCGACGGCCAACACCGCGGTTCCAGGTGTGTCCGCTGTGCCGTGCGTGTGATCAGCCCTCTCGCAGTGTCCGGAGCAAGTATGGTGGGTCTGACACACCGGTGTCAATGTGTGCTTTTTTCCATTTCCAGGAGTGTATGTGAATATATTTTTTATGAAATGACGTGAGCAAAAAACAACTTACTTTACTTTTTTTCTTTCATAATAAGAGTAAACACATGGTAAAAGGGAAGCCGCTGGAATGACATAGAACTTTTGCGTTATATCGCTGATAATAGATGAATAGATTGATCTTCAATTACGTTATCGTAACTTTTGTACCTTTTTTTGTCCGCTTGAGCTCGGAGTTAGGGGATGTAAGTTTCAGTGTACTACTCTCGTGGTCTTGCGGTAGCGTTCTCGCTTCCGCGCACAGGGTCCCGGGTTCGATTCCCGGCGGGGTCAGGGATTTTTCCCTGTCTCCGGATGACTGGGTGTTATTGTGTCGTCTGCATCATCATCTTTCATCCACATTACGGTCGGAGGAGGGCAATGGCAAACCACCTCCGCTGGGACCTTGCCTAGTCAGCGATGCGGGTCTCCCGCATCGTCCCCTACCTCCTCAGAGCATGGGACCTCCTCATCCACATCATCATCATCTCTCTTTTCTAGCAATGACTGAGCCGTTCATTGTATTTAATCGTATGTAATTATTTTAAAAAATCGGATACCTTCCCTATCGCCATATAACGTCGATAATTTGTATAATATTTTGATGTTTTGCAGCAGACGAAAACGAGAAGTTGGAAGCGGATTGTTCAGTGATGAAACAACCGAAAACTGTATGTGTTCTTTCGTTAATTCTTCTTTAATCAGGGACAAAATCGCCCCCCGCCCCCTCCGCCCGCCAGAACCGAGATTATTTTGCCAAGAGTTTTCTGTATCTTATGTATCTTCCTGCCTAAGGATTCCTCTGATTGATCGGTGACATATCATCGAACAGTGACGTCACCCAACATGCTCACCGGCCTGATGTCTCATTTTTAAAAATCTCATTGATGTTGGCACACTAGAAATTTAATGAATTTTAATTTTCATATCGGCAACTTAACTGAACCACATGCTTCGTCAGGGAAAGAGATTTATGAAATCATCAGCGGAACGTGGATTCTTGTTGCGATAATTAATTCATTTAAAGTCTGATATTATTCGAAATATTTTGTAAAGTCGCTCACTCAGATATCATTCGTTGAGATATAGCAGTATACAAGGGAGGATTGTTTCTAGGTTAATGTGCCAGGTAACGGGGTTTGAGCGACTGGCAGTTCATTAACTTCTTTTTTCAATCTCACCGCTTCCACTAAAGTTCAAAAGCTACGAAGGTCCAACACTGCAAACCCGAGACCCATCTTTGTGGCGCTGGTCAGCGGCCTTGAGAACTTCGTACCCACAGCAGTGTCGTCCTTTCCTGTCCAAGGCGACAGGGCTTCGGCCCAGCTAGCCAGCGTCACGCCGTGAATCTCAGAAACCACCGCTCCGTGGCAGAGCCATCTCCCCGGCCTGCACTCGGCCGCATCCGAGTGAGAAATTCGCTCGTTCCAGCCGAGGCGCTGCGCTGTGAAACCCAACTTACGGCCGCCTCCAGCCCTGCCCTCATTACATCCATCCGGTCGCTAGCGGGAGATCTACGTCGAGGTCAGTCGGTAAGCCTCCGTCTGTAGACCGTGCGAGGATGCGAACAGGACTCTCAGTCGCTAGGACGGCCGTCCGGCGTACGGTTTACCGTCGTTTCTCGAAACAGCTGAAGATAAAAGGCGGGACGGTTCCTTTCACAAGTACACGGCCGTTTCCCTCCCCTACACATTCCCAGTCTGTGCGCTCCGTCTCTAGTAATCCTCGTTGCCGACGCGGGACAATAAACCGCAGTTTTCCTTTTGCTTGTAAAGTCAGTGGTTTGAAATCTCAGCCCCAAAACTAATGCTGACGTCGTGACTGAAAAACAGCTTTTCGGTTAAAGATAGTGTTGTGTACACGCAGGCGCAGCGCTCGTCCGTCTCCGCACTACGAAATGGCGCTGCCATAGAGACGGACCCAAATTCTGCTTCCGCCGATCTGCATAGTAATATGTAACGCAGCCAATGAGATTGCACACTCGTGCAGTGATACATGAGCGCGCGAGGTATTATAACGAGTGTACAGACCTCCGATTAGTCAGTCTGTATCAGTCTGCATTTGTCTGCACCAGTCTGTACGGGTTCTACATTTGTCTGTACCAGTCTATAGTCAAGTTTCAGTCTGCGCCTAATAAGATTACCCTATTCCTGTACATAGCCCTGAAGATAAATGTATAGACACTTTTGTCAAGTATCAGAGATATATGTGAGAATAAGATTCACGTACCAATACCAAAGGAACTTCAGATTGTCAATTGTAAATAGCATCCAGAATCAAGTTAAGTAATTTTTATGCTTGTTATTATTTTAATAAATGTGTGGGAAAATTAATCAAGTTCTGTTTAAAGTTGGTCACCGTCAATCTGCCACTCTAAGCGTGCAAATGGCATTTCTATCGTCTGACCTAACGGCAAAAGATAAACACGCCACGATAAGACCACGAGACATATTGCTGACACTCGCCTACTTCGTTAGAGCGACAAGTCAAATAACCTGATGGGGTGTGTACTGAAGGTATTACAGTACGCACACCACAGATAGACAAGTGTGCTGACTTCTCAAACGTTTGCTGTCTATGATTATGTTCTCCATCGCCTTCTCAATTCAGCCTGCCGCAAGCCACCGCATGATGATTTCCCGTTCTGCTCGCATACAGAGCGAGGAAAAAACGTCTGTATAGATCTCCCAACAAGTCCTAATTTCTCCTACCATCGTGGTCCTTACGCTAATGTGCGTTAGTGGTAGTAGAATCGCACTGCAGTCAGCCTTAAATGCCGGGGCTCTCTAAATTTTCTCAATTGTGTTCGTCGAAATGGACGAGCCCTTTCCTCCTGGAAATCCCGTTTGATTTCCCGAAGCACCTCCGTAGTTAAAAGTCAAATAAAAGCAGTCTCAGTCGCGTTTTCAGATTTTTTTATTTGTTAGCAATCGGTTTCGGCCCTCTCCGCAGACCATCTTCAGGATTTTGACCGCCATTATGGCTATTGGTGGCTGCAGACGGAGCCGGAGTTTTAAAAGCAAGGTTGTCACTGCTCCTTACGTCTGAGGATCTCGCTCCGTCTGCCGCCACCAGCGGCCATAATGGCGGTCAAAAGCCTGAAGATGGTCTGAGAAAAGAGCCGAAACCGGTTGCTAACAAATAAAAAAACTGGGAACGCTATCGAGACCGTTTTTATTTGATTTTTAGCATGTAATACCTATCGCTGTGCTCCAATTACAGACTGCTTTCTAAAATTTTTTCATCCCCATAGCATTTGCGCATTGATCGAACCTACCGGTAACAAACCTACAGCCAGCCTCTGAATATATTCGATGTCTTCCATTCATCTGACCCGCTAAACGGTGGGGTCCCAAACACTCGAGCATTACTGAAGAATGGGTCGCACTAATGTTCCATACCTAGTGTCCTTCACAGACCAGCCACGCTTTCCTAAAATTAAGCCAGTAAACCGAAGTCGGATCTTTCGGTTTCCCTACTACCATCTTTGTGCCCTTTCTGTTACACATTACTTTGCAACGTTACGCCTAGATATAATGGACATGACTTTGTTCTGCGGGGCACCACTACTGTGCTCGATCGTTACAGGTTTGTTTTTCCTAGTTATCTACATTAACTTACATTTTTCTACGTTTTGATCAAGCTGCTATTCATCACATTACCTAGTCATCATCTATCGCCGCGCGGAATGATCGCGCGGTTTGAGGCGCCATGTCACCGACTGCGCGGCCCTTCCCGCCGGAGGTTCGAGTCCTCCTGGGGCATGGATGTGTTTGTTGTTCTTAGCACAAGTTAGTTTAAATAGTGTGTAAGTCTAGGGACCAATGGCCTCAGCAGTTTGGTGCCTCAGGAATTCATAGACATTTGAACATTCATCTTCTGTCCTCCTACAATCACCCAATGACGACACCTTCCCCTACACTTCAGCATCACTAGCAGACTTGTGCAGACAGCTGTTCAACCTGACTAGCAGATCATTTTTGTACACAGAGAACTACAGCGATCGTGTCACACTTCCTCGCGGTATTCCTAGCGCCATAGAGGACAACGTACTGAGTTCTATTCTTTAAGAAGTTTTCAAGTCACTCGCATACCTGCGGACCTGTTCCGTACGCTCGCACCTTCGTTTACAGTCTGCAGTGTGGCACCATATCAAACGGTTATCGGGAATCTAGGAATATGGAATCTGCCTGTTGCCTTTCATCCGTGGCTCGCAGGATATCACGCGAGAAAAGGTCTAGCTGAGTTTCGCACGAGCGGCGCCTTTTCTTGATCAGCATAAACGTGACTCTTTCTGACGTACGCTTGTTCGAGCTTACAAAGTTAGTGAGAGAATATGAGCAATACTATCTTTAATGTACATCTTTAGAGAACAGGAAACATGTATGTTGTGTCTACGTAGATATTTTTCACAGTTAAGTTCCACTTGTTGTCTCACGCAAAGACCACTGCGCAACAAGAGTGACGCATTGTCAGGAATAAGTACAGGGTGTATAAAAAAGGATCATCCTATTTGGCATGTAATCATCCGATTTGGCACGTCTATATTTCTGAAACCAATAAACGTATACAATGAATTTTGTGTTTTGATGAACGGGAAACTCAAAAAGCTTTTTTTTTTCATACCTTTTCGTAGGAGTTCAATATGCCCCCTTGAGATGCAAGACATATGCCAGTGCGGAATTCAAATTGTTCCCACACTGCGGCGGACATGTCTTGAGTTACTGCTTCCACAGCTGCTGTTATGCTATGTCTCAGTTTGTTGGTAACGGAGGCACATAAACAGTCTCTTATAACACCCCCCCCCCCCCATCCACCTAACAAATAGTCGCATACAGTCAGTCCGATGACCTTGGAGGCCAGTAATGTAAGGCTGAATCATTTGGTCCAGTGCGACCGATTTATTGTTTAGTAAACCTTTGATTTGAAAATTCTCGCACTTCCAGATACCAGTGTGCCGGTGGTCCAACCTTTTGGTAAATAAAGTCGTTCGAATCAGTCTCCAACTGTGGGAAAAGAAAGTTCTCGGCAAAGAAAAATGGACCGTATACCGTTTACTGTGAAAATTCACAAAACACATCAAATTTTGGAAAGTCCCTCTCATGTTTTACAACTTCATGCTGTTGTTGCGTACCCCGTATTCTCACATTATGACGGGCCACCTTTCCATTTAAATGGAATGTTGCCTCGTCACTAAACACTAAGCGTGTCATTCTCCATCTTGCCAAGAACGAAATTACAGAACTCCACATGTTGTTGCTTGTCACCTTCACGAAGAGCTTGCAGTAGTTGAATTGTGTATGTGTATGGTATCGTGTGTAAACGTCGACGCAGCGCGCAACAGACGGACATCGGGGCATGTTGAGCTAGCGAGCTGCACGGCGAACAGATTTCTGCGAACTCTTTGTGAAGCCTGACAGATTCATTCGACGTCTGTGTCAGACACTCGGGGACGAACAACCTCTCTCTCGGAATTGTTCATGTCATCGCCTAATGCTCTGTGCTGTACGAGGATCCACGCCATAACCTGTACGAAAGACACGCTGAACAGTTATTACTGACCCGCACTGCGCAAAACGTTGAACATAAAACGCTGTCTATTGCCCCGACACTACGAGGTGTGGCTAGAAAAGAACCGGACTAGTACTGGTGAAACAATAAAACGAATGCAATAAGGCTGAAAGTCGCGTGGCCTGTCACGTGACTCTCGCTCCGCCTACTGCTCGAGTTTCATCTGCCTCCTCCACTCAGTCTGCCCGTGGCGTCTGTTTTAAGTAGTTGACGTTTTGTCTGTGCGTCGGAAAATGTTGAGTGTACAGAACGAACAGCGTGTTAACATCAAATTTTGTTTCAAACTAGGAAAATCTGCAAGTGAAACGTTTGTAATGTTACAAGTGTACGGCGATGATTGTTTATCGCGAACACAAGTGTTTGAGTGGTTTAAACGATTTAAAGATGGCCGCGAAGACACCAGTGATGACACTCGCACTGGCAGACCATTGTCAGCAAAATCTGATGCAAACATTGAAAAAATCAGTAAACTCGTTCGACAAGATCGCCGTTTAACAATCAGAGCAGTGTCTGAGTTAACAGGAGTTGACAAGGAAAGTGTTAGGCAGATTCTTCATGAAAGTTTCAACATGAACAAAGTGTGTTCAAAAATGGTTCCAAAGTGTCTCACAATTGAACAGAAGGAACGCCGAAGAATGATTTGTTCTGACATCCTGGAAAACATTGAAAGTCATCCCACCTTCTTACAAAATCGATGCATTGGAAAACTCCTGGTTCTCCACGACAAAGAAAAGCACGAATGTCAAAATCGAAATTCAAGGCAATGATGATTGTTTTTTTTGACATCAAAGGGATTGTGCACATTGATTGGGTACCAGAGGGACAAACAGTGAATCAGCATTACTACATTAGCGTCCTGGCTACCCTACGTGAACGAGTACGGAGAAAACGGAACGATTTGTGGAGAAAAAAGTCATGGATCCTTCACCAAGACAATGCCCCAGCTCACACTGCGTTGTCAGTGAAGACGTTTTTGGCAAAACACAACATTCCCATCTTAGATCATCCACCCTACTCACCTGATTTGGCCCTCTGTGACTTTTTTCTTTTCCCTAAAGTCAAGTCAGCTTTGAAAGGAACTAGATTTGAGACTGTTGAAGCAGTAAAAGAAAAAGCGACGGAAGTAATGTATGGACTTACCTAAAATGATCTGCAGCATTGCTATGAACAGTGGAAAATTCGTATGGAGCGGTGTAGAGACCGAGGAGGAGAGTACATTGAAGGAGACAACATGAAATTGTAAATAAATGTTTTTTCCAGCATCAGTCCGGTTTTTTTCTAGCCGCACCTCGTATTTCAACTAGAACTGAAGTTGGCGCACACTGCTACTACCTAGCGAGAGCCATATAAAACTCGAGATTTTGCTCTTTCTAAGAGTACGTTGTTCACGCACATATCTCAAATAACATAATGGTTACGATTTTTTTTTAATCGAATGATTCTTACACCCTTATACATGTTTCGAGTTTGATGCGGAGGCATTTCTCTTGCGGTGGGGATAACAGGTGAATCACAGTGTGCGAGTGAAATGGCACAGCAACCGGTAAGTACTCAAATTTTGAAGTACGAAGGTCGCTGCGATTCTTGTGGGCAAAACGTTTCAATTGCACTGTGAAATGCTGGCGGCGTATGTATCACATGCGATGTCGCGTCCAGTCCTAGTGAAATGGTGCCCACAATTTGACGAATGCTGCACACATCTTGCACCGTACTGTTTCCATCGTTTCAGAAAGCTGAAAGAACAATTGGGGGAAAGAGATTTGATGAGAACGTTCACATAGCGGTTCACGAATGGGTTCATGAGCAAGGAGCGGATTGCTACAGTCGAGGAAATGAACGACTGGTAGAAAGTTTGCCGGCCGAAGTGGCCGTGCGGTTAAAGGCGCTGCAGTCTGGAACCGCAAGACCGCTACGGTCGCAGGTTCGAATCCTGCCTCGGGCATGGATGTTTGTGATGTCCTTAGGTTAGTTAGGTTTAACTAGTTCTAAGTTCTAGGGGACTAATGACCTCAGCAGTTGAGTCCCATAGTGCTCAGAGCCATTTGGTAGAAAGTTCGGATCCTTATTTGCAGAGACTGGCTGAATATGTTGATAAATAGTGTAATGTATTTGTGTCACTATGAAATATAGTGCAGCATTCAATAAAAGTTACTTGGTCTGCCGTGATAACGTTTAACTTACTTTTTCAAGTCACCTCATGTAAGACATGGAGTTAATCTTTTACTGACATCCGTGCATGGCAATCAACTTCGGCGAAAGATCACACGTTGAAGGTAACCTCGGCTGTATGGACAGATAAGGAAAACCACCAATAAATTAAACTAATATTTAAAGAATGTAATGCTCGGTTGCTACTATTCATTCCGTACAGCCTTTCCCTATCAGTTAACCTGATTTTCTTGTACGTTTTTTTGGTATCATATTACCACTGAAATTATCTCTTTCTTTTTGAAGTTATACCTGCAGAAATAGTGCTTTACGGTCTCGTGATGACTATTATTAGATTTATCGGCTTTAAGTGTTGAATGAGGAACCGCACACACAGGAAAATGAACACTATGATCTCGCAACAATCAAGCTGGTGGAGGCTCTGTAATGGTGTGGGGCGTGTGCGGTTGGAGTGATATGGGACTCCTGATACATTTAGATACAACTTCGACACTTAAGACGTAGGCAATTGATTGTGTCTGGTATGACTACAAATGAATCGTACACGAACGAAAAACAAGAAGAAAGTGTTTGAAATCACATGTTCCATACTTACGTTGTCGTGTCAGTCGTTTAATATATCCACTTCCTGTCACGTTAATACACACACACACACACACACACACACACACACACACACACACACACACACTGGAAAGGTTTCTGGGGAAGGGCAGGGCAGGGCTGAAGCTGTGGGCTCTATTTCGCAAGGCAGTGCCATAAAACTACGGCAGTGTGTGTAATGTTACGGGAAGTGTGTCTTAGTGCATGGCGTTTTCATCATCACTACGGTAGTGACTGCCGTGTTCATTGTCTTATTACAGACAAGACAGTCGAAAACTCGTGTGATCTACAGCATCATCAGATGTGTACCGCACTGATGTTTATGTCGTGAAGGGCGGTATCTACTGCTGCTTGTATTGCCTTCATTACACCTCGATCAACTGCGACAGCAAGTAAAAGCAGAGACGAATGCTGTGTCCCGCCAGTGACACGGTTACACGAATATTTGAAGTGCACGCGTGCTACCGCAGTCGGTCTTTTCTAGACAGGGGTGCATTCCTGGCGTATCTGCCCGTCTGTGTGGCTGCCAGCTCAGCTCACGGAGTGAGTTAGTGCCGACCGATAAGGGATGGACTAACGAGGCAGCGGCGGTATCTGTGTCGCGCCGGCGGGGCCGGTATCTTTATTAGGGCGGCCTTTAAAACGCCGATGTCGCCACTGGTCTCATTAGGGCACGCCGTGTCGTAACAGCGTGTTCCTCCCAGAGTTACGGCCCGAGATCGAGGCAGGGCGCTCCCCGCGGGTCACTCCCATTGTCCGAGCAGCCTGGACCTCCCACCCAACCTGTGGAGAGCTGTCAGCGGCGGTGGACTGAGGCGGGCGTTGCACTGAGCAACAAGCCGGCAACGCTTCTGTAGGCAACTCTTGTCCTATTGCTGATATGGCAAAGTGCAGTAAATCTCTATGCACAGGGTGCTCGGAAATCCCCCTTGAAAACATCTAGGACTTGTAGAGTGGAGTGAGTACATAATACACTAAAGAGGCAGAGAAACTGGTACACCTGCCTAATGTTGTGTAGGGCCCCCGCGAGCACGCAAAAGTGCCGCAACACAACGTGGTATGGACTCGATTGATGTCTCTAGTTGTGCTGGAGGGAATTGACACTATGAATCCTGCAGAACTGTCCAAAACTCCGGAAGAGTACGAGGGAGTGGAGATCTCTTCTGAACAACACGTTGCAAGGCATCCCAGATATGCTCAATAATGCCCATGTCTGGGATGTTTGGTGCCCAGCGGAAGTGTTGAAGCTCAGTAGAGTGTTCCTGGTTGCTTTCGATGCAACAAACCACAATCTTCTGGGCGTGTGGGGTGTTGCATTGTCAGGCTGGAATTGCCCAAATCAGACGAATGCACAATGGACATGAATGGATGCAGGTGGTCCAACAGGATGCATACTTACGTGTCACCTGTCAAGGTCGTATTTAAACTTATTAGGGATCCCATATCATTCCAACTGCAGTCCGCCCCGGTAGCTGAGTGGTCAGCGTGACAGACTGTCAATCCTAAGGGCCCGGGTTCAATTCCCGGCTGGGTCGGAGATTTTCTCCGCTCAGGGACTGGGTGTTGTGTTGTCCTAATCATCATCATTTCATCCCCATCGACGCGCAGGTCGCCGAAGTGGCGTCAAATCGAAAGACCTGCACCAGGCGAACGGTCTACCCGACGGGAGGCCCTAGCCACACGACATTTCCATTATTCCAACTGCACACGCCGCACACCATTACAGATCCTCCACCAGCTTGAACATTCCTCTGCTGACATACAATTTCCATGGATTCATGAGGTTGTCTCCAAACCCGTGCCACGCGTGATTAGCCGAGCGGTCTAGGGCGCTGCAGTCATGGACTGTGAGGCTGGTCACGGCGGAGGTTCGAGTCCTCCCTCGGGCATGGGTGTGTGTATTTGTCCTTAGGATAATTTAGGTTAAGTAGTGTGTAAACTCAGGGACTGATGACCTTAGCAGTTAACTCCCGCAAGATTTCACACACATTTGAACATTTTTTTTTCCAAACCCGTACACGTCCATCCGCTCAATACAATTAGAAACGAGACTCGTCCGACCAGGCAACATGTTTCCAGTCATCAACAGTCGAATGTCAGTGTCGACGGGCCCAGGTGAGGCGTAAAGCTTTGTGTCGTGTAGTCATCAAGGGTACACGAGTGGGCCTTCGGCTCCAAAAGCCCATTTCGATGATGTTCCGTTGAATGGTTCGCACGCTGACACTTGTTGATGGCCCAGCATTGAAATCTGCAGCAATATGGGGAAGGATTGCATTTCTGTCACGTTGAACGATTCTTTTCAGGCCTCGTTGGTCCCGTTCTTGCAGGATCTTTTCCGGCCGCAGCAGTGCCGGAGCTTTTATGTTTTACCGGGTTCCCGACATTCACGGTAAACTCGTGAAATGGTCGTACGGAAAAAATCTCCACTTCACCGCTACCTCGTAGATGCTGTGTCCCATCGCTCGCGCGCCGACTGTAACACCACGGTCGAACTCTTTTAAATCTTGATAACCTGTCATTATAGCAGCAATAACCGATCTAACAACTGCGCCAGATAATTGTTGTCTTATATAGGCATTGCCGACCGTAGCGCCTTATTTAGCCGGTGTAGACATCTCTGTATTTGAATAAGCATGCCTGTACCAGTTTCTTTGGCGCTTCGGTGTATTTCGAATAGGAACCAATGTCCGGAAACGTACCGTTTCCGTGCCAGAGCCGCTTGAAAACATGTTTGCTAGGACTGCAACAGGGTAGTCATGGTGGGGCGGGGGGCAGGGGGTACTTACGTCGGATTGGATGCTGTCATTTGACGTGCATCCTACCTCTCTGACTTCGTTCGAGCCTCATTCATGTGTCTGTAAGTGTTAGAGGTGGTATGGAGTGTTGGAGGTAGCATGGGTGCAATTGTTGATCATCCATAAGATACCAGATGATTCTGAGAGAAACATCCATTGCACGAGCAATTGCTCGTGTACTTGGTGACGGGTTCTGTTCAACACGACGGAGTACAGCCCCTTCCAATTCGGGTAGGTGTACGGCGTCTCTTCGAAGCACCACAAACACGCCCGGTGCGTAATTTTGGCGAAAACAGTACTCGATACAGTAGAACGTTGTGCATAACGATCTTGACAAGGATGACGAGCAACTCTTCCATTACCGTGAGCTTCGCCATATGGAACGATCATGTCGGTGTATTCCGCAAACGGATATTCAACCGTGTTGCACCAACATCATGACCACCTTGTTGCAAACCTACCTAGCAAACGTGTTTTCAAACGGCTGTAGCGTATACTCACTCCTCTCTACAAGTCCTAGAAGTTTGTAACGGTAATTTCCGAACGTCGTGTATAACAGGAAATGCCCTGACTAATTCACTGACTTACCATAATCCAGCCCAAACCGCTAAGGACAGAAACTTGAAGTTTTGAGAGGGTCTTGATTTTATGCTGTAGGCATAATTTAAGAAGGTTTTTTTTTTTTAAATTACACCCCTAAGGGAATGAAATAGAGATGAAAGTTTTTTGATAAATGTCGCTATTAAGGCAATTTTAAGCCCACGAGAGCAAATCTGAAACCTAATTTTTGTAGCCAAGTTACGGCTGTAAAGGCGAAGTCAGCGTACCGCACGGCGCTGTCAATTGTTAAAGATGGCTGCTGTGCTTCACACGTCCACGGCGTTGGGAGCAGCAAAGTGTGATTCGTTTTCTAGGGAGAAAGGGACGAACCATCGAGATATATATATGGGGAAACTGTCTCGCTTTCAGAACTGTGAGGTGGTGGTGTTGTGACAAAGGCTGTGAAGTCTTGCATGACAATCTCTACGTTTACAAAAATGGCTCTGAGCACTATGGGACTTAACATGTGAGGTCATCAGTCCCCTAGAACTTGTTGTTTGTTGTTGTGGTCTTCAGTCCTGAGACTGGTTTGATGCAGCTCTCCATGCTACTCTATCCTGTGCAAGCTTCTTCATCTCCCAGTACCTACTGCAATCTACATCCTTCTGAATCTGCTTAGTGTATTCATCTCTTGGTCTCCCTCTACGATTTTTACCCTCCACGCTGCCCTCCAATACTAAATTGGTGATCCCTTGATGCCTCAGAACATGTCATACCAACCGATCCCGTCTTCTGGTCAAGTTGTACCACAAACTTCTCTTCTCCCCAATCCTATTCAATACTTCCTCATTAGTTATGTGATCTACCCATCTAATCTTCAGCATTCTTCTGTGCACCACATTTCGAAAGCTTCTCTTCTTGTCCAAACTATTTATCGTCCATGTTTCACTTCCATACATGGCTACACTCCATACAAATACTTTCAGAAATGATTTCCTGACACTTAAATCTATACTCGATGTTAACAAATTTCTCTTCTTCAGAAAAGCTTTCCTTGCCATTGCCAGTCTACATTATTTTGCTCCCCAAATAGCAAAACTCCTTTACTACTTTAAGTGTCTCATTTCCTAATCTAATTCCCTCAGCATCACCCGACTTAATTCGACTACATTCCATTATCCTCGTTTTGCTTTTGTTGATGTTCATCTTATATCCTCCTTTCAAGACACTGTCCATTCCATTCAGCTGCTCTTCCAAGTCTTTTGCTGTCTCTGACAGAATTACAATGTCATCGGCGAACCTCAAAGTTTTTATTTCTTCTCCATGGATTTTAATACTCACTCCGAATTTTTCTTTTGTTTCCTTTACTGCTTGCTCAATATACAGATTGAACAACATCGGGGAGAGGCTACAACCCTGTCTTACTCCCTTCCCAACCACTGCTTCCCTTTCATGTCCCTCAACTCTTATAACTGCCATCTGGTTTCTGTACAAATTGTAAATAGCCTTTCGCTCCCTGTATTTTACCCCTGCCACCTTTAGAATTTGAAAGAGAGTATTCCAGTCAACATTGTCAAAAGCTTTCTCTAAGTCTACAAATGCTAGAAATGTAGGTTTGCCTTTCCTTAATCTTTCTTCTAAGATAAGTCGTAAGGTCAGTATTGCCTCACGTGTTCCAGTGTTTCTACGGAATCCAAACTGATCTTCCCCGAGGTTGGCTTCTACTAGTTTTTCCATTCGTCTGTAAAGAATTCGTGTTAGTATTTTGCAGCTGTGACTTATTAAACTGATAGTTCGGTAATTTTCACATCTGTCAACACCTGCTTTCTTTGGGATTGGAATTATTATATTCTTCTTGAAGTCTGAGGGTATTTCGCCTGTTTCATACATCTTGCTCACCAGATGGTAGAGTTTTGTCAGGACTGGCTCTCCCAAGGCCGTCAGTAGTTCCAATGGAATGTTGTCTACTCCGGGGGCCTTGATTCGACTCAGGTCTTTCAGTGCTCTGTCAAACTCTTCACGCAGTATCGTATCTCCCATTTCATCTTCATCTACATCCTCTTCCATTTCCATAATATTGTTCTCAAGTACATCTCCCTTGTATAGACCCTCTATATACTCCTTCCACCTTTCTGCTTTCCCTTCTTTGCTTAGAACTGGGTTTCCATCTGAGCTCTTGATATTCATACAAGTCGTTCTCGTATCTCCAAAGGTCTCTTTAATTTTCCTCTAGGCAGTATCTATCTTACCCCTAGTGAGATAAGCCTCTACATCCTTACATTTGTCCTCTAGCCATCCCTGCTTAGCCATTTTGCACTTCCTGTCGATCTCATTTTTGAGACGTTTGTATTCCTTTTTGCCTGCTTCATTTACTGCATTTTTATATTTTCTCCTTTCATCAATTAAATTCAATATTTCCTCTGTTACCCAAGGATTTCTACCAGCCCTCGTCTTTTTACCTACTTGATCCTCTGCTGCCTTCACTACTTCATCCCTCAAAGCTACCCATTCTTCTTCTACCGTATTTGTTTCCCCCATTCCTGGCAAATGCTCCCTTATGCTCTCCCTGAAACTCTGTACAACCTCTGGTTCTTTCAGTTTATCCAGGTCCCATCTCCTTAAATTCCCACCTTTTTGCAGTTTCTTCAGTTTTAATCTACAGGTCATAACCAATAGATTGTGGTCAGAGTCCACATCTGCCCCTGGAAATGTCTTGCAATTTAAAACCTGGTTCCTAAATCTCTGTCTTACCATTATATAATCTATCTGATACCTTTTAGTATCTCCAGGGTTCTTCCATGTATACAACCTTCTTTCATGATTCTTAAACCAAGTGTTAGCTATGATTATGTTGTGCTCTGTGCAAAATTCTACCAGGCGGCTTCCTCTTTCATTTCTTAGCCCCAATCCGTATTCACCGACTATGTTTCCTTCTCTCCCTTTTCCTACTGACGAATTCCAGTCACCCATGACTATTAAATTTTCGTCTCCCTTCACTATCTGAATAATTTCTTTTATTTCATCATACATTTCTTCAATTTCTTCGTCATCTGCAGAGCTAGTTGGCACATAAACTTGTACTACTGTAGTAGGTGTGGGCTTCGTATCTATCTTGGCCACAATAATGCGTTCACTATGCTGTTTGTTGTAGCTTATCCGCATTCCTATTTTCCTATTCATTATTAAACCTACTCCTGCATTACCCCTATTTGATTTTGTGTTTATAACCCTGTAGTCACCTGACCAGAAGTGTTGTTCCTCCTGCCACCGAACTTCACTAATTCCCACTATATCTAACTTCAACCTATCCATTTCCCTTTTTAAATTTTCTAACCTACCTACCCGATTAAGGGATCTGACATTCCACGCTCCGATCCGTAGAACGCCAGTTTTCTTTCTCCCCTAGAACTTAGAGCTACTTAAACCTAACTAACCTAAGGACATCACTCACATCCATGCCCGAGGCAGGATTCGAACATGCAACCGTAGCGGTCGCGCGGTTCCAGACTGTAGCGCCTAGAACCGCTCGGCCACTTCGGCCGGCTCTACGTTTACAGGCGACACATCTTCCGAAAGACGGAAACCGAATTTGGGTAACTGTTTTTCGCTGTCGCGTTTACATGTTAAGATCTGAAGCCGGTTTGCTAGTCCAGTTAAATATAGCGCTAGGAAAACAGGTGATGCAGTTTATGATTTAATCAACACAATCGCTATTTTTCTTCAATTAAACGAGGTGTAAATAGCTTCAGTCTAATGTTTCTATTTATCCTTCACCATAAAAAAAGCCATTCCGTCCGTATTAGCCAGCAAAAATCGATTGCGGAATCGGAAAACCGGCAACAAGAAGTGGATTTCCGGAATCGATTCTGAAGTGTTTACGTGACTACCCAGACACGGCATTGGGAAATCGGTTTATGAAATCCGTTTTTGATTCCCTTTTTCTAGTGTGATTCCCCTTTGTACCATGCCATTTTTAGATTATGTTTCCTGCTTTCTTTTGTTGACTTTACTGCAATATCGCTATTTTTACTTAGTTACCGATTTTTACATCAGTTAGTGGAGAAATTTCCAATCTTTATCAGATGTCTCTATTAACCTTAATGATTGCTGAGTTAATATTGTTGGCTAGGCCAAGCTGCCGACGTACACCCCTTTCAATCCGGGCCTAGTCTAACCGTTCTACATTCCGCTCTTTTTGGCTAAGTGTCTTCCTCCATTACCGAATGACCTTGACCGCAGCTCGTGGTCTAGTGGCTAGCGTTGCTGCCTGTGAATCATGGGGTCCCGGGTTCGATTCCCGGCCGGGTTGGGGATTTTCTGTGCCTGTGGCTGGGTGACTGTATCGTCCTCATCAATTCGTCATCATAATTTGTGACAGTGGCTAGATTGGATTGTGAAAAAAATGGACTGTGTAAAAATTGGGATTACGTATGGACGCTGATGGCAGCGCAGTTGAGCGCCGCGCAAACCGAACATCAGCATCATCGAATGATTCTTTCTAAGACACAGTTAAAAAGAAGTGAAAATAGTGCATCACCTTTTCCATCGCCAGTTTTGATTTTAAAGGGGTCCGAGGTCTTGCCAATGAATTTAACTTGTGACACAGTTTCGATCAGAATATGTTTACTTAGATTAGTGGATGTATCATCCACTCCTAATTCTTCACTAATGACTTACAGTCAACTGAGTCTTACACTTTTTTGAAATCAACGAATACAGTGACATAGTCCAACCTACAGTCGACTTGTACCTGATGAGGTTTTCCAGGTTCAAAATTAGCTCTGGGCAAGAACGTCCTTTCCTGAAGCTGGCCTGGTACTCACCAGTCTGTTTATGAAGATGATCTTCAATTCTGTTATGGAATGCTTTGGAGAATATCCCTATTGAACAGAATTATTTGAGTTCCCCCGTCATTATTTACGCCTTGTCAAATTTGTTGTTTCCTTGCACCATATTTCTGTCGACACTATGATCCCCGTGAATGGAATAATATGCTGCACACTCCTGCTTATTTTTGACGCTCGCTAATAATGCCATAGTTCGTGAGTGACGCTTATAAGTGAGCTTCAAACGGGATAATTCCAGTCGTATTTAACTCTGTTTCTATCTGTGCTACGTAAAACGTAGCGAACTTTGTACTATTTTCTCCCGTTTGAAGCTCATTTATAGATGTTACTCAATAATTTGTAAAATTAATTTTTGTTAAAAGCCATATTGGCTTTACGAATGATTTACTTCAGAAAATGTGTAATATACAAAATTGTTTTGATCACGTTACTAGTGGCCCGCTTGTGGCGCGCCCTACATTACGTTTACTTGGCAGCGTGACTAGTTGCCACAGAGTCAGTCTCCTCACACCAAACCGGTGTTACTTATGTTTTAATGTTTGACTTTTTGAAGAACATTATGTCTTATATTTTAATGTATGACTTGAGCAACTTAGCTCTTAAATCACTGTTCATCTTTGACGATATGTTCTTCATGTAATTACCTTACCTTCTGATGAAGTCACCCTTAGAGGTGACGAAACCTGGTCAAGGTATATAGAAAACCTATGCAAACGGTTGGCAGATTTTTACGTAATTTTCAAATTTGTGTATACGGTTGCTGCAAACGTCAGCCATGTTCAAAGTTGTACTTATTTCACAGTTAATATGTCTATAGATTTGCTACAAACGCATGAACAGGAGGAGCTACTCCTCGCCTTGTTCCACGGAGTTATTTTAGAGAAAACTTCACGATTCTTACTTCTTTTGAAGTCCGCGGATTTTCACTCGCGTGAGTACCCCACATTGTTTTGGTTGCCATGCAGTCTTTTCGTTTTTGAGCGAAAATTCCCGTTTCTGACCGTGAACCGTTCACTTGATGGCCCCTTCCTCTTTCCAGCACTTCCTCTGCTAGACACAGCATCAAATGTCTCGTTTCCGCGCCCTGGATCAGTCAGTATCATTAGCCAAGTTAAATGTAATGGATGGAGAAACAGTGATAAAATATTTTTTCCGGATTGTTTGTTAACCGGCAACGGCGACAGGCTAGTCACACACCATAATGAGTGCAGCTGTAGTTTGTAACGAATCTTCAGATGAAACACGCCGTGTGATTAATGTGACAAAGCAAGGCCTGTTTCACAGCTTGTTTAGTGTGAAGACGGTTGCAGTGGAATGTTGGACTGGTCGTAGTGTGTGTGACTAACTTGTACTCGTTGCTGGCTAATCTTTATGAAACAGCTTTACTTTTGTTGGCATTATCTTGCACATGATCTTCGCCATATGCCTTATGTGGTCGACGAAGAATTTTTTATCTGCCATAGTTCCAGAAGACTCCAAGTGAACTGGAGGGATATCGTTATCTCTAGAGCCGCGTCTAGCTCTTTCACCAAATGCATTGACAATGACATTCATTTGCCACACTGTATACAATACCTTCAGTTTGAAGAAAATGTTTTCTTTAACAGAGGGCAGCTGCGCAACAGTTTAAAAAGACATCGTAGACATTCCTGCTTTCTTTCATCGCTTTCCAGTGTTTTAAAAAGTTCCGTATTTGACGCGGTGCGTCATTTACAGACCTCCAACTCGTCAGGCTTGCTAACCCACGTTAAGCATTACCAACTAGCTTTGGAGGACACATGTTCTGCACACATTTGCACTGCAGATTCGCATGAAGTGAACGGGCTCTAAATGGTCAGTTTTTATTTCCATTAGGAGTTGGCGTCATCATTGTCTGAGGACTAATTCAGCTGAATAAGTATGAAGCAAGTAAACAGCCTTGCTTTTATTGAAGCTTTTTCAAAGGTCTCTGTGCAACTACAGCAAAGGACGTCTTTTTGTCACCAAACGCGTTTACTTTTATTGGTCTACAACGAAACATATTTACAGTTTGACTTTACTTACAAATGTAAAAACAGATTCGTTCCAGTATAATGATATGTGATTTTATCTTCGACCGCTCACACCAGCAAGCGTCGTGTGCTTGCACATTTTTTCGGTATCCCCTCGTTTGGTACTGCTGTTTTTTGAATGTGGTACTATTTTTTTTTGCCTGATCTGACTTTTATTGACGTGAAATACTGCACATAAAACCACCAGTTCTGTTTGTTTCCATACTTCTGGCTAAAAGTGTATTTATTTGTATTTCTTTAAATAGTGTTGCCAATTTGACCGTTAGTTTTGGTTTTCACTTGATCTGTGGTTTGTTGTATTTGTATTATTTCGTTTATTGTGTTGATATGTATTTCCTGAGCAGATTTGGGCCAAGTCCTAGCGTGTTCCAGTAAAAAATTTTCACTCTCTCGCTATTAAAAAATGCCAGAAACAACTGCTGCTTCTTTTTTTGGGTACTATCGGTTTTCTCTGTTAGTTCTACCTGACACAGATCGTAGGCACTTGATCAGTGTTCCTGTACAGGTAGATTCGTAAATACAGAATGAGATTTTCACTCTGCAATGGAGTGTGCGCTGATATGAAACTTCCTGGCAGATTAAAACTGTGTGCCGGACCGAGACTCGCACTCGGGACCTTTGCCTTTCGCGGGCAAAGTGAAGCTGTGAGGACGGGGCGTGAGTCGTGCTTGGGTAGCTCAGAAGGTAGAGCGCTAGTCCACGAAAGGCAAAGGTCCCGAGTTCGAGTCTCGGTCCGGCACACAGTTTTAATGTGCCAGGAAGTTTCAGATTTGTAAATGACCTCTTGAAAAATTGCAGTTTTCCAATGTACTAATAATGAATCAAAGGCTATCATTTGCTGTACATAGAATTCAAGTTATACGTTCGTTTTCTTTGATGTCGCTACACACCGTTACTCCCAGGTAGTCCTATTTGCAAGAAATGAGTGACTCAAATGCGTCCTATTTGTCGTGTATTCGAACACTTTTTACGTTTAGCGAAGTGCATTTTCAGTGTGTTTTAACATTTCTGTTCACTCTGAGCTAGCTGTCAAGATTTGCACGTGGATGGTGGTTTCTTAGGCAGTAGCTAATTAATACTGCGTTAATATTTTTCGGATGAAACGTCCTCATACACTAAAAGTAAATTTTCTTCATAGATAACACTCAGAGTCTGCATATAATACTATTCGCTAAGCCATTAATGAAAAACGTGGATAGTAGTTGTTCTATTACAATCCTTTGACACACAAAGGATATTACTTCTGTGAATGTGTGGATAACTGTCGACGCAGAATATCGTGCCGGTTTCTGTCATGTATGAGATTTTATTGTGGGTATCGCTGTGTTACGGAATAACATCGAAAGAATAGGAGTACAGAATATTTTCGGCTACTAATGCACATGGCACAAGTATATTGTATGTGGAGAATGCGATTTGAGATTCGTTTCATTGATAATTCCGGAGAGGAAGCTGGTTTCCGTCAAGGAGGTCTTCTTTTTTCAGATACATCACTGAGTGATATAACACTAAAGTAAGTCTAAGATCAGTTCCCTTCTTCTTTTTGCAGTACTGTGTGTGACCCGAGCCTTATTATACACTCTAGGAAAAGTTCTCTCCTCAAGGGCTCCGCCAGTAATTATTCGGGTATTTGCCTAATTTAGGGAATGGCGGGAAACTTACGACTGGATGAATATGAGTCTTTTTTTATTTTTCGTTCTCGCAGTAAGAAAAAAATATGAATGTCGTATGGAATCTACATCGACGACGAAAAGCATCGCAAAGTTTGCCTTTCCCAAGGAGGTGAGCAAGCAGTTTTTGTTCTTACATTCTGTCGGTGAAAATAGAACGCGAGGAGCAGCACGGTAAGGGTAATCCGTACCTGTAAAATCTAAGAGCCCTCATGGTGGCGCAGTGGTCAGCGCAATGGCTTTGCATTCGGGAGAGCCACGGCTCAAATCCGCGTACGACTATCCAGATTTAGGTTTTCTGTGATTTCCCTAAATCGCCCCAGACAAATTCCTGGATGATTTCTCTGAAAGGGCACGGCCGATTCCGTCCCCATCCTTGAAACAGTCCGACCTTGTGCTCCGTCTCTAACGACGTCGATATCGACGGGACGATAAACCCTAACCTTCCTTCCTTCCTTCCTTCCTTCCTTCCCTTCTTCCCTGGAAGAGCCCCGTTGAGCCTTGGCTACGTTTCGCAAGCGCGCTTATCCATGGTATCTAGCTATTCCAGTTACAAATTGCTCGAGAAATGTGTGGACTTGACGCGGAAAAATTTCCAGTTTCCCTTGGACAGAAATTTATGACTGCACGAAATTCATGGAAACGTCGCGAATCACCGACAGAGTCAGCCGGAAACACTTCGTCAGTTCTATTTACATCCACTGGCGTAAGACCCACAGCAGTCTGTGACTAGAAGCGGTAGCAAAAATCATGTAGGGATATCCCATCACAAATGCTAAAAATAAATCCTAACGATCTTTGACTGTACTTCTCAAAATACTTACGCCGGCAATTGAAATCCGTTACGAGCTCAGAGAAGTGGACTGGAAAAACAACAACATGTTTTAACAGTAATGTAATGTACGTTGTCAATAAAAGTTTCGTTTTCGCTTGTTCCATTTGCGAGAGGAATAGGACAGGAAATGACTGCTGGTGGTACAGAGTACCCTGCACCATGCGCCTTATGAAGGCTTGCGGAAGACGTATGTAGATATGGATGTATGCTTGAACAGGCAGTTCATTATACCATGACATTTTTTACCTAGGCAGTTGCATTGCTGGTAATTATGTTGGTAGCACTCTAAACAACTGGGTTGAAATTTGTCAGCTCTCTAGCACAAAACAGTGAATTAATATAGTTAGTTATTTCTGGTGTTCTTGAACCACAAAACTCCTTATACTGACAAAAGTGAAGAGCTGATATTAGGATAAGGCAGCCATATTCTGATACGATACTGAAGAATTTTCCTCCGCTTGTTGTGTCTTACGAATGTGTATGTGAAGTAACTTGTCAGGGCAGATGTTCCTGAAAATGCCTCTCTGTTCTTGCCAGATCATGAGTACTGTGATGTTTATTTGTATAGAACCACTTACTTCTTCTCCTCCTGTTCTTATTTAAACTAAATTCCCCTCTGTCCCTGAACTTGTCAAAAGCATCAGCTACTCTTGAGACAGTGCTAGGGGTTGACGTGAGTGGTGAAGGAAAATAAACTGAAGTGTTTTGGTGGGAAAGAGTGCTGCCCTGAGATTAAAAATTGTGAGAGGAGATAGATTTAAAGGAACATTAGATATTTTTTATAGTTTGTAGTACACTACACTAACCGTCTTCAACATAATGTCTGGCTAAAAAATGTACTCCGTTTTACCAGCTTGCGACTCGTGCTTTAGATATGTAATGGAGTTTTTCTGTCTGTTCCAGGTACGTACCGCTCGTTATCAGCTGTTAATGCATGACGAGCGACATACAGGTGCTGGTAAGTAAACAGTTCTTCTTGAACTGCTTGCAAGTTATTACTATGGAGGAAACGTATACCCCAGTTGTAAAGTGTTAAGGCAATGATAGGTGACCCCTACCAGGAAACGTTTCGACACCTCATGTCGTCTTTCTTCTCTACCCAGAAGTGATTGCACGTGAAAATGATTTTTTTTTTTTTTTACGAAATCAGGAGAGAAGGAACAGATGAGGAAGCTTACACCATAGACAAAATCGATGTGCCTTCTCTACTCTTATGTAGTTGCTATGATTTTGCGAGACATCTTTTCACAGAAGACATATTCGTACGGAGGCATATAGAGAGACATTTTTCCCTCGCTTCATTCGCGAATGGAACAGGAAAGTAAACGACCAGAAATGGTACAAGATACCCTCCGCCGTGCACCTATGGTGGATTCCGGAGTATTTCTTTACAAGTAAGTAAAGTTACTTACGTTTTTACTGCCATATTTACCTGACAGTGAGGTGATACCTCGAAACATATTGCATATTATAATAATTTAAGCAAGATAACAAAGAACTGTGGCTGGAAACAGTCTAAAACTTGGTTATAATTTTTAACAGAAAGTCACGGTCATGCAATAGCTGATACCGCTATAAATTAAACCTGTCGTACTAAATTAGCGTACATGGTTGCGTACCAGTTGCGCAATTCAGTGATCCGTATTCGAAACTCGATCGGACATAATTTTAATTCGTCTCAAATGGTCGAAGCTTTGTTTGCTTGTTAACAATTCTTGTTAAAGAATTTTCTCCGAGAAGGGATATGTAATGTTTCTCAATCTCTCTTGTCAAAATATTAAAAGCGTTGGTGTGCGCTAACGTTTCCACAATGTTCTTCTGAATTTTCACCATCTCATAACCCACGACTGTAGCAGCAGTAACCGATCTGACAACTGCGACAGACACTTGTTGTCTTATACAGGCATCGCCCGCCGCAGCGCCGTATTCTGCCTGTTTATATATCTCTGTATTTGAATACGAACGCCTATACCAGTTCCTTTGACGCTTCAATGTGTAACTGGCAGGGAGCGGACAAAAACTGGAAACACCAACAACAGAACACATATCATGCCCATTACTGAGTAGGAAACTCGTAGGCACTTAAAGCAGCTACCAGTAGCCTTTAAAGGAATAACAACAGGTCCTCTGTTGGTTAGTTCAAATGGCTCTGAGCACTATGGGACTTAACAGCTATGGTCATCAGTCCCGTAGAACTTAGAACTACTTAAACCTAACTAACCTAAGGACATCACACACATCCATGCCCGAGGCAGGATTCGAACCTGCGACCGTAGCGGTCACGCCGTTCCAGACTGAAGCGCCTAGAACCGCTCGGCCACCCCGGCCGGCGAAGAAATGCATATGATAAACGGGTATTCATTGGACAAATATATTATACTAGATCAGACATGTGATTACATTTTCACGCAATTTGGGTACATAGATCCTGAGAAATTAGTACCCAGAACAACCACCTCTGGCCGTAATAAATGCTTTGACACGCCTGGGCATTGAGTCAAACAGAGCTTGGATGGCGTGTACAGGTACAACTGCCCATGCAGCTTCAACACGATACCACAGTTCATCAAGAGTAGTGACTGGCGTATTGTGACGAGCCAGTTGCTCGGCTACCATTGACCAGACGTTTTCAGTTGGTGAGAGATCTGGAGAATGTGCTGGCTAGGGCAGCAGTCGAACATTTTCTGTATCCAGGAAGGTCCGTACGGGACGTACAACAAGCGGTCGTGCATTATCCTGCTGAAATGTAGGGTTTCGTAGGGATCGAATGAATGGTACAGCCAGGGTCCTAACACATCTTAAATGTAACGTCCACTGTTCAAAGTGCTGTCAGTGCGAACAAGAGGTGACCGAAACGTGTAACCAATGGCACCCCATACCATCACGCCGGGTGATACGCCAATATGGCGATGACGAATACACGCTTCAAATGTGCGTTCACCGCGAAGTCGCCAAACAGGGACGCGACCATCATGATGCTGTAAACAGAACCTGGATTCGTCCGAAAATATGACGTTTTGCCATTCGTGCACCCAGGTTCGTCGTCGAGAACACCATCGCGGGCGCTCCTGTCTGTGATGCAGCGTCAACGGTAACCGCAGCCATGGCCTCCGAGCTGATAGTCCATGCTGCTGCAAACGTCGTCGAACTGTTCGTGCAGATGATTGTTGTCTTGCAAACGTCCCCATCTGTTGACTCAGGGATCGAGACGTGGCTGCACGATCTGTTACAGCCATGCGGATAAGATGCCTGTCATCTCGACTGCTAGTGATACGAGGCCGTTGGGATCCAGCACGGCGTTCCGTATTACCCTCCTGAACCAACCTATTTCATACTCTGCTAACAGTCATTGGATTTCGACCAACGCGAGCAGCAATGTCGCGATACGATAAACCGCAATGGCGATAGGCTACAATCCGACCTTTATCAAAGTCGGAAACGTGATGGTACGCATTTCTGCTCCTTAGACTGGGCATCATAACAACGTTTCACCAGGCAACGGCGGTCAACTACTGTTTGTGTATGAGAAATCGGTTGGAAACGTTCCTCGTGTCAGCACGTTGTAGGTGTCGCCACCGGCGCCAACCTTACGTGGCTGGTCTGAAAAGCTGATCATTTGCATATCACAGCATCTTCTTCCTGTCGGTTAAATTTCGCGTCTGTAGCACATCTTCGTGGGGTAGCAATTTTAATGGCCGGTAGTGTAGTAGTAGAAGTGTTAGAAGTAGAAGTAGTCGCAGTGAGATATGAGGGAATTATCGCAGAATGCTTGCCCTAGATCCGTGCAGGTGCTACAGTAGGCGTAGCGGCGCCGAGGCTGTGTAGGCGTGCTGCTCCAGAGACGGGAGACAGGAAGCGCGGTGTGTGCACAGTGCGGCGTGAGTCAGCGCGGGCGCACACACAGCCAGCGGGTATCAGGGGCGCCCGCCAGACGGGCGAGCCTGCTCCTGCTGCCTACACGGGCGTCTCAGAGCTGGTGCTGTCGTAGGACTGACGGCGCGCGCAAACAAGATAGTCGCTCCTCCCGTGTCGCTACGCCTCACGCCTCACCGCCGGCATTCCGAGCAACGCGGGGACCCTGGCGAAGCCACGTGAACTATTCCACCGAATACTACAAATACGTGTCGCTCCCGTAGAGTTCACGCCGATACAAATTGGCGAACAGCTCCGAAAAAATTTGTACAAAGAGTTATTTATGATTCGTTCTGCCCGTAAATGGAACGGGAAGAAAGCTTAAAATATGATACAATAAAAAGTATCCTCTGTCACAAACATCATAGTTGTCTTAAGCATGATATCCTTATACAAAAATTAAAATATTATTGGATAATAGGAGTAGCAGGCTCATGGTTATCATCATATCTTTTTAATAGAAAACAGTGTGTGTCTGTATCAGGCTTACCACATAACAACAGTCATTCAAAATATGTAACCATCAGAAAAGGGGTGCCCCAGGGCTCTATTTTAGGTCCCTTGTTGTTCCTATTATACACTCCTGGAAATGGAAAATAGAACACATTGACACCGGTGTGTCAGACCCACCATACTTGCTCCGGACTCTGCGAGAGGGCTGTACAAGCAATGATCACACGCACGGCACAGCGGACACACCAGGAACCGCGGTGTTGGCCGTCGAATGGCGCTAGCTGCGCAGCATTTGTGCACCGCCGCCGTCAGTGTCAGCTAGTTTGCCGTGGCATACGGAGCTCCATCGCAGTCTTTAACACTGGTAGCATGCCGCGACAGCGTGGACGTGAACCGTATGTGCAGTTGACGGACTTTGAGCGAGGGCGTATAGTGGGCATGCGGGAGGCCGGGTGGACGTACCGCCGAATTGCTCAACACGTGGGGCGTGAGGTCTCCACAGTACATCGATGTTGTCGCCAGTGGTCGGCGGAAGGTGCACGTGCCCGTCGACCTGGGACCGGACCGCAGCGACGCACGGATGCACGCCAAGACCGTAGGATCCTGCGCAGTGCCGTAGAGGACCGCACCGCCACTTCCCAGCAAATTAGGGACACTGTTGCTCCTGGGGTATCGGCGAGGACCATTCGCAACCGTCTCCATGAAGCTGGGCTACGGTCCCGCACACCGTTAGGCCGTCTTCCGCTCACGCCCCAACATCGTGCAGCCCGCCTCCAGTGGTGTCGCGACAGGCGTGAATGGAGGGACGAATGGAGACGTGTCGTCTTCAGCGATGAGAGTCGCTTCTGCCTTGGTGCCAATGATGGTCGTATGCGTGTTTGGCGCCGTGCAGGTGAGCTCCACAATCAGGACTGCATACGACCGAGGCACACAGGGCCAACACCCGGCATCATGGTGTGGGGAGCGATCTCCTACACTGGCCGTACAACTCTGGTGATCGTCGAGGGGTCACTGAATAGTGCACGGTACATCCAAACCGTCATCGAACCCATCGTTCTACCATTCCTAGACCGGCAAGGGAACTTGCTGTTCCAACAGGACAATGCACGTCCGCATGTATCCCGTGCCACCCAACGTGCTCTAGAAGGTGTAAGTCAACTGCCCTAGCCAGAAAAATCTCCGGATCTGTCATCCATTGAGCATGTTTGGGACTGGATGAAGCGTCGTCTCACGCGGTCTGCACGTCCAGCACGAACGCTGGTCCAACTGAGGCGCCAGGTGGAAATGGCATGGCAAGCCGTTCCACAGGACTACATCCAGCATCTCTACGATCGTCTCCATGGGAGAATAGCAGCCTGCATTGCTGCGAAAGGTGGATACACACTGTACTAGTGCCGACATTGTGCATGCTCTGTTGCCTGTGTCTATGTGCCTGTGGTTCTGTCAGTGTGATCATGTGATGTATCTGACCCCAGGAATGTGTCAATAAAGTTTCCCCTTCCTGGGACAATGAATTCACGGTGTTCTTATTTCAATTTCCAGGAGTGTATATTAATGACCTTCCATATGCAGTGTCACAAAATGCAAATTTTGTCTTATTTGCAGATGATGCAAGTATTGGTATAAAAAACGGTACCCGTAATCTCACTGAGCAATCAGCTAGTGAAATATTTGTAAGTATATGGGTGGTTCACAGCAAATGGGTAATCACTGAATTTTGGCAAGACCCAGTACGTACAGTTTAGTACCTCACAAAGAATACGTGACCCTATAAGTATAATGTATCCAAACAATGAAATTAAAGCTGTAGACAGTGTCAAATTTTTAGGGCTAGAAATTAACCACAACCTGAATTGGAAAACTCACAGTCTAGACTTAATGAAACGCCTTAGTTCAGCTGCATTTGCAGTACGCATGATAGCAGAAATAGGTGATTTAAAAATGAAGAAGTTAGTTTATTCGGCCTAGTTCCATTCACTAATGAGTTATGGAATCAGCTTTTGGGGAAACTCCTCTCACAAAGAGAACATTTTCAAAATTCAGAAACGAGTCATTAGAATTATATGTGGTTTTAGTCCTAGATCATCATGCAGAGACCTCTTTAAGAAACTTGGTATTCTACTACTTCTCAGTACATATGCTGATTGATGTCCGCCTGCCGGTGTGGCCGCGCGGTTCTAGGCGCTTCAGTCTGGAACCGCGCTACCGCTACGGTCGCAGGTTCGAATCCTGCCTCGGGCATGGATGTGTGTGATGTCCTCAGGTTAGTTAGGTTTAAGTAGTTCTAAGTCTAGGGGACTGATGACCTCAGATGTTAAGTCCCATAGTGCTCAGAGCCATTTGAACCAACTCATTGACGTCCTTTGTCATTTACACAAAATAGTGCAAAACATGATTATAATACCAGAACCAAAAATAATCTGTATAATGACTATAAAAGCTTAACATTAATACAAGGAGTCAAATACATGGGTACTCATATATTCAATAACTTACCAGAGCATATCGAAGGTCTTCTGAGTGATAAAGATCGGTTTCAGAGTGAATTAAAGAACTTCCTGTTGGCCAACTCCTCCTACTCCATCGATGAATATCTTCGCAAGGATTAAAGGTCATAACTCACTCCGTCTGCATTAGAATTGTACAATATCCATTCGATGACCACTTTCCTTAATCTTTCTTCTAAGGTGAGTTGTAAGGTCTGTATTGCCTCACGTGTTCCATTATTTCTACGGAATCCAAACTTATCTTCCCCGAGGTCCGCTTCTACCAGTTTTTCCGTTCGTCTGTAAAGAATTCGTGTTAGTATTTTGCAGCTGTGACTTACTAAACTGATAGTTCGGTGATTTTCACATCTGTCAACACCTGTTTTCTTTGAGATTGGAATTATTATATTCTTCTTGAAGTCTGAGGGTATTTCGCCTGTCTCATACATCTTGCTGACCAGATGGTGTGGCCGAGCGGTTCTAGGCACTTCAGTCAGGAACCGCGCTGCTGCTACGGTCGCAGGTTCGAAACCTGCCTCGGGCATGGATGTGTGTGGTGTCCTTAGGTTAGTTAGGTTTAAGTAGTTCTACGTCTAGGGGACTGATGACCTCAGATGTTAAGTCCCATAGTGCTCAGAGCCATTTAAACAGTTTTGTCAGGATTGGCTCTCCCAAAGCTGTCAGTAGTTCTAATGGAATGTTGTCTACTCCCGGGGCATTTCCAGTTATATGCACGCATTTATAACCTGGGGCACACAGCAGGCACGACTCCAAAAAGGAAATTCTGCAATTGTGTAGCTTCCAAACCCATACACCAACTGCGGTAAGCCATATAAAGTATGGCGTTCTGTAGTGCGGCGTGGCACCGTAGGAAGAGCTGAATAACACACGACAGCCTGTCTGTATATTCTGTACCTCTATGTTTCTCAGTATAGCTCGTTGGTTGAAGACTGAGCTGAGTGACTTTTTGCGCGTAGGGTAGCACTAAAAAAAGTTAGGAAAGGGACGCGCTTCCTGCGAGGGAGATCTTTGACAGTGGTAAATGCTGGTCGTCGGAAGGAGGCGGGAGAGTCACTCGTGATAAGCGGAAGGCGGCAACGAGACAGACGCAGGTAGCGGTCGCAGCTACCTGTGGATCCGCCCAGCATCCGGGGGCCACGGCAGGTAGCTGCTCCGAGGCTGCGATCCAGCGCTTCTTTTTCCTTTTCATATCGTTCTGTTGTCCATCACGCCGCTGGCACTCGAGACTTGAGGCGTCCCATCCCGCCCCCCCTGTCCAGCCGCCTCGATGGAGGGAACACCTGCCGACATCTGCCAGAAAGACTGAAGCCTTCTTCTGGCAGGGCGCGCGGCCTTCAACGAACAGTGCGACGTCCTGCTTTGTGAACGCTCAGAAACGATCTGCTGCCAGCGTCAACGTTATCTGAAGGGTCTTTCCGTAAGAGTGATGCTTTTAAGACCTTGAAAAAAAAAATAATTAGCTACTCAACGTACCGAAGTAAACTGTGCGTTATTTCGAAGCTTAGACATTGCAGTTATGTTCTGAACAAAATGTCGTTCAAATTTCCATCACGGTTCTGAACACACTGATACACACTATGGCTCCAATTGTTAATCACTAAATGGTTCCAACACCAGACGAGTGTAACCCCTATGTTTGCGTGGTAGAGTAATGTGGTGTACACGTACGCGAAGAACTTGTTTGCGCAGCAATCGCCGACATAGTGTAGCGGAGGCGGAATAAGGGGAACCACTCCACGTTCGCCGAGGCAGATGGAAAACCTCCTAAAAACCATCCACAGCCGGCCGAAATGGCCGAGCGGTTCTAGGCGCTACAATCTGGAACCGCGCGACCGCTACGGTCGCAGGTTCGAATCCTGCTTCGGGCATGGATGTGTGTGATGTCCTTAGGTTAGTTACGTTCAAGTAGTTCTACGTTCTAGGGGACTGATGACCTTAGAATTTAAGTCCCATAGTGCTCAGAGCCATTTGAACCATTTTTTGAACCATCCACACACTGGACGGTTCACCGACCTCGACACAAATCCGCCGGGCGCTCCTTCCCGCCCGAAAAGCCCTGCGTTAGACCGCACGACCAACCGGGCGGGATATATATATATATATATATATATATATATATATATATATATATATATTAGTTAAACTCATGTGCTTATATATCCCAGATAACATTTCGTATGCCAGTTCAATTTGAAGTAATAAAACCCGTAACTCCATATCGTGGTTTCCTCTCGAATACCAAATACAAGCATAATCCTTTGCAGATGACATATTACAACTAGAATCCTGCGACCAGGCCTTTCTGCCTGGGATGTTATCTCGCAACCTTGAGAAAATCTGAAAGTGAAATATATTAAATTATTCGTAGCGGCCACATAGCTCGCAGAATCTGGAAGAAAGTTTAGTGTCCTAACCGGCGGCAGTCTCGAAGATGAGCTGAAAGAAAATTACTAATTATTTTCTAGTATGGCGCCTAACAATGGTCAATATTCCGTTAAGGCCACGTCTACTCAAGACAGGTAAGGTTGAAGAATATACATTATTGAATACCGTACACAAATTTTAAGTTATGAACAACTATATTTTTCTCTTCGTTTTCAACTTACATAGACAGTTACAGCAAGATGAACTTCAGACAATCGTTCTTTTCTCTTCAAGTCCAATAACAGACGACAAAAGAATAGAGAGTTCAGACACAGAATCTCGAATGTCCATGGAATTGCTATATAATGCATTTGTTTACTCGGTGGCATGCTTCGCCAGCTATTCATAAAACAACTATCGATAGATGCTACGTTCCTAGCATTTGTAGACTTAGAGAAGGCTTTTGACAATGTTGACTGGAATACTCTCTTTCAAATTCTGAAGGTGGTAGGGGTAAAATACAGGGAGCGAAAAGCTATTTACAATTTGTACAGAAACCAGATGGCAGTTATAAGAGTCGAGGGACATGAAAGGGCAGCAGTGGTTGGGAAGGGAGTGAGACAGGGTTGTAGCCTCTCCCCGATGTTGTTCAATCTGTATATTGAGCAAGCAGTAAAGGAAACAAAAGAAAAATTCGGAGTAGGTATTAAAATCCATGGAGAAGAAATAAAAACTTTGAGGTTCGCCGATGGCATTGTAATTCTGTCAGACAGCAAAGGACTTGCAAGAGTAGTTGAACGGAATGGATAGTGTCTTGAAAGGAGGATATAAGATGAACATCAACAAAAGCAAAGCAAGGATAATGGAATGTAGTCGGATTAAGTCGGGTGATGCTGAGGGAATTAGATTAGGAAATGAGACTTTTAAAGTAGTAAAGGAGTTCTGCTATTTGGGGAGCAAAATAACTGATGATGGTCGAAGTAGAGAGGATATAAAATGTAGACTGGCAATGGGAAAGAAAGCGTTTCTGAAGAAGAGAAATTTGTTAACATCGAGTATAGATTTAGGTGTCAGGAAGTCGTTTCTGAAAGTATTTGTATGGAGTGTAGCCATGTATGGAAGTCAAACATGGACGATAAATAGTTTGGACAAGAAGAGAATAGAAGCTTTCTAAATGTGGTGCTACAGAAGAATGCTGAAGATTAAATGGGTAGATCACATAACTAATGAGGAAGTATTGAATAGGATTGGGGAGAAGAGAAATTTGTGGCGCAACGTGAATAGAAGAAGGAATCAGTTGGTAGGACATGTTCTGAGGCATCAAGGGATCACCAGTTTAGTATTGGAGGGCAGCGTGGAGGGTAAAAATCGTAGAGGGAGACCAAGAGATGAATACACTAAGCAGATTCAGAAGGATGTAGGTTGCAGTAGGTACTGGGAGATGAAGAAGCTTGCACAGGATAGAGTAGCATGGAGAGCTGCATCAAACCAGTCTCAGGACTGAAGACCACAACAACAACAACAACAACAACATGGCATTTACACACTTCAAGTTCATGACCACCTCAGGAGATACAGTACAGTGCAGAAAGAAAAAAATCGGTGGGTGTTAAATCACTCAAATGTGGAGACCAATTCACAAATCCACGCCTTGAGATGACCCGGCCGCCAAACTTCTCCCTCTACAACTAGAGCGTTATATCAGCTGTGTGACATGTAGCGCCATCGCTCTGGAAACACAATTTTCAGTATCTGTGGTCTCAATGTCTGGTCACAGAAATTAGCGTAACATGGATCAGCAGCGGTTTTCACTGACGATAACGGCTATTCTCGCATCATCTCTAAAGGAACAACGGCCAATGACGTCGCCGCCACGTAAACAGCACCTCACGCAGAATTTCTCTGAAATCAGTGGCAGCTCACGCACCGCTTATGGGTTCTTCTCGCTGCAATAACGACAGTTTTGAGTATTGACGAAAACACTAAGACAAAAATGCGCTTCGTTTGAGAAAATGATTTTTCGACTGAGATCAGGATCAGCTCGCAACTGCTGTACGGCCCAATCAGCGAATTCAAAACGTAATCCGTGATCGTTTGGTTTCAGCTCTCGAGTCAGTGCAACTTTGCATGGACGGAGGCCCAAATCCTTTCTCAAGATTCGCCAAGTTGATTTCTCAGATAGCTGCAACCGTCGAGGTAATCTTGAAACAGACACATTCGGCTCTTCCTCAATACTGGCCACTACTGCCGCGATATTGTCTTGACTTTTTTTCGCGCTTTACGTTGTCGTACTGGTGGCTTCTGGTCGTGCAGGGTGAAATTCCGCTCAAACTTAGCTTAAATAAACGGTTTTGTCGACCCATTTATCTGGTGAACAAATGATTAGCACTCATAACTGAGCTGACACTTTGATAAATTTTTTTAATGATTTCTAAACGTTCAGGAAGCATGAGTCGCTGCATGATGAAGCTACAAATTGTGCTGGATATTTTCTCACCTGCTACCACACAAAAAATACACGAGAAACTGGAAATTACAATTTTAAAAGTATTAATCTCAATGAGAGATTCCATGCAATTGTAGCGCTGTGCATCTATATTCCGCAGGCCTCCTTACATATGTGGCGGAGGGTTACTTCTCCTTTGGGCGAAAGCCGAAATTAACTGGCGGAGACCAATGAGCATTAAAAAGGCTTCTAGCCAGACAGCGTAAAATTACCGTGACAAAAGTGACTGCAGAACTCAACACTAACTTTAGTAGTACTGTGTCGACAAAAACAATACGGCGCGAGCTTCATAAGGTGAACATTTATGGAAGGGCTGGAATTGCGAAGCCCTTAATAACAGAAGCCAATGCAAAGCTTCGAAAGAAATGGTGCCAACATAAAAAAAGTTGGATGTTTGATGGCTGGAAGAATTTGGTACGGTCCGATCAATCATCGTTTACATTGTTTCCTACAAACGGCCAGGCTTATGTACAGAGAATCCCAACAGAAACATACGATGTGGCGTCCCTGCTTCCTACAGTCAAGCATGGAGGAGCTGCCGTTTGATTTGGGCGGCTATATCTTTGTATTCAGCTTGTCCTGCCATACTCTCACTGTCAGATTACTACGAATGAATCTCTCGACGTCCGCGACAGTAAAATTTTTACTATGACTAGAATACTTAGTTTTTTATTTAATGGTCTTGATCGTACAGCTTTTTGAAATGAATTAACGGTATTGGCTCTACAACAGAAGTAAAAGGAAGTACGTTGCTAGCAACTACATTAAGAGATTAAAAACAAATGACGTAAGTGTTGTGTTGTCTTCATCATGATCATCTAATTATCCCTATCGATACGCAAGTCGCCGAAGTGGCGTCAACTGAAAAGACTTGCACCAGGCGACCGGTCTGCCTGACGGAAGGCCATAGCCACACGACATTTTATTTTTTCACACTACAAGAAAAGGAAAAAAATCCGATAATTGTTAATTTGTAATTACATCACACGACATAATCTTTTGTCATTTCCCGTCCATCTGTCTGTCTGCTCGTACGTTAAGAACCCTTTTTCTCTGGAACTGGTTTGTTTACCAAGTTCAAATTTATGTCACGTATTAATGTCTATGATGGTGTAAAATAATGTAAGATTCTAAGTCAGTGCGATGAAAATGTTCCGCCGTTTACGCCACATATTTTGAAACACAAAAATCATTCATAAAAACCTATAGGGTACTTCCGGTTTACCTAGAATCATGAAATTCGTCAAGAAGTAACGTTTCGCACTACAGGTAAAGTAAAAGAATCTACAACTTTTTAAATTCTGATTGTACCACACAACACATATCTTTTTGCTATACGACTGCGAATTGCATTCATCATCCATAAGAAGTGTAATAGACAAACATTACTGCACGAAAATATAAAATGTAAGTTGCACCGAAAATATAAAATGTAAGTTGCAGTCATGTTTTAGTAAGTAAATAAAAAAACGTTTTATTAAATCTACTCTCTCTTCATACATAAACTGAAGGCCCCTGCCGCTACTTTATGCATGCCTGGGCTAATCCGAGAAACTACTGTGGAAATTTTGATATTGTCTTGGAATTACTGGGACCAAATCTTGCCAGTATCAACATCGATAACAGGCAAAAATCGCTGAGATTCTCGAATCCCAGGAACATTAAGTTCGTACATAACTCTCAGTGCACGTGTCCTCCTCGCATTTGGCCTATTTGTTCAAAAATGGCTCTGAGCACTATGGGACTTAACATCTGTGGTCATCAGTCACCTAGAACTTAGAACTAATTAAACCTAATTAACCTAAGGACATCACACACATCCATGCCCGATGCAGGATTCGAACCTGCGACCGTAGCAGTCTCGCGGTTCCGGACTGCAGCGCCTAGAACCGCACGGCCACGCTGGCCCATTCGTTAATCAGTCCTGAGGCTGCAAATGCATACAAGGTTAAGCACCAGTAGGGACTATGGTACAGGCCAAAGATCGCGGTACCCCACCAATGTCGGCAATGTGCATCGATACCAGACATTAGCGATGGCTTGCTGCAATCCAATGGGAGGCCCTCCTGCGAAGAAAATCTCCGACCCAGCCCGGTATCGAACCCGTACCCTTTTGCATGTCATTCTGACCACTTTTTTCTAATCTCTTTTTTTTTTTGTTCGTTGTGTGGTACCGGTAGCAACGATGCCAGGGAATAGTTTCTCAAGTTGGCACTACGAGAGACACAGACGACAGCGCCCTCTAGGCGGTGCTGTCGAGGTCTACGAGCTCCGCGACTGCTTCAGCCCATTTCATCAGGTGCAGCCAACCAGGACACCTCGCTTCAGCATTCCACCTTGCAAGTTATGTAATATGTTTGCATATGTTTATCCACTAGTAAAGGTGCTTTTAACAGTATCTGCCGTACCGAGAGATTAGTACCTTTTCCTGTTCCTTACCCACGCGCCGCCTCCCTGGCGGGATAAAAAACGTTGAATTTGTTCGGAGCGGACGTCCAATGACACCCGTTCAGGTTCTTCATTGATCCGTTCACTTAGTTTTTATTATTATTATTATTATACGGAGGGTAGATAACCCTCTGACCGAACACGCTGAGCTACCGTGCCAGCTATCACTTGAAACGTACCCTTAGAAAAATTAGTCAATTACTGTGCTGGTAAACCCCTTAGGTTATTTGATTTTCAAACACCTGAGCAAAACTGAACGTACTCAGACATTTCTCTCTTTACTTATTCTGATCGTCACTAAACTGACACACAATATTTTTAGCGCAACGCAATCTGACTTTCAAAAATCCCTACAAAAGAATGGCCCTGACTAACAATAACCTATACCTTTCATGAATTACTTACCTCACAAAAATCGTCATTACTCGAACTACTGCAATACAGCGAGCGCCAATAGTGCCAGCTAAATAAAAGATTCTAACTACTGAAGTCACTAACTACTGATAGGCATACTTAGCAAATGAAAGATTTTGATACAGAACAATGTATTTACCTTAATAGTGTTCAAAAGTCATAATATCATATCAGTTCATGACATCCAGTCTTACAAATTTACTGTCTCTGATGGACACACGTCCACATCATCCGCTCTCAAAACTCCGCCATCCCTCTCCCCATATCCACCACTGCTGGCGGCTCACCTCCAACTGCGCAACGCTACGCGCTGTTCACATCCAACTGCCCAACACTACAATAGCAAATATTCCAGCAATGCAAACCAGGCATAGCCTTCACACAGCACAGTCAGTGATTTTCTTATAGAGCGCTACATGGCGTTACCAACATAAAAACCTAAACAGCCTACTGACACACTCAGCTATTGAGGCGGACACTTGTAGTGTGAAACGTTGCTTCTTCCCAAATTTCGTGATTTTAGGTCAATGTGAAACATCCTATAGGTTTTGATGGGTGAGTTTTCTAGTTTCAAAATTATAGCTTAAATGGCCGTATGTTTTGATTGCATCGGCTTAGAAGCTTAAAAGATTTACACAGCTAAGAGACTTTATCTTTTCCTGAGAGAAAGGGCTTCGGAACCCTGAAAACGCCAAAGAAGTGACGTTAAGAGCTGTTTGCTACAGGGAAACTGCACCGCAGTATGAATAAATGTGAATGGGCAGTGTATTGGAAGAAAGCAGCAGAAGGCAGCGCGTGGGACTACCGTGGACAATGAGCGCGCGGTCCCCTGCCCGGGCGGCGTCGCAGAGTGGAAGCGAGCCTCTCGCTGACAGTCAGCACGCGCCCCTCGCACTCTTGTGGACAGCACTCGTCTCTATCAGCACTCCGCACCAGCCACGAGCCACCTGCTGCGGCTATTATTGGGCGACGCGCGGAGACACTGAAAGAGGCGGCTCGTCGCGAGGTGTGCGCCGGTGGCGGCGGCTAATGGAGAAGGCTGGAGAGCGCGCTATCTGGAGCTGGAGAGGCCTCGCCTTCCCCGCTCTCCGGCAGACACTCGACGCCCCCACTCCGTGATGAATGGAAGGCTGCCGCGTCGCGCCGAGCAGTCGACAAAGCGACGCCCTCTGCCGCCAGTCGGCAAGCCGCTCATTTATCTAGAGTGGTTTTGCTTTCGCCACACGGCGTAATTAAATTTTATGCGTTTCCAGTCGTGCATTGTTGCCTGCTAATGGAAACGCGCCGGCTCGCGGCGTGGGCGGGACGAACCTACCTCGACTGCGCCGCTTGTCGAGTCGCGCCGCATTCGCCACGGGCTGCGCAGCCTCAGGTAGCCGACCGCAGTGCTGGTCGTGTTGCCACGTGTCGTCGTGACACAAAAGTCTCTGGGATAACAAAGCACGTTCGACTGGCTTACACGGTAAGAGGCGTGGTGCATGATCCAAGATTCTGTCTCCGTAACCCTCCAAGGGAAGAAGAGTAGCTGGAGAAACCAAAAGAATAGATTAAGGCTCAAATGGCTCTGAGCACTATGGGACTTAACATCTGTGGTCATCAGTCCCTAGAACTTAGAACTACTTAAACCTAACTAACCTAAGGACATCACACACATCCATGCCCGAGGCAGGATTCGAACCTGCGACCGTAGCGGTCACGCGGTTCCAGACTGAAGCGCCTAGAACCGCACGGCCACACCGGCCGGCCAAGAATAGATTACAACAAGGGGGTACATATCCCCTATCTTTACAGTATGTACACAATTGACCGGCCACACCAACCGGAAATGAAGAGATTCATACGAGGGCGAGTCAAATGAAAATGGTTCAAATGGCTCTGAGCACTATGGGACTTAACTTCTGAGGTCATCAGTCCCCTAGAACTTTGAACTACTTAAACCTAACTAACCTAAGAACATCACATACATCCATGCCCGAGGCAGGATTCGAATCTGCGACCGTAGCGGTCGCGCGGTTCCAGACTGTAGCGCCTAGAACCGCTCGGCCACACCGGCCGGCTCAAATGAAAACCTTAAATATTTTTTAAATACCGAGTGATCAAAAAGTCACTATAAATTTGAAAACTTAATAAACCACGGAATAATGTAGATAGAGAGGTAAAAATTGACACACATCCTTGGAATGACATGGGGTTTTATTAGAACCACCCCATATTGCTAGACGCGTGAAAGATCTCTTGCGCTCGTCGTTTGGTGAGGATCGAGTGTTCAGCCGCCACATTCGTCATGCTTGGCTTCCCAGGTCCCCAGATCTCAGTCCGTGCGATTATTGGCTTTGGGGTTACCTGAAGTCGCAAGTGTATCGCGAAGACCGACATCTCTAGGGATGCTAAAAGACAACATTCGACGCCAGTGCCTCACCATAACTCCGGACATGCTTTACAGTGCTGTTCGCACCATTATTCCTCGACTACAGCTATTGTAGAGGAATGATGGTTGACGTATTGAGCATTTCCTGTAAAGAACATCATCTTTGCTTTGTCTACTTTGTTACGCTAATTATTGCTATTCTGATCAGATGAAGCGCTGTCTGTCGGACATGTTTTGAACTTTTGCATTTTTTTGGTTCTAATAAAACCCCATGTCATTCCAAGCATGTGGACCTGTTTGTACCTCTCTATCTACTTCTTTCCTCCCACTGCGTCTTTGAGTGGTCCAAACATATGGAAATCACTTGGCGCAAGGTCTGGTGAGTATGGTGGATGAGGAATGCACTCAGAATGCAGCTCTGTGATTGTTGCAACTGTTGTATGGGCAGTGTGGGGCCTTGGATTGTCATGTCGCAAAAGGACATCTGCTGACAGCAATCCACGTCGCTTTGATTTCATTGCAGGCCGCACATGATTCTTTTAGGAGATCTGTGTATGATGCACTGTTGACAGTGGTCCCTCTAGACATTTAATGCTCCAAAACGATGCCTTTTTCGTCCCAAAAGAGGTTCAGCATAACCTTCCCTGCTGATAATTCTGTTCGAAACTTCTTTGGTTTTGGTGATGAGGAATGGCGCCATTCCTTGGTCGCTCTCTTCGTTTCCGGTTGGTGGAAGTGAACCCAGGTTTTGTCCCTAGTAACGATTCTTGCAAGGAAGCCATCACCTCGTTCAAAGCGCCGAAGAAGCAACAACACGTCATTCTCTCATTTCAGGAGTCAGCAGCCGCTGCACCCATCTTGCAGATACTTTGTGAAACTGGAGCACATCATGCACAATGTGGTGTGCTGACCCATGACTAATCTGTAAACATGCTGCAATACAAAAGCAAAAGCCTGTCTTTAAACCTAAAACTTAGACTGTCAGCTATGTTTGCATCATAATGTTTAAACATTACGAAGAAAGGACCACTACGAAAACGTGAAATAAAAGACCGGAAAATTTTGAGGAAAATCCTTGGCCCTATCAAAGAAAACGGAGAATTCCGCCGAAGACACAACTGTCAATTATACGAACATACAGGAGACATTGCTACCAGCATGAAGCGGAGAATAATGTTTTTTGGTCATCTGGAATGAATGAAACCGCAAAGACTTACTCATTGCCTACATTCATCAATTTCAAAAACAAAATCGTATTCAAAATGGGGAAGCCAAGTTAAAAAGGATTTACAGGAAGCTGAAATTTCATTTGATGACATTCAGGTTCGAGAAGTTTTCAGAGAAAAAGTCAAAATTACTAAAAACCTTATTTCGCTTACTACGCCAGTTCCAAGTCCTACCTGCAAATGGTCAAAACAGAGAAAAGAAGCACATCAGCCGAAATGAAAATCTACTGGCAAAAGAGGAAAACACAATCAGGGAAGAGATAAACATCTTCGTGGTCTATAGCAGGCCGAAACGACAGAAAAAAAAAACCCTGTAAACATGCTCCAGTGTCATTCAGTGCCACTCTGCTGTTTTCCTTCATCATGGCTTCAACTTCCGCACTGTTCTGTGGAGTCACAACTCGTTGTGCCTGACCTGGACGAGGAGCATCTTCCATTGAAGTCACCCCATTTGCGAACTTCCTACTCCATTCGTAGACTTGCTGCTGTGACAAACATGCATCACCGTACTGAACCTTCATTCGTCGATGAATTTCAGTAGGTTTCACACCTTCACTACCCCAGAAACGAATAACAGAACGCTGTTCTTCCCTGGCGCATGTCGCAAGAGGGGCGTCTATCTTTATACTGATACTGCGACAGTATGTGTGCATCTGCACTGTGCTGCCACTTACAGGCCATTCTGCACCCTGTTTGTAGCACGCTTACTAACTTACAGGATAACGGCGTGAAGTTTCGATTAATTATTACAAATTTAAGGTTTTCAGTTGACTCACCCTCGTATATGCTGGAGACACTGCATTGCTGTTTAAGGAAGAGCATTTGAAGAGTTTGAAAGAAATCTTCCAGAGACTTTGCGTACCATGGGGAGCAGCTATGAAGAAAATAATCTGTGAAACTTCCTGGCAGATTAAAACTGCATGCCATACCCTGACTCGAACTAGAGACCTCTGCCTTTCTCGGATAAGCTATCCAAGCACGACTCGAGACCCGTCCTCACACCTTCACTTCCGCCAGTACTCCGTCTCACACCTTCCACATAGAAGCTCTCCTGTGAGACTCGTAACACTAACACTCTTCGGAGAAAGGATATTGTTGAGACATGACTTAGGCTGGCAAATTAAAATTGGCAGATTTCTTCATAGCTGCTCCCCAAGTAACCAAAGCCTCTGTCAGTTTTCTCTTCAAACGCTCGTACTTGAGGAGCGGTCATGGGATATTAAAACTGTATGCATTTGCCTGCGAAGGGTAAACATTCCCAGTTCGAGTCTTGGTCTGACATACAGGCAAGGAAGTTTCAAATCAGCGCATACTCCACTGCAGAGAGAAAATTTCACTCTCGAAAATCACCCGTGATATAATCCAGGAGAAAAGCAAGTATGCGCATTCCACCTGTGTAATAAAAAAGCCTCAAGACAGAAATAGAATGAAGAGGAGTTACACTACAGTACTGCACCAAATCAAAATACTTGCGCCGCGCTGTGTAGCCGAGTGGTCTTGGGCGGCTTGTTACGGTTCGCAGGTTCGATACCTTCCTCAGGCATGGGTGTATGTGTTGTCCTTAGCGTAAGTTTGTTTAATTTAGATTAACTTGTGTGTAAGCTTAGGGGCTGATGATATCAGTAGTTTGGTCCCATAGAACTTACTACCAATTTCCAAAATACTTGCGAGTGAGTCTAGACAGTAGACTGTCATTTAAAGACACTGAACTAATCTAACGGGAAACATATGTACAAGGAACAACAGTATACGTAAACTGACTGGTTCACCATGGCGAACGCAACCTGAAGTTCTTCCGTCATCAGTAGTGGAATATTGTTTTGCGGCCGGAGAATATGCGGCAGCAGTATGGGAGGCGTCTAGCCACTCCAAACAAGTAGATGTCGCTTTAAATGAGGCTGTCAGGATTGTCACCAGATGTCTGAGGCCTATCACCTGTCCGCAAAATTTACCCACCTGCGGCCACAGAACAACTAAATGTCACACTCAAAGAGACAGAGAGGAAAAAGCAGCAAACCAACCCACGGCGCTTAACGTAATAACCACCAAACAGGTCCACCCCGTCTAAAGTCAAGGAAGAGCTTTATTCAACGGACAGCACAAGAGCTCTATCCAACGGACAGCACTGCTAGGACCCCAACACGAGTCCCGCCGCCTATCTTTATGGTTGGACACTCTGCGCCGGCCGGGGCGCTTCAGTCTGCAACCGCGCGACCGCTGCGATCGCAGGTTCGAATCCTGCGTCGGGCATGGATGTGTGTGATGTCCTTAGGTTAGTTAGGTTTACATAGTTCTAAGTCTAGGGGACTGATGACCGTAGATGTTAAGTCCCATAGTGCTTAGAGCCATTTGAACCATTTTATTTACTGGTTACTGGCTTCAGCTAATTACGAAGCGATCTTCAGATCAATCTAAATGGAATCAGTAAAGAAAATTTGCGATTTGGACGCAGGAGTTTTATCCACGTATGTTTTAAATCAACAGATCGCATTTCTCCCTGTCCCCCCCCCCCCTACCCCTCCACCCAACTGACAACGTAAAAGAATAACATAAATATGCCTAGTCAGGCGTAGCGAGACTATAGAAAACTGTTCAAGGATCTTTTTATTTAATTAGGGCGACTTATCTCTAAAAAATATGACGATGTGTAATGAACGACACGGGTTGAACAACATTTTAGATTGATCTGAAGATGGCTCGGTAATGATCAGAAACCGGTAATCAGTAAACAAAATTTGCGATCTTAACGTAGGATTTTTATGCACACGTGTTTTAAACCAACAGATCGCACATCTCACACCATTAACAATCTCCAAGAACAACAGAAATGTATGGTTTACGAGCAGCCGCCCGATCATTGCACCACGTGCTTCCTTACTCCCTTCGCACAGTCGTCGTGCTGGCTGGACTGCTGATAACAATTTTGAACTCGGGTGTTTCCTTCCGCTCCTTTTTTACAGTAATGCTCCGCAAAGCACGCCAGTCCCTCTTCCTCGCTTCATGAGTCCTGCCTGGTCTCGGTTTAGCTACGGTTCTTCCTTCGCATTTCCACTGCACAATCACATCACGAATAGTTGACTTGGGCAGCCTTAGAGGGTTTGAAATGTCACTGACGGATTTGTCACTGAAGTCGTGCGACTAGGGCCTCCCGTCGGGTAGACCGTTCGCCGGGTGCAAGTCTTTCGATCCGACGCCACTTCGGCGACTTGCGTGTCGACGGGGATGAAATGATGGTGTAAGTAGGCTGTTTAAGTTTTTTTATTGGTAACGCCACCTCTGTATGAAAATCACTGGCTGTGCTGTGTGCAGTCTGTGGCTAGTTTGCATTGTTGTCTGCCATTGTAGTGTTGGGCAGCGGCAGCTGGATGTGAACAGCGCGTAGCGTTGTGCAGTTGGAGGTGAGCCGCCAGCAGTGGTGGATGTGGGGAGAGAGATGGCGGAGTTCTGTAATTTGTCATGAACTGCTATATATATATTATGACTTTTGATGATACTAAGGTAAATACATTGTTTGTTCTCTATTAATATCTTTCATTTGCTAACTATCCCTATCAGTAGTTAGTGCCTTCCGTAGTTTGAATCATTTATTTAGCTGGCAGTAGTGGTGCTCGCTGTATTGCAGTAGCTCGAGTAACCAAAATTTTTGTGAGGTAAGTGATTTGTGAAACGTATAGGTTAGTGTTAGTCAGGGCCATTCTTTTGTAGGGATTTTTGAAAGTCAGATTGCGTTGCGCTAAAAACATTGTGTGTCAGTTTAAGCACAGTCTTGTATAAATTGTTCAAAGGGGAAGTTTCATATGTCGACCCTTAGCCTAGGATACCTCACTGGAATCTTCTGATTTTTTCTTGTAGTTTGTGTAATTAGTGTAGATTTTGTTTATTGCTACTGCGTAATTGTAGAGAGAATATCCTTGGTAGTTGTGGTTTTTCATTGTTGCACAGTAAAACAGTTGTGGCATGCATGTAGATTTGCACCACGTATTTCGCAGCTGCAATTAACTAGATATTATTTTCAGTTCTATGTTAATGTGTTCTCTTATTTTTGCTCTTAAAATTGTGCTTTTCTGTGTTGTCGTGTGAAATATTGTGACAATAATGGCGTGTGAAAAACGTAATACTAGGCTCCAAAGTAAACTGAGAAATGACAGTGAAGAAAGCAGTGTGTTAGCGCCACCGAGTAATGAATTAACTATTCAAAGTAGTAATTTGGTAATTGTACATAGGGAAATGGAGCGGGCTGCAAACAATGATGTAGACAGTGAAACAATTAGTGAACAGGGAAGCATTATCGATCGATCGGCCGGCAACAGCTCGCCTCAGGAATCCGAAATGACAGGACACAATCTTGCAAATACTGTAGATTCAGGTTTTGCGTCCTCACCCTTTTCTCAAATAAGTCAAGGCACATTTTCTGCTATTCAAACTACGGAAGGCACTAACTACTGATAGGGATAGTTAGCAAATGAAAGATATTAATAGAGAACAAACAATGTATTTACCTTAGTATCATCAAAAGTCATAATATATATAGCAGTTCATGACAAATTACAAAACTCCGCCATCTCTCTCCCCACATCCACCACTGCTGGCGGCTCACCTCCAACTGCACAACGCTACGCGCTGTTCACATCCAGCTGCCGCTGCCCAACACTACAATGGCAGACAACAATGCAAACTAGCCACAGACTGCACACAGCACAGCCAGTGATTTTCATACAGAGGTGGCGTTACCAATAAAAAAACTTAAACAGCCTACTTACAATGGTGATTCGGACAACACAACACCTAGTCCCTGAGCGGAATTTTTTTTTTAATCTCATTTTCTTCACTTTCGTTCGTTTTATCTGCTCGGGGCGGACGTCGTAAGACACCTGTTTAAGTTCGTCGTTGATCGGTTAACTCAGTTTTTTTATTACAGAGGGCACCTAACCCTCTGACCGGTCACGCTGAGCTACCGTGGCGGTTATTTTGTGTTTGGTCGATTCGTTGCGGACGTCGCAAGACATCCTGTTCAAGTTCGGTGGTTGATCCTTCCACTCAGTTTTTTATTACAGAGGCCAACCGGCTGTCTGATCGAACACGCTGAGCTATACCACTCAGCTACCGGGGACGAACGTCACTGAAGTGACGTTCAATCACTAGCTCACATTCGAAATCAATGAACTCTCCTGACCGACACATTTTGTTGTTACTGCCCCTATCTGACAACACAATACGCCCCCGCCTCCTTTTGTACAGCTGAGGCATCACTCGTTTAATACGGCCGCGCATAGAGCCACAAGACGATACCGCCGACGATACGTGAGCTGACAAATGCCAGCACTGAAGCAGTAGTTGGGCGGCGGATGCGTTCCGGCACTGCAACCGGCGCTTCTGCCATAGCTGCATCTCGCGTTCGCCTTGAGTGAGCTTCCGCATGTGACAGGTTTCCGATGGAAGCTGCGGAAATAAATAGCCCGACGAGATCCTTAAGGAGCTTAGCGGCGTCGGGGAATACTGTGCATTAAGCCGCAGTAAGGGGATCGCTCCGGCCCCGCCATTGTTCCGTCAGACGCGGACGAAAACGGGAAACGAGCCGCTTATCTCCGTCCCGCCGCTTAATGTGCGCGCGCGCCGCACGCTGACAAATGAACGCCCGCGCCTTGCCCTGTCTTACAGCGTCCCTCCACTGCCCACGCCAAGTCTCCAGTTGTTCGTCCGCACTGCTCCGGAGAGTACTACCTCTGGAGGGAGCGTTTCCAGCTCTGCGAATCTCTCACAGGAACCGTGGGAAGCCTGTGTAAATACTGCGCATACAGATCTTACGATCGACCCAGACACACACTGTAACGTTACGAGTATGTTGGCGAATTATTCGCAGATGTAGAGCTGGCGCTAAGGGGAGGTGAGTTTGCTTGTGCGGATGAGAACTAACTGTCGCGTCCGGTACTGTGAGGCAATCTGTGAGGCAATAGTTAGTGGACAGTAACGTTTCTGAAATAACTGGCCTCCCACAGTCGCGATCTGAACGCAGTGGAATACGTCTGGGACGAGTTAGAACAGGGGTCTCCAAACTTTTTAGTCCGCGGGCCACATTGACTCCTCCATTAAGTCATAAGGGCCAAGATCTACCTACTGGGATTAAAGCACCATAGCACTCCATGATCACCGTAACGTGAGGCTAAAGAAAAGATAAAATCGCAAAAATCTAAGGTTGTGGGAATAGCTAGCACTGAAACGAACTACGATTTTTATTTAATTACATAATTTTGATTGGTGGACGTACCTGACCGAAATTCTGGCGTATTTTATTCTGGCGAAATTCACCGACAAAAAAGTATGTCACTGCACATTCTTCACGAAAGCGTCCTGCAAAGTTAACGAAATCTCAAAATCATTGTTGGCAACACTATTACTGCAAGACGTAACAGAGATAGTGTGTGTCAACGCGTTGTTATTTCAAGCGGTGCAACAATAAGTTTAGTTCAAAATGGTTCAAATGGCTCTAAGCACTATGGGACTTAACATCTGTGGCCATCAGCCCCCTAGAACTTAGAACTACTTAAACCTAAGTAACCTAAGGACATCACACACATCCATGCCCGAGGCAGGATTCGAACCTGCGACCGTAGAAGCAGCGCGGTTCCGGACTGAAGCTCCTAGAACCGCTCGGTCACCACGGCCGGCAATAAGTTTAGTTATGTAGTCTTGTAGCGAGTAGCAGAGCCAATGTCGCGGTGTATTGGTCACGATAGGCCTCGAAACTGAATTGTTGGCAGTATTGGCACCACCTACAATATTTGGAGGGCCGAATACCAGGGATGTCCGGCCAGCTAACGCGGGACGGTTTGCCGGTCCTCGCTGGCCGGTTTCGGCCCGCGGGCCGTAGTTTGGAGACCCCTGAGTTACAACATAGACTTCGATCCAGAGTCCAGCGTCCGTCAGCACTACCTTTACTGGATTTAGCTATTGAGGAAGAATGGGCTGTCATTCCGTCACAGTCATTCAGACACTTCACCTCATTGAAAATGTCCCCAGTACAGTTCAGGCCGTCATAAAGTAGAATGTTGATCAAACCAGTTACTAATGTCCACTAAGCCTTTTGATCGGATAGCATGTGTCCGGAGTTACTTTTGCAGGTGAGTATGCAAGAAGTCCCCAAAGCTTCACACGATTCTCAGGACTGAAGGTTTTCGCGCTGTGATCGCTCGGAAAACGCATCCGTAGCGTTCAGTATCAAAATCTGCGCAGATACAAAGAAGAATATACACTGAGGTGACGAAAGTCATGGGATAGCGATATGCACATTTACAGATGGTGGTAGGATCGCGTGCAGAAGGTACGAAAGGGCAGTGCATTGACGGAGCTGTCATTTGTTCTCGGGCGATTCATCCGAAAACGTTTCCGGAGTGATTATAGCCACAGGACGGGAATCAACAGACTTTGAGTGCGGAATCTGAGCAGCCATCTTCGGTTGATTGCAGATGACGCTGTCGTTTATTGACTAATAAAGTCATCAGAAGACCAAAACAAACTACAAAACGATTCAGAAAAGATATCTGAATGGTGCGAAAAGTGGCAGTTGACCCTAAATACGAAAAGTGTGAGGTCATCCACATAAGTGCTAAAAGGAACTCGTTAAACTTCGGTTACACGATAAATCAATCTAATTAAAAGCCGTAAATTCAACTAAATACATAGGTATTACAATTACGAACAACTTAAATTGGAAGGAACACATAGAAAATGTTGTGGGGAGGGCAAACCAAAGACTGCGTTTTATTGGCAGGACACGTGAAAAATGTAACAGATCTACTACGGAGGCTGCCTGCACTACACTTATCCATCCTCTTTCAGAATACTGCTGCGCGGTGTGGGATCCTTACCAGACAGGACTGACGGAGTACATCGAAAAAGTTCAAAGAAAGGCAACACGTTTTGTATTATCGCGAAATATGGGAGAGAGTGTCACAGAAATGATACGGGATTTGGGCTGGACATCATTAAAAGAAAGGTGTTTTTCGTTACGGAGCAATCTTCTCACGAAATTCCAATCACAAACTTCCTCCTCCGAATGCGAAAATATTTTGTTGACGCCGACCTACGTAGTGAGGAACGATCACCACGGTAAAATAAGGCAAATCAAAGTTCGTACGGAAAGATATAGGTTTTCATTCTTTCCGCGCGCTATACGAGATTGGAATAATAGAGAATTGTGGAGGTGGTTCGATGATCCCTCTGCCAGGCACTTAAATGTGATTTGCAGAGTATCCATGTAGATGCAGATGTAGAATAAAAGTTGGACATTCCGTTTCGGAAATCGTTAGCCAACTCAATATTCCGAGATCCACAACGTCAAAATTATGCCGAGAATACCGCATTTCAGGCATTACCTCCCACCACAGACAACGCAGTGGTCGAGCCGGTATGGTTCCTTTCAAAGGGCACGGCCGACTTCCTTCCCCGTACATCCCTAATCCGATGAGACCGATGACCTCGCTGTCTGGTCTCCTTCCCCAAAAACAACAACAACAACAGCAGTGGTCGAGGGCCTTCACTTAAATACCGAGAGCAGCGGCGTTTGCGTAGAGTTGTCAGTGCGAACAGACAAGCAACGCTACGTGAAATAACCACGGAAATCGGTATGGGACGTGCGACGAACGTATGCGTTAGGACAGTGCGGCGAAATTTGGTATTAATGGGCTATGGCAGCAGACGACCAGTGGCTCCGCTAACAGCACGACATCGCCGGCAGCAACTCTCCTGGACCCCTGACCGTACTGGTTGGACTCTAGACGACTGGAAAACCGTGGCCTGGTCAGATGAGCCCCGATGTCAGTTCGTAAGAGTCGATGTTAGGGATCGACTATGGCGGAGACGCCATGAAGCCGATGTTAGGGATCGACTATGGCGGAGACGCCTTGAAGCCATGGACCCAGGTTGTCAACACGGCACTGTGCAAGCTGGTGGTGGCTCCATAATGGTGTGGCCTATGTTTACATGGAATGGATTGGCTCCTGTGGTCCACCTGAACAGATCATTGACTGGAAATGATTATGTTCAGCTACTTGGAGAGCATTTGCAGCCATTCATGGTCTTCATGTGCCCAAACAACGATGCAATTTTTAAGGATGGCAATGCGCCACTTCACTGGGCCACAATTGTAATCGATTGGTTTGAAGAACATTCTGGACAGTTCGATAATGATTCCAGATCGTCGGTCATGAATTCCATCGAACATTTGTGGGACACAGTGGAGAGGTCAATTCTAGAGATGGGCAAACTCGTTCATCCTTGGGAACTAGTTCACTGGTGATCGCTCTTTTTTGGGAACCGTTTATGTTTACTCGTTCCCCGTTCATTTGTGCTTGGTATACGATTCTTATGAAAAATTTAAAATTAGTGGCGTAGGTGACAGAAGATGGAAGGCGCCAAGACGGGGCACTTGCCTCCGCCCTGGAGTACAGAGCTTTTATTCATCACAGAATTCTCACACACTTGTAACTTTCGTGATTCTGTAAAACCTCTCGTTTAGCCAACTGTAGAGTTATGTGGCTGATCGCAGTGAAATAATATAAGGTGGCGCACGAAAAACCGGCCCCGAGGTACAAACTGCTCGTCAATTACACAGAATTTGTTGACCGTTGCGAGCAGAATAGATAAACATGTAATAATTAGGCAGTGAAGAAATAACAATAATAAGCTGATGCAAACAACTTCGAAACAATAGATGACAATTGGTAGACGACAATGAGCAGTCTAGAACTCGGGGCCGATTTTAAGTGCTACACCCTGCACCACTGAAATAATATTGTAGAAATTATCGTATTCTCTTTACAAAATGTGACACCAGACACTCGATTATGGAACGCGGACTTCATTCGGTTGCAAGTCGGTCTGCCTTCCATAACAATGAACATGCTGTTTTACCTTGGATCAAAAAAAGACGGAAAATGTCCACTCGTCTGTGCCGTGCCGACTTCCTTTGCGTGTGTAATAAAAAATTCATGCCTTTTCACAAGCATTTGTTCTGTTGTTTATCGAAATATTGAAATAAGCTGATATGCCGTTTTGTTACCTGAAAAGATGTAAGTACACTCCTGGAAATTGAAATAAGAACACCGTGAATTCATTGTCCCAGGAAGGGGAAACTTTATTGACACATTCCTGGGGTCAGATACATCACATGATCACACTGACAGAACCACAGGCACATAGACACAGGCAACAGAGCATGCACAATGTCGGCACTAGTACAGTGTATATCCACCTTTCGCAGCAATGCAGGCTGCTATTCTCCCATGGAGACGATCGTAGAGATGCTGGATGTAGTCCTGTGGAACGGCTTGCCATGCCATTTCCACCTGGCGCCTCTGTTGGACCAGCGTTCGTGCTGGACGTGCAGACCGCGTGAGACGACGCTTCATCCAGTCCCAAACATGCTCAATGGGGGACAGATCCGGAGATCTTTCTGGCCAGGGTAGTTGACTTACACCTTCTAGAGCACGTTGGGTGGCACGGGATACATGCGGACGTGCATTGTCCTGTTGGAACAGCAAGTTCCCTTGCCGGTCTAGGAATGGTAGAACGATGGGTTCGATGACGGTTTGGATGTACCGTGCACTATTCAGTGTCCCCTCGACGATCACCAGTGGTGTACGGCCAGTGTAGGAGATCGCTCCCCACACCATGATGCCGGGTGTTGGCCCTGTGTGCCTCGGTCGTATGCAGTCCTGATTGTGGCGCTCACCTGCACGGCGCCAAACACGCATACGACCATCATTGGCACCAAGGCAGAAGCGACTCTCATCGCTGAAGACGACACGTCTCCATTCGTCCCTCCATTCACGCCTGTCGCGACACCACTGGAGGCGGGCTGCACGATGTTGGGGCGTGAGCGGAAGACGGCCTAACGGTGTGCGGGACCGTAGCCCAGCTTCATGGAGACGGTTGCGAATGGTCCTCGCCGATACCCCAGGAGCAACAGTGTCCCTAATTTGCTGCGAAGTGGCGGTGCGGTCCCCTACGGCACTGCGTAGGATCCTACGGTCTTGGCGTGCATCCGTGCATCGCTGCGGTCCGGTCCCAGGTCGACGGGCACGTGCACCTTCCGCCGACCACTGGCGACAACATCGATGTACTGTGGAGACCTCATGCCCCACGTGTTGAGCAATTCGGCGGTACGTCCACCCGGCCTCCCGCATGCCCACCATACGCCCTCGCTCAAAGTCCGTCAACTGCACATACGGTTCACGTCCACGCTGTCGCGGCATGCTACCAGTGTTAAAGGCTGCGATGGAGCTCCGTCTGCCACAGCAAACTGGCTGACACTGACGGCGGCGGTGCTCAAATGCTGCGCAGCTAGCGCCATTCGACGGCCAACACCGCGGTTCCTGGTGTGTCCGCTGTGCCGTGCGTGTGATCATTGCTTGTACAGCCCTCTCGCAGTGTCCGGAGCAAGTATGGTGGGTCTGACACACCGGTGTCAATGTGTTCTTTTTTCCATTTCCAGGAGTGTATTACACAGCGCGTAATTTTTATGTAATTTACGTAATTATAAAATACATTTTAATTACCAGTCATGGACGCTGAATAGAATACGAAAAGAATCAAAAGTTCAAAGTTCAAAAAAGGTTTGAAACAGATCTAGAATGGGCGTGCGCAGCGAACGAAACGGACAGCTCGATACTGAACTAACTGAGCAGTCGACAGTGGAACTGCGACGAGTGGCCACGCTAAAGGAGGACTAGTCGGGCTAGAGAGACCGAGACAGACGGGAACGGGACCGAGGCTGGAACGAGACCGGCCGACGTGCCGTTGCGGAAACGAGACCGACCGTGACCCGTTCCCGGGAGCTATAAGTAGAAAGCCGCAACCGAAGTGAACTATGAAAGATCGTTCCTTAGAATTCGTTCCTCATTCGTTCCATTGATCTAGATGAACCGTTCCTTTGGACCCCTTAGTTCGCGAACGACCAATCTCTAGTCAGTTCGCGCACAAAATCCTGCGCCGACAACACTTCCGCAATTAAGGACGACTATAGAGGCAGCAGGCCTCAGTATTTCTGCAGGGGACTTCCAACGACTTGTTGAATCCTTGCCGCCTCGATTTGCTGCACTACAGCGGGCAAAAGGAGGTGCGACACAGTATTATGAGGTATTCCATGACGTGTAATGCTGTACACTTCATGGCGTTTGATATCTGTAGCGCACAGACTTCTTGCCGTTGCAGTTGTAATGGCCAACAGTATACGAGGTGTGGCTGGAAAAAAACCGGACTAGTACTGGTGAAACAATAAAACGAATGCAATAAGGCTGAAAGTCGCGTGGCCTGTCACGTGACTCTCGCTCCGCCTACTGATCCAGTTTCATCTGCCTCCTGCACTCAGTCTGCCCGTGGCGTCTCTTTTAAGTAGTTGACTTTTTGTCTGTGCGTCGGAAAATGTTGAGTGTACAGAAAGAACAGTGTGTTAACATCAAATTTTGTTTCAAACTAGGAAAACCTGCAAGTGAAACGTTTGTAATGTTACAACAAGTGTACGGCGATGATTGTTTGTCGCGAACACAAGTGTTTGAGTGGTTTAAACGATTTAAAGATGGCCGCGAAGACACCAGTGATGACACTCGCACTGGCAGACCATTGTCAGCAAAAACTGATGCAAACATTGAAAAAAATCGGTAAACTTGTTCGACAAGATCGCCGTTTAACAATCAGAGCAGTGTCTGAGTTAACAGGAGTTGACAAGGAAAGTGTTAGGCAGATTCTTCATGAAAGTTTCAACATGAACAAAGTGTGTTCAAAAATGGTTCCAAAGTGTCTCACAATTGAACAGAAGGAACGCCGAAGAATGATTTGTTCTGACATCCTGGAAAACATTGAAAGTCATCCCACCTTCTTACAAAATGTTATTACTTGCGATGAATCGTGGTTTTTTACTTACGATCCCGAAACTAAACGCCAATCGATGCATTGGAAAACTCCTGGTTCTCCACGACAAAAAAAAGCACGAATGTCAAAATCGAAATTCAAGGCGATGATGATTGTTTTTTTTTGACATCAAAGGGATTGTGCACATTGATTGGGTACCAGAGGGACAAACAGTGAATCAGCATTACTACATTAGCATCCTGGCTACCCTACGTGAGCTAGTACGGAGAAAACGGAACGATTTGTGGAGAAAAAAGTCATGGATCCTTCACCAAGACAATGCCCCAGCTCACAGTGCGTTGTCAGTGAAGACGGTTTTGGCAAAACACAACATTCCCATCTTAGATCATCCACCCTACTCACCTGATTTGGCCCCCTGTGACTTTTTTCTTTTCCCTAAAGTCAAGTCAGCTTTGAAAGGAACTAGATTTGAGACTGTTGAAGCAGTAAAAGAAAAAGCGACAGAAGTAATGATCCGCAGCATTGCTATGAACAGTGGAAAATTCGTATGGAGCGGTGTAGAGACCGAGGAGGAGAGTACATTGAAGGAGATAACATGAAATTGTAAATAATTTGTAAATAAATATTTTTTCCAGCATCAGTCCGGTTTTTTTCTAGCCGCGCCCCGTACCTGGTGCTGACTCCGCCGTCTGGAAGCGCAGGAGTCGGTGCGCCGGGCTTTCGTAACGAATGAACACAAGCTAATATTGGTGCAAGCGACAGATGGCAGGCGGCGCGTCACCTGCGCCCACGCGGCTCTTAGCTACGCGGGTGCTGCGGACGGCTGAAGAAGTACCGACTGGCACCTCGCGCAGACGTTAATGGAGCGCAGGCATCAGTCGCGGCCGGGCAACCCCCCACCCACTCCGTCCCACGTCGTTAATAAGCCGCGCCGTTAACATGCGGGGGCGTCGCGACGCTGCGCGCTGAGGAATGGCGCGCCACCGCGTGGCCTAGCCGCTGATTAGCGATGAGCGATGCCGCTCTGCGCCTCGCATCCGGCGGCTTGACTGCGCCGCGCACGTGCGACCCACGTGTTCCCCAGGCTGCTTCCGCCGGCACGCCGGGACGTCGCGCCATGTCCGACAGCCGCGTGGCAGCCGGGTTGTGGCGTATAAAAATAAGTCGTCACCTTCCTGAGGCAGGAACCCCAACAGCACCAGACACTGTTGTTCATATGGTATTCTGAAATATGGATATTACACTACTGGCCATTAAAATTGCTACACCACGAAGATGACGTGCTACAGACGCGAAATTTAACAGACAGGAACAAGTTGCTGTGATACGCAAATGATTAGCTTAGCAGAGCATTCACACAAGGTTGGCGCCGGTGGCGACACCTACAACGTGCTGACATGAGGAAAGTTTCCACCCGATTTCTCGTACACAAACAGCAGTTAACCAGCGTTGCCTGGTGAAACGTTGTTTTGATGACTCATGTAAGAAGGAGAATTGCGTACCATCACGTTTCCGACTTTGATAATGGTCGGATTGTAGCGTATCGCGATTGCGGTTTATCGTATCGCGAAATCGCTGCTCGCGTTGGTCGAGATCCAATGACTGTTAGCAGAATATGGAATCGGTGGGTTCAGGAGGGTAATACGGAACGCCGTGCTAGATCCCAACGGCCTCGAATCACTAGCAGTCGAGACGACAAGCATCTTATCCGCATGGCTGTAACGGATCGTGCAGCCACTTCTCGATCCCTCAGTCAACAGTTCGGGACGTTTACAAGACAACCACCGTATGCACGAACAGTTCGACGACGTTTGCAGCAGCATGGACTATGAGCTCGGAGACCATGGCTGCGGTTAAATGGCTCTGAGCACTATGGGACTCAACATCTTAGGTCATCAGTCCACAAGAACTTAGAACTACTTAAACCTAACTAACCTAAGGACATCACACACATCCATGCCCGAGGCAGGCTTCGAACCTGCGACCGTAGCGGCCGCGCGAGGCTGCGGTTACCCTTGACGCTGCATCACAGACAGGAGCGCCTGCGATGGTGTACTCAAAGACGAACCTGGGTGCACGAATGGCGAAACGTCATTTTTTCGGATGAATCCAGGTTCTGTTTACAGCATCATGATGGTCCCATCCGTGTTTCGTGACATAGCGGTGAACGCACATTGGAAGCGTTTATTCGTCATCGCCATACTGGCATATCACCTGGCGTGATGGTATGGGGTGCCATTGGTTACACGTCTCGGTCATCTCTTGTTGGCATTGATGGCACTTTGAACAGTGGACGTTACATTCAGATGTGTTACGACCCGTGACCCTACCCTTCATTCGATCCCTGCTAAACCCTACATTTCAGCAGGATAATGCACGACCGCATGTTGCAGGTCCTGTACGAGCCTTCCTGGGTACAGAAAGTGTTCGAATGCTGCCCTGGCCACCACATTCTCCAGATCTCTCTCCAATTGAAAACGTCTGGTCAATGGTGGCCGAGCAACTGTCTCGTCACAACACGCCAGTCACTACTCTTGATGAACGGTGGTATCGTGTTGAAGCTTCATGGGCAGCTGTACCTGTACACGCCATCCAAGCTCTGTTTGACTCAATGCCCAGGCATATCAAGGCCGTTATTACGGCCAGAGGTGGTTGTTCTGGGTACTGATTTCTCAGGATCATTGCACCCAAATTGCGTGAAAATGTAATCGCATGTCAGTTCTATTATAATATATCTGTCCAATGGATACGCGTTTATCGTCTGCATTTCTTCTTGGTATAGCAATTTTAATGGCCAGTAGTGCAATATACGCTCATGCTCATAAATTAAGGATAATGTTGATACATGATGAAACAACCCTGTGGTGGGCGGTTTGCGGGTTTAAATCACATCGGTGTATGACCATGCGGTGCATCTGAACTGCGGTCGTTGTACGGTGGCGCTCGCGGCAGTCCACATAGGCAAAGGTGTGTTGGTGCATGTCAGAGTATGGTGCAGCAAGTAAGTGTGCAGACGGTTTCAGACGTACTAATCGAGACTGTCTGTTGAAAATGGCTCAAAGAACACATATTGATGATGTTATGAGGGATAGAATACTAGGGCGACTAGAGGCTGGTCAAACGCAGCAGGTCGTAGCACGGGCCTTCCGTGTGCCACAAAGTGTGATCTCAAGATTATGGCAACGATTCCAGCAGACAGGAAACGTGTCCAGGCGCTACAGTACGGGACGTCCACAGTGTACAACACCACAAGAAGACCGATATCTCACCATCAGTGCCCGCAGACGGCCACGGAGTTCTGCAGGTAGCCTTGCTCGGGACATTACCACAGCCACTGGAACAGTTTTCTCCAGTTTACAGACGACTGAACAGACATGGTTTATTCGCCCGGAGACATGAAAGATGCATTCCACTGATCCCTGGTCACAGGAGAGCCCGTAAAGCCTGGTGTCAAGAACACAGTACATGGTCATTGGAACAGTGGTCCCAGGTTATGTTCACGGATCAGTTCAGGTACAGCCTGAACAGCGATTCTCGCCGGGTTTTCATCTGGCGTAAACTAGGAACCAGATACCAACCCCTTAATGTCATCGAAAGGGACCTGTATGGAGGTCGTGGTTTGATGATGTGGGGTGGGATTATGATTGGTGCACGTACACACCTGCATGTCTGTGACAGAGGAACTGTAACAGGTCAGGTGTATCGGGACGTCATTTTGCACCAGTATGCCCTCCTTTTCAGGCGTGCAGTGGCTCCCACCTTCCTCCTGATGGATGATAACGCACGGCCACACCGAGCTGCCATCGTGGAGGAGTACCTTGAAACAGAAGATATCAGGCGAATGGAATGGCCTGCCAGTTCTCCAGACCTAAACCTCATCGAGCACGTCTGAAATGCTCTCTGTCAACGTATCGCTGGACGTATTCAAACCCCTAGGATACTTCAGGAACTCCGACAGGAACTGGTGCAAGAATGGGAGGCTGTACCCCAGCAGCTGCTCGACCACCTGATCCAGAGTATGCCAACCCGTTGTGCGGCCTGTAAACGTGTGCATGGTGATCAAATCCCATATTGATGTCGGGTTACATGCGCAGGAAACAGTGGCGTTTTGTAACACAAGTGTTTCGGGACGGTTTTCTCAACTTATCACCAATATCGTGGACTTACAGATCTGTGTCGTGTGTATTCCCTATGTGCCTATGATACTAGCGCCAGTTTTGTGTAGTGCCACGTTGTGTGGCACCACATTCTGCAATTATACTTAATTTATGAGCATGAGTATACTTCGGATGAAATGCACCGCTGGAAAAAAAATAGTACACCCATTTAAAGGCTTATAATTCGTTCGAGACTTATGTTTGCAACAGAGCGTATGGAGTACATGAAATGATTACATTTACAGATCAGTAGCACATGCGGTTCTGCGGTACGAGGTATCGACCCATGCTGAAAGACCCACATCAGTACATGGCATAGCCTCCATGCGGGGCGATTTAGGCTCTGATTCGATCATACAGATGGCGAATACTGTCCTAGGATACGTTATTCCACGCCTGATCGACCTGTTGACGTAGTTCTGTAAGAGTGGCTGGCTGACAAATTGCACGAGTCACTTCTTGTTCCATCATATCCCACGCCCGCTCGATTGAAAACAAATCCGGAGATTTTACTGCCCAGAGAAGTTGTTGCACATCTTGTAGAGCATGTTGAGTTTCACGGGCAACGTGTGGGCAAGCATTATCCAGTTGGAACAACGCATCACATTCCTGTGGCAAGAACGGCACAAGAACGGCACAAGAACGGGTGTAACAGTGATCTGCACGTATAGAATGCTGATTACCTCCCCTCCAGAAACATAAAAAGTGAACGGGAGTTGTAGCTTATCGCACCCCAGACCGTATGACCCGGATGTCTGCCGGGCGGTGTGGCCGAGCGGTTCTAGCCGCTTCAGTCTGGAACCGCAGGTTCGAATCCTGCCTCGGGCATGGATGTGTGTGATGTCCTTAGGTTGGTTAGGTTTAAGTAGTTCTAAGTTCAAGGGGACTGATGACCTCACATGTTAAGTCCCATGGTGCTCAGAGCCATTTGAACCAACTCATTGAGCCATTTGAACCATTTTGAACCTTGCTGTCTTGGACGAATGCGCTTTACGAGAAAGTGCTCACCAGGCTTACGTCGTGCGGCAACCGACCGTCACTTGCGCGCGGGCAGAACCTGCTTTCATCGCTGAAGACCACGGCGCGCCATTGTATAATCCCAGTGATCCTCCAACGGCACCAGTCGAGCCATCCACGTCGATGCTGTGGCGTGAGTGGAAGACGGGCTAGAGTTGTGCGGCGCAGTAGCCCCACTGTTAAGAACCAGTTCGCAACAGCCCGTGTTGACACCTCTGGGACCACAGGCTCTCTTATCTGTCCTGTTGTAGCAGTATGATCTGCCGCTGCCTCTCCTACAGTACGGTGATCCTGGTGGGCGTCTGTGGACGTCCAGAACCTCATCTGCGGGTGTGAGACTATTCACGTGACCACTAATTCCAGCACTGTCGACAACTGACGCAGCGTGTGCAACTTGTGCTACAATTCTCCTAGAGGATCATCCCGCCGAAGGCCGCAATTTAACCCCTTTCAAACTCGCTCACTTGGCTGTTGAAAGCGCAAATGCGTCTCGGAGCTATAATCGCCTGCTTGCTTCACTCGTTTGCACCACAATAAGCCTTCTGACTGTGAGCGTTCCTCATTAAAGGTCAGACACTTATGGCCATCTGGCGGCTATTCCGCTACGGTGTTTGTTGGCGGACGACAAAAAACCATTATCATTACATCAACTATCCCCCAGGTGGCATATGGCATCATCGGATCAAAATCGACGTCGTGTTACAGGTGTACTATAGTGCGTTTAAAATAAGTTGCGACTTTTGACAGTTGAGGGGTGCACTCAGCCTTGTGATGCCGATTGAGGAGCTACTCGACCGAATAATAGCGGGTTCGGTCAAGAATACCATCATAACGGGCGGGAGAGCGGTGTGCTGACCCCACGCCCCTCCTATCCGGATCCTCCGCTGAGGATGACACGGCGGTCGGATGGTCCCGGTAGGCCACTCGTGGCGTGAAAACGGAGTGTGTGCTTTTTTTTGACAGTTCAGCGCGGAGCGAGTGGAGGGAAGCGTAGTTGCCAGCGTGTGTACCGCGCGTCTGCAGTTGAGCACAGTACAGAGTGTCCCAAAAATAATGACCCGATTTTAACTTGTAATAATATTGAGACAAATGTCAGTAGGTAACTGAAACAGCTCTAGATGTAATCCGCATGGTCTATAGTTTCAGAAAAAATCCGTGATTCACCAAAATTGAATGTTTTTTGTGCTGTTTCGCAAAGCAAGTTTTATGCACCTTACTTTTTTGAGGAAGAAACCGTAACAGGACAATCATATCTTGCACTGCTACGGAACTTCCAACAACTTGACTCTGACAATTTCATCTATCAGCAAGATGGAGCACCACCGCACTGGCACAACAACGTGCCTCAACGTTGGATAGGGCGCACAGGACCACGAGACCAGGCTTTACACTCTTGGCCTCCTAGGTCCCCTGACTTAACACCATGCGATTTCTTCCCGTGGGGATATGTTAAACTTTGTGTTTATGTTCCTCTCTTACCTCGTGACATAAATGAACTAAAAACCAGAATATCAGCTGCTGTAGCTTCGGTGACAAAAGACACCTTACGCTCAGTTTGGGATGAATTCGGCTATTGGCTAGCTGTCGTCCGTGTAGCCAATGGAGGACATATTGAACATTTATAATGGACTTATATAAACTTCTGTCTTTTCTGAGGTAATTTAGTATGCAATTTGTTCCCCCTGAACTCACTCCCCTGCATCAGCACTTTGGTCACCGGTTCATATGGTTTGTGGCATTTAACTCGGTTGTGGCCCATGCTACAAGCAATATTGGTTGTTCTTCCTTCTTGGCGGTGAAATCAAGGTACTGCGTACCAGCCTACATTGACTTCATTTCTGAATGAAAACTTTTAAAATTTTCCACATCCGTCTGGATCACCATTAGGAGCTTTACACACGATGATCCCATACCATCCTTTGTCATTCCCCCACCCACCTTGGATCCTTGTGTGGCTGCAATTCTCTCTGCCTATGAGCTGGCATTGTGCACCAGGTATGTTCATCCCGCGCTGCGTGGGTTGGGTGTCGTTGCAACCGGCCGGCTAGCTTTCGGTGGCGGCCACACGGGAGACGGCAAGCCTCGGCGCTCGCCAGGTTCCGTGACGGCGGCTCCCTCTGTCTGGCTGTGCCGCCGGAAGCGCGGGACATGGTCCGCCTGGCCCGCATTGTATGCGGGGCGCGTAGCGGCCACTGCAAGCCTCTGCAGGTGCAGCCGCTGTCCTACCGTAGCAACCTCTGCATTTGCCCTCCAGCTGTGGCTGCCAAGCACACAACTCGAGGACTCCGTTCTTGGTGCTCCATTCCGCAAGTGGCCAACTGCGAACGCCGTATTTTGTGGGCAGGCGTGGATACAAAGATGTGGGGGAGGAGGAATCAAGAACATTGTGACTCTCCCCCCTCCCGCCCATCCCCCTGACGCGTTTACTCGTGTAGATAACTGAGATGACAAAAGTCATGGGATACCTCGTAATATCGTATCCGACTTCCTTTTTCCCAGTGTAGGGCAGCAATTCGACGTGACATGGAAGCAACAAGTCATTGGAAGTCATCTGCAGACAAATTGCCTCTTGCTGCATCTGCAGCCGTCCATAATTGCGAAAGTGTTGCTGGCCCAGGATTTTGTGCACGAACTGATCTCCTAATCATGTCCCATAAGTGTTCGATGAGAATTATGTCGGTCGATCTCGGTGGCCATATCATTGTTTACAATTGTCCGGAATGTTCTTCAAACCAGTCTCGAGCAGCTGCGCCCCGGTGGCATGACGCATTTTCATCCTTAAAAATTCCATCATTATTGGGGAACGTAAAGACCATGCATGAATGGCTGCAAATTATCTCCAAGTAGCCAAACCTAATCATTTCCTGTCAGTCGTCGGTTTAGTTGGGCCAGAGGACCCAGCCCATTCCATGTAAATACAGCCCGCACCATTACGGAGCCATCACCAACTTGCAAAGTGCCATGTTGACAACTTGGGTCCATGGCTTGTAAGGTGGCTATAATTTCGCACCTTAGAAGCACTTATCCACATAGCTTGCCGTGATCTACAACCACATTAGGTATTATTTGATAGCTGGTACATCGTATATATGAATATTTAAAGGAGACTGCCATTGTCACATACGCCTTGTAAATAATTGTTGACGCTTATTGTATGAAAGCTGACGGAGTGTCTTTATTATAAAAACGGCGTAATAAATGATTCCCTACACTAGTAGAGGTTGGAACGCCAGTGGAGATGAAACGGCAGGCAGAACTCAAGCTCTGGGTGGAAGGCCCGCACAGGTGTTGGTCCTGCTTAAACACAAGAAGTAACTAGACAGAAGTTGTGGAGCACAATAGTGTGACGGCCGGTCGCTATTATAGTAGGGGCCGGAAGGATAACCGGATAATACTTCCGAACTCTGGAAATCTTGGACGCAGGTGAGAGGCACGAAGAAGCGGCACCTCGGAAACCACGCAGGCAGGGTTATTTCCACGGATTTTTACTCAGAAGCGTACCATTGCATGAGGATAGGTTTTTCCTCGCAATCTTACCGCGCTGCACGACAAAAGACTAAAATATGGTTGGTCGGCGTTCGGAAGAATCTGTAGAGAGGAAGAATATTCCGCGGTTTCGGGAGTATGATTCGTTTTCGGAATTACGATGGTGGGGAGTCAAGCCTTGCTGGGAAGCCAGCGCTGGAGAGACGTGGTCTTTCGTTGTGAGTCCCCGTGTGTGACGTCGCTCGATATCAGCTTTGTCTTTGCTCTCAGGAGAGTTTGTACTTAGAACAGTTAGGTACTGTACTGTTGCGAACCTATACGATTCTGGACTTCGCTTCCGAGTTGGAAGTCGTCGTTGAGTACGCAGCGTTCACTAATTGACAGGACTTCCTCTGCCTATACTTACGTTGAGACGTTATCTGAACGCCGTCCTTGTCGCTGGGAGTTCGGGTTTCTCGTCTGTAGAACACAGAGGGGAGAAGACAGTATTAGAGCATATTAGTCAGAGGACCGCCTTCTGCCGTCCTAGTGTTTGAAAGAGTTTATTTGCGGCTGGAGTTCTTCCATCGTCGCAGACGAGTACGACAACCATCACTTCAACGCACCTGACGCAGTACATATTGTGCTACCGCAAATTGCTTCGGATTATTAGGGCTATAAAAGCTAAACAGCTGTGATCGCGGTTGTTTATTTCCACTGAGGTTCCACACCATCGTAGATCATTTTTGAAAGTAGTGTCTTCTAGTGTTTGGTACGTAGATGATGTCAGTCATTTCGCGTTATTGATATTAGATCGCGCAGTCATAATAAGGGGCATTGTTGGGCAATTGATTAGTAATTTTACTTAGGGAATGTAAACTTTGTAATAAAAGGTTTTTTTAAATCTACAATAAATATGTAAGCAGGAACAACGTTTATGATTTAGTAGGATTAGTTGCCGTCATCACTCATTTGTGTTTAGATTGTAATTTATAGAATTAAGAGATCCTGAGATATGCTTCAGGGGGTAGTCAGACAGGGCCAAATCTTCATTTTAGCGTTTATTATTCTCCGTTGCGCACATTCATTTTCCACCCACCTGGAGTAGCATCTTGGAGGCTTTGTGGGGTCTGCGCCACACTGGAAACCTACCATCAGCTCTTAGCAACTGAAATCAGGTGTCATCTGAACAGGCCACGGTTTTCCAGTCGTCTAGAGTGCAGCCAATATGGTCACGATCCTAGGAGAGGCGCGGTAAGCGATGTCAAGCTGTTTGCAAAGGCACTCGGGTCGATCCTCTACTGCCATAGGCTGTTGACGCCAAATTTCGCCGCGCTGTCCTAACAGATACGTTCGTCGTACGTCCCACGCTGATATCTGCAGTTACTTCTAACAGTGTTACTTAACTATTAGCACTGACAACTCTATGCAAATGCCGCTGCTCTTGGTCACTGAATGAAGAACGTTCGCCTCTGCGTTGTCCGTGGTGAGAAGTATTGCCCGAAATTCGGTATTCTCGGCACAATATTGACGCTGTGGATCTCGGAATATTGGATTCCTTACTTATGTGTAGTCGAATTAAGTCGGGTGATGCTGAGGGAATTGGATTAGGAAATGAGACACTTGAAGTAGTAAAGGAGTTTTGCTATTTGGGGAGCAAAATAAATGATGATGGTCGAAGTAGAGAGGATATAAAATGTAGACTGGCAATGGGAAAGAAAGCGTTTCTGAAGAAGATAAATTTGTTAACATCGAGTATAGATTTAAGTGTCAGGAAGTCATTTCTGAAAGTATTTGTATGGAGTGTAGCCATGTATGGAAGTGAGACATGGACGATAAATAGTTTGGACAAGAAGAGAATAGAAGCTTTCGAAATGTGGTGCCACAGAAGAATGCGGAAGATTTGATGGGTAGATCGCATAACTAATGAGGAGGTATTGAATGGAATTGGGGAGAAGAGGAGCTTGTGGCATAACTTGATTAGAAAAAGGTATCGGTTGGTAGGACATGTTCTGAGGCATCAAGGGATCACCAATTTAGTACTGGAGGGCAGCGTGGAGGGTAAAAATCGTAGAGGGAGACCAAGAGATGAACACACTAAGCAGCTTCAGAAGGATGTAGGTTGCAGTAGGTACTGGGAGATGAAGAAGCTTGCACAGGATAGAGTAGCATGGAGAGCTGCAGCAAACCAGTCTCAGGACTGAAGACCACAACAACAACACTTATTTCCGATATGGAATGCCGTAAACGTTTAACTCCAACTACTGTTCTGCCTTCGGAAAATGTTACTTCGCGTCGTGCTACCATAATAACGTCAAAAACATTTTCACATGAATCACCTGAGCACAAATGACAGCTCCATCAATGCACTGCCCGTTTATTCTTTGTGTATTCGATATTACCCCCATCTGCATACGTGCATATCACTATCCAATGGCTGTTGTTACTTCAGTGTATAACAACTTACTAAACAGCTAAAACGGACATCCGATATAATTCTTCCTCCCCCTTGGGTAAATGATTACTTGTTATTTGTTCCATACGATTAGTGAAAAAAGAGAGAAGATGGAATTGTCTTAATGACGGGAACGGATTTTATTTAGATCAGCACAATCTTTAATTGTTGATCCGCTACAGATAAAGTGATGCATGACCGCGGAAAATAGTTAAAGTGTTTCGACGCTAATATCATCGTAGAACAGCGATACTTCTTGAAATGGACAGGACTTCTGAAAAACACGTGTGTTTTTTTTTATTGATCATACAGTATGCTTTTAAGGCAGCAGCAATGGCTGTCGATCAGTAGCATCACTATTTTAGTAACACCAGTGTCGTTTTCGCCACCGATTATAGCTTTCGAAAATGCATTCAAAAGCACAGGAAATATTAATAACATTACACCTCGTTAAGTCACGTCTAAATCAAATGTAATTAGTGTAGACTATACAATAGCTTCACCTTCTGCTATCCGTAAAAAGCGATAAGCCATCAAGGGACCAGTGATACAAGAAGGCCGCGCGGTATTAGCCGAGCGGTCAGGAGCTGCAGTCACGGCCTGTGCGGCTGATCCCGGCGGAGGTTCGAGTCCTCCCTCGGGCATGTGTGTGTGTGTGTGTGTGTGTGTGTGTGTGTGTGTGTGTGTGTGTGTGTGTGTGGTTCTTAGGATAATTTAGGTTAAGTAGTGTATAAGCTTAGGGACTGATGACCTTAGCAGTTAACTCCCATAAGATTTCACATACTTTTGAACATTTGATATAAGAAGAAGTAAGTCGGAAGTATCAAATGTGTTCAGACAGAAACATAACGAAAAAAATGCAGAGAATATAACGTCTTGATGTACATAGTATCTGACTCTTAGGGAGGCTGTGGTATTATTTTCCTCAACTTTTAATGTCCTATTATACCCTGTACCCTGTCTCAGCCGAAAATTGCCTTCTAACCGCTTCCAGGGCCAACAAAAATGTAATATTCAGTATTTTATATAATTATTGACCTAATTTAATAAAATGCTGTCATAATCTCCTCATTAAGAAGTATTGTGTATTGTTTGAGGCAGTGTGATTCACGATGCAGGCTATATATTCATCCAGTAAATGAGAGTGGGAGTACTTAGCGACCTTCAAGCTTTACACATAATTTCAAACTGTATCGAAACTTCTTATCGTTCAGCCTCCCCGCCTCCTATCACAAAATAATGAAAAAGAAAAAAAACTGTCACTTACTTAACGTTCGTTGTTCTTGCAGTAAAACAACAGCACCAGGTGCGACGCTTTAATTTATTACTTCTTTACTATTAACTGTATTCCTAACACGTATTTCCAACGGTATCCACATATACCAGTGAATGCACCTAGGATATCATTCTGTGACATATACTCGTAGTTCGGCAGATACGAGGAGATATCGTAAAGTTAGAGCTTTCAAATGGTTCAAATGGCTCTGAGCACTATGGGACTTAACATCTTAGGTCATCAGTCCCCTAGAACTTAGAACTACTTAAACCTAACTAACCTAAGGACATCACACACATCCATGCCCGAGGCAGGATTCGAACCTGCGACCGTAGCAGTCCCGCGGTTCCGGACTGCAGTGCCTAGAACCGCGAGGCCACCGCGGCCGGCAGTTAGAGCTTTGAACCTTGAAAAAAGTGATACAGAGTTTGTGTTGATATGTTGTTGTTAACTCTTCTCTTCATAGCGAACATCAAGATTTATAAATTTTTCCCATCGTCTCTTGACTTACCGAATGCCTTGATTCCAAAAGTCTGCAGACTTGCCTTAAACCACTATTCCACTTCATTAATGACGTCATCTTTGTTGACAGATCGGCGACCACGGAACGAAAACTTGATTTCTAGGCAGAAGAAAAGGTATTTGGTGCAAGGGGAGAATGACGCGGATGCTGCAAGATCTCAAATCACCATTCCTTCATTATGTCACCTGCAACTTGAGGTGAATGAGCTGGTCCAGTGTCAGGCAGAAGACGAACACGTCTGGAGAACATATGGCGCCGTTTCTTAAACAGAGCTTCTCGTATAACTTTTCCAGAGATAGCTGCCAGTGACTGTTTGACCTTTGGCAACTTAATCTGTGGCGACGATACTACGACAGTCCAAAAAAAACTGAAACCATGACCTTCTCAGCCGACATTTTGCACTTAGCTCAACTGTCAGGGACATGGGACTAGTTTGGAAACTCCTTTTCTACCAACAATAATATCGTAAGATGAGCAGTTACCTCCATAAACAGTCGACATCTCATCGTTGATTTCTCGGGCACTTTACTCTATAAATACAGGAACTTTATTACGCTACGAGCCTCAGCGTTCTCCATCATACACGTCACTCTGTTCTAGCGTTCCCTGAAAAAAAAAAAAAAAAAAGGACACAGTTAACTGAAATTTTCAACATCATGGTGCGCTGAGGGACCAAATATAACACTCACAAAATTTCATCAATAAAGCATAATAATTTCCAGGCGGCAATCACAGCTTTTGCGTTGCCCCTCGTTTGACGTCATAAGTCTGAAATGGGTTAAAGCTAGCTTTTATTTTCTTAAAACGGAGCTCAAATTGCACACACTGCACTCATCCACTCAATAATCCATTGCTAATGAAACCCTCGTACCTTGTCTACTGCTACTAGATAATAAAATTATTCCAAGCGTGTTGACAGTTTACGTTGCAAGACAGAAGTGCGTGCTTAGCTGCATCAGGCCGCATGCGACAACATGCTCTACGTAATATGTTCAAAAACGCCGCGCATGGAAACGGGATTCTTCCGTAGCTCATACCTCGGGTTCTGTTCGTGATAAAAAGGTAGGGTCAAGTGTCTAAGATAGTTCTTGCGCTAGGGACCATTGGTATATTCAAAAGAAATGTCCTCTTACTGTAACTACCCTACACCACAGGGTCAAAATATGATTATTACACAGTTCCTGCTACTTAGTGAAATGGAGAGAATCGGTTAGTAATTTTTGCATTTGATGTAGTCTACGATGGGCCGTAAGATGCTTATGGGGCCACCTTTAGTTCATGAGCAGTTCCTTAGAAAGTACAAAAATGTTTTTTTTTACCTTATGTTATATTCCTAAGATACCGATCTCTAACAATCTTGAGAATTTTCTTGATATCTTTACCCACTTCCGAGATACAGAGGTTGAAAGTTACCCTTTCTGTACACGTAGTAAAATACGCACGTAAAACCCGTTGTGATGCGAAAACGTAGTTTATAAAATGTCGTAGCACATAGAAATACGCTGTAAAATGCCTCCTTTATCATGAGAAGGGTTCTGGGAACTCCATGTTCTAGCACTGACGCACGTGGAAGATTTTTGTGGACGTAAAATCCGGTCTGAGGTTTAAAATTAGTTTTACGAAATTTCAGATGACATAAGCAAGCTATCAAAATTTTGTTAACCTGGTGTTATTGTGGTCTTCAGTCCAAAGACCGGTTTGATGCAGCTCTATTCTGTGCAGGTCTCCTCATCTCTGAGTAACTACTACAACCTACATCCTTCTGAATCTGCTTACTGTATTCATCTCTAGATTTCCATCTACAATTTTTACCCCCCACGCTACCCTCCAGTACTAAATTGGTGGTCCCTAGATGCCTCAGAACATGTTCTACCAATCGATCCCTTCTTCTAGTCAGGTTGTGCCACAAATTTCTCTTTGTAATTCTAGTCAGTACCTCCTTATTACTTACGTGATCTACCCATCTAATCTTGAGCTACACTTCATATAGATACTTTCAGAAAGGACTTCCTGACACTTAAATTCATACTTCATGTTAACAAATTTCTCATCTTCAGAAAAGCTTTTCTTGCCATTGCCGGTCGATATTTTAAGTTCTCCCTACTTTGACCGTCATCAGTTACTTTGTTTCCCAAATAGCAAAACTCGTCTACTATCTATGTGTCTCGGTTCCTAATCTAATTCCCTCAGAATCATCTGAATTAATTTGACTACATTCCATTATCCTAGTTTTGCATTTGTTGATGTTCATCTTATATCCTCTTTACAAGACATTGTCCATTCCGTTCAACTGCTCTTCCAATTCTTTTGCTGTCTCTGACAGAATTGCCGGCCGCGGTGGTCTAGCGGTTCTAGGCGCTCAGTCCGGAGCCGCGCGACTGCTACGGTCGCAGGTTCGAATCCTGCCTCGGGCATGGATATGTGTGATGTCCTTAGGTTAGTTAGGTTTAAGTAGTTCTAAGTCCTAGGGAACTGATGACCATAGATGTTAAGTCCCATAGTGCTCAGAGCCATTTCTGACAGAATTAGATGTCATCGGCAAACCTCAAAGTTTTATTTCTTCTCTCTGGACTTTAATTCCCTTTCCAAATTTTTCTTTGGTTTGCTTTTGCTGTTTGCTCAATACACAGATTGAATAACATTGGGGATAGGCTACAACCCTGTCTCGATTCCTTCTCAACCACTGCTTCCCTTTCGTGCCCCTCGACTCTTATAACAGCCGCCTGGTTTCTGTACAAGCTATAAGTAGCCTTTCGCCCCCGGTATTTTACCCCTGCCACCTTTAGAATTTGGAAAAGATTTTTCCAGTCAACATTGTCAAAAGCATTCTCTGAGTTTACAAATGCTATGAATATAAGTTTGCCTTTCCTTGATCTGTCTTCTACGAGAAGTCTATGGTCGGTATTGCCTCGCGTGTTCCTATATTTCTCAGGAACCCTAACTGATCCACCCCGAGGTCGGCTTCTACCAATTTTTCCATTCTTCTGTATAGGATTCGTGTTAGTATTTTGCAACCGCGACTTATTAAAACTGATAGTTCGATTATTTTCACAACTGTCAGCACCTGCTTTCTTTGGAATTGGAATTATTATACTCTTCTTGTAGTCTGAGGGATTTTTCCTCTGTCATACATCTTGCTCATCAGATGGAAGAGTTTGGTCATGGCTGGCTCTCCCAAGGCTGTCAATGCCTTTAACGGAATGTTGTCTCCTCTGGGCCCTTTTTTCGACTTAAGTCTTTCAGTACTTTGTCAAATCCTTCACACAGTATCATATCTCCTCATCTTCATTTACGTCCTCTTCCGTTTCCATAATATTGCCCTCAAGTAGATCTCCCTTGTATAAACCCTCTATATACTCCTTCCGCCTTTCTGCCTTCCCTTCGTTGCTTAGGACTAGCTTTCCATCTGATATTCGTACAGGTTGTTCCCTTTGCTCCAAAGATCTCTTTAATTGCCCTGTAGGTGGCACCTATCTTACCTCTAGTGATATATGCTTCTACATCCTCACATTTGTCCTCTAGTTATTCCTGCTTAGCCATTTTGCACTTCCTGTCGATCTCGATTTTAGACGTTTGTATTTCCTTTCACCTGTTTCATTTATTGCATTTTATATTTTCTCATTTCGTCGATTAAATTCAATATCTCTTTATTGACCTATGAAGTTCTTTTCATATGAATGACATGTCCTGCTGTAGCACGCAAAAGAAGGGAACCAGCGGAAAATTTCTCGTATCGGGAAACAAAAAAAGGCGCGTATGATCCTATTTATAAAAGAGTGTGATTGAAAAATGGAGTACCAGCTGCTTCATTCTACCTTCCTTAGAAAGTTTAAAAATTTTCACAGAAATTTTGGCATGCAAACATACTCGCGCTTTTTTATGCTGAAGGAAAAGGAGACAGCGGCACTGGAAAAGACACGGAAAAGTAGTGAATACTTGAAGGTAGTAGACAGTGGTTGTGGTACAGAAAGAACGAAGGAGACAGTGGCACTGTGAGAGAACGAGAAGGACAATGTGCCCGTGGAATATAGTTGACAGTAAGTGCTAGGAAAAGAGTAAAGGAGACAGTGCCAACAGGAGAGGAATAAAGAGACGGAGAAAGAGGAAGTGGATGAGAGACGGAACTATAATAAATGGCTCAAATGGCTCTGAGCACTATGGGACTTAACAGCTATGGTCATCAGTCCCCTAGAACTTAGAACTACTTAAACCTAACTAACCTAAGGACATCACACAACACCCAGCCATCACGAGGCAGAGAAAATCCCTGACCCCGCCGGGAATCGAACCCGGGAACCCGGGCGTGGGAAGCGAGAACGCTACCGCACGACCACGAGATGCGGGCGGAACTATAATAATGGGCAAAAGAGAGATACTGACAGTGAGAGGAGATGGCAGCAGTGGAAAGAAATGGATGAGATACTCGCAGTAAGAGAGAACTAGAGGGAGTAATAGCAGTAGTGTGGCTGTAAGACAGGAGACAATGACAGTTAGAGAGATATAAAGAGATAATGACAGTGATCTACACTGAATGAATGACTGAGAAGGGGCAAGTGGGAGTGGATGCGTATGAGCGATTAATAGCGATGGACTAGCGGGTGAGAGCCAGTTACAGTTGAGGGAACTTGCGGGAAATAGAGTTGAACTGCATGTTAAAAAAAGCGCGAATATGTTCGAATGCTAAAATTTTTGGAAAACTTTAAAGGTGGTGACGAAGGTGGAATGAGGCAGTTGGTATCCCAGTTTACGTGAGAGTCCTCCATAAACAGGGGCATATCCGCTGTTCATGATATATACAAAAATGGAGTATTTGAAGACACTTCCGCAGCCAGCTGCAGGGGGTTGTACACTACTGGCCATTGAAATTTCTACACCACGAATATGACGTGCTATAGACGAGAAATTTAACCGACAGGAAGTAGATGCTGTAATATGCAAACGATTGGCTCTTCAGAGCATTCACACGAGGTTGGCGCCGGTGGCGACACCTACAACGTGCTGACATGAGGAAAGTTTCCAACCTATTTCTCATACACAAACAGCAGTTGACCGGCGTTGCCTGGTGAAACGTTGTTCTGATGCCTCGTGTAAGGAGGAGAAATGCATACCATCACGTTTCGCACTTTGATAAAGTTCGGATTGTAGCCTATCGCGATTGCGATTTATGGTATCGCGACATTGCTGATCGCGTTGGTCGAGATCCAATGACTTTTAGCAGAATAGGGAATCGGTGGGTTCAGGAGGGTAATACGGAACGCCGTGCTGGATCCAACGGCCTCGTATCACTAGCAGTCGAGATGACAGGCATCTTATCCGCGCTGTAACGGATCGTGCAGCCACGTCTCGATCCCTGAATCAACAGATGGGGGCGTTTGCAAGACGACAACCATCTGCACGAACAGTTCGATGACGTTTGCAGCAGCATGGACCATCAGCTCGGAGACCATGGCTGCGGTTACCCTTGACGCTGCATCACAGATAGGAGCGCCTGTGATGGTGTACTCAACGACGAACCTGGGTGAACGAGTGGCAAAACGTCATTTTTTCAGATGAATCCAGGTTCTGTTTACAGCAACATGATGGTCGCATCCGTGTTTGGCGACATCCCGGTGAACGCACATTGGAAGCGTGTATTCGTCATCGCCATACTGGCGTATCACCCGGTGTGATGGTACGGGGTGCCATTGGTTACACATCTCGGTCACCTCTTATTCGCATTGACGGCACTGTGAACAGTGGACGTTACATTTCAGATGTGTTACGACCCGTGACTCTACCCTTCATTCGATCCCTGCGAAACCCTACATTTCAGCAGGATAACGCACGACCGCATGTTGCAGGTGCTGTACGGGCCTTTCTGGACACAGAAAATGTTCAGTTGCTGCCCTGGCCTGCTCATTCTCCAGATCTCTCACCAATTGAAAACGTCTGGTGAATTGTGGCCAAGCAACTGGCTCGTCACAGTACGCCAGTCACTACTCTTGATGAACTGTGGTATCATGTTGAAGCTGCATGGGCAGCTGTACCAAGCTCTGTTTGACTCAATGCCCAGGCGTATCAAGGCCGTTATTACGGCCAGAGGTGGTTGTTCTGGGTACTGATTTCTCAGGATCTATGCACCCAAGTTGTGTGAAAATATAATTACATGTCATTTCCAGTATAATATATTTGTCCAATGAATACCTGTATATCATCTGCATTTCTTCTTGGTGTAGCAATTTTAACGGCCAGTAATGTAGTTTAATCTGGACACCTAGCAACGGTGCATTTAATATTTTCACATAAACAATATACTGCCAGGAGAGAAAAAAATGATACCCTCGAGCTGGTTTAGTATTGAACCTCAGACGCGTATTTGTCTATTGTTCTGCTTTTGACTCCTTGGTGAACAGTGCGTTGGAGAGAGGAAGAGGAAGAAGTTTTTGAAGGGTCACACTGCCAAAGCGTTGACTCTGCTCGTGCTGTACGCTAGTCGGCCAGTTGGCAAGCAGCTGGCCTGGTGTGTCCGCCCCCTGGGTCGATTGTTTTCGTGACTCGCTAACCAGGAGATAGCGCGGGGTCTGGCCTGGTAACACGTCCGCTGGCGGACGCTGTGGCATTTCTGCCTCTCGGAGCCATAGCTTTATTCTCACATATTACATTCCAGCTGAGCGAACATACAGTAGCTGACACCATGCTCCGTAAAGTGCTTCGAGGCAGGAACGACGGACGCTACTACCTGGTTATAGCGTTCGTGGGAAATGCGCCAACCGAATCGAATTAAGTTCTTTACCTTCGTCTACATACATACTCCGCAGACGTTGTCTGATTCTATCTTGTACTAGTGCTAGTCATTTCCCTTCCTGTTCCACTTGCGAACAGAGCGAGCGAAAAACGACTGTCTAAAAGCGTCTTCAACACAAACTCCAATTCACATCTCCCCTGGTAATAGTTACAAATAAGAGGAGATGTGAATTGGAGTTTGTGTTGGGGACGGTATTTGACTTGGGTAGTTCGTGTACCTATGTTGACCATAATGCTGTGGTGGTATAATGGTCAGCATATCTGCCTAGTAAGTAAGAAGTCCCGGGTTCGAGTCCCGGCTGCAAGTCCTAAACGACATCAAAGGACTCTCACTCCACGGAGTGACGCTAAAATTCAAGGCCTATGCGGACGACGTAGCTTTCTTCGTCAGCGATAAAGCAGACCGCGGCAAAATATGAGATACCCAACGAAGATTCAAGCAAGCGGCAGGAGCGAAAATAAATCCACAGAAGACAGTTCTCCTACCTATCGGAAGCAAAAGACCGATAGAAAGAAGCGATTGGTACAAAGTGGTAGACACGCACAACTGTCTCGGGCTCCAATTGTATGCATGTCCGCTAAAAACGGCCGCACAAAACTGGTCATTGTTCCTGTTATATATTGTTATATAGTCTCCAACTGATGTTTTTAATTTGAAAATGACGACGTAGTTCGTTGAAACCGGTAATGTAACAAACCAGTAATGTAACCCTTTCTTTTTAAAGAAAAAAATTATATTTTAGTGACAGTCTTTAAGACAATCGTGCCAGAATATAGCTATTTCCATTGCTTTCAGAATGTGACATTCCTGGTAATGACTGTGGGCAGCGCACCACATTTGCCTGAAATGTGCTAATCGTTACGCTGCTTATTCTACTTCCTGCTGGCCATTTGCAGTTTGTCCCCTCCAGTGCCATGCCTGTGTCTTACTACTTGACAAAGTTTCCATTATTTTCATAGTGTCCATGACACATATTATATTAATAGCACTTGACCTCTGAAGGAGAGGTTTATTATCTTTGGCCCGAAAATAGCATGTTCTTTGAGAATTTTTTTTCGGGATGTGTTATAAATACCAATGTCAAATTTGGTCAAAATTTTCGACTGGAAATGTTGAAGAGCAAAGGCGAAAGTGCCGTCGGAACGAAACACAATTTCGATGTAGACCTCCACACGCGGTATGTCACAGGTCAGCTGGCTCGTCTGAAATCAAAATTGTGTTGACGTTAGCGAAGTATATAAGATTCTTTAGGAGTTGTAGCTCGCTTAAGCTATTTAGACCATAGGAAACAAAATGGTGGCTATTTGAAAAAAAAATGTTTTTTCATCTATTTTTCGACTTCGTCGGCCATGTAAAAATATTTATAGTTGATGGATCGGAATAAAAGTGGTACAACTCCTAGGCAATTTAGTTAGCTTCGTCGGAAACAAAGAATCATGCCAATCGGTTCAGTAGATTTGTAGTCTGTTACCACACCGAGCGATAAAAAAAAATGTCATTTCGAGATAAACGCGTTTGAAGTTTTGGGTACATATAAATGCAATATTATGCAACGTACGTTAAATCCGCTTTTCCGGGTCCATAAACTAGTTCTTCCTCTTCCTCATAGAGGGCGTTCTGCTCGATCTGGGATCTCCTGCGCTGCTCCAGAGCCGCTCGTACGGCCGGTGACAAGCGGTTTTCGGCCGCTTGAATCTGGTGGTCGTCCGAATGGCGAACTGCGTCGAATAGAGTCCCAGGGTGACGTCAATCGTAGTCATGGTCTTAGAATTGCTGAATACCCTTCGCTGAAGCTGCTCACTGCCAGGAAAGTCGCAATCTCCACAGTCTTCGCACCAGAATACAAATGCATGGGGGCTAACTTCCAAAAATTCGCGTTCAAACTTTCATTTTAATTTTGTGTGTTTCCTCCCAAGCACCGGTCCAATAACTCGTCCTCCTAAAGAAAAAAACCTGGTGCGTGAAAAAGGCCGATTTCAGTCAGGTGCATTTTTTGTTCAACCGCGAATAACAAACATTTCCGTTCCGTATTCGGAAAAACCGTTTCAGGGGTGGATTCTAAACACTTCTATGGATCCAAAAATGCAATTTAAAAAGAAAGCGATTTTTTGAACCAAAAGATAGTAAACTTTCTCTTAAATTAATAATAAGTCTTTAGAGTTGTAATTTTTCCTCCTATCTATGTAATTATGTAGTTATGTAGTTCTCAATTCGTTGGAGCAATCAGTCATTCATAATAGGAAACACAGTCCTAACTCAGTCACTCAAAATGATTCTGAAATTTTACTTGTTAGAAAGAAATCAGGCGATGATTCTTCTTCTCTGCAGGCTCGTGCTTTGCGGCAGTCTGCTAATCTGTACAAATAAAATGCCTCGTCTTTTTGGGAGCGTTGTATAATCAGTCGGGAAACCTCAGATCAAGCGTATATTTGGCTTTGATGAAGTTTAACCTTCCGAAGAAGTAATGGAACTCTTGGATCATTAAATGCAGGTTCGTATCCAGTCTTTCGGAAGTTCCCTTCTGATTAACAACTACGCAATATATCGATGAATATAATTAATTCTCAAATGTCAAATAATGTAAATTGTTACACACCTTTTGTATGAAGGAGAAATATATATATTTCCCTTTTAATCGTACAATTTCGTATCAGTTATCTTTTGTCATAAATCTCAATACTCAGATTACAATTCTTCAAACAATGCTCAGGCTCATCGGCACGAAGACAATCTCGGAAGCTTTTTTTCTAACAACCACCAGAGAGAGTACTACAAAGAATAATTATGCGCTCATGGCATAGCTATTGTATGAAACTACTTTGCGCATGGATTCTGCGAGTATGAAGATAGAAAATTAGTAAACGTCATTCAAGGGTAGAATTGTATCAGAATAATTCATCGAATATAAAGAGATATTACAGAGTCTCGACAAATGAAACTTGATCTCAACACATATGCTCTGTGAACTTCTGCGAGCGTAGGATTCGAAGAAGTAGAAAACTCTAGTTACACAGCCGGAGAACGTCTAGATCCCCCACGTCACAGTTTAGCAACCAAGTGTAGCTGGAAGCGCCGTCTCGTTTTCACCGCTGGCACAACCTTCCGCTGTGGAGCCCTGTTGTCAGACAGAAAGAGGATCCAGCGTGCGTGTGCGTGTGACGGCTTCCTGGTAAGGCGACGCCAACTCAGCGGACACGGCAAGGCAGAACCGACTGTGCGTCGTATTTTTACGTCGTCCGTCAGAGTACATCCTGTTGGCGTCAGTTCGCTACTGCGGATTCATACTCGTACACTCACCCGCTACAGGACGCAGTCGGGCGAAGCGGCGGAAGTACCACCGCAAACACTACCGCGCACTGCTCTCTCCTGCTCTGTCGTTCGCTTAGCCGCCCTAAAAACGTCAGACACACGGACACGAAATGTTTATCACTTTGAAAATCACCTCCCATCTATCTACATACAGTATTTATAAAAATCATTGTATGTATCTTTGTATGTACATATTTTCCATATCTCTCGCTAAACCACCGAAGCAGTTCAACCAAACTTGGCAGCAATCATATACAACCGCTCGCGCGACGAAATGTTCGTACCTAAGGACTGCAAAGTTACACATGTTCCGCCGTAAAGTCAAGCGTCGGCGCGCCAGGTGGGGAGGGGGGGGGGGTGGGGGGGGGTGAAGACGACGTCTGCCAATAGTACGCTGACATATCCCTCTCAAGGACGACACCGAGACAGCAGCGGCCTCTAGGCGAAGACAACATAAGCGCTGTACCCGCCTGGCCGCAGTTCTGCTATGCCAGTCTTGCCTGGATATCTGCCCCCCCCCCCCCACCTAATTTCTATAAGTCCCTCCAGATCCTTGAGCATCATGCACTCCGCCTCGCCTTCCGTATACGCCTCCCGTCCCCCACGCGGATCCTCTATGACCTCATTCCTTTCCCCCATCTGCTCCTATTCCTCGAACATATCCGCATACTCTACACCTCCCGCCGCCTTGGTCCCCCTCACCCCCTGGTTGCTCCTCTCCTCTCCCATCCCCACTCCCTGCCACACCTTCAATGTTGCGTCCCCCCTACCCTCCATCTCTACACCCTTCATCTCCTTTCCCAAGGTGGCTTCCATCAACTCCCCCTCCCAGATGATGCCCTCTCTCCCTCCATTTATCCCTCCTATCAACTCTGATCCTCACCCCCCTCCTCTCCTCCATCCTTTTCCTGGGCTTCCTCCCCCCCTTCCATCCTCTTTTTTCCCCACCTACCCTCTCTCTGCCCCCCTTCTCTCCCGCGAGTCCTTTTGCATTTCCCTCCTCTGCCATTTCCCATTCCCTCTCGCGTCTGCCCTGCCCCTTTCTCTCTTATGAGTCCTCTCCCTCCTTTGGTTCCCCCCCCTTTCGTTTTTCCTCTCCTCCCTCCTTGTTTTCCCCCTCATCTGTCCAGGTCCCCCCCCCCCCCCCCATCTGCCCTTGGCTATGGTGTGTCATCTTCGTGCCAACATTTTAGTGCAGTGTTTACAGTGAGTGTTCAGTGTTGTGTGTCTTTTCCGAAGTGTTGCGAACGGACATCATACTGTCGCTGGGTGTGATTTTTATATCTCTTGCGAACAGAAACCAGACTGTCGCCATGTTTTTTAATTGTCTGTCTACTATGTTACCTGTCTGCTTCCTGTGTATTTTATTAGCTTTGCCAACCCTTTGCTTTATGTTTTAACTTTCCACAATTTTCCGCCATTTTACAATTTAAGTCACCGTTTTATCGCCTGCTTTTATTGTTTCTTATCTTCTTCTTACGTTTTAAAAAGTCTGTAGGCTGCAGAGCAGCGTACTAAGCTGCTGCCAGCCCGGCCCCATTTGGGGGGAATCGAAATTCAATCAAGGAAAAAAAAAACAAAAAAAAAACTGGCCGCAGCCCAGTTGAAGACTAGCCGTTCTACGAGCTGTACGACAGCGACTTAGGAACTGTATAATTTCATTTGTGTTAGGCATTGTCTACTGCACACTGATGAGATTTCTTATTTTGTCTGTCGCCCATATCTTGCGACACATCACTGTAAATTCTCAAAGTGAAGTATCGTCATATATCGTTCTGTAAATAAAATTAATTAACACGATTTGCTTGAATTATTGTCTAGCGATCCGCATGTTCGACGAGTAGGCAGGGCACAACAACACAGATAACACTAGTGCACAAAAAAGTAAATAGACGTAATCCACAGAATCACTGACGTCGATCTGCAGTGGGCTTTTGGAATCTGCACTGTGTTCGAACTTAATTAATTACCTCGAACACAACAATATATTGACACACAGCACGGATTCAGATACTATAGTTTTGCTGGTACAAAACTGCCTCTTTATTCACATGAAGTAATGACCGCAGTCTCTTAACAAAGTATGATTGAGTAAATGGGCTCTAGCACGGAAACCATGCATTTCCGGACATAAGTTCATTACACCTGTTTTGTTCCATATCCTTTCATTGATCCCTAGAGTTTGTACACGGTGCAAAAAAAGGTCAACATATACGAGGGCTGGGACTTAAATAGCGGCAACTGTTTATTCACAGCCGATACAAAAGAGTTACATATTTGCACCAGTTACTGCCGTTCAAAGTAGTCACCAGCGTTGTGTAGAACCCGTTGCCAGCGATGTGGAAGGCGTAGTATACCGTTAGCAGAGCCTGTTCTGTTGATGGTGCGAATGGAGCGGTCTACTGCCTTTCGAATCTCTGGAACAGTTCTGAAGCGAATGCCACGAAGTGGTTCCTTCATCATGATTGATTCCTGTGTACGTTATCTTTTTCTCTGTATACGACAATTTTAGTATCCCCTCATATGCTGTAATTTGTTCGAAATGATTCAAATGGCCCTGAGCACTATGGGACTTAACATCTGAGGTCATCAGTTCCCTAGAACTTAGAACCATTTAAACCTAACTAACCTAAGGACATCACACACATCCATGCCTGAGGCAGGATTCGAACCTGCGACCGTAGCGGTCGCGCGCCTAGAACCGCTCGGCCACACCGGCCGGCTTGTAATTTGTCAAAAAGGGAAAAAAAAGAAAAGAAAAAAGTAGGTAGCTGGACCTGATAGTCTACCGAAACTTCTCGATCTCGTATCGCAATCGAATAACAATATTTCAGTTGCTTTTAAACATAGCCTTCGCCTTAAACGATGTGAAAATTTGTCAGGTATGACACGTGGTTGATTTCTACGTTAAACTGTAGGTCCCCTTTCACAGATAGGCGTCCTGTGTTACGTTAATTATTCGCAGGTCGCCGTAATTGCGTCAAATTGAAAAACTGGCACGGTATTATTATCATTAACATACTGCTTCGTCCAATTACCCTTTTCAGCAGCTTCCGCTTCCATTCTGTACTTCAATCCCTGTTATGCTTCCCGCTCTCCGCAAAGTTTGCGGCTTCTGTTTCTCTGTTTGGGGAAACACTGTACCCACCTACCGTCTTCCTGGAACGCTAGGACTACTCGCCATCCACAGGCACGCGTGTTCGATTCCAGAGCGCAGCCCGCCGCAACTGAGGCTCGAGGTTTCGGCCCCTGTGCCCCCCCTTCCACCCCCGCGCAGCGATACCATCTGTGTGGGTTGTGGGCGCGTCGCTTTTGTTCCGGCAGTGACGCGACGCGTGACACAAGTTCAAACACACACACACACACACACACACACACACACACACACATTGTGCCCGGCCACGTCACTGGGACCCACAGAGATAGCCGACAGCCAGTATCAGCTACGGTGGTCACAGCAATCCAATCCAACAAGCCGCTCACAGACCAAGAGTTTGTAAGCTAGTCACAAATAAACGTGAGTATGCAGCCTCGTAGCGCTTTTTATTACCGCATTGCATTGCATAAAAGCGTTAAAATAGTCGTTTTAGTAAATTACAGAAACAGTGCAAGTACAAACAACAAATACAATAACGTTTTAGGTATTAGCCAGTAGCCCTCCGTCCCAAACCTGTTTCTTTAAATAATCGAGCTTCCTCGAGAAAAAAAGCTTCAAAGGACAAGTTTTTTTACAAATGAGTTAATACTTTAAGCTAGTTTTTCCTCGGTATTTATGACTTCATGTCCCCAGAATTATGTGGCATATAGTGAAATAATTTTGCAGATACATTCAATCGTATATACCGATATTTTCTGAAAAATTTGATAAGAATAGATTTAGAAGTAAAGAAGTGATAAAGTAATACCTCATGTCTGATGCTGAAGTTTTACTATATGAACAGCTAAAATGTTAGTAATCGACAATTTTTTTTTCTTTTATGACGAGAGAGACATTCCGACATCAGCTGCAAGTGGGCACTGAAATAAATCCATTGGTGACAACTGAAAATTTGTTCCATACTGGGACTCGAACCCGTATTTCCCGCTAATTGTGAGCGGTCGCCCTAACAACGTTGGCTACCCCAGGACGTTTCCCCTTCGGACATGTCCGGAAGAATAGGCACTACACTGTCAACCATACGTGCTCTGACGGCAAATAAAGTTCTTTGAATGAAATCCGTGGCTGCCTCAGACAGCCAAAATAGAGAGGAACAAATACTAAACAATGGTACCTTCAGTGCGGATGCACTCTTCGTTTGGCCTCTGAGGGAACCCGGTGAGGCTGCGAGCAGTTAGGGTAATGGAAAGGGGGCGCTACGTCTGTAGTGTGCGACATGTGAGACAGGAAACGTGTTCGGATAGTCGAAGTGGTTACGGCGACTGCTTTTGATAAGCGGGAAATGTAGGCTCGTGTCCCACTCCGGCACATACACTCCTGGAAATGGAAAAAAGAACACATTGACACCGGTGTGTCAGACCCACCATACTTGCTCCGGACACTGCGAGAGGGCTGTACAAGCAATGATCACACGCACGGCACAGCGGACACACCAGGAACCGCGGTGTTGGCCGTCGAATGGCGCTAGCTGCGCAGCATTTGTGCACCGCCGCCGTCAGTGTCAGCCAGTTTGCCGTGGCATACGGAGCTCCATCGCAGTCTTTAACACTGGTAGCATGCCGCGACAGCGTGGACGTGAACCGTATGTGCAGTTGACGGACTTTGAGCGAGGGCGTATAGTGGGCATGCGGGAGGCCGGGTGGACGTACCGCCGAATTGCTCAACACGTGGGGCGTGAGATCTCCACAGTACATCGATGTTGTCGCCAGTGGTCGGCGGAAGGTGCACGTGCCCGTCGACCTGGGACCGGACCGCAGCGACGCACGGATGCACGCCAAGACCGTAGGATCCTACGCAGTGCCGTAGGGGAACGCACCGCCACTTCCCAGCAAATTAGGGACACTGTTGCTCCTGGGGTATCGGCGAGGACCATTCGCAACCGTCTCCATGAAGCTGGGCTACGGTCCCGCACACCGTTAGGCCGTCTTCCGCTCACGCCCCAACATCGTGCAGCCCGCCTCCAGTGGTGTCGCGACAGGCGTGAATGGAGGGACGAATGGAGACGTGTCGTCTTCAGCGATGAGAGTCGCTTCTGCCTTGGTGCCAATGATGGTCGTATGCGTGTTTGGCGCCGTGCAGGTGAGCGCCACAATCAGGACTGCATACGACCGAGGCACACAGGGCCAACACCCGGCATCATTGTGTGGGGAGCGATCTCCTACACTGGCCGTACACCACTGGTGATCGTCGAGGGGACACTGAATAGTGCACGGTACATCCAAACCGTCATCGAACCCATCGTTCTACCATTCCTAGACCGGCAAGGGAACTTGCTGTTCCAACAGGACAATGCACGTCCGCATGTATCCCGTGCCACCCAACGTGCTCTAGAAGGTGTAAGTCAACTACCCTGGCCAGCAAGATATCCGGATCTGTCCCCCATTGAGCATGTTTGGGACTGGATGAAGCGTCGTCTCACGCGGTCTGCACGTCCAGCACGAACGCTGGTCCAACTGAGGCGCCAGGTGGAAATGGCATGGCAAGCCGTTCCACAGGACTACATCCAGCATCTCTACGATCGTCTCCATGGGAGAATAGCAGCCTGCATTGCTGCGAAAGGTGGATATACATTGTACTAGTGCCGACATTGTGCATGCTCTGTTGCCTGTGTCTATGTGCCTGTGGTTCTGTCAGTGTGATCATGTGATGTATCTGACCCCAGGAAAGTGTCAATAAAGTTTCCCCTTCCTGGGACAATGAATTCACGGTGTTCTTATTTCAATTTCCAGGAGTGTATTTTCACTTGTCGCCATTGGATTGACTTCAGTGACCGAGTGCGGCTGAAGCCGGAATTTATATTTCACACACGAAAAAATGGTGTTTTATCTACACGCCCTATTCTTCCACGTAATCCCCATCCCGTTTTATGGCATTCCTACAGCGCGAAACAAGGGCGTGTATGCCCTGCCGATGCCAATCCTTGTCCGGGTGGCGCAGCCTGTACTTCACTGTGTGCATCACCTCCTCATCGTCCTCTTCCACGAATGGCATCCTTTAATGGCCCAAAAAGTGGGAGTCCGAGGGGGCTAGGTCAGGTGCGTCAGGTGTGACAGCCGTGGATGGTCTCCCCGACCGCTGCAAATCGTGGAGCTCAGTCGACCGTCTGCTGATGACCTCACCCTCCGTGCCCAGCAAGTAACTGTACTTCTGTCGGCAGCAGATACTCCATAGACTTTGCACAAACGTTTGTGTTCAGTCCCCACAGTTTATTTCTCTGCAGTGAGAAATTCAGTGACGGCAAGTTGCTTGTAACGTACATCACCTACAGACGCCATTTTGAAACTGTCCTGCAGCTATGCCTGCCTGAAGTGACGGAAACTTGGCGCGCTCACTCAGGAGACTTCAAATAATACGTAAGTACCGTTTCACATTCGTAGTATTCGTTTCGACTGAGAAAAAAAAAATACGGTGCATTACTTTGTGGGCAACCCTCGTGGGTAAGTATAGTTTACTGTTCCGTCGGGGGTGACAGCAAGAAAAAGTTTGTTGGAAGTCGCTGAGGTCTCTTATTGTTAAATATTGGATGAGTATAGTCTGGATAATCTGCACGCCATGCGTCTCGCTTCTTCAAGATATATACGCGGTTTATAACTTTAATACTTCACTTTTGTGTTAAACCTTTAACGTAAGTATAAACCGGCTAATGGGTGGATTATGACAGCGATCTAAATTTTTCAATTCGATCAGCAACTACACGAAGCATTGAAAATCAAATTTTTGTTGCTCCTCGAAGCAGTTGGCAACCGATATAGTATACCGTGCACCATTTTAGCCGTTCAGTAATATAGATACAATTATTTCTATAAGACACTTCGGTTGCTGCTTGTCTGCAATGCATATCTAGTTCCTAGTCAGTAACTACTCGTCTTCAGATGCCAGAGACAAGCGTTGCTACCTTGTCAGGTAGAACGATCTCACACACTGCTTGCATGCGGCTTCCAAATATCTGAAGGCGAGTGGTTACTCCTTGGAATGGACGCTGGTGTGCCAAATGTGAGGACGAAAGTAACTTTCAAAATGGTTCAAATGGCTCCAAGCACTATGGGACTTACCATCAGAGGTCATCAGTCCCCTAGACTTAGAACTACTTAAACTTAACTAACCTAAGGACACCACACACATCCATGCCCGAGGCAGGATTCGAACCTGCGACCGTAGAGGTCGCACGGCTCCAGACTGTAGCGCCTAGAACCGCTCGGCCACTCCTCACGAAGTCGGCATTCCAAAACATCCCAAAGGTGTTCTATAGAATTTAGGTCAGGACTCTGTGCAAGCCAGTCCATTACAGGGATGTTATTGTCGTGTAACCACTCCGCCACAGGCTGTGCAATATGAACAGGTGCTAGATGCTGTTGGAAGATGCAATCGCCGTCCCTGAATTGCTCTGCAACAGTGGGAAGCCAGAAGGTGCGTAAAACATCAATGGGTACCTGTTCTGTGATAGTGCCACGCAAAACAACAAGGGGTACCACACCGTAACACCACCGCCTCCGAATTTTACTGTTGGCACTACACATGCTGGCAGATGACGTTCACCGGGCATTCGCCATACCCACACCCTGCCATCGGATCGCCACATTGTGTATCGCGATTTGTCACTCCACAAAACGTTTTTCCACTGTTCAATCGTCCAATGTTTACGCTCCTTACACCAAACGAGGCGTCATTTGGCTTTTACTGGCGTGATGTGTGGCTTATGAGCAACCGCTCGGTCATGAAATCCAAGTCTTTTCACCTCCCGCCTACCTGTCATAGTACTTGCAGTGGATCCTAACGCAGTTTCCTGTGGGATGGCCTGGATGGATGTGTGCCTGTTACACATTACGACCCTATTCCATTGTCGACGGTCTCTTGTCAGTCCAAAGACGAGGTCGGCATGTACGCTTTTGTGCTGTATGTGTCCCTTCACGTTTCCATTTCACTATTACATCGGAAACAGTGGACCTAAGGATGTTTAGCAGTGTGAAAATCTCACGTAGAGTCGTATGACTCAAGTGACACCCAATGAACTGACCACATTCGAAGTCCGTGAGTTCCGCGGAGCGCCCCATTCCCCTCTCTCACGATGTCTAATGACTACTGACTTCGCTAATATGGAGTAGTACCTGGCAGTAGGTGGCAGCACAACACACTTAATATGAAAAACGTATGTTTTTGGGGGTGTCCGGATACTTTTGATCACTTAGTGTAGCTGTCATCCGCTGCCATAGCTGACCGCGATCAGCCAGCTCCTCTCCTTTGGGCAGCAGTTCCTGTAGTTCGGAACTCTTTCCATACTCGTACACGTGAAACAGTGCTATGAGCAGTACCAAACTCCTGGGCTACACTCGTCACTTCGTTCTTCTTCCAGTTTCGCGGTGATTCTTCGCCGTGTGAAATCATCCAGATGTTGTCTCCGGGCAATGCTGTAATAAAGAACACCGTAATGCTTGCCGATTGACAAACACCCTTCTTCCAACTGTCTCATGTTGCAGTGCCAGCCTCTTTAGACGCTTTAGGCACGCCGACTACGCGCCATGTGGTCAACTTCGTGTGCGCGACTGGGAGACCTCTGGCAGTACCATCCCGCACATTCATTAATTTCCACGGAACAGTTAATATGACATACAAGCATGTCGTCCATAAGACAGCAACCATTATCCCCTCCTTTCCCTATCTCCGCCTGTCCTGGGCCTCCATCCGTATTATTATTATTATTATTTTATTATTATTATCTTCATTATCGACTGGCCCGTAGGAGAACGGTAAGCAGGTGATTTTCAATCTTTCTTTCCCCTATATTTCTTCAGTTTCTCCCCGAAGGCTTTCTTCCTTTCTTACTTCGGTCGGAAGATAACAGAGAGAAGCCCGAAATACTGAATTCGGTCTTTCGAAGTTGTTTCACCGCTTCAGATCGTGACACTGTTCCTCCTTTCAATCATCATACGAACATAGAAATGGCAGATACTGAGATAACCGATCACGGTACTGAAAAGCAGTTACAATGGTTTAGTAGTGGAAAGGCGTCAGTACCAGATGAGATACCGAGAAGATTCTATAAAGATTATGCGAAAGAACTTGCTCCCCTTCTAGAAGTAATTTATCGTAGATCGCTTGAGCGCAGGAAAAAAGCGCAGATCATTCTCATTTTTAAGAAAGGCCGTAAGACAGATCCACACAATTATACACCTATATCGTTGACGTCAGTCTGTTGTAGAATCATGGAACATGTTTTATGCTCAAGAATTATGACGTTTTTGGAAAATGAACATCTCCTCTGTAAAAAGCAACACGGATTCCGCAAACTCACATCCTGCGAAATTCAGCTTGCTCTGTTCCTCCATGAGATCAACAGCGCAGTGGACAACGGGGCTCAGGTTGATGCTGTGTTCCATGATTTCAGTAAGGCATTTGACACCGTCCCGCATTGCTGTTTAATGAAAAAAATACCAGCTTACGAAGTATCGGAGCACACTTGCGATTGGATTCAAGACTTTCTTGCGGATAGAACTCAACAGGTCGCTCTTAACCGAACAAAATCGACAGATGTAAAGTCCGGAGCACCAAAGGCAAGTGTGATAGGACCGTTGCTGTTTACAGTATGAATAAATGATGTAGCACAAAGCGTCGGATGCTCTTTTAGGCTATTCGCAGTTGATGCAGTTGTTTATACCAAAACAGCAACCCCAGAAGATAGTAATAATTTGCAGAACGACATGCAGAGAATTGAGGAATGGTGTAGGCTCTGGCAGTTAACCCAAAACGGAAATAAGTGTAACATATTGCACATACATAGGAAAAGAAATCCGTCACTGTACAGCTACGTTATTGATGACAAACAGCTGGAGTCAGCGTCTCCCGTAAAATATGTGGGCGTAACTATCCAGAGCGACCTTAAGCGGAATGACCACGTAAAACAGATAGTGGATAGTGGGAAAAACAGATTCCAGACTCAGAGTCATCGCAAGAATCTTAAGGAAATATAACTTATCCACGAAAGAAGAGGCTTGTAAGGCGCTTGTTCGCCCGATTTTTGAGTATTGTCCATCTGTCTAGGATCCCTGTCAGGTAGGACAGATGAAGATCCAATGATGAGCGGCGCGTTTCGTCACGGGATCGTTTGGCTGGTCAGAGCGAGTTACGGAGATACTAAACGAACTCCGCTGGCAGACGTTACAAGAGAGGCGTTGTGCCTCACGGCATCACGGAGAGATTTGCTATTGAAATTTCGGGACAGCACTTTTCAGGAGGAGTCGTATTACCTTCCCCTCCCCCCCCCCCCCCAAATACATCTCACGTATTGACCAAGAGGAGAAAATTAGAAAAAATAGAGCCAATACAGAGGCTTACTGACAATCATTCTTCCCACGCACTATTCGCGAGTGGAACAGGGTTGGAGGGATCAGATAGTGGTACCGAAAGTGCCCTCCGCCACACACCATTAGTTGTCTTGCGGAGTATGATGTAGATATATGGTTTTGGTTGTCTTATCAATTTTGCTTCTGAATGTATCCGTGTCTGATGTGTTTGTTACCTCAATTTTTGCTTTTGTCAAATCTTTCATAACTTCACTTACCCAAGGTATTGATGCTTCAAGTGATGTAACATAATCCAGTAGACGTTTAGTTGGTCTGTTTCCATGTAATCTGTCTAAGTGTCCATAGAACTTCATTCGTCTCTTTCTGATGTCAATTTCGATGTTTGATATTTTTCTTGTTGTCTACAAATTTGAAACAAGTCCAGACGCTCTCTTGATTTTCCGCAATCTGTTTTTGTGCTATTTTTTTCAAGTCCTGTTGATCCAATAATTTCACCGAGATACTTAAAGTGTTTGGCTGTGTTGATTTCACCATAATTTGTTTTAAGCTTCGCAATATCTAACTTGGAACATATGATTTCAGTCTTCTCAAAGGAGATTTGCAGGCCAACCTTCTCTGCACATTCTTTGAGCGACTCGATTTGTTTTAGTGCCTTTTTTCACTGTCGATTAGAATCGCTAAGTCATGTGCAAACGCTGAATATGGAACGTTCAATTTCCCTTTACTTCTTCCTAGTTCGATTGGCTTCCAAAAGTGTTGTTATATTTATTTCTTGTCTCAGACGTTATGTCTGGTTAAAAATGGAAGGTGACGCGGACCTTGATCAAGCGTGACTTCCTTTTAACTGTACGGTATATGTTACATTGCATTTAGGAACTTTCAGGTAATTGAACAAGTGTCAATAATTACAGATTTCTGTAGTTGTATATATAAGTTTGGATGTAGCTGTATTGCATTGATGTACTGGTGGATATTGTGTGGTATGACTCCTGTAGTTGATAGTATAATTGGTATAATGTCAACTTTATCCTGATGCCACGTGTCCTTGACTTCCTCAGCCAGTTGGATGTATTTTTCAATTTTTTCTCCTGTTTTCTTTTGTATATTTGTTGTATTGGGTATGGATATTTCGATTATTATTATTATTATTGTTTTTATTATTATTATTTAAATTTGCTACTATAAAAATTCGATCATACGTTCCGTGGACTTACGTTTCACTAACTAGATACAGAACATAAGCCACCTCCGTGTTGAGCTGCATGCAGCAGTACGCACTTCACCTTTTGAAATTGTACTCTCCTTTCAGAAAACATGCCGCTTACAGTGCAACTCGACACAATTCCGACGAATTTACTGCTGTTCATTTTCGTTGCCTGTCTGTCTACCGGTAACACGATCCGATTACATGTACTATTTGTTTTTTACAGAGCGCGAGTTGCCTTCTGTTTTTTGTAATTCGTAAGCGGGATTTCATATACAGTGACATGTGAACTAAAAAAGCTTGCTCGACATTGATGTAATAAAGAGAGGAAAGAGGATATCAGAAATTAACATCGTGCGACCCAATGCAAAAGGAGGAAATATTATTTATGACTCATCTTCCTTTGTCATTCTATCGGACTACAACGGTGCTAACTTCTCTCTGCCTGTACGCTCTGGATGGGGAGCTAGCAAATCTTTGACAGCCTTTACGATAACTCTGGCTAAAATTGAGAAATATGGACGAAATCGAGGTCACCACCTTCTCCATGCTGCACATAAATCACTGGTAACTAAATTTTACTGGACTTCACGGTAATTGATAACAGCCAAACAGTTGCAGGATAAAGACTTATTGAAATCCTTGACCACGGTTTTGGTATATCTAAATATACCTTCATCAGAAGCAAAAATACACCTGAACAGGAAGACACCATTAGCAAAAAAACTTAGCGACATAACTGAGATTGAAGAAAAAACAAACGCTTATAGCTTTAAGTAACCATGAAAATTACCAAAATATTACAAGCACAAAAACTTTTAGTCACTTACTAAAATCACATCCTGCAGTGGAGATGCATAAAACAATCGTGTCAAAGACGGCACCAGTAGTTAAAATTAATATATCACCTCCATTTGTAGAGCATGATTATGAAGAGATGGTCGATGCGAAAGCAGCATACTATCAGTACTTAGCTTGTGAACTAGCGTGAAGAGAGTCGAGACACTCGCGCACATTAAAACCTGGGATACATACTCATGCGCGTCAAGATTTTAAAGGTTGTGCTAATTCAAACCCTCTGTCTTAATAAATAAAACATATCAGAATCATTTAAAACACTTGCATACAATAGAAAATATGAAGACCAATGCCATGTAAACAATTTTTTTCCCGTTGGCTCTGTATGTTCAGGTGTCAAATGTAGATCATGACCTCCTAAAATGACTGAAAGAATCATCAATCGAAGTTCGTTTATGCATCAAAAATTTAAGATCTCATAACAAACTATTAGTAATCTCGAATTATAGTGGACCCATATTCTACTGACAAGGGAAACTCCCCATCGGACCCTCCTCAGATTTAGTGGTAAAATGGCCTAGTGGACAGCGATGATGATGATGATGATGATGATGATGATTGGTGCGTGGGGCGCTCAACTGCGCGGTTATCAGCGCCCGTACAAATTTCCAACCTCTGCTCAGTCCAATCTCGCCACTTTCGTGAATGATGATGAAATGATGAGGACAACACAAACATCCAGTCATCTCGAGGCAAGTGAAAATCCCTGACCCCACTGGGAATCGAACCCGGGACCCCGTGCTCGGGAAACGAGAACGCGACCGCGAGACCACATTTTTTTTCTCAACTGGGACTCGAATACGCGATCGCTTGTTTTTTTTACAACACAAACACCCCAACCCGGGAGGCCCAAACCCCTTCCACCCCTTTTTTCATGTCTTCATGTCCCCTGCTGGGTCATAGCACCAAGTGTGCAGAAAACTCCCATTCTCCGATGTAAGAAAGACGAAGAAATCTCTTCTCTGAGTAGAAACTGAACACTGATAAAACTTAACAATTCTTCTTGAATCACACAAATACTTTGGAACACGAGTAATTCTGAACAAAATGTTTTGAAAAAACTCTTCGTGTAACATAGAAGTTTCGGAAGCAAGGTAATAGTAAATAATAATAATAACACAAGTGACTTTTAATTATCTTCTGTTCGTTCTCGTTCAAGGTGTTGTAGTGGTTCCACATGTTTAACCGACACCCATTCTTTCAAAAATGATCTTCAGCACGTTGCCGTAGTGATTCTTGTGGTTGCGATACGTGCTGAGTTTTGCGTATTCACACGTCATGTAATCGCGGAATTCTATCTCGTTGTCCGACCCAAGTTTGTTGATGACATAACTAACATATTTTCCGCCGTCCGGAGTGGCCGAGCGGTTCTAGGCGCTACAGTCTAGAACCGCGCGACAGCTACGGTCGCAGGTTCGAATCCTGCCTCGGGCATGGATGTGTGTGATGTCCTTAGGTTAGTTAGGTTTAATTAGTTCTAAGTTCTAGGGGACTAATGACCTCAGAAGTTAAGTCCCATAGTGCTCAGCGCCATTTGAACCATTTAACATATTTTCCCAGTAACCAGCTAATGGCGTTGGTTTTTAATTTCCGAAAATACATCATGTCTGGTCTCAGGAGGAGCGATGGCGTTATATATTCCGTCGAGTATCTGGTGAGACAGGCGATTTGTTGCCTGATCCAATTCCAGTTATTCACATTGCCGCTACAGGTGAATCTGTGGATTGCATTTTCCACAAAGGTGTGTCTGGTTTAAACCGATCCCATATAGTCTCTCGTTGGTGCTGATGACATTGTTAACTGTTTTGTACCATGCGGAAATAGCGTCTGTAGATAGCTCGGCATAGTTGATGCTCCGCCATACAGCTTTCCAGTCTCAATTAGGGAATTTCTTTTCAATTTTGTTTCTGCCCTCATTTAACTTCCTTTCAAGTATGATGTCGCGCGCTGTGATACATGTGTTGCTTCTGATTTCGTCACTAAGATAACTTGCTTCGAGCAAAAAGTTCCTCATATACTGCAGACGGGCATTAATCCTTCACACATCAATCGGTGCTTACAGGCTATGGGGTGTCACAACCTCAAAGACCTTTGCGGTTATACATTGTGGAAGTTCTCTGTGTATATGGAAAGTCCGTTTGAGGAACAGAGCAGACGCTTTATTTCGAATATACGCCGAACCGAGGCCTCCGTTTCTGACATCCAGTATAACGGTAGTCGCACCAACCCTGAATATGTCTCCTCGCCATTAATAATTGGTTACAGTGGACATGATCCCTTTCGCTACTAGTTCGGGGATTGGAAATACCTGCGCAGTGAAATACGCTTTAGACAAAATGCAGGAGTTGATGAATCTGACTTTTTGCACCTGGTCCATAGTTCGATGGATGTTCTCCATTACAGCACCATGAACTTTCTTCTTAGTTTCCGTCCAGTTAAAAGCAGCCATCCCCATCGGACATGCCATTAAGGTTATTCCCAAAGTTTTATGTTTGTTGTCTTGTTTTGCCCATGCCAGTCGGAGATGACCTAGGCCCCGCAGATTCAATATTTTACTTTTGTTTTCATTTGTTGTCGCTCCCGACGCTAGACAATACTTTTGGATTTCTCTTTCCAGTGTAACAGTCTCCTTTTTATTCATAACTACAACACCCACGTCATCAGCATAAGCTCGTATGACAGTTTTGTCACCACTCAATGTTATGCCTGTTAATCTTGCGTGGACAGTGCAGAGAAAGGGCTCTAAAGAGACGTAAAATAAAAACGTAGATAAGGGACTGCCCTGTGGAACCCCTCGCCTTATCTGTATGGATTTAGATGCTTGGCCATTGATTGTTATTTTCGCATTTACGAGGTGCGGACACCCGTCATTGAAACGTTTGATCTCTTTCTGTAGACTTGGCAGTTGTCATACCATACATTGGTTATAGAATGTGAGTCATGTGGTAAGAATGCGTTACCGGCGGAAGCAAATGTGATGAATAGTGCGAGCAGGCGAGATACCACACAGACATCTCACAGAAATGAAAACCACAAATAAACGGGTGTGAACTACATTACAACAAAGGAATTCAAGAGCCAAAACTTCCAAAACGGAATGCAACTTCAAAAACGTTAAAAAACATGTTTTGACAGAGCTGAAAGAAAATTACGAAACAATTGCGTTCATTTGTTGCAGTTAGTGATACAAACTATTACGTTTTCATCGTTTGCTTGGGAGTGATCACACTCACATTCGTACAAACATCTAAATCGGGCAAGGAGGCATATTTCACACACTCACTAGGCGTAAAAATTTGGTGCGTCGATAAGAGATTCCTATCAAATGACACAATTAGTGTCACCAATGCCGTGTGTTTCACACGATACGCGTTTTCCGCTGGACGATTCGCTTGACTTGTCGCCTTATCATGAAACTTCTGCGTTTCCCATTCGAAAACCACTTCCTTTCGGCTGCTAACAGAGTAGTTGTGCAGAATCAACTGCCAGTATAGGTACCTTCTTTACACCTCCCGTTGCAAACGGACGTTACGCCAGGACACACACACAAATTCGAGTACAGGGAACAACGAAAAATGGCTGTGCAGTTTGAGGCGCCATGTCACAGACTGCGCGGCCTCTCCCGCTGGAGGAGGTTCGAGCCGTCCCTCGGACATGGATGTGTGTGTGTTGTTATTAGTATAAGTTAGTTTAAGTAGTGCCTAAGTCTAGGGACCGATGACCTCAACAGTTTGATCCCTTAAGAATTCACAAACATTTGAACAGCGTAGAAGAAAATAAAATAAAAGTCACGAGAGGGGTTCGAACACGGCTCGTCTGCATGGCAGTTCAACGTGGTGACCACTTTTTTTTTTTTTACTAAATCTCATTTTGTTCGATATTGTTCGTTGCATTAGTTCGGGACGGACGCCCCATGACACCCGTTCTCTTTCTAGTGTAACGGTCTCCTCCTTATTACAACACCCACGTCATCAGCATAAGCTCGTATGACAGTTTTCTCACCACTCAATGTTATGCCTGTTAATCTTGCGTGGGCAGTGCGGAGAAAGGGCTCTAAAGAGACGGAAAATAAAAACATAGATAAGGGACTGCTCTGTGGAACCACTCGCCTTATCATCGGTGATCCATTCACTCATTTTTTTTTATTGCAGAGAGCTGCCCTGACCCTCCGATCAAACAGGCTGAGTTACCGAGCCGGCTGAACCGCGACCCCGCCGCTATTCCTACTGGCTCTTTATTGCACTTCTCCTTGGAATGTTCTCAGTTCGAGGGCAGTTTCCCTTGTGAGCACTGGAGACAGTCTGGAAACACACCACTGCTCTCGACGTGGCCGTGCTGGAGTATGTTTTCCGTTGCCTCCTTTAAGCATGTCACATGTCGCTCACTTAGTGACGGATGTACCAGTACAAAAGAACCCTCAGTGAAATGCGATAAAAGGACCCAGAACACTAAGGCCGCTGTAAGTACACTACTGGCTATTAAAATTACTTCACCACGAAGATGACGTGCTACAGACGCAAAATTGAACCGACAGGAATAAGATGCTGTGATATGAAAATGATTAGCTTTTCATAGCATTCACACAAGGTTGGCGCCGGTGGCGACACCTACAACGTGCTGGATCCCAACGGCCTCGTATCACTAGCAGTCGAGATGACAGGCATCTTATCCGCTTGGCTGTAACGGATCGTGCAGTCACGTCTCGATCCCTGATTCAACAATGAGAACGTTTGCAAGACAACAACCATCCGCACGAACAGTTCGACCACGTTTGCAGCAGCATGGACTATCAGCTCGGAGACCATGGCTGCGGTTACCCTTGTCGGTGCATCACAGACAGGAGCGCCTGCGATGGTGTACTCAACGACGAACCTGGGTGCACGAATGGCAAAACTCATTTTTTCCGATGAATCCAGGTTCTGTTTACAGTATCATGATGGTCGCATCCGTGTTTAGCGGCATCGCGGTGAACGCACATTGGAAGCGTGTATTTGTCATCGCCATACTGGCGTATCACCCGGCGTGATGGTATGGGGTGCCATTGGTTACACATCTCGGTCACCTTTTGTTCGCATAACGACACTTTTAACAGTGGACGTTACATTTCAGATGTGTTACGACCCGTGGCTCTGCTCTTCATTCGATCCCCGCGAAACCCTACATTTCAGCAGGATAACGCACGACCGCATGTTGCAGGTCCTGTACGGGCCTTTCTGGATAGAGAGAATGTTCGACTGCTGCCCTGGCCAGCACATTCTCCAGATCTCTCACCAACTGAAAACGTCTGGTCAATGGTGGCCGAGCAACTGGCTCGTCACAATACGCCAGTCACTACTCTTGATGAACTGTGGTATCGTGTTGAAGCTGCATGGGCAGCTGTACCTGTACACGCCATCCAAGTTCTGTTTGACTGAATGCCCAGACGTATCAAGGCCGTTATTACAGCCAGAGGTGGTTGTTCTGGGTACTGATTTCTCAGGATCTACGCACCCAAATTGCGTGAAAATGTAATCACATGTCAGTTCTAGTATAATATATTTGTCCAATGAATACCCGTTTATCATCTGCATTTCTTCTTGGTGTAGCAGTTTTAATGACCAGTAGAGTATGTTGCGAGTCAGAGACTGGTTGCAGTCATGGGAGCACAGTTTTTCAACAGTTCTGTCATAGTCTTCGCTATAGTGAACACATTCCATTAAGATTTTGGAGCTTAGTACGCGGAATCCTCTTTCCGCACGCTACGTCGCACAAATTGTGGCCGCCTGAAGAGTTGAGTACATGTTTAAGCTGACGCCACGGCGTAAGCCTGGTGCAAAGCTAATAGCGCGCCCAGGAGTACTCAGGGAGAGCATCTTATAACGGCTGGCTGAGTCGTGGAGGAGCGAGCCCATCCCAAAATACTGCTGCTCAATGTTTCATGCCGACTAGGTAGGCAAACTTCTAGAAGGGGTCGCCGCGAACACTTGCCGAAATGTCGGAGACAGAGAGAGAGAGAGATAGAGAGAGAGAGAGAGAGAGAAAGGAGGGGGAGAGGGAGTAAGAGAAGGAGAGCACAGAGAGACGGAGAAAGGATGGAAGATTAGGGTTTAAAGTCCCGTCGACGTCGAAGTCATTAGAGTCAAAGCACACGCGCGAGTTGTTTCACGGATGGGGGAACGAAATCGGTCGTGCCTTTTCGAGGGAACCATTACGGCATATCTCATATGAACCATCGTCCTCCCGAATGCGGGTGCAGTGTGTCGTCACCTTTTCTGCACTGTTTTTGTACTCGAAAATAACCTTGATTGCCTGATTGGGCAAATTAAGTTTAAATGCGAACATACACAACACATACACTTCAATAGGAATTGTGTCAATAATAACGTCATTCCAAATTATGTCAAGATTGACATCAATGCAAACACGACAACTGCAAAGAAAACATTGGAAAAAGTACGATGGAAGTTAAAATGTTGTAGATAGTTGTGCAATGTGAACTTAGCTTCTGTCAGGTTCAAACAGTTGAACTTTATATTAAAAAACAAATGTTCAGCACACAGCTTTATAATGCCGAATTACAGTTGGGAAAGCTGCTTCATAGATCAGAATATGACTCCATAACCAAAAAAGTCAAAAAGTACACCGAGTTCATCGTACAGAAAACAAAAGCTACACAGAAGAAAAAACCAGCCAATCTTATAAATCAACAATTACCTCCCAAACTGAACCGAAACAGCCGAAAGAAACATACATTCCACACACCTTTCCTCAACAACACGAACATAATATTCACTGCAGAAGAAGAGGCACTACTCTGCAAAGGTTTAAAACACAACGTTCAAGCTCCACTGGACCAAAAGAACCAAGAAAATTTCATCACTTGTGTCACACAGATCTCGACCACCGCCTTTAAGAAGCAAAATGACATAATACCAGCCTGCCACATAATTAACGAAATCATGGAAAAGGAAATTGCAAAACCATTTCCAGCATACAAGAAAAAAGAAGCAGCCCTTACACGTACCACTATTGCTCCAAAAGTTCATATTGCTTTTTTTCTGTAATGTTCTTGTCACTATCCAAAACCATGTTCTAGGCAGTGCCACAAGTTCCTCCAAAAAATCGTAACACAACTCACACACAAATGCCATATTAACTAATGATATCCACACGATGATGGAGGTTTAAACCTTTGAAACACGTCGTGGAAATAAATAAAACGGTGACTGGTAAAAGTAAACTTGTTGTTTCATTTAATGTCAATAACAGGCACGGTAAAGCCTAACCTAAAATGTTCGCATTTAAAGGAAAGGTACATGCTTTGAGGGGTGATAGTATTAGTGATTCTGAACAAAAAACTTCATATGGGCGTATGCCGTATTCCGAATGGTTTCCGAGATAGAACACATTTAATATCACTTTTGTACGTGTTTCTTGAATAACTCGAAATCCGCATCCTCCAGCGAAAACGCGTCGCAGTACAAAATTAAACTATATTAAATTCCCTACAAAAAAAAGTCCTATTCATTTTTTTGTCTAGAACTAATGGTTTGTGCGAAGAGAGCGCGAGAATGTTAAAAAAACCTCGCTCGACACGCATGCGCTGTAGCTTACGTAGTTTTGTAGGCCAGTTTGAGGTAGCATATTGAGGCAGCAAGTTGAGACGGACAGTTTGATACGGGACATTTGTGGTCTATCAAGTCGGGACACTACCTCTTCTAGGGAAAAAATGAATAGGACCTTTTTTGTAGAAAATTTAATATAGTTTAATTTTGTACTGCAACACTTTTTTGTGGAGGGTGCGGTTTTCGAGTTATTCAAGGAAAACTTACAAAAGCGATATTAAATGTGTTCTATCTCGGAAACTATTCGGAATGAGGTATACGTCCATATAAAGTTTTTTGATCAGAACCACTAATACTATAACCCCTCAAAGCATGTACCTTTCCTCCTGATTCACCCTGTATATTCAATGAAATGTGGTACTGCAACGTACCTAATGAGAGAAGTGTTGTCCAACGAATTGCCTTGGAGCACTTCACCACTACTGGAATGCAGCCTCCATCCTCAACACCTCTCCCTCGCCGCATAAATTAACAGGTGTTGAGGCAGTGCTTGCCGGAGATAGCGGCACAGCCAGAAAAAGCCATAAAGAAGACGGGAACATGAGCTATTTTGGAGAAGCCAAGTCTGTCAGATGGGGCGTTAGTTTTTACTGTGCTGGCGACGATCGCCGCCGCCTATCAGCTCTGTCACATTCCGTGAAATTCCCCGGCGCGTCGCGTCGCTTCGCTTCCAGCCCATATATTTAACGGGCGGCTTTTTCTCCTCTCCTCTACAATCGTACGCTCGCGTCGGCGCTCCTGTGGCTGGTGCAGCCACTTACGGCGACTTCCTGGCGTTCCCTCAGGAGTTTACCAGCCACGTTCCTGCGGCCCTCGTTAGATGAGCCACTAATTGGAACTCGATTTATCGGCTTCGCCCCGCCGTCGCCGTACACAGGAAGCTGTATCTCCTGTCATCAGCTCCCGCCCCTCCCACGCAACTGTTTCTGGATGCCGAGTGCTTCCACTAACACGCCGACTCGAGTCTAATTGCAGGTATAAATAGTTGTGTTGTTGCAGAAATATATAAATGTTACCGTTAGGAGTCTTCCAGCATCGTAATATACAGAGCTTTTAAGAGAGAATCCTAAATATTATAGGAGGTTGTTCTAACCATACATATTATAAAAATGTGTGTGTGTGTGGGGGGGGGGGGGGGGTGTTCCACATCCCCTCCTAAACCACTGGACCGATTTCAAACAAACTTGGTACGCATACCCCTTACTGTCAAGACAACAGTCGCTGCCTGGTGAAGACAGATTCATCAAAGTTTAGGAAATTTGACGTCATGAGCAATAAGATGCGTGAAAAACTGTTCCGTTGTGCACGACGTCTGAATTTACTACTTCTTTCTTATTAAATCTACCCGCAACGCCATTTGCGTCCACTAAATGTGCCTAGACAAATACACTGTACGACACGTAGTTCAAAATGGTTCAAATGACTCTAACAAGGGAACCTCCCCATCGCACCCCGCACCCCCCCCCCCCCCCCCCCCTCTCAGATTTAGTTATAAGTTGGCACGGTGGATAGGCCTTGAAAAACGGAACACAGATCAATCGAGAAAACAGGAAGAAGTTGTGTGGAACTATGAAAAAAATAAGCAAAATATACAAACTGAGTAGTCCATGCGCAAGATAGGCAACATCAAGGATAGTGTGAGCTCAGGAGCGTCGTGGTCCCGTGGTTAGCGTGATCAGCTGCGGAACGAGAGGTCCTTGGTTCAAGTCTTCCCTCGAGTGAAAAGTTAACTTTCTTTATTTTCGCAAAGTTGTGCTCTGTCCGTTCGTTCATTGACGTCTCTGTTCACTGTAATAAGTTTAGTGTCTGTGTTTTGCGACCGCACCGCAAAACCGTGCGATTAGTAGACGAAAGGACGTGCCTCTCTAATGGGAACCGAAAACATTTGATCGCAAGGTCATAGGTCAACCGATTCCTCCACAGGAAAACTCTCTCTTCCGTGCGCTGTAGTCGACTGACGTCGTGTGTTTCGATGTTTGTTTAGGTGTAGCGTCTCCATACTACGGCGCAGTTACCTCGCATCGGACGCACGGATGGACAGATAATAATTGTCTGAGAAATAAAAAATTTTAACTTTTCACTCGAGGGAAGACTTGAACCAAGGACCTCTCTTTCCGCAACTGCTCCTGCTAACCACGGGACCACGGCGCTCCTGAGCTCACGCCATCCTTGATGATGCCTATCTTGCGCATGGACTACTCGGTTTGTATATTTTGCTTATTTTTTTCATATTTTTTTCATAGTTCCACACAACTTCTTCTTGTTTTCTCGATTGATCTGTGATCAGTTTTTCAAGGCCTATCCACTGTGCCAACTTATAACTAAATCTGAGGGGGGTGCAATGGGGAGGTTCCCTTGTAAGCACTTTGGGACTTAACATCTGAGGTCATCAGTCCCCTATACTTAGAACTACTTAAACCTAACTAACCTAAGGACGTCACATACATCCATTCCCGAGGCGGGATTCGAACCTGCGACCGTAGCAGCAGCGCGGTTCCGGACTGAAGCGCCTAGAAACGCTCGCCCACAGCGGCCGGCCACGTAGTTCGAGAGATATGGCGTCATAAACACACAGATGCGTGAAATATTGCCGTGTCATGCATGAAGTTTTAAGACATTTATTCTTTACTGCTAAGACATCGCTACAGTGTAGTCAATTTAAGAAAATCCGTGGTTCCTGGCAGCTATTTTGATAGCTTCCATCTGCGAAGCGCAAACAGTTGTGCCCGAATATATAAGGGGCGTTCAGAAAGAAACGAGCCGGAGGCATAATTACAGAAACCAGTACCTTTATGTTGGAAGTATTGACCCTGACTGTTGAGACACTTGTCCCACTGTGGCACAAGGCGGTGAATGGGTGTCTCATAAAATTCTCGGGTCTGCAATGTTAACCAGTTCCGCACGTAAAGCTGGACGTCGTCGTCCGAAGTGAACCGTTTGTCCCTATACTGACGTTCTTCTTTGACCAATATGGCCCCGTTCTGATTCACTTCCTGCAGCACGGGACAACAGTGAATGTCCAGCGTTACTCGCAAACCTTGACCACCCTTCGCCAAGATATCAAATCAAAACGACCAGCAATTTCAACCGTGGAGTCATTCTGCTCCACGACAATGCAAAGCCTCATACGGCTAACACAGTCGCGGCACTCGTGCAGAAATTCAAATGGGAGGTTCTCTGCCACCCTCCATACAGTCCGGACCTCTCTCCCTGTGATTACGCCATTATTGGTCCCCTTAAAAACGCTTTGAGGGGCAAACGATTCACTGCTGAAGACGACGTCCAGCTGTACTTGCGGAATGGGTTGACATCGCAGCCCCGATAATTGTATGAGACAACCATTCACCGCCTTGTGTCACTATGGGACAAGTGTCTCAACAGCCACGGTCAGTACTTCGTATACTACGACAGGACGTTGCTTTTGGGATGTTTACAAAATCGCGTTGTAGACACTCGAAGCAGCTGTATTAATGCATATATGCATATTTGTGTGTACGAATGTTTCATAATTACAAGAATTTTTATACGAATACATGGAAATGAAATTTTCACGATATTACATAACAAACACAACAAACGCAATTCATTTTTTTCTTTCCGTTTCTAATAGAAAATTGGCAAAAATGAATAGACGGCAGTGCCGGGTTTATCAGCTAGTAATTCAAATAAAAATTTCCACATAACATGCATTCAATGTTGTATTGGCTGCAGTTATACAAGTGATAAACTGGAACACAAACAAATAATAACAGAACTTGTTAAATACAGACGAAAGATTAAGTTCAACGCTAATTTTCATAAATTCTACCTCCGACTTCAGTGTACTTTCGTATTCTCTTGACAATGTCTTTGCGTTCGTTCACGGATGCAGCACCATTCATCCTCGAACGATCAATCCGTCTCTTTTGTTTGCTTTATCTTTATAGGCTTTAACTTTCAATCATACCCATATGCAAACAAACCTGCAGGCATCAGATCCGGGGTCCGTAGAGGCCAAAGAACTTCATAAATTCTGCCGATCCATCATCCAGGGACTATAAGATTTAGATTTTGTCACTTGACAGGTGTCCCGTCTTTTTGTTGTAGCCAGAGAAACCTCCTGTATAGGTGAAAGCCCGTTCTGTAGAAAGTCTAGATAAAGAAAGCCTGCAAGAGTATTACGGTAATACAACAGGCCCTACCAAGGGACTGTCTATCTTTCCACAACGCACATTTACAAAGAAGCGAGAAGGACAACGGTTCATATCCACGTCCGGCCATTCAGGTTTAGGTTTCCCGTCATTTCGCTAGATCGTTCCAGACAAATGCCGGGTTGGTCCCTTTGAAAGGCACGGCCAATTTCCTCCCCCATCATTGACACAATCCGAGCTTGTGCTCCGTCTCTAATGCCAAAAAATGGCTCTGAGCACTATGGGACTTAACATCTATGGTCATCAGTCCCCTAAAACTTAGAACTACTTAAACCTAACTAACCTAAGGACATCACACAACACCCAGCCATCACGAAGCAGAGAAAATCCCTGACCCCGCCGGGAATCGAACCCGGGAACCCGGGCGTGGGAAGCGAGAACGCTACCGCACGACCACGAGATGCGGGCTCTCTAATGCCAACGGCACGTTAAACCCAATCTTCCTGCCTTGTTCCTTTTTAGGAAGAAGCATTTATGGAAATGTGTCCGCACAAAGGTATGTGAGTATTCGGGAACTCTCACGAACGCAGTTGACTTTATCAGTAAATAGTGTTAATGGGATTACTCGACTATGTTCAGTAATTTCCTGTCGATGATCGGGGCAGAGGCCGTGCCGTAGATCTGTATCTGAAAAACCAATACGTGTAGAAATTGTTCGTGTGCTTGTTGAAGGACTACGATCTGCACCAAACGAGTAATGTCATACTTCACGTTCAGATAAATCACACTGAAGAGCCAAAGAAAATGGTACACCTGCCTAAAATCGTGTACGGCCCCCGCGAGCTCGCAGAATATCCGCAACACGTCGTGGCGTCGACTCGACAGATGTCTGAAGTAGTGCTGCAGGGAACTGACTCCATGAATCCTGTAGGTCTGTCCATAAATCCGTAAGATTACGAGGGCGTGGAGATCTCTTCTGAGCAACACGTTGCAAGCCATCCCAGATATTCTCAATAACATTCATGTCTGGCTAGTTTGCTAATCAACAGAAGTCTTTAAACTCAGAAAAGTGTTCCTGGAGCCACTTTGTAGCAATCCTGGACGTGTGGGATGTCGCATTGTTCTGTTGGAATTGCCCAACTGCCCCAGAATGCACAATGGACATCAGTGTATGCAGGTGATTAGACAGGATGTTTACGTGCGAGTCACTTATTGTCGGTGTCGCATCTAGACATATAAGGGGTCCCATATCAATCCAACCATCACATAGCCTCCAGCAGCTTCAACAGTCCCCTGCTGACACGTAGGGTCCATAGATTCATTCTCAATGGAGAGAAGTCTTCCGAAGTAAGAGTGGTTTAAGGTGTGCCGCAAGGGAGTGTCGTAGGACCGTTGCTATTCACAGTACACATAAATGACCTTGTGGATGACATCGGAAGTTGACTGAGGCTTTTTGCGGATGATGCTGTTGTATATAGAGAGGTTGTAACAATGGAAAATTGTACTGAAATGCAGGAGGATCTGCAGCGAATTGACGCATGGTGCAGGGAGTGGCAATTGAATCTCAATGTAGACAAGTGTAATGTGCTGCGAATACATAGAAAGAAAGATCCCTTATCATTTAGCTACAATATAGCAGGTCAGCAACTGGAAGCAGTCAATTCCATAAATTATCTGGGAGTACGCATTAGGAGTGATTTAAAATGGTATGATCATTTAAAGTTGATCGTCGGTAAAGCAGATGCCAGACTGAGATTCATTGGAAGAATCCTAAGGAAATGCAATCCGAAAACAAAGGAAGTAGGTTACAGTACGCTTGTTCGCCCACTGCTTGACTACTGCTCAGCAGTGTGGGTTCCTTACCAGATAGGGTTGATTGAAGAGATAGAGAAGATCCAACGGAGAGCAGCGCTTCGTTACAGGATCATTTAGTAATCGCGAAAGCGTTACGGAGATGATCGATAAACTCCAGTGGAAGACTCTGCAGGAGAGACGCTCAGTAGCTCGGTACGGGCTATTGTTGAAGTTTCGAGAACATACCTTCACCGAGGAGTCAAGCAGTATATTGCTCCCTCCTACGTATATCTCACGAAGAAACCATGAGGATAAAATCATAGAGATTAGAGCTCACACAGAGGCACACCGACAATCCTTCTTTCCACGAACAATACGAGACTGGAATAGTAGGGAGAACCGATAGAGGTACTCAAGGTACCCTCCGCCACACACCGCCAGGTGGCTTGTGGAGTATGGATGTAGATGTAGGTTGTCTCCTTACCCGTGCAAATCCGTCCGCTCGATACAAATGAAACGAGACTCGTCCGACCAGGCAACATGTTTCTAGTTATCTACAGTCCAATTTCGATGTTGACAGGCCCATGTGAGGCGTAAAGTTTTGTGACGTGCTGTCATCAAGGCTATAAGAGTGGGCCTTCGGCTCCGAAAGTCCATATCGATGATGTTCTGTTGAATGGTTCGCACGCTGACACTCGTTGATGGCCCAGCATTGAAGTCTGCAGCAATTTGCGGAAGTGTTGCACTTCCGTCACGTTGAATGATTCTCTTCAGTCGCCGGCCGAAGTGGCCGTGCGGTTAAAGGCGCTGCAGTCTGGAACCGCAAGACCGCTACGGTCGCAGGTTCGACTCCTGCCTCGGGCATGGATGTTTGTGATGTCCTTAGGTTAGTTAGGTTTAACTAGTTCTAGGTTCTAGGGGACTAATGACCTCAGCAGTTGAGTCCCATAGTGCTCAGAGCCATTTGAACCATTTTTTTTTCTCTTCAGTCGTCGTTGATCCCGTTCTTGCAGGATCTCTTTTCGGCCACAGTGGTGCCGGAGAATTGATGTTTTACGGGATTCCTGATATTCGCGGTACGCTCGTGAAACGGTCGTACAGGGAAATCCCCACTTCATCGCTACCTCGGAGATGCTGTGCCCCATCGCTCGTGCGCCTACTATAACACCACGTTCAAGCTCACATCTTGATAACCTGTCAATGTAGCAGCAGTGACCGATCTAACAACTGCGCCAGACACTTGTTGCTTTATATAGGTGTTGCCGACCGCAGCGCCGTTTTGCGCCTGTTTACAAATCTTTGTATTTGAATGCCGGCCGGAGTGGCCGAGTGGTTCTAGGCGCTACAGTCTGTAACTGCGCCACCGCTTCGGTCGCAGGTTTGAATCCTACCTCGGGCTTGGATGTGTGTGATGTCCTTAGGTTAGTTAGGTTTAAGTAGTTCTAAGTTCTCGGGGACTGGTGACCTCAGAAGTTAAGTCCCATAGTGGTCAGAGCCATTTGAATCATTTTTGTATTTGAATACGCATGCCTATACCAGTTTCTTTAGTGTTCCAGTGTATGTCATCCTGCACAGTACGCAGCAAAATACGTTAGTGATGTAAGTGCCTCTCCCGTGGTTTCATATCAGCTTGAAACTTATATTTTAAAAAAATTTCTTACTACGTCTCTTACTATTTGCGATATCTTGCTTTGAGCACTTAATTTGATAATGGAGTGAAAGCCGTCATCTAGATTATACACAAGAAATATACGGTCATATGACAGTGTGTTCTTTCAGTAAACCCAGAAAAGGCATAGGTACTGTGAGACAGGGCCGCCGGAGTGGCCGTGCGGTTCTAGGCGCTACAGTCTGGAACCGAGTGACCGCTCCGGTCGCAGGTTCGAATCCTGCCTCGGGCATGGATGTGTGTGATGTCCTTAGGTTAGTTAGGTTTGATTAGTTCTAAGTTCTAGGCGACTGATGACCTCATAAGTTAAGTCGCATAGTGCTCAGAGACATTTGAACCATTTTTTTTTTTACTGTGAGACAGATCTGTAGGTGTGGCCCGACGGCTCGGTCGATAAGAGTGTTGCCCAACTGACGCTATGTGGTGGCAAGCAAAACAATTGGCTTGTGCAGCCGACATCCCTGGTGCAGTGGACGGCCCTCTTCAAGTTCAGTGTGACGTTAGTTTCTTTGTAGTTGGGTAACGCGTTATGTGCCCCCTCTCCGTGCCTGACGGACGGCCATAGTGCGGAGGAAGTGATCCGGCAGTGCGGCCGCAGCCAGAACTCTGCCGCAAACCTCTGGTCTTTGCCGCAGGCTCCAGCTGAAACCCGAAGCGAGGCAGGGCAGATCAAAGCGCCGCACCGCGGCACGGTTTACGCGTCTCCCACGCCGCCGGTATTGCGTTTCGCTGGCGGTGCGTGCCATCCCTCTCTCAATGTTGTCAGCGGATCGGAAATATTTACAGCCAGGTGTCACAGGCTACCGGCCGCCCACTGCCCGCTCGGATGAAAGCTCCGGGTCTCCGGTGACGTCACAAAGTTGCTGCGTTCCGACTGACGTGCTGTTCACGTCGAACAGTATGCGTGATGAAATGCCGTGCCGAGTTGAAACGCGACTCGGGGAAAACCTTTGGAATAAAGGGTACATTGTAGTATCGTGCATCATTAACGAAACCTTTCTCTAGCCCTAGCGTCAGGCGACCGATTTATTTATTTATTTCTCAAACAAAATAATATTCACGACGCGTTTGTAAACTTACTAGCTTATTTTTCGGTATGCACTGAAAGTGATATGAAAATGGTTCAAATGGCTCTGAGCACTATGGGACTTAACTTCTGAGGTCGTCAGTCCCCTAGAACTTAAAACTACTTAAACCTAACTAACCTAACACACACCCATGCCCGAGGCAGGATTCGACCCTGCGACCGGAAAGTGAAATGAGCTCTATTTTTATTCTATATGTCGTACTTTATATCTGTACATTGAATATATTTCAGACAGAAGTCTTCCATAATTTTATATTACGCCACAGAGGTTCTGAGTACAAGCATTGTGATCTTCCGTTGTCAGTAGCATTGAGTGAGGAAGTAAGTCAGGGAGTCACATGTTGATTACGCTGTTGAGTGGTCCGCAGTCCACAGATATACAAATACGGAGGATATTACTTTTTAGAAAATGTAATTTTGTAAATACTGATTTGAGACTGTGAAGATTTTCATGTTATATTGTCTCCGCACTGCGTGCTCGCGCCTTATTTATGATGAATTTGTGAAAGGCTAGTTTTATATTTTTTTATTAGTTTTGGATAATTAGTTTGAATGTCCAGACGTGTTTAAAAAAGTGACCTGCTCACGTAGCTTGCGCTCAGAGGTATAGATACACCACTCCTTTACCATTCTATTAATTAATTACATGGGAGAGTCACATTTTTTTATAAGAAGTAATTCTAGTAAACATAATTGCACTTGCTAAGGAGTGAGGTTCACTGTATAGTTCGAATGTTAGTCTCTTTCCAATCATTTAGTAAGTCGAATTTCTACTACCGTCTCCTCACGAAAATTGCTTTGTAATTACAGTGAGCGGAACACTGTGATTCAGAGTAAAGCACTTGCAGAAGTTATTCATCACGAGCGATACCGAGTTTCCCGTTGCTAAGCCGTGAAAATTGGTTACTGCCAGTTTAATATTACAGCCAGAACATAAATCACAGTTAAGCTTTGCACTTCAAACGTATCAGCTTCAATTTAGGAAAAATTAGGTCATATTTCACTTCTTTGCCAGACATTTTTAACCTACAGTGCAGTGTTACATTCGCGTGTGTACCTTTTAATGTTTGGAATTATATTTGGTCAGTCTGCGTACGTAAAATGTACACGGCAATATAATAAAAGCATTTTGAACATTATTCTTTCAAAATTCGGTATCTAATTTTATGTAGTATTTTGATTCCGGTAGTTTCGTGTGTTGGAGCTGCAAGTTGCGTTGTGTGACGTCACGCATTTTAGCACCGTTCACTGCACTGCACAGTACAGAATTCCCCAAGACAGTTTCTTTATTATGCAGTTTTACGCTTTCTAATTATTTTTGATGAAAGTTAATTGAAATACAGTTATACAGTTTTAGTTGAATTAGTCGACACTTCCTATCAGATAGCGTTTACGTAATCACACCGCTTGCATTCTGTAGGTTAACATTACGACACGGGCATATACGAAGGTTTAAGAGTAGGAAATCAGTTTGGTTTACGACAACAACACGCAAAAGAGAACAACACACAAAACACGTAACAGTAACACGCTTCACCAGTATGATGTGCATGTCTGTTACTTACACTTTAGTTGATGCGACTACACACAAGGGTGATGCTTTTCCGTTTCGTGACACTGGGGTTGGGTGGCAAAGTTCAAAAAATGGTTCAAATGGCTCTGAGCACTATGGGACTCAACTGCTGAGGTCATTAGTCCCCTAGAACTTAGAACTAGTTAAACCTAACTAACCTAATGACATCACAAACATCCATGCCCGAGGCAGGATTCGAACCTGCGACCGTAGCGGTCTTGCGGTTCCAGACTGCAGCGCCTTTAACCGCACGGCCACTTCGGCCGGCGTGGCAAAGTTGTATCGAGGGAATACACACGGTGCATAAAAAAAATCTTCCGATTTTGTACGTCTATATTTCTGAAACTAATAAACATATTCTATGAATTTTGTTTTTTGATGAACGGGAAGCTCAAAAATGTTATTTTTTTTCGTACATTTTCGTAGGTGTTCAATATGATCACCTTGAGATGCACATCACATATCATTGCGGTATTCAAATTGATCCCACACTGCAGCGAGCACGTCTTGAGTTACAGCTTCCACAGCTGCTGTTTGGCGATGGCCCAGTTCATTCGCTGTTGTTGGTAACGGAGGCATATAAACAGAGTCTTTTTACAAACCCCCACAAGAAATAATCACATACGGTCAGAAACATCCTGGAAGATTAAAACTGTGTGCCGCCGCGAAAGGCAAAGGTTCCGAGTTCAAGTCTCGGTACGGCACACGGTTTTAATCTGCCGGGAAGTTTCATATCAGCGAACACTCCGCTGCAGAGTGAAAATCTCATTCTGGAAACGGTCAGGTCCGGTGACCTTGGAGGCCAGCAATGTAAGGCTGGCCAAAAAGATTTCGGGCTTGTAGCCGGTCGTCGTAAACTTCATTGCACGATATTTCGGCTGGACAACTGCCAGCCGTCTTGAGGTGAGCCGAACGAGGACTGACGAAGACGACGCAGACGCACAAGAGTGAGGGATTGTACCCTCTGCAGTTGGCGAAGTACTAGCGTAACTAAGACGCTTCTCCTTCTTACTTGGAGATTGGTGTGGGATGTCATGGCGGTTGGGATTTTTGCTTGACTTTTGTGCTTTGTGTGTGTGTTTTTTTAAATAAAAGGAAGAAAGATGAAATGATAGTCAGAGGAACAGTAGGAGACGCTGAAAACGAACGGCCTAAATGGCTGGCCGGTAGGTTTAGAATGACTCACACCGACTTATGATGATGCTCTCTCACTGCTTTGCTACCTAGGTTCCAGAATTATACAGGTAGAAAGGTATATGGCCCGTCACATGTATTTCTGCTAGTCCTGCGAATAATTGCCAGTCGTCTGGCGTAAGGATGGGATATTTGTCAATTAGGGTTAATTCCTCCTTTGTCATGAAATTTAGCCACTTGAGCTGAGACTTGCTAAAGCGGTGGGGGCGACGGGGGAGGGGAGGAGGCCTAGCACGTGGTACTGAGAGGGGGTACGGTTGTTCAGAGAATGGGTAGGACCCGTCCTGTAGCGACGCCGCAATGTTCTTAAGGAACGGCTGCAACTCATGCGGATCAGGTATTTTCAGTTGCTGCAACTTCTTTGCGGTAGACTTCTCTACATGGGAGGAGTCGATCGTTGCCACAGCACCTTTGTTTGCAGCTGCCTTGGTGGAGTGTGACGACTGTGGCGTCACATCGTCGGTTTCCATGGGCGCCACCTCCTGCATTGCTGCAGGGGGCGGAGCGGCGGTTGTTTGCGTGGCCGCATCGACCCCCACCGGACGACTCACGGGTGGGGGGGGGGGGGGCGGGAATTGGCGGCTTCTTCTTGATAGCCCGCAGCTCATCGCGCAGCTGCTGGAGCTGGCGATGCACAGCTGCGAGCTCCTCCTTCAGTGTGGCCCTTTCGGCCGCAAAGGCGGCTTGGAAGCCGGCCATTGCATGATCGGTGGCGGCTTCAAGGCGGCGCGGCTCGCACCCGTCGCCGGAGCGTTGGGGGGGGGGGGGGGGGGGGCGGCCGTCGTGGCGCTTGACGCCGCCGCAGAGCGTGGTGCGGCGGGCAGATGACGTGACTCTCTGAGGTAGCCGCAGCTACGCGAGTTGGCGGCGTGTGGCCCGCCGCAGTTCACGCAGCTGCTGGCCACCCCACGAGGCTTCGTGCAACTGCGGGTGTCGTGGACCGCCGCGCACTTCAAGCACGCGACGGCGTTCTTGTACCCGCGCGCAGTATGCCCCAGCTGCTGTCAGTTGTAGCACTGGAGGCTCGTCCTGTTCCGCTGCGTTCGCTTGCGCCTCGGCTGCTGTTGGCGGCCGCCGGTGAACCCCATCGCATGGATGAGGGCTTCCAATGCGGCGGCAATCTGCTTCCCAGCCATGGCGTTGCGCGGTGACGATGTGAGTCGCAGCGAGTCGAGCAGCGGAATTGCGTGACGAGAAGTGCCGTGCGAACGACTGACGAAGACGTTTTTTTTTTTTTATTTCCTTTATTGTAATTTTAAACACCTATACAGGCGGGCTGTCAGCAGCATAGTACGCTGCTCTTCAGCCTTAAGTGGAACAATAAACATGACAGAGGGGTGATATATACAATACAAAAAACGGCGGGCAAAAAATGGAGATACAAAAAAACAATGAACAAGAAGCCGTTCACGTTGGACGAAAAAAACACTAACACTTGGAGACACGGCGCACAAAACACGGAGAACGGCGACGGCACATGTGAACAGTTGAGTTGTAACTGCACGAAACACAAAACGATGCACACACACTAAACACTGATGGCGATGATCTCCGGCGCGCGAATGTTCACTGAGCGTGTACGAGTCCGGGGACCTTCCAAGAGAGGAGGTGGAGGAGGAGGAAGGGGAAATGGGAGAGGGGAGAGCAGAGATGCCATGGGCAAAGGAGAGAGGGGGAGGTAGGAAGGGGGAGGGGAAGCCCGGGGGAGAGGGTAGGAGGGAGGGGGGAAAGGAAAGAGAAGGGAAGGGAAAGGGGGGGAGGGAGGGTGGGGGGAGGATCAAAGTTGATAGGAGGGGTAGATGCAGGGGAGGAGGACATCATCAGGGAGGGGGAGCTGGCGGAATCCACCTTGGGAGAGGGTAAGGAGGGTTGAGAGATGGAGACCGGGTGGGACATGGGAATACAGGCGCGGCAGCGGGCGGGGGTGGGTGAGGATCGAGGAGACGAGCGGGTGAGGAGGGTCGAGTTTACGGGAGGTGTACAGGATCCGTATCCTTTCAAGGAAAAGGAGGAGGTGGGGGAAGGGGATGAGATCATACAGGATCCGCTTGGGGGAGGGGAGACGGATGCGATAGGCGAGGCGGAGAGTATGGCGTTCAAGGATTTGGAGGGAGTTATAAAAGGGAGGGGGGGCGGAGATCCAAGCCGGATGGGCATAACAAAGGATAGGGCGGATGAGGGATTTATAGGTGTGGAGGATGGTGGAGGGGTCCAGACCCCCACGTACGGCCGGAGAGGAGCTTGAGGAGACTGAGTCGGGAACGAAGACGTTCTCCGCTCCGTCTTATATAGTGCGCTGATAGTACTCCCGCGCATGCGTTGCAGTCGCAGAAACAGAAGGGCCATACCGCCCAGCGGCAGCGCGCTCGCTGGTGGAACTGCAGTAGTCATCTGCCGTCGGTCTTGTCAATGGCCGCAGCTATCGAAGTCTTCCGGCGTCTTCGTCTCGAGCAGTTTTCGGAGATGACGGGATTCCATGCGTTATTCAGTTGGTAACCACTGTCACGGTTCATTAGATTTCCCGCAATGCGTATTTCAACGGATTCTTTGCTGTAACCAAAATCGAAGTTTTATCGTACTCCATTGCATGTCCGTTAGAAATAAAATGTTCCGCAACTGCAGACTTACTGGGTAGCAGTGGGCGAGTGTGACGTTGATGTTCTGTACAATGCTATATAAGACGGAGCGGAGAACGTCTTCGTCAGTCCTCGTTCGGCTCACCTGAAGATGGCTGGCAGTTGTCCAGCCGAAATATCGTGCAATGATGATTACGACGACCGGCTGCAAGCCCGAAATCTTTTTGAACAGTTTATTCTCCGGGAAAATTTCAAAAATTTTACAATGTAAGGCTGAATCATTTAGTCCAGTGCGACCGATCCATCGTTTTGTAATCCTTTGATTTAAAAATTGCCGCACTTCCAGATGCCAGTGTGTTGGTGGCCCATCCTGTTGGTAAATTAATTCGTTCGAATCAGTCCCCAACCATTGGAAAATAAAGTCCTCAAGCATATCGACATACGTGTTTCCTGTAACAGCGTTCTCGGCACAGAAAAATGGATCATACAGCTTTTCCCTTGAAACTTCACAAAATACATTAAATTTTGGAGAATCCCTCTCATGTTGTACAACTTCATGTGATTGTTCTGTATCCCATATTCTTACATTACGACGGTACACCTTGCCATTTAAATGGATTGTTGCCTCGTCACCAAACTCTAAGTGGGGAAGAAATCTGTCCTCCATCTTGCCAAGAACGAAATTACAGAACTCCACAAGTTGTCGTTTGTCACCTTCACAAAGAGCTTGCAATTGCTGAATTTTGTATGGTTCCATGTGTAAACGTCGACGTAACACACGCCAGATGGGCATCGGGGACATGCTGAGCTGTCGAGCGGCACGGCGAACAGATTTCTGCGGACTCCTTTTTAAACTATGGCGGATGCGTTCGACGTCTGTGTCAGACACTCTGGCACGGCCCAGCGATTTGCCTTTACACAAACAACCTGTTTCTCGGAAATGTTCATGCCATCGTCTAACGCTCTGTGCTATAGGAGGATCCACGCCATACCTGGTATGGAAGTCACGCTGAACAGTTATTACCGATCGTCACTGCCCCGATACCATTTTTAGTAAAACTTAAGTGAGCGCACACTGCTGCTACCTAACGGGAGCGGCGTAAACTCGAGAGTTTGCTCTTTCCAACAGTACGTTGTTCATGCACATATCTCAAATAACATAATAGTTATGATATTTTTAAATCGGATGATTCTTTTTGGTACACGCTGTATATTGCAATTTAAGACATTTTTTGACTCGATGTCGAAGTGTGCAGCCAAAATGATTGGTGCTAAAGTAAATATTACTGTTAAAAGGAGACTGAAACAACAACTTGTGGTAGAATGAAATTTTCACACTATAGCGGAGTGTGCGCTGATATGAAACTTCCTAGCAGATCAAAACTGTGTTCCAGACCGAGACTCGAAATCGGGACCTTTGCCTTTCGCGGGCAAGTGCTCTGCCAACTGAGCTACTCAAGCACGACTCACGCCCCCTCCTCACAGCTTTACTTCTGCCAGTACCTCGTCTCCTACCTTCCAAACTTCACAGAAGCTCTCCTGCGAACCTTGCAGGACTAGCACTCCTGAAAGAAAGGATACTGGGGAGACATGGCTTAGCCACAGCCTGGGGGATTGTAGAGCACTTGCCGCGAAAGGCAAAGGTCCCGAGATCGAATCTCGGTCCGGCACACAGTTTTAATCTGGCAGGAAGTTTAACAACTTGTGATGTTTGTAAATCCATAAGACAGACACAGATCTCACCCAGATGCATAAATCATGGATACATTTAAGACCTCAGTCAAAAATCACCGAACTATGATTATGTCCGGAGCTACTTTTTTTTTCCTTGAAATTTTCGCGCCGGAGAAAGTTTCGTACTTGACACAGTGCTTTGTACAGCGGAAATGGCAACAGAGCGAGAACCGACAACGCCAGTACACCTCCCACTGGTCTGTTAATAGTGAGAGCAGTCCAGTCCACTTTCTGCCAGATGCCAACTACACTCCTGGAAATGGAAAAAAGAACACATTGACACCGGTGTGTCAGACCCACCATACTTGCTCCGGACACTGCGAGAGGGCTGTACAAGCAATGATCACACGCACGGCACAGCGGACACACCAGGAACCGCGGTGTTGGCCGTCGAATGGCGCTAGCTGCGCAGCATTTGTGCACCGCCGCCGTCAGTGTCAGCCAGTTTGCCGTGGCATACGGAGCTCCATCGCAGTCTTTAACACTGGTAGCATGCCGCGACAGCGTGGACGTGAACCGGATGTGCAGTTGACGGACTTTGAGCGAGGGCGTATAGTGGGCATGCGGGAGGCCGGGTGGACGTACCGCCGAATTGCTCAACACGTGGGGCGTGAGGTCTCCACAGTACATCGATGTTGTCGCCAGTGGTCGGCGGAAGGTGCACGTGCCCGTCGACCTGGGACCGGATCGCAGCGACGCACGGATGCACGCCAAGACCGTAGGATCCTACGCAGTGCCGTAGGGGACCGCACCGCCACTTCCCAGCAAATTAGGGACACTGTTGCTCCTGGGGTATCGGCGAGGACCATTCGCAACCGTCTCCATGAAGCTGGGCTACGGTCCCGCACACCGTTAGGCCGTCTTCCGCTCACGCCCCAACATCGTGCAGCCCGCCTCCAGTGGTGTCGCGACAGGCGTGAATGGAGGGACGAATGGAGACGTGTCGTCTTCAGCGATGAGAGTCGCTTCTGCCTTGGTGCCAATGATGGTCGTATGCGTGTTTGGCGCCGTGCAGGTGAGCGCCACAATCAGGACTGCATACGACCGAGGCACACAGGGCCAACACCCGGCATCATGGTGTGGGGAGCGATCTCCTACACTGGCCGTACACCACTGGTGATCGTCGAGGGGGCACTGAATAGTGCACGGTACATCCAAACCGTCATCGAACCCATCGTTCTACCATTCCTAGACCGGCAAGGGAACTTGCTGTTCCAACAGGACAATGCACGTCCGCATGTATCCCGTGCCACCCAACGTGCTCTAGAAGGTGTAAGTCAACTACCCTGGCCAGCAAGATCTCCGGATCTGTCCCCCATTGAGCATGTTTGGGACTGGATGAAGCGTCGTCTCACGCGGTCTGCACGTCCAGCACGAACGCTGGTCCAACTGAGGCGCCAGGTGGAAATGGCATGGCAAGCCGTTCCACAGGACTACATCCAGCATCTCTACGATCGTCTCCATGGGAGAATAGCAGCCTGCATTGCTGCGAAAGGTGGATATACACTGTACTAGTGCCGACATTGTGCATGCTCTGTTGCCTGTGTCTATGTGCCTGTGGGTCTGTCAGTGTGATCATGTGATGTATCTGACCCCAGGAACGTGTCAATAAAGTTTCCCCTTCCTGGGACAATGAATTCACGGTGTTCTTATTTCAACTTCCAGGAGTGTAATTTAACTAGGAATATAGAACGGCGAAACGAGTACAGCCCTCTGCGTTATGATGGTTAGAGAACCACCGGCAGACGGAAGTGCAGCTCGGAATGAGATGTTAATCCCGTTTAGTAATATCCCGGTGTCGCCGTGGGTACGAGACTCCACGGAAGGAGAATTTCGGCCTCCGAAGGAACTCTGGATAATCCTCTTGGGCCCGCGCGCTTCCGAAGAGCAGGTTGTTTCCTCCGCGCCTAAAGCTGTCTCCGGAAACAGGAGCAGCTGGTTCTCCCCCACCCACCACCACCCCCTCGATAAATCTGGGCCCAATTAGGCGCGTCCGCCTCCGTTGCCATGGCGACGACAGCGGCGCGTCGCAAGGTAGCGCCCCCACCTGCAGCACGGTGGAGGCGGAGTCGCCTTGTTTGTCTGCTCTCTCAAGGACCTCCATACTTTCCTCTTTTCGTTACAGACTTCTGAATCATAACATTGAGAAATATACCATCTGTTGATTTCCTGCTCAGCATGGAACAAACACTGTTGCAGTACATTTCACTACCAATGGGACGTATGGGTCTCACGTTAGGTTACCAGAAAAGCAATGAGAATGTACTGCATGTTACTGCTATATATCAAACTGTTCAAGTTCAATTGTTCATTCCCTACAATGTATCATCGTATCTAATTAGTTCGCGTCTGCAGATATGCAATCCAATGAACAGATGTGCAAAGCGGGATGCTGTTGCGCCTTCCCGAACAGCTCGTCTCGATGAATTGTAGGCACATACTGGCGTTTGCCACATCACAAACGTTTCTCATATTGAGCATCTGTAGGGTGAGTCAAAAGACTTGTCTGTTTTCTGTATTTCTTGTTTTTGTTAAATTATTATCTTGCCTGTTTTCTGTATTTCTTGTTTTTGTTAAATTATTATCTGAAACCTACAGGTACTTATGAATGACTCTGTACATCGCAACCCTCTCCGCGTTGGAGGACGAAACGGCGGGAAGTATTTTTACATATTCTTTGATATTAATACACTGTTTCAGCCGCATTTAGTGCTTCATTTTTAGATCACTGCCGATTTCATGGCACTAAGAGCCACATCTTTAGAGCAACATATATCTAGAACATTAGAACTATGAAGTTCTGAACTTAGTACCCATCATTCGTTGTCTGTAAAATAAACACCTCTAAAAGGTGGTACGTCATTGCATAAAACAGCTGGATGCGTGGAATCCAGTCCAATACGGTGGATGGGGCCGCTTCTCCGGTCTAGGCCAATCGCCGCACGGGGAACACGACCACTTGCTGTCTCTTACTAAATAAACCTTGAGTGGTTTATTAATATCTGTGATGATTACTTATAGCTGCGGTTCCTCTATCTACAAGATTGTCTTTTTTCGTATTGCTACTTCTGACTGTGACGTTAATTAAAATAACCATACACTAATGTCTTTCATCTTAAAAAAATTTCTTACTGAAAAGATTAAACAGCTAGAGTGACGTTACTAACCATAATGTCCTCAAACAAAGGACGACTCACGTTCAATAGTACCACATGCCTTGCAGTAGTACCACATTCCCAGCAAGAAACACTTCAGACTTGTTTAGGATTTGACTGAGAGCAATGAAATTTGACATTGTCAAACTGGAGCACGCCATCCACACTGAAGAGCCAAAGAAACTGGTACACTCGCCTAATATCGTGCAGGGCCCTGCCAGCACACAGAAGTGCCGAAACACGACGTGGCATGGACTTCACTAGTGTCTAAAGTAGCGCTGCAGGGAACTGAACCATGAATCCTGCGGGGCTGTTCATAAATCCGTAAGGGAGGAGACCTCTTCTGAACAACTTGCTGCAAGGCATCCAAGATATGCTCGATAATGTTGCTGTCTGGAGAGTCTGGTGGACAGCGGAAGTGTTTAAACTAGGAAGAGTGTTTCTGGAGCCACATTGTAGCAATTCTGGACGTGTGGAGTGTCGCATTGTCCTGTTGGAATTGCTCAAGTCAGTCGGAATGCACAATGGACATGAATGTATGAAGGTGATCAGACAGGATGCTTATGTATGTGTCACCTGTCAGAGCCCTATCCAGGAGTATGAGGGGTCCCATATCACTCCAACTGCACACAGCGCACACCATCAAAGAGCATCCACCAGCTGATATGCAGGGTCCATGGAGTCCATGAGATTATCTCCATACCCGTTCACGTCTATCCGCTGGATACAGTTTGAAACGAGTCTTGTCCGGCCATTCAACACGTTTCCAGTCATCAACAGTCCAATGTCGGTCTTGACGGGCCCAGACGAAGCGTTAAGCGTTGTGTCGTGCAGTCATCAAGGGTACACGAGTGGGCCTTTTTCTCCACAAGCCAATATCTTCCGTTGACACTTGTTGATGGTCCAGCGTTGAAATCTGCAGCAGTATGCGGAAGGCTTGAACTTTTTTCCCTTTGAAAGATTCTTTTCAATCGTCGTTGGTCCCGTTCCTGTAGCATGTTTTTCCGGTCGCATAGATGTCTGAGATATAATGTTTTACCTGATTCCTGTTATTCACGGTACACGTGTGAAATGGTCGTACGGGAAAGTTGCCACTTCATCGCTACCTCGGAGATGCAGTGTCCCATCGCTCGTGCGCCGACTGTAACACCAGGTTCAAACTCATTTAAATCTTGATAAGCAGCCATTGTAGCAGCAGTAACCGATGTAACAACTGCGCCAGACACTTGTCTTAAATAGTCGTTGCCGACCGCAGCGTCGTATTCTGCCTGTTTACATATCTCTGTATTTGAATACACATGGCTATTGCAGTTCCTTTGGAAGTACTTCTCATTCACGGTTGTCTTGTCACCATTGGTTGGATTTACAACAATTTATCGAATCGTATGCGTCCTTACCAGAAACAGTACCTTGTGACAAAAATATCACGTCTGTAAGTCACCAAAGGCCCAGCATGTTTACTTGACCCCAACTCCATCGAGTGCTTTCGGTGACTGTTCGGTGTGTGAAACAAGATGCTGTTTCTGATAATGTCCGAGCACTCGGAAGACTTGAAACCAGTAGTACAACCTTTGTGAGCAAGTCAGTTCTGAAAAAAAAAAAAAAAAAAAAAAAATGAAAATGTTTTCAGCTCAGATCATTGGTGATTGGTTTGGTGGCCGGGAACAACATGG